>NC_133026.1:119106388-119741944 GCF_048771995.1 Taeniopygia guttata
TCAAATGCTTTCTGTATAATATCAAATACCACCAAGGTATTTAATCAGATTGATTATCTGAGGCTGAAACAAACAACTTGCAGCACTGACTGTCAAAATCATTATGCTAGATGTGGGGAAGGACAAATGAAGGCCTGTACTGATCCACTCACAGAGAACACTGTACATTTTCTTTCTGCCTCTACCTTGAAAATCAAGAGATGGAGAAAAAAGGAGAAGGATGTTAAGACATGACATTATGGATAATTCAAAGATGAAAAACAAGACTACAGCTACCAGGAGGAACTTCAATTTTGTACAATGAAACTATCTATAACTTGCATATTTAATTTCTCAGTATATGGAGTTTTTCACACTTTTCTATAAAGAAAGGGAGGTGTACATTTTAAATACCCATAGACATTACAGAAGATTATATTAATACTGTACATGTTTTTTTCAACAGATTTGAAGCACATAAAACAGTGTCTTCCTAAACCATATGCTCTGATTTTTAATATAAGAAGTCTTAAACCTCCTAATCCCTCTGCTGCATGAAAAGGTGTTTCAATCCCAAGGTGATAAGCAGAGAGTAAAGGAGCATGGAAATTTAGCTTGACAAAGATGCACTTGACTGACTTTGTGCCCTCAGTCATTCCTAATTTTGCTCTCCCATTATGATTTTCTGATGCCACACGAGGGCTGCCAACAGGTAAGGTCCTTGTTTCACTAACAGGATGACAGTCATATACCTGATGATGTAATTTCTTATGCCTTGCAGAAGCACAGTTCCTTTGGGGCAGTGGAAGAGCAAACTCACACATATTATCCCACAAGTGCACAAAAACATGTTTTATCTCAGTCGTGATCACATGGGTTTCACTTCCCTCAGAAACTAGACTAAAAAAGGACAAAGGTAGGTAATACAAAACTATCAGATTCATTTATTCTCACACCTTTTTATCTCTCTCCTGCTCACTTCTTCAGTAATTTTTAGTAAGCTTTCCCCGTTACATTGTACTGATCATCAAAGAGAAGCTTGGGAAACATTCTGGCATCCATGTAATTCTTGTAAAAACACTAGGAAGTATAATCCTCTCAAAACAAGGATCCTAGGGAACTAGGGAAGCAGTATTTTGGCTTTTTACCAACCATTTCACAGCAAAGGTAATTAGTAAGTTATATACCATTAGAAGCAACTCCAGCACAAATCCAGCTTCCCTCACTGCTTGCTCTCTTGTCTAATGATGCCAAGATTGTGACAGGCTTACTTAACGTGGTTATTGTTTTCAGTTTCAAACTCTTATACTTAATTAAGTTTGAGCTCTAGATGATCTGTCTTAAGCAGCCAAACAAACCAAAAATACTCCAACTCCATTTTCTCACCTTTTCCCCCCCTCGCTATAGCAACAATTCATCAGAAACACTTCAGAAGGATTACACTTGTGTTGTATGGCTAGGATTTGGTAAGTGCATGCGATAAGCTACTTTTGAAATAAATTACACGGCATAACATATGTTTCAGTAACAGTAAGCACCCAGATTCTGGTCAGTCTTTTCATATCAAAAGAACACTATGTATCAGGAGCAAAAGTCTGTGACAGAAGTCATCTTAAAAACAACTAGATGAGTAATAAGTTGCATTTCATGCATATTTGGTACAGTATTCCATCACCTAACAAACTGGAAGAGCTGCCCCTCTGTCTCTTGCACAAAAAGCTACTGTGTTTTGGGATCAAAAAGCATCAGACATTTGCAAATGCTTTAAAAGTTTTATATAATATATAATCACACACATACACCCTCATCCTAAAGGAATTTCATTATTTCCATTCAAATGCTGAAAAGATTCAGAAGCACTGAAAAGATTGAGACACTGATCAGAATCTCAATGCTCCCTTCAAGAGCCAACAGGAAATGATAACTAATGAAAAACTCCAAATATTATTAATACAGGAAAATATGTCCAGCTTTGACAACCAAAGCAGTCATGGAATAAACACTTCCATCTTCAGTAGCTGCTAAAATAAACACTCTTTTACAGGCTTTGACAGAGAACAGAATTCATTTCCCCTTTACAGCTGCAGTGTTTCAAAGTCAGTTAAACATCAATGTGACAGCCTTACTTGTGAGACCTCAGACATTTACTATATTATCTTAGCTGGACACGAGTAGAAAGCAGAGACTGTGAAGGCAGAGAAGGCAGGGGGGAGAGAGGGAAATCAAGATTGTTTTTCTTAAACACCTTATGAAGTGTTCATCTTAGTTTTTGCCAGAATGTTATTTTTCTTGTTCATTTATGCTGTATTTAAAGACCCAGCTAATAAAAACACAGCACAGATCTGGTAGGCAAAAAGTTCACTAGGATGGAGCTTGTTTGCACAGATACTACTGAGCCACCAAATTCTCACTCTGTGATAAGTGTGCTTCTACAAATGAAACCCAGTTGACTGAGCTACTATCAATGCTTACAAATAAACTATCCTATTTGCTACTAGTCACCACCCTACTGATTTTCTCATTAATATCTAGAAGACACAGTTTAGTCTCTCACCCTAATTTCTGCCATTGACTTTCCTGTACAACCCCTACCTCACAAGACCATTGTGAACCTCAACATATATTAATTTCACACAGAGCAACAAGCATGCTAAGTACTTAATAGTAAGTAGCTAGGAATATCGGCCAGATGTCAAACCAACCCTAACAATGGCACAGGCCACTTAACTGAGGATCATGAACAAAGATTAGACACTAAATAACTGTAGTAGCCATTTGCAAATTGAGGTTCTGTGGAAAGCTGGCTGCTCACATGATTATGGTTCTGTCTACTTCCAGGTGTTCAATTACATTAAACGAAATTAAAAATACATCAATACATGTTCTTACTACTGGTTTCACATGAAAGCAGTTGTTGCCATTGGGAGAAATGCTGTGATCACAAAGAGAAAATGTCTTATGAAATACTTAAACAAATGGTTTGCTGAGTGACTAGTTTTTTCATGACAAATGACACCTACAATACTGAAAAGTTTTCCATTTGGATTGTGAACATATTTATCACTTCTCTGTGCATGCTATAAGCAAGCTTGAAAAAAAGAAAAATCTGTATTTCTTCTTTTATTCTTAGTGGTGTTTTGTACATAAATACTGAAGAAAAGGCACATCTGAAATACAGCTTAAACTGAAGATCTACTGTTAAAAATAAAATGGAGAGAAAACAGTAGCTAGAAAAAACAAAACACTGTCACATGAAACAGTCTGTGTAAGTTATGTTATTACGTGGTATTCTTCTTTGCTCCTTTGAGCCAAGTTGGAATTTCAGAGCAAGCCTGAGGATTTGTGGCCATTTCATTTGGCAAAAAATGTAACCTTATATTCAGGAAATCTCCAAATCTCAGTTAATCAGAGTTTGAGCCACCTTTCACCTTCTGAAGGGTCACTTCACAGTTAAGGGGAAGAGAAATCAAGATTGACTTCATCTGTCAATAATAAAATCACTCTTCTTCATAGGAGCCCAAATCTGAGGATTTCTATTTCACAGTAATACTTCAAAGTTTCTATCTGGCCATTGACTGACTCCCCATACTCCCCTAAGACACTTTGGTTAATATTTTACCCCCTAGAAAAAACAAGAGAAGCAAATAAAACCCTACCAAATAAAAACCTACCTAGCAAAAGCTTTTTTTACCTGTGCTTCTCTATGCCACCCTCTTCCCCAAAAGCTCGAATGAGTGACCTCCAGGGAATGCTGCCTGAGCCAGACTCAGGAGATGAGTTGGCCCACACTCTGCCTACCACAGAGAGACGGTGTGTTTTGATTTAACCCTTAGCCTGCTAAATCTTAAGTGTTTGGAGGGCTGCAGAGGTTTTTTGGTGCTGTGCTGCTGCACTCTCCTCACTCCAGCACCACTATTTTTAGAAACCAGCAAATGGGTGGCTGTAGGACCTCTCCTATCACCAGAAAGTAATCCAGCTTGAAGTGGACAAGCAGCCCAGCTCATGCATGCTAGCAATTCTTCAGATAGAGGCTTGCAAGCCCAGCTCTGCCTGCTTCTGCTGCACCTAGCACTTCATTACATCAATTTTAAAGCAGAAGAGGTCTTCTTTTTATCTTTGGTAAACAAATCTTTGATTGAAACACTGTAAAACAAATGTGCATCCTTTCTCTCTTTATAAACCTTATAAAGAGGTTGTTGCCATATGCATAGAGTACGAAAGTTGTTTCGTACTCTAAGAGCTGACATATATGCATTATTTTAGTTGCATATATGTCAGCTCTTAGAGTACGAAACAACTTTCATATCTTAAAAAAATTCCTTTCCTCTACATGTGTACAAAACTGATGACTATGCTGTTTTACCTAGTATCTCCTCCCAAAATTGCAAATCCTTAGATTTGCTTAAGACTTTAATTTCCATATAAATTACCAACTTCAGAAACATGATACAAGACATTGAAATACAATTTTAAATTTATTTCAAATTTATGCATATCAAACTACACCATCATAAATATAGCTTCATTAATTTAAAAAAGGAACAAAAAATTCTCAGAAGAAACAGGAAGTAAATTCTGTTAAATATGCAATTTGAACTATGTATAGACCCAGTTACTCAAATCAGAAATCTTAAGTGAAATACAGACACGTGATGTGTGGCAGATTGGCAATGGAAAAGTTCTGCAGGACAGGCTACACTCAGAACAGTGCTGGAGCTGAGCCCACGACTCATGTCAAAACTGATGTCAAAAAGTCTTGTGAATTTTCTCAGTATAAGCAATGCACACTGCACAGCTTGTCTCCATCCAATACTCCTCACCATTAAAAATGACGCATTATGCTAAGCTTTTCACTGTCTTAATTTATGACATCACAAACTATATATGTTTTTTAAAAATTCAATTTGACTTGTAAGACAGAGAAATACACAATCTGCTGGAATATGACTAGTTTTGTTATATGACTTTTAAAGGTCATGTAACATGTAATGTAACAGCAACATGCACCAAATTTCTAGTATAAAATAGTGAGAAGTAAAATGTTAAAGTGAATTAATTTTTAACTGAAATTCCCCTGCTTTTACTCCCCCAAATTCAAGTTACTAAATAACTGCCAAATACTTCCATCATGTATGACACAGCATAAAACAGCTGAGTACTTGTATTTCAGTAATTTGCAAATTAATTTTAGATGTTGTGGCAGGATAAACTTTTTATATATGCATAAACTTGCAAAATATACAAGCTGCTTCTTTATCTTCTTATAAAAAGCAGAACTCCCTTCAGTTGCAGTCACGTGAATTTAATTTCATAATCAATTTTATTATGAAAAAAATAAAGATACTTCCTGTTGGGGCACAAAACATTTATGCAAATAGAAGAAACACAACATTTCTCCATGCATAAATAACACTGAGGACAAAATCCATAGTAAAACCCTAACTGCAACTCCCTCCCAGTTAAAGAAGACATTTCCCCCTTATCCATCAATTATATTAATCTCCAATTAGAAAGCTGATGGTCAGTAAAAAAAAAAAACCAACAAAACACCAAAAAGTCCCAAACCAAAAAAAAAAAAAAAAAAAAAAAACAAAACAAAAAAAAACCACACACAAAAAAAAATCCCTAATCACCACCCTACAATTTCAACCTTGAATTAGATCTTAAAATTAAGCCCCATTCATACAAGGCCTTAGTCATCAGGTCACAATCCTAACTTAAAACAACAATTTTTCCCTTTTGGTTCCATTATAAGGTGATAGCTAGCACCTCTAGTAATTTAAAGACATCCCATTTTCCTTGAGGTTAACCAGACAGCAAATCAAATAATCCCACAGAGGATTCAGAGAAGGCTTGACCCATTATTGAAGTGTTAAATTAGAATTTCAAAGAGTAACTCCATAGTCACCCTTCACAGGGATAATTTTTAATTTTTCTCCTGTGAAATGTGAAGTTAAGTCAATACTTGGTGTTTTATCTCATAACAAAAGCAGACAAAAATACTGCTAACTCAAAACAATCTAGGTTGATTCTTGTTTAATAAAACAGCAAAAGGCCACTGCTTCAATGTTTTAATAGGCAAGTTCTCTCTAGCAATTTTTTTACAATTTCAGTATTAATTCACACTGGTAGAGAGAAGCAGGCATTTTATTTACATTTTATGAAATTAAATGCATCAATATATTTATTTTCTTAACACAATCCACAAATGCCAATGAATCTGAATTTTGCATATGGAGAAAATAATGAGAATTGACCCCATTTTACATCTAAGAAAATGAGGAACTTAAGCTCAAGTGATTTGTTTAGTACACTTCTAGCAAACCTAGCACTGAAGAATAAGTCCCTGGCTCTCTAGCACAAGGTCCATCCCTGCTGTTACCTATGCAAGTTCATTCCTGTGGGTATAATTAGAGGGTAATTTCAATCACATGCAGGGGTAAATATTCCAAGTCCCCAAATTCTAAAAAACATTCCTGCCACCTTATGTAAACTACTGGTTGAATTTAAAATTTTAAAAAAAAAAAATCTCAACAATATGTTCAATTTTTGTAGCTGCCCCTAAGCCAGCCTGAATAAATCATTTTAGCTGCATGTTCAACACAACAGTAGAAGCTTAACACAGCAAGGGCCACAGAACTCACCACCAGCATGGCATAAGAGTAGTTGGTATCACCTGGTATCCTAAAAAAACCAACAAGACAGAACTAAAAACTGATACTGCAACCAGTACAAATTACAACATAGAAATAAAACACACACAAAAACCGCATACATTTCTAATCATTAAAATATGCAATAGAAATTCTCATGTTGTTGCAGATATGCACCCTCACAGAAAAACCATGTTACATTAATTTATTCTCCTCCTCAAGACATAGTCTGTGTAAGAGAATACCAGTTCCCTTTTACCGACTTCCTTCCTTGCCAGTGGTAAGCAAAATCATTTAAAAACCAATAAAACACAATGTTGTCTTTACATTCAGCTAATGCAAGTGAAATATTAACAGAAGCAGGTTTGACCTAATATTGGATTTTACATTTTCATCTTTCCTGTACTGCCAGTACTGCCAGTTAGCTCAAACTTTCTGCAAGAAATCTTATTTCCCTTCTCAGAATCTCATCTCTTAAAAAAAGTCCCTACTCCCCTGAGGAAATTCTAAGGGCAGGGTCACAGTCATCCTTTCTCAGCTTCCGCAATATAACTTGAGTAGAAATTATTTACACAAGTGTAACAGAACTGAGTACGGCTCATTTATGAAGAAGTTACCACTATGCTTATACAGCAATATTTCCACAAAATCAGAACAGTAATAAGTCTCCAAATCATGTCAATAGCAAGAGAAGTTAAAGCATATGGCCCTTCCCACCATAACACAAAGTACTCCCTAGTGGGTTCAAATTTTTGAGTTCAATTCTACAACTGCTGGCCACTTCATACATAGTTCACATTTTTACTTCTTAATTGCTCTGAGATACCTAAATAGGTCTCATTTTGATCTTTTCAGGTTTTCAAAACTCATTCATTTTACACAAGAAAATACCTCACACTGACTTTAGCAATAGATTTGGAAAGCAAAGATGGCATATGCAGTAGCAACCATGTGAAACTTTAATTGTATTACATCTTTATAGTCAAATGCATCCATTTAATTATAGACAATCATACATCTGATACAAAGAGCAGAGCTGTGCCTATGATGAATATTTTATTTCAGCCACTGTACAGGAAAAACGCGTATTTTAAAACTGCTACAAGTCGTGCAAATAGTCAATTCACCAGGAAAAAATGCCCTTGTTTCAAATAGCTTACTTCATGTCGAAGTAGGGTAAGCTATTCAAAGCATTAAGAATATCCACAAGGGGATGTAATTGCTAAATATATCTGTGAATGTATACCTTAGCTTCCTTTGCAGTACCTTCTCTGAGAAGAAAACCTTATGGGTAGTAGATAAATAAATTACATCTATAAAAGTAGGCACGAGACGAAACTACTCTCCTACTGTAGGACACATGAAACAGACAGGATGCTCACCTCCAAAGTAGGAATATCAGTTTTCTGCCAAAGTATTTAGACACCAGTGGTATTCCTGAGGCAGCAAAGCTCTGCTCAGAGACACTGAGCAGCCCAGAGAAAGCAGCCATCTCCTCAGAGGAAGGAGACTCAAAAGCAAGTCTCTGCTCTGAATCAGGAGCAGTGCAGTTCCCTCCTCCATCTTGCTGTGCACCCCCATCCCAGTGCTCAGAGGGTGGAGGCCTGCTGCTATCCACCCTGCAGCCTCTCCCTGCCTCAGCAAAGATGGGTGCAGCCCCAGTGCCAGCCCTGCTGCTGCGTTTGCAGGCGCAGCTCCTGCACTCATCCCGGGTGAAGCGGGCGACACTTTCGGCCACAGCTGTAAAACACTGGCCACCTGCCCATCCCCAGCTTGGCACAATGGGGAGAGGCAGGGCCACCCTGGTCCCAAGGGCAGCCAGGGAGTGAGACCAGAGGCCAGGAAGCCATCAGACACATCAGCTGTCCCCCTACCCATAGCACAGGCTGTGCCACTGAGATGGTGGCCCTGCATGAGCCCTCTCCTTGCACCCTGCAGCAGCTCCCACTCAGAGCTGTACCCATAGCCACGCAGGTGGCTTTCCTCTGGCTTACTGACAGTTGAGTCTTGATGTGGCTCTAGCCTTGACATCTAAAACTTCATGTCAGAATTTCCTAAGTGAGCCATTACAGCATTTCTGATTAGCAGGGACTTTTACCACCTTCCTCAATGAAGCTACTTATGAAATTCCAGCCAACTAGTTAACAGCTTTACGCTAGCCAAAAAGAAATCTTTTGTAAGCAATTCCTCCTCAAAATACACATATACAAGTAAGTTCAACTCTCTAGAAAGAGTCTCACAATCATGGATCAAGTTGTCCTGACACAAAACATGGGACTATCCCAAAGCTTTACAAGATTGTATCAGAAGACCACAAAACAGTTTTCCTGGAAGCTGGGGTCAGAAGGAAATAGCTCAGAAACCAAAGTGATGAAGCAAATAAGAGGACAAGTAAGATGCAACTTTGATAACTACTGTTACTGGAATCCAGTTCAGCAGCACAGGCTGCTAGGGTTTTTTTCCCCTTTAAGTGCCCACAGTACCTAAAACAGGACCAGAGCACCATATGCATGGTTCCATGCCTGTATTCAAAAAGAAATTGTGAAACATATGTGCTATATACAAAGCACATTTGGCACTAACCAACTAAGGCTGAAAATTAATAGAACAAATCCATTTAGGCTGTGGCACATAGCCTGTGGTGTACAGTAGTGGTGGTAGCATGGTTGGGGTGTGACAGAGGTGGAATAGCAGGTGATATCTCATATAAGATAGCCTGGTTTGGGGTGGTTTGGGTTTGGGGTTTTTATGGCTTCTGTAGATTTGTATTGAGTATGTTTTAAGTGTGGCAACAATCATATCATACAATTTGACTCAATGGTATTGGTTCCTCAAATATTTCAATGTTGATGTAGTGGGTTGACCATAGATGCCAGACAACCACCAATGACCTCTCTCTTACTGCTTTCTGCAGATGGACAGGGGAAAGAAAGTATAACAACAGGTTCATGAGTTGAGAAACCCACCCACCAAACACCATCACAGGCAAAACAGGTTTTAACTGAATTTACTGCTAACAAAATCAGAGAAGGATAATGAGAAGTAAAATAAAACCTTAAAAACACCTTCCCCTCCCCCCTCCTTCCTTCCCAGCTCTGCCTTCCCCACCATAAGTGCAGGAAGAGACAGAATTGGGGTTGTGGCCAGGTCATCACCTATTGTCTCTGCCACTACTTAGGGACAAGTGTCCTTCCCCTGCTCCTAACATGGGGTTCCTCCCAAGGGAAACAGTTCTCCACTAACTCCTCTAAAGTGAGTCCATCTCAGGAGCAACAGTTCTCTACAAACTGCTGCAATCTGAGTCCATCCCATGGGCAACAAACTGCTGCAGTTTAGGTCACTCTTCCATGGGGTGCAGTCCTTCAAGGACAGGCTGCTCCCCTCTGGGTCCTTCACAGCAACACAAGTCCTACCAAAAAACTGCTGTAGCGTGGGGTCCCCTCTCCATAGGATTGCAGGACTCTGCCAGGACCCTGCTCCAGCATGGGCCTCCCACAGGGTCACAGACTCTTCTCAGGCACCCACCTGCTCTGGTGTGAGGCTTCTCCACAGGCTGCAGGCAGATCTCTGCATCCCCATGGATCTCCGTGGGTTGCAGGGGCAGAACTGCTTCACCATGGCCATCACCATGGGCTGCAGAGGAATCCCAGCTCAGGTGCCTGGAGCACCTCCTGCTCCTCCTCTGCACTGACCTTGGTGTCTGCACACACACTTGTTCCTCTTACACATTCCCACCCTGCTCTTCTCTGCTCGCAATTACAACTACACAAGGACATTTTTTTCTTCTTAAGTGTTATCTCAGAGGTGCTACCCCTGTTCCTAACTGGCCCAGCCTTGACCAGCAGCAGGTCTGTCTTTGGCACACCAGGGGTTACTGACATAAGTGCCAGAAGTTCGCTGAGCATACTCACTGCTGGACAAGGAGGAAGCGTCTCAAAGAATCTACCCGTTACTGAAGCTTGGCCATGCAAACCCAATACAGCTGATCAAGAGCCTAGAACTTGGGTATTGACAAAAGAGCAAGCTCATGAGGAAGGAAAGACTAAAATCAGAGTCAGGGACAAGGAACATTTTAAACATTACTAGTCGTGCATCAAGCTCCATGTACCATTAGCTGCAGATAAACCCTGTTCCACCCCAGGATACATTCTGGAAGTTACATACTGTAACTCGAGACAGAAGAAGTTTTACATGAGTCTGTTCATCAGGACTAAGCAATAAAAACACAGTTAACCAGGATCTGTGAAGAGAAGCCAAGCAAAAAACCACAACTGAAAACTGAAAGGCCATAAAAATTAACCCAAGTGAAATTTCATGTGTTGGCCACCCACTGTTAGAGAAATGTTGATGATTTTATCCCATTTTAAAATACTATTATAAACTGTGTCACCACACAGTAGTTTCAAGCCCACAGCCTGAAGAAAGAAATGTAGGGGATATCTTACTCACTTAAAGCAGTAAAATAGGTACCTAGAGATTGAAGGACAAACGAATCCAAGGCAAAAAGGGATCTTCAATTCTATGTGTTACTCATAAGGATAATGTTTTAAAGTTTAAGTGAGAACATTCAAATATAAGCTAAGAAAAACATGCTGAAAAAATGTGAATAGAAACATTTTAATTCCTCCTGACACTACTACAGCTTCCCTCAAGGAAAAGCCAAATTGCAATACCTACTATAAAAATAATTCTTTTCTCAATTCTAATTTTAAATATTCCTAGTTTGCCTATTATTGTCATTTTGAAAGATACAGAGTCTGGTGTACAGAGAATGCTGTAGTTTATTGATTTGGGATTACTGAAGGAAGAAAAGTACTGATAATGAAAAAAAGGCAAAAATCTGGACCATAAAAACAGATGTTGGAATAGGAGAAGTGAGCATATTTTTCATTTATCATGGCCACAGTTGCAAATAAAGTTTCAGCAACACATTTACACACATACTGTAACAGATACTGTGTACAGAAGAGTGACAGTACCCTTTTTTGGTTGCAGTGAGATGACTAGAGAAGGTTTCTGTAATATATTTGAATAGTTAAAGCCCTGCACAATGATACTGTAATACTCACCAATATTTCTCAATCATTTTCATCATACTGAACTTCTGTGACTTCTCTAACAAGGACCTTTCATCTGAATTTTTCAACCTCCAAAGTTTATTTTAAAAAGAAAACCTGTAATTTCTTGGCAGTGCAGTTAATATAAAAGCAAATTAATGAGAGAGAGACACATTGTACAATACTTTATATTATAATATTCTACAAATTTCCTTACCATTATAGCAGATAAGTCTTCTGAGCCTAACATCCCCACAGTGCGGTATTGGAAAAATTCACCCACTTTAATGTACACAAATATCCATGAACCTCAAAGTATTGTACTATAATGCTGTCAAATAAACAGACTACTGGAATTCAATTTCCAGAAAGCCAAGGCAAAATCTACTGGCCTTCATCTGAAATACCAGTGCCATTTCAAAGCCCTGTATTTAATTAATACTATTTACTGTCAAGAGCCAAGCCGTGTAAATATTTCACTCTTTCCAATTCAGGGACTGAAGACAGGCCCAGAGGAAAATCTGCCCAAGTAAATGCATCTCATCTTCTTTGATGAGGCAAGTGCTCAGTTGTCCTGTTCTTGACCCCTCTGGAATTCTGAGGCTCCAATACTGGTGATACAATGTCATCAATCTATATATAAAATATACATTGATTTTCCACAGATGATAATGACAGCTATTTCTTCTGCTAATGCTAATACAGTATAACTTTGTCCATATAAAAAGGTTCCTATCAAGGTAAGAAATGAAAAATCTTAGCAAAGTCCATTACAAAGTCAAAACCAATATTTAAAAAGTGAATAAAATCAAGTTAGCAATCCCATTTCCTAAATATTTTTTATTTATCTCACTGAAACTGCAATGTTCAAAATAATCTTCCAGGATATAACTACATACAAAAGGCAAGCTTCAATCAATTGAATGAGCATTTTCAACAATCCTGGATATATATTAAGTTTGGTCCATCAATGCAGTAAAAAGTTCACTGACAGAGCCCTCCATTTAAATCCGTTTATAGTAGTTAATGAGTTTTACATATATAAGAATAGTTTAATCCAGCTTTACAATGAATTTGAACATTGTGGCCTCAAAACTACAAAAGTACTTTAAAAGTATTTCCATTACTAACAAATCTAGTTCTGCTAGTTGCAAGCATAACATTTCTCTCTACAGCACTCTAGATTTTCATAAAATTTAAAGGAAAGAAATGCAATATACTACATCTGTGTAAATTTCAACTTTTCCACAAAATAATGTTTTTCATAAACTTCCAGTTCCAATTTTAGGGGAAAAAAGCTTTTAGGGGGCAATTGTATAAATCTTAATAGATGCTCATTTCCTAATACTTCAGTGCTCATCGCACCACCCACACAGAGCTTCACTCTCAGATTAGGAGTATCATTTTAACGCTGATTACATTAAATTCACCATAATCAAGCATCCACTTTTACAAGCATCTTCATAGGCAATTCATGTTAACTAATATCACTACTGAACAGCAGTGACTGAACACAGAATAATCTTATCACATTTCATGCAAGACACAACTCCCCAGTTTTGAGGTCTAGCAATGAAAACACATTCCTTTTATTTATCACAAACCAATTCAACATAGATTAAGCATCCTTCACAGAGAAGACCAGATTCATTAAAGATTACACATACCAATATTTTATTTCAACTATTTCAGAAATACAGCTTCTGTGGGAATTAGGGTGTTCTGAACTGACTCCAGGGCTCTAGGTAAGCATCATTCCAGCCCTGCTTTGCAAGATCACAGAAGCCAGCTCTGCCTTATTCAGGTTTGGTACTTGAAATCTACTTTAAGTTTCTCATTTGCATCCTTAAATTAATACCCAAGGCTCTTAAAACTTGTTTCAATATAAGGCAGTTTTATTTTCAGTACTGCACTTTATTTTCTGACAGCATTCCCTTTACACAAACATGTATTAAGAGAACACAGTCAAAAATAAGACATTTGTCAGAATTTTCTGTATCTACTACAGCTGTAAACAACAAGCACTATAACTCAGAATAAAAAGACACACAAATATTTTCTATCACACTTGACACTAACTACAACACAAACGACAATGAAATCACTACAAAGTTAGATGGAAACAGACTCTCCAGATCAAGAGTGACAGAAAACTGATATTTCTCTAACCTATGTTCTTTTTGCTGAGAACTATTCCTTACAAAGCAAACCACTTCATGAAAAAAATGAGAGATAAAAAATGCTTTCTGACTGATAACTTTTAGACTGGAAATTAAAACAGATTTTGTATCTGTTTGGGGTTTTTGTAAGTCTATACTTATCATCATTCTAATTGCATCCCCTTTTTTGTGAGCACACAGCAGCTGCTAACCACTACCTAAACTAACATGAAAAATAGACCAAATAAGCCTTAACTAGTAGGTTCATATTCCAGAAAAACCTTGATAGAATGATAGACAAGCTGAATGTGCACAATTTCAGTCAGAGTCATGGTGCAGTCTCACAACATACAGTCAAAACCAACATCCATAATTGCACAAGAAACACTAGTCAAAAGCCAAGGCCTAGATTTCTTAAATGACACTCCAACTGATGTATCCTTCTAACACTAGTATAATTTCAGATGGGTATACTGATTAAAATAAACAGCTACAGCTCTTTGATCTTGCAACAGAGAAGGTGAACATGCAAGTATGTCAAATAATAGGGCTTAAGCCCTGGACACTCAAAACTCAATAGAAAGATTTCCAAAGATTCAATGGAACCAAAATTTTAAGCTATTCTTTGGCTTATGGAACCTACTTTTGCTAAACTGTCTATAATAGGAACACAGATATAACCACACACTTTAAAGTAAAAGGATATTTTGAGTGAAAACTATCTTTCTGCATCATCCTTGCCCTATAAATCCTATCATTACAGGATTTTTTACAGTGGTTTATTCCTCAATGTCATCACCATAGACTTCATATACAAATATTCATGTCATATTTACTCTTATTAAAGGTTTTGAACTTCCTAAACACAGAAACTGTGTTTCAGTCAGCATGTGTGAAGCTACCAGATTATTTTCCATCAGTGTATCATCCAAATCTATAGTTTTGGTGCAGAATGTAGCAACACTAAAGAAAAGACAGGTTGGTTTTTTATTCTCCATATAAATTAATTAGGAAAAAAAACAGGTAATTATATGGAAATTGCTCTTTATTTTCATATTTCCCTAATGCATTCAGTTTTTTAATCAAAAATTGAAATTGAGACAACTGAAAACAAACATACAATCAACTTGACAACAAAATTTCATGTTCTCTATAGAGAACCCTGGCAGTGACATTTTTCTCTTTATTACATATACCTAACTCATTCTGAGTGCTATTCACTAGAAAACAATATTTTAGAGTATTTGCATTTTTTTAAACAATTTGCTTAAATGATTACAAAAGCGGATCATTATTGAGAAGACCTGCAAAAGTACATTATGATTATGCAGTGTAGGTAAGTAGTGTAAATAAATAATAACCAATATGGTGTAAGCAATAAGTGTAAATAAGTAATAACAACTCTGTGGCTAAGCATTTTCAAGTTAATATAAAACAAAAACAAATTATTAACCAGAATTATAAACTTCATTGAATAGAATGAACTCCAGAGTGTTTTATCTGAACTGAAAAGGGAAAAGACAGAAAAAAAGCACTGGAAAACTGCTTAACCTGTTTTCTCATTCACTGATGCTAGAAAATTAGGAAAGTTTAAAGAAAAGCACTGTTGGTTTGCAAAAACTGCTGAACATAATTAACAAAAGAGGAAATGATACTTGATGTGGGCTTACATAATTTTACCCATATTTGGTCGGCATTTTATAAACAGTCATCCACCAAACAACTAAAAACTCTTTCACAGGCTCATTTCCCACCTCTATATTTAGTGTGCAAGCCTCAAAAATACATATTTCTGACCTTAATAAGTCACTCTATGTGTTAAAAGACAACATTTATTCATGAGTACACTGAAATGGTTCTCACATAAAATCTCAAATGCGTATTTGTTGTAAAAGATTTATACCAAGTGAATATACTGATATATCAAACATACCTAAAATAAAACCACAGCATTTATAGTCTACTTTCTTTCACTGCACTACCAAACTATTATTAGTCTGCATTTAAACAATCCGCAGGGGTCTCTTTTTCTAATTCTCAGTGGTATTATCCCTTCTTGAGAGCAGAGTTAAACAGGCACAGCACTGCCTGATGGAGTCATAAGACAGTAATTCTTGAGCAACAAGCAGTTTAAGTCATCAGTGTCATTATACCAATTTCAACCCTCAATTTAAGTAATTTATTAGTGCAGAGAGTTGGATGGAAAAGCTTGTATTATTTCATATTCAACCTTTGCCATAAGACAGACCATAATCAGCACATCTGAAAAATGTCAATTCCTTAGTTACAGTATAAAATACCAAACAAACCTAATAATAAAGGCTGAAGGGATCAACATGCAATATTCCTTCTCAGCAGAAAGTCCCATTCCTGGTCCTGGCACCAAAGCAAGGACCCTCTGCTTCCATAACCAGTCTCACCATTATTTTCAAAGTTTCTAAAACGTCTTTCCACTCAGTGTACAGTATCTCATGTTACTTAACACCAAGGTTTGTTCTGCTGTATCCACACAATCAGTTTAAGACATCTCACATCAAACTCCCCAGTGAAGAAGATAAAACTGCAACACAATCCAATTAAATGCAATAGGATATAGACAACTCACCAAGACTCAGCGATGCAGACAATGATTTCTAGGGGCTGTGTATGCAGGGGGCCTCACTACTCAGACACATCTCAAGTACACTAGGAAGAAATTTGAGAGAAAAATATTAGTCTTTTTTTTGGAGATGGGCATGGAAGAACAAAAACATGACAGCACGTTGCTGTTCTAAGCACAACACAACGAGGGAAACGCAAACTGTGTGGAGTGTTATCTGCTTTTCCAGACATAACTACAACCCCCTTCCAGCTTCACAATCACTCCAGTCACACAACTTCCTTTCTACCTGCTGCTTACTGCAAATTCACAGTGATAGCAGCTAAAATGTTTACATTAACTTACACAGTACACAGCCTCTATTTTCACTAACGAATCTATGAGAACTCTGAAAGTGCTTGCTTCCTTTTTTGGTTGACTGCTTGATTTGACAGCACATTAGTTTCAAATCTCTAAAAAGGAGAAACTGGTGCTCTTTCAACAATTATTATAAGTTGCATGTTTCTTCTCTCAGTCTCCACTTACAATACGCCTGACCCAAGTGACAAGCATCAGTGAACAGAAAGCCTTTCACTCATATGGAGTCCCATAAAGCAGGAAAGACTCCACAGAACAGAGGCCATACATTGCACAGCAAAATAATTCCTTCAAGGGAGGAGGAGTGTGCCACTGCCCACACAAATATTACACCTGAATTTCTGTTTGTAGGTCAGAGAGCACTTTATTACAAATGTATCCAAGCAAACCACCAAAGAGCTTTCTACTTCCCTATTCTGACAAACTAAAAGGCAGATAAAGCAAATGAGAACACAAATACAATGGAAGATATGCTACAAGAGTCATCAGCAAAAAACAAAAAAAGCACCATACACTAATTATGCCTTGAGAGTAGCAGAATTTAGAATCAATCTCTTTCTTTGCCATTTCTGCCACCTTACAGGAACCTTCTTCAAACAAACTCTGCGTAAGTTCTTTCAGTCACAGACAGGATACCACTACAGTAACAGACTATTTAGGGGCATCACTAACAAAGTGTTCTTATATAAAAATATACACACAGAAGATAGGACTACATTATTTCATCAGGAATGTCCAAAAAGCACACAAGCTCTGTGGATCACTAACTCAGGGCTTTGAGTGGATCCTTGTTGACAGGAAAAATCATCTTGTCTTGGAATGAAATGTTAAGTAAGCTACTAGATATTCTGGCAGTTCAGAGGCACCAAAGAGAAGCCATAGCCTCAGCAGCACATGGGGCTGCGGCCCCAGGCCACAGTGGGGAGACCTTTTCCCATGAGGGGCAGCAAACAGGACAATGCCTGTGCAAATAGGAGCATTTCCCACTCATCTCCTGTCTTTTACCTGCTGTGCACCAGTGAATGAGTATTTTACTACCATTTTGTTTCTTGACAATTAAGGTGGCTGCTCACTTTTATTTTCCTGCTGTTTTTCCCTATTTTTTATATCCCACCTCCTGGTCTCTGTGACCTCCAATAAAGCCACTCAAGGAGTCTGCACACAAGTCATGTGGCTCCTGACCCTTACAGTAGTGTCCACAAGGCCCCACTGGAAAGGACAAGCTTTGCTGATTTTCATTTTTCTATTCATAAAACCTTTAACAATAATATTGTCTGAAAACAAAGACAACACATTATAGCTTCACACTAGAAGCACTACCCTCGAAACAAAAACATGACTAACAAGACCTCTCTTCGAAAAAAAACCTCTTGAATTACAAAGTAACTAGCGACAGGCTCATGTACCTGAACAGATGTATTATCGAGTATATTTCTGATACATTTTTCTAACTAAACTAGACTGTCAAGTGAAGAAAAGAAGTGATGAACGTGAAGTTATGGACAACAAAATTATCTGTTAGCCCTTTGCCTTTCCTTCTGAAGCCCACTCTGCAGGCTGAAGAAAAAGCAAGCCAACTACCACCTATGCCTATGCAAATTTACTCCCAACCCACAAGAATCAGGAGCTTCTTGGAATGACTCTCAGAACTCAAGGGAGCGTCTCTTGCAACAAGCCAGGTCTCACAGTAGCATAACTCTGTTAACAGTGGTGCACAAAGACCCACATGAACAGCAGGTCACTGCCTCAAACAATACACAGATTATCAACATTACCAACAATATAAAAATGGAATGCACCACAGCCACACCTGTCATTTTCCAACACCACCATCCAACCCTCCATCCCACAAAGAGTAAAAGAAAACTCTTTTAAAGGTCGAAAAACCTCAAGTAAAAACAATTGATATGGATGGAACAGAATAACACTGTCTTCTGACTTCAGAACACTTTACATCTTTATTTTCCATTTGTGCAGTCACTTATTTCCCATGCAGTCTCTATTCCAGGTACCTAAGGTGTGTTTACCTCCGTTGTCCATAAAAACTTAATTGTGAACAAAACACACAACAACAGTGCTACAAACTACAGTTAAGCTGAAAGGGAGTGGGAACTGCCACTTTCAGACATACTTGGAAGAGATCATCCACAGCATGCAAGCTTAGTGAGCATGAACTTAGCAAGCTTAGTGAGGCTTTTCTCATCTACATTCAGTCTTCAGGTTCCATCATTCCTAAACTAAGACAAAAAGGAGCCACAAATGATCTCACCATCCTGCAGTTATCACTAGCTCCACACAGAACTGTAGCAAGAAAATACTTTTGAGGCCTCATGAAAAATTCAGTATCTTTGTTTCAAAGTAACGCTTTAAAAAATCTAGCAAAACAAGCAAAAGTATGTTTGCACTGCAAATGCCAACAAAAATTGGCAAGCAATTAAAATTAAAAAAACCTTCAAACTATGCTATTAGAGCTACATTTTATAGCCTGTAAAGTATCAACAAGTTTTGGGGTTTTTTTTTTTACCCCAGATAATAGCAACAACTCTTCTGGACTCATTTAAAGAAAATAGTACATTTCTAGCTTTAAATTTTAATTTTGGAAAAAATACAAAGATTTGGACTGGAAGAAGAGCTTTTCTCCTTGAGAATATAATTGAAAACTGGAATTTATTCATTTATTTCTATGCACTCAATATTCCTCCACAAAAATCTATTTCAGAAAATAGATAGAACAGGATGAGGACATTGTTCAAGTGCCTGGAGACCAAGGTATAAAACTGAGTGAAACTAGCAAGTGAAATTAGTTGACAGTAATCACATGTATTTCTCAGAATATGTAAGTACTTGGTCAGCAAGTCCTGACAATAATTTTGAAAGAGTAAAGGGAAAGGGCTGAAGAGCTACTTTGTGAACTCAAAGCATGGTGTAAGCAGAATGAAGAAAAATAATCTCCACTGTAGCCTAAATGATACTTGAACTCTCAGGTTCACAAGTATTAAAACTTATGACCTTGGGTTTTCATGGGGTTTGGGTTGCTTTGGCTATTTTGGGGTTTTGGTATTTTTATTAATTTCTAATTGCATCACACAAGCATATGATGAATTTGTAAGTTCATAAACATATGTGTAATAAAAGTGTCAGCATATACTCTCAAATTTATTCATAGGCAGACTTTCCTCTATTCTCAAGAAGTTTTATTTTTAAATGCACTTTAGTATCTCCTACATAATCCATGAAGTACAAATAGGTGACAAACTGCATTGTTTTTAATTGGAGTGATTCTCTTCAAAATCCATGGGCCAGGCTCATTAGAGATCAATACTGACAGCAATGAAAAACTGAATCTGTTCACACACAGATGAATTACAGCATAGGCAGAGTAAGAGTAAAATTCTATAATAATTCTGACTTAACAAGCAAAATGTTCTTTCACTTTCCATGCCCATTCTTCAGTCCCAGGCTTCTCCACTGAGGCAGCCAATAAAGCAGCCAATTGTGATATGCCCACTATAAATCCTACCCAAGAGCAACAATATGTCTTACATAGCTCACTAAAAAAGCATCAAAATAGCAACTCTCAGTCAACACTACAGCAGATATATGTTCTCACTATGTCCCCTCATAGAAGCTCATGTGCTCCATACTACCCAAGATTTATGGATAAATCAACACATTCAGTAGATATTTTAATTAATTTGTCGCCTATACTCTCTGCCTTTTCATTAATCCAATAAAAGTTTCCATGTAATGGGGACTATTGTAGCAAAATACACGTTTTCTTTTCCAAACAGAAAATAACTTCTTGAAGTTTAAAAACAAAGAGAAAAACGTAAATAGGATTTACTGAGGACATAGCATCTTAGCTGCAAAAAGCAAATGCACATTCAAAAGAAGTTTCTTCTTAATATCTAAGTAATGGAAGCACATTCACAGAAAGAGTGAGATTTACTATCAGTTGTAACTGCAAAAATGAGAGCAAAGAAAAAATAGTATCTGTCTGTAACTGTATTAATGGGAGATTGTTATGGAAGCCATTTAAGGAAATGCAAGACTTGGAATAGCATAATGATGAAGCTGCAGAAGAAAAAAAAATGTGCACATTGTTAATATGCTGCGGTATAGCTTCAGACACTTAAATTAATGAACTAATTTCAAACTTCAAGATGTCAAGCACTCTGATGACGATACATTTTCCATAGGAATTGTTTCCATTATATATCCATAAAACTCTTAAATAAATTTTCCATTAGTCTTTCATTTGAATAACGTGCAATTTCCACAGAAAAAGATTGAAAAATCATAAACAGTTACAAAACACACTGCAGCAAATCTACCACATTCAAGATCTATTTTTCAAACTGTTCAACTCAAAATAATTGTATAAAATCGGCAAAAGTATTCCAGATGCTGAGGAGAGGAAAGGCTCTTCTAGGTAATAGGTAAATGCAGGGCTGAATGAAAGAAAATTAATTTCTTCCACTCATTTTTCCATCTCCTAAATGTTATTTCTGAATACTCACAACACTGACAAAACTGCTTTGTCTTAAAACTGTCTAAAAAATACCCTGGGTTTTTTGTCTTTTTTTTTCTAATTCTGTATCTTAAATTGATTAAACTATACAACCTGTCATTTTTCATGTCAGATTTCTACTTGGTATGTTTTGAAAAAGCTGAGCTACTGAATCATTAAAATAGGGAGTGTTTGCATAATGTAAATACTGCTGACAAACTACTAACTGTAGAAGTGGTAAGATGCCTTTGTAATATGTAACCACTGATGTAATATTAGAAATTATTCTTACTACTCTAAGTTACCATTTCAGCAATACATATGACTGTTTAAAATGCTATTCCAACACAGAGCAGGAGTCCTGGAAAATGTATTTTATTCCCTGAAATAATAAAATATTATCAAAATATTATCTATAATAAATACATTAAATATATGTTATCTAAGCCCCATTATCCTGACGGGTAAAAGCCAAAGAATACTTCTGTAGGGTTTAAATTCCCAGGAGAAGAAGAGCTCAGATCCTGTCTGCAAGCACACAATGGAATCACAGCTGACGATGCACATCTTTTTCTGGATGTCTCCATATGCTCAGGAGGGTTTTTCCCCTCCTCTCCCTCCCTGTTTCTCCCTCTCCGCCTCCCTTGCTCCAAGCATTACATTGAAGAATTTGTCATTATCTGCTGCCAGAAGTATAAGAATGTTTTAACAACTAACAAAAATAAAGCAGTGCAGTGAACTTCACCTCATTTAAAAATAAAAATAGGGGATCCTGCCAGAGTAGCTGTCTCTAAGTTAACTAACAGTAGAAAATGGGTGGATGAATGAATGCTGTTACATGTCTTCTATAAAGTAATTATCAATGTTACTCTGTTCTTAGTTTAAAATGCTGTGCCACACAGCAGAGTATATATAGCAACAACACATTTAACCTCTGACCTCTAAAGCCAAACATGGACATAAATGAATATTGAGCATTTTAATGCCTATCAGAATACTGAAGAAATGTGTGGAATTTGTTAAATATACCTACTTGCATGCAATCTGCATTGTTTAGAGAGGCCAGACACAGCCAATGTACAAAGAACTGAACATGGCAAGAACAGTTTTAGTTCAGCGTTCCCTTTCTCCAATGAACAATCTATTTGTGCTCGGCAGACAAAGAGAGTTAGAGAGTTACGTTTATATTTAAATTTGGTAGCAATCCTTAGTTAGTCTTTTTCTTTCAAATGAACCGACAGCATCCTCAAGGCTTAGACCTCTTAAGCCTCTGCAATTCTGGTGTCAGGTGCTAGAGAAACTCCAGCTGAGCGCAGAAGCCCAGATTTTGCCAATGAGACAGTGACATCAGCAACAAAGGCAAGGAGCAGAAGACAGTGGGCATTGTAGCAGCAGCTGGCTGGCTCACTGACTTTGTTCTTCCTGCTGCAAAATCTGGGCTCCCTGCAGATGGGCTAGCTCTTACTGGATTTTTGGAGGACGGAGGGAAAAGTTCAGAATGCCAACACTACAGACGGTTTACATGCCTCTTTCAACAGAGCCCTTCACCGTTCTAATGAGCAAGCTACATCCTAAATAATTATAAAAACATAAACATTATTCTTAAGTAATTAATTTTTACTTCAGAGTCTCAGTTTAATGCAATACACTACACTACATATGAATAAATCCCTTCTATTTTCTAATGTTTCAACCAGAAATAACCTTTATTTTCTCTTTCAAACAGCATGATTCCAGTTTAAAAACTTAAACTGGGTCCAAAAGTACCATTCTTGATGGCTATGAAGTATTCAAATGTTTTGAGTCTCAAATTTAGCACTAACACCACCAGGACACACAATGAGGAATTTACACACTTAGTAAAGAAGTGCCTTCATACATTGCCGAGATACTGAAGAACCACAACAGACATGGATTCTCTCCCTAGTAAAGACCACAAGCCTGAGAAAATACAAAGTTGAGAAAGCTTCATGTTTTATATGAAATAAAAGGGTACAGTGACTAAAAAGATGAGGTGATTGCAGCACGTTTGACATGCATTTATTGCATAATGCTCAGTGAGATAAAAACATAATAAAAATAATGAAATTCTTCAAAATATTGCACGATGTTGAAAAAAGATGAAACCTTTCTTCTTAAAGTTGTACTCGATATTCTTGAAGGTTGAGTCCATGACAAAATATTTCCTTCAAGACTGCAGATAACTAAGATTTCCTAAGAACATTAAGCTTCTCCACTTATGGATTAACCATTGGGGGACAATTTTCAACTTTCCTTATCTTGTATGACACATCAGAGCCAACTTCTATGTCCAGTCCCCAAAGAGCTGTTACCATAAATGCAAAAGTGAGAGATACAAATGCATCAGTGTCCATATGTGCTTGCGTACACGTCTGTACATGGAAATATGTGCAAACCTGGTATACCCTATTTGTGACACCATTGCTTACATAAACAAACAAGTCTTCTGGAAAAAAGTAGGAGGCACCAAGTACCTACACCAAGTGCGATAAAACAACCAGTTTCCATCCACACTAAGCTGTATTTCAGCAAACAAGATCTCTGCTTTGGGGTGTAATAGTTTCAATATGACATTAAAAATTATATTCAACATGGGCATTTCTCAGAGAGCATCCAACACAGTGGACCAGCAGCTTTGGCGTTGCCAGAGGATTCCCCATGAGAGGAGCCCACCAGGTGGCCCAACACTGCCACTGGGTTATAAGGAGCCAGGAAATTAACTGACTAGGGTTGTTTTTATAGTTCAGTACATAAAAAACCCAAAGGGATAAAATCCAAATGACTGCCTTCACCCGCAATAGCAGAACAAAAACGAAAAAAAATGCTTTAAGTACAAACACTGGCAGTCTTAAATGCTTACTTATTTACAGTGGCAATAGAGCTCTGCTGTAACTGCCATAGCCAGGCAGTATATGCTTAGCTCAAATTATACTTAAACATTATGTGTTCAGTTCTAAATCCTATTCACCTGCTTCTTACTACTCAGAGACAAAAAAAAAAAAAAAAAAGAAAAAAAAAAGAGAGAAACATATAAACAATTGATTATTATCAAACAAGCAGGCTGTTCTCCTTTCACAAGGAGACTCTCCAAGGTAAATTACAAGTATATTTATAGTGTCCCACATACACACACTTCAGACCAAAGTATACAGGCTAACTCAAACTAAGTACATATCATGAGATACACGTATCACGACTTCCCAGTGACTGCCAGCAACCTCCTCGCTTTTTTTTTTCCTTTTTTTTTTTTTTTTTAATTTCCCTCCCCCCCACTTTTTTCTGCTAGGCTCTGGGGCAGGTTTCCCACAAACTACACGGCCTGAATGCCCCTCTCCGGCAAGAGCAGAGTGCGGTCCGCGAGCCGGGGGAACGCTCAGGCCCAAGCGGCGGCGAAGGAACGAGGGGCAGCGAGGCAGGCGAGGGACGCGGCTCCAATTACGCCTCGGCCCGCAGCCTGGGAGCCGCGCGGTGCCCGCGGCGGCGCACACACCGCCCCCCGCGGAGGAGGGGAGGGGCCGCGCACCCGCCCTCCGCGGAGGCAGCGAGCACCTCCGCGCCCCTCCCCCGCGCCTCACGCGTGGGGCTCCGCTGGCCGCGGAGCGCCCCGCCTGCGGCCGCCGCCCGCTGCGGGAAGCGGGAGGGAGCGGAGCGGCACCCGCCCAGGGACCCCGGCCCCGCGCCCGGCCGGCTGCTCCCCTCTTCCCCCTCCTCCTGCCGCCGCTCCCCGCCCCGCGCACACACGCAGACACACGGCACTGCGGCGGCCGGGCCCCCACCCCTCCCCGGGCCGCGGGGAGGCGGCGGCCGGGCGCCCCGGGCTGCGCTCGCACGCAGCTGCGACGCCCCGCCGCCCGCCCCCGCGGCTCGGCCCGGCGCTGCGCGGCGCGCACGGGCAGGCACAGCCCCCGCGCAGAAAGTTAGAGAAGTTGCCCGCTTCGCCCCCTCCTTCCCCTCGCGTCCCCTGAGAGCGCGGAGCGGCGGTGAGGCGCCCTGCGCAGGGGGAAGGGGAGAAGGCGCCGGGCGGCGCGCTCCCTGCCCGGCGCGGAAAGGGGGGCGGCCGGCTCGGCCCCGCGGACGGAGCGCGGAGCGGCCCGCGCCGCTGCGCACCGAGTCGTTGTCAGCCGGGGAGGAGGAGGCGGCGGCGTCGCTCTGCTCCCCAGATCACCCCCTTTTGTCATCAGGGAGAGACCCTCCCTCAAGTTTCGCTATCGCTGCGTGGTGGGGGTGAGGGGGAACGTCCTAAACAGTCCCTTCAAAATCGCACCCCGCTGCCCCATCCTCCCCCGGCCCGGCCAGTCTCTGACCCCCAGACCAGCCCCTCGCCTTCTCGGTTCCTCGCACTTTCCCCCCCCCGCCCCCAGCCAGGGGCGCGGAGAGGTGGCACCCGACCTCCGCCTGGCCTGGAGCAGGAAACCGGCCCCTCGGCCCGGCAGGGTGGGGTGCCCTATCCCCCTCCCCCCCCCCCCCTCCGCCCCCGGCCGAAACAGGGGGACGTCCCGGAGAAGTAACCCCGCACCCACCCCCCACCGCCGGGCGCGGGGGTGCGAGCACGATGCCCCGGCAAGGGGCGGCCCGGCGGCCCCTCCGCTCCTCACGGAGGGGCCGCAGCCCCCGCCCCGCTCCCCCCGCCGCCGGCGCGGGGGAAGCCGCCTCGCCGCGGCCGCGGTGCCGCCCGCCAACGCCGCCCCTCCGCGCACCGGCGCGGCCCCGGGCGTCCCCCGGCGCTCCGCGGGGCGGCCGGGCAGGCGCGGGGGCCCAGGCACACCCCGCGGCGCGCCGGGGCCGTGCGGGAGCCGTTACCGGGGTCAGTGCCGTCTCCCGCCGCTGCCGCCGGCGCTGACCTTCGCTTTGTAAGATGAAGCTGAAGCTGGGGCTGCGGCCGCCATGTTCCTTTTTAATAACTGCCTGCTTGTTTATTTCAATGGAGACCCTCCCACCGCTCGCCCTCCTCCTCCTCCTCCTCCCCTTCTACCCAGAGGAGGGCTGGACGGGGAGGAGGCAGGGGGAGGCACAAGTCACTCCCCCCTGCCCCCGGGCACGGCGGCAGCGGCCGGGCCCCGGGCGGGGGGAGGCCGGGCCGGGCGGGTGGGCGGCAGCGCGGCGCGGTCCGGGGGCCGCCGCCGCCCCTCGCCGCTGCCGCTCGGCGGAGCGCGGGGCCGCTCGGCGCCCCGCCCGCGGGGACAATGGCAGCCGCCCGCTCGCAGCCCTGCGCAGCGCTCGCGGGAGCCTCCTCCTCGGCACCCGAGCCGCGCAGAAAGGGGAAGGGAAAAACAAAGTCCTTCGCCCTCGGAAGCGAGAGACTTTGGCTGTGGCCCTTTGCTGTTCGTCCTTGGAGGAACCCCGCTCCCAGGCGGGACCGAAGCAGTCAGCCCTCTTTCAGTGGCCCATATTCACGAAAGCAAGGCGGGGGGATACAGTATTCCTTCCTTTCTTTGCCTCCGGAAAAAAGAGACATGTTGAAAATCGTGTCAGCTCTATCTCACTCGTGGGAGCAAGAGGATTGAGATGAAGGCTTTCCCTAGATTGGAGGAGTGAATACATGAGTTAAAATTTGTTAAGGGCGGGAGGGCAATTGTTAAACATTGCCCTTTAGTTCAGGAAGCAAACCGTGATGCAGAAATCCTATCTTACAAGAAAAGCTTTACGTTTTCACACGTAACGATAATGGCGAGTTGTACTTTACACTGCAACAGTCGTTATTTTTGACATTTTGTAGCCTGAACGTGCAGCCCCAAGCTGTTCTGCAGATTATATATTGTTCCTGGTGGTATAGCTAACTCTGTTTGCAATTAGGCTCGTCCAATATTTTTTTGATCATAATTCTTGGTTTTCAGATGGTTACATTTTGCCTTACTGTGCTGCATAAAATTTCCCATACTTGTCTGTTTTTATTTTTTAAGCTGTTTTTTTGCATTGGGCAAAAATAGTTCAATTATTTCTCCAAACAAATTAAAGAAAAACTCTTTCCCACTCTCCTCTCTCATGATAAAGGAAGAAGCCTTTAAAATCAACTAGCTGAAAACTTGCAACATTTTCTTCTTCGACTGAGAAAACTCAGAAATGGGAGGGATGGCCATCAGAAATCTATTTGAATTTAGTCCCATTAGAGATGGGGCTGGAGGGATTGTCGTTCTTATATGCTCAATGGGAGCTTTGATGTGATAGTAACCAAAGATCCAATCCACCTTAATGCCACTGTTTTAGCTGGAGTACTTTTGACATCATCTTCAGAAGACAAGGCTCCAGCGCTGGGCTGCAGCAGCTGGAGAGGGCAACCTTTCTGAATGTCCCTCCCCATCAGTTGTATTTGGCAGAGAAATTAGTCTTCAGGAAGCTCTTCCACCCTGCCCATACACAGGCAGGCAAAAAAGAGATTGAGGATTAATTCTGTCTGTAAAACACACAGAACAGAATTTTCTGTTGAAATAACATGGCGAGTAAGAGTAGCTTGCATTTGAGGGAAATTTTTTTTTTAAAAATCCATCAAAAAATGGAGAAAAGAATCCTGGAGATACAGAATTTTCCTCTGACCTCATTTGTCATATCTGTGCAAATCTCTCTAGCAAATAAGCTAACAGTTAGATAGGAAATAATCTCATTTACCTCACAGTTGTGATTCATTCTCCAATGCAAAGTGAAACAGTGTTTCACTGGGGGAAAAAAAGAAAAAAGTATGTCTTTAATTTTGTGACCATAAACAGTCCAATTTAGAATTGCCCAGAAAATTTTAATTCCAGCACTTCTTATTTAGGAAAGCTTTATATTTTTTTCCTGATATCTAACTTTCTTTAACATGACCAAAAATCTTTATTAAACTAATTCCTAAATCCACCAGGAAAAGCAAGGAAGATCTTTAACTTTCTGTGGTAGGAGCATAAAAGACAGCTCATATAACATGAAGTTTATAGCCTCAACTTTAACAGAAAGCCCTGGCTCCTATGTGGCTGAGTTTTCTAGTCAAACTGTGTGGGAGAGGAGATTTAACTACACACATATGTTCAAATCCACTGAAATTTGTTACAAGCTTCTAACTCATAAGCAGATAAGATTATCATCTAAGGCCAAAGCCCTGGTTACAAGTGTCATTGTATGCAAAGACCAATAATTATGTTATTCCTAACTGCTATTCTTTAAAGGGAAGGGACCATCTTCCAGATGGGAAATAGATTTGATAAACACACTTCAGTGCAGATTTTATTCAGCACTACAGCTCTTCTCTAAAACTTCTCCAGTGTCACCATTGCTGCATTATGCTGACTAGAGCTGGACTTAGTTCTTCAGCAAAAACTTCATCCCTTCTAAACAAGAGTAATACAAGTTTCCTGTCATTCTTGTGTATTCACTTTCCTCTCCTTCATTCTTCTGCTTGCTATTTTGTTCACAACATCACTTAATATATTCATTTGATTATTCACTGTGATTTGCAAACCTTTCCTGATGTGAAAATTAGCATTGAGATAAGTTTTTGATTTTTTGAGTGAGATTTGGTTGAATTTCCTTTCATAACTTTTTCTGCCCCCCTAAATTAACAGGAAAAAATTCAAAATCTGAATGCAGCCATGTTTTCCTGGTCAGTACAGTCATATATTGTCAATGTTATTTTTTCTTGCCTTTTCTGCATACCATATTCCTTTAAAATACACAGAGTAAAACTAGCACTTGCAGGTGTGTTTCTAACTGGTTTTCACATAAGTTATTTTTCCATAAGGTGAAAGGTTATGAACAAATTGTTGATAGTTTATGAACTTGGTAGGCCACTCAGGTGTGGCTGCTGTCTCATAAAGCTCTACCTGCAGCTTATATGCATAAGGAAGAATGGTTTATGTGCACCTGCTGAAACCAGGGCTATATATAACGCAGCTGTTGGTGCACAAAGCCTTTTTCATGAGCAGCTGCATTTACTCTGTAGAATCACTTTGCCCACCTTTATGGGGAACTGAATCCCCACTTATTCATTAACCTTTCCAAGTGGATTTAAATATGGTCTTTATGAAACCAATGAGATTTTTGTTGACACAGTATATATATGCCTAACTCAAACTCACAAAAAAATTTTAAAAAAATTTAAAACCATGTAAAAATACTCCACTATTTTAACCTTCTTCAGGATAGAGGGGACCTGTTGAGGTCTTGTGGTTGAAGCCCCATCTACAAGTAGGGCCAATTTTGAAGTTATGCCAGGTTTTCCAGGGTCATTACCAGATTAATTTTACTGTCTCTACAGCCTCTTTGAAGCATCCATTCCACAAATTGAACACATTTGTGAGTTGTTTGTTTTTTTGTTTTTTTTTCTCTACAATGTCTAATTGGTCTGTTCCAGCTTATGCCTGTTGTTTCCCACAATGAAAAGGTTCCTGTGGACTTCCTAGAAGGTTCCATCTTCTCTACATCTGCCCATTAAGAAGTTGAAGAGAACACTAAAATTTACACCAGCCTTTTCTTCTTCAGACTAATGGCCTGACCTTCTTGGTCTCTTCTTGTACATCATGTGCTCTAGCACCTTCACCATCATGGTGGCCCTCCCCTGGATTTTCTTTATGTCTGCGTCTTTCCCACACTGTGTAGCTCAAAACTGCACTCAATTTTCCAGAAGTGGTCTCATTCCATGGATGGAAATAGCCACTTTTCTCAACCTGCTTGCTATTGCAGCCCAGGATGCTCTTGACCTTCTCTGTTGCAAGGTCACTGCTGACTTACTTGTTGCTCACCAGGACTTCCAAATTTCTTTTTGAAAATCCTTTCCTGTTGCTTTAGCCTCCAAATGGCTATTCTGTACCAGATGCAGGATGCTGCTCCAACACTCGTTGGACTTTTTGGTATTCCTGCCAGCCCATTTCTCCAGTCTGCTAAGGTTGCCCAGAGCACTGCTATCGCCCGCTTTTCTGTGATGCGCTTTTCATCTCATCCCTGAAGTCACTGACCGTGTTACACAGTTACAGTCACAGTATCCACCCCTGGAGTACATTGCCCACCAGCAGGACCTGCTCCCACTGATCACAGCCCTTGAGACCAATGCAGTCAATGTTCCACATTATCTTCTACTTAGACTTGTTCATACCCCTCCAATGTGGTTAAAGGAGGTCTGTGGTCGATTGTGTCTGAAGCTTTGTTATAGTCAAGATAAATGATATCAGCTTGCGCTCCACTCCTCCACAGATTCTCTTATCTCATTGTACAAACCAGTCACATTGGTCAGGGAGAATTTGCTTTTGTAAACTCTTGCAAAGAGAGAAATGGATGCACTAACTTGCTGCCTGCCTCCAGGCACCTTATTGCCTTTCACACACCTGGAGAAAGTGTCCAGGAGGATTTACTACTTTATCCTCCCACAGTCTGAGGTCAGGCTGGCTGGTCTATTGTGCCTTGGATCTCCCTCCTAGAAGATGGACTTGACATTTGCCTTTTTCCACCTTCCCCAGTCACCATTACCTTTACTCACTACACCACTACACCACCCCCCTGCCATGACACACACACTCTATAGTTCCTACAACTACAGTGGCCCTCTGACCTCCATTCACATCTCCAAACTACTGCTGGTTACTCTGCTTCCATTAGCCCTTTACTACAGCCTACCCTTTCAAGGTAACACATTGACTTACATGGCTTCCTTTAAAGCATCAAGGATCTGGCTCAGGTTCTTCAAGGACACTTTGGCTTTATCATGATTTAATACAGTGCTACAACAACTTAATTAAGAGTTTGCAGTGAAGAGCATATCCTATGCATATATTGCTTATATGGTTAGAATTTTTTTTCCTAGAAAAACTTTAGAGATAAATATATATATATTTTTGCACCTCAAATAACAAGCTTCCAGCTAAAAAAAGTTATTACTTAAACATCTTGTTGTATGTTTATGCCTTATTAATTCAATAATCTGCTTCACTGACATTTTTTAAAATAAAATAATCTTGAAAATTTTAATACATTTTTAATACAAAAATCCAATCAAGATAAATTTTAACAAATAAAATGTTTTGAAGAAAGTTATAAATGTGTAGGCTAAGAATAAGAATTTTAATCAATATTTGTTCAAATATTTTTATACTGGAATTAAAGACTCATTTTACTCATGCTACTTTGGTAAACAATTAATGCTAAGAAAAAATAATGTTCAGCTGAAGGAAATACACCTGTAGAACTAAAGTACAACTGCTATAATTTTACCAGAAGTGTATTTATTTTTCTCATATTGTAATGTCATAACAAAACCCTTGCCTTTTACCTTTGCTGGATGCTCCTCCATTTACCTAGCCCTGTTGTTTCTTTACTTTCCTTCAGCTATGTATAATTGTGACCACATGAAGTACTGGATCAGACAAGCAAAACCTGCCTTGAATATTGTGAGGGAACTTCTGAGCAGGTGACACCAAATTCCAACCCTAAGAAGAGGGATAGTGCCTGCTGGGTACCCCTGGAGTCCTGGACCCAATGCCTGGTGATCTCCAGAGGTCCTTCCCGGCCTCAAGAATTCTGTGCCTCTGTGATATTTTTTATGGGAAAAAATTCTTTATGCTATTGTGCTTTATTTTCCACTGCTCTCCAAATTTTCAATTGTTCTTTTCTTTAACCACCTTTTTTTCCACTTTTGCCCTTATTTTCTCTTTCATCTTTGTTTTTGTTAGTCTTTAATTCTCAGTCTCTCCCATATTCTCATCCTGCAATATGTGTTCAACAATAGTTATGCTGTGACATATTCTGTGTATTCATGCAGTCTATTAAAGAAGACACTGCCATCCCTCCTACTGAGGATTAAAAAAGCCCAGCTCACCCCTGTACTCTGCCTTTAACCAAAATGGTAAACAGCCCTCAAGCAGACACATTAAGGGGCAGAACTGAGCTACTTATAAGTAATAGAGGTAGAAGTGTTTCATTATGGCTTTGCTGGTTAGAGAGCAGTGTTTTCTTCCCCTTGTAATTACATTGTTGAATATGTTAACTTACCTTTTGTGTAGACTTGTGCAACACTGTCTTCTTCCCTTGATTTCCTGCACTTGAATACACAAATTTTTGTGCCTTCACAAGATTTCCATATTGAAGAGCATTGCTGAGGAAGGCATAATTAAGGGCCATCCCACCATCACAAAGTGGAGAGGTACACATTTACAAGCTCCCTTTGTACTGCTCTCTTTGGGATGTGCTCTGAAAATTGATTCTAAGGCAGATTTATTAATTCATAATTAAAAATTATTTCTCATTATTGACCATACATATTAGAAAACCTTCCTCCTAAATCATGAGTGTGCAACCCTAAGTGGCTCTACATTTTCTATGTTGAAAGTGTTTTTCTAAACTTACTATTAAGATGATTACACCTTGAGTCTCATCAACATCTGTTCACCACTGGCCACTTACTATGTAAATCTAGAGTTATGTACACATGTAAATTAATTTACCAGCTCATGTAATTAGAGTCCAGAAGATAGAAAAAAATATCAGAGTGGTAGTGAAGCATGTTTTTAACTGTCAAAAACTAAGCATGTCTGTACAAGCAATGCATTTCATGCAGCAGACTTAAAATCTGCCTTCCTCTTTTGCAGTTCCTAATGCCATTGTGAAAGAAATGGAATGAAGATGGAAGGATGACAGTGATTTAGTCACAGAACCAGTTAAATGACTTTCTAAACTAGAGGCCACAGATAGTTTTTTGATTTACAGATAGCACAGAAGCTTGATCTTAGAAATTTTTAACTGAAGTAAATAAAGGCCAGAAAGTACAAAGTAAATTTAAAGATTCTGGCTTCACTTCAAGAGAGATTTAAGAGTTTCAAGTTATACTTCTGTAAATTCAGACAATTAGCTCCTTGCTATATATTTTTAATAACTAGTTTTTTTAAACATTTATTTTTGTTATTAAAACAATTACATTTTCATTAAAGCTTCCCAAACTTCTGTTTCTCGTTTGACCCCCAACCCTAGATCCTACAATAACAAAATTTTTGTATGGAATTATTTTAATCTAACAAAATAATAAAAAAATTTTGTCCCTGAGTTTTTTGGACTATGTGGTAGGGCAGATGTTTTCCATTCCCTGAGACTACCTCCATTTCACTCTGAAAACTCCTTGACATCAGTTTCATCTGACTCACCAGAGGCATCAGGAATGGGGAACAATCATTCTTGAAGATTGAGCCAGAGAATGCAAAACGACCAGAACTGTTGAAGATTTCCCTAACCAGTTTTGGACATCTCTCCTCTTTCCCTGAACAGCTCCCTGGATTTGCAGACTCTGATGGTCTCCTTGGACTGCCTTCCCTGCTTTAGGAGTAGATACTCTTGCCACATGAACCTCTGTGTGCAGGCCAAGATGAAACATTGTTCACAATGCAGTAAGAAATTCTGTGGGTTTTGTTCTCCTTTCTCGCACCAGGAAGAAAAGGTAACAGCGCTGAATTTAAATAATCACTGGTCATCAAAATTGTCACCAAAATGAGTCTTTGCTCCAGCCTCCTTGTACACTCAAGGAGACAGCTCTATATCAGTAAAAGACAGTTCACGTTTCTGAAGTTGTAATTGTACCATAATACATTCTCACCTCTGTTTTTTCAAGAAAGAGGTTTTGGCTTTACTACACATGCCTGTTATCCATTGGCTCATCAGGAAAAAGTAAAGTTGGCAAAAGCCAAGGCTGAAGAGGAGAAAGGCTACAATTGTATTTGTCTTGATATTTTTCTCTTGTGCTGTCAAACTGCAGACGTTCCACTTTTAAGTCCTGAAATACATTTGTAATAATTATAGCAATGTTTAAAAATATTAGAGAGTAAAGTTGTTTCATTAAAAAAAAAATTGAGAGGAAAGGGAATAAAAGAGAAATGGATACACTAATTGAGGACTCCTATTTGCAGTAAGACAAAACATGCTTGACTAGGTGCTTGAAAGATGATGCAAATGTATCGAATAGTTTAGAAAAGCACAGTTTGTAATCATGTGTGTACTTACACACAACTTAACCAACTCAGCCTTACCATTGTCTGGTGAGTCCAACCTGACAGCGAAGGTAATGGGCTCTGTCAATAGCTCTGCTTGCACTCTTTAAATCAACAAGTGTTTTGCAAGAGGCACTGTAGCTCTAAGGTTTCCAATAGAAGCGATGTAAAGCTATTCCTCCTCCCCCACCCTTGCCACCCTTTCTGCTCTGTCCCTCTCTGAAGGCAAGTTACAGCCTAAGTTTCCCCTACTCGTTTTCATGCTTATACTTAAGAAAGATCTTGTGTTAGACAATTGAAGTATATTTGATGAGATTCTTGTAAATACTGTGCTTGCTGAGATGAAGGCTTCCAGAACAAATTGTCCTTTATGCTCTCCTCTACTAAGTCTCGGCCATACGTTTAGCAAATGGGGAAAAAAAAGTCCTATGAAGGACAGACCGAGCTGAGAAAAAGGTGTATATCAGGAAGAACCAAATTATTAAGAGGAATTTAATTTCTTTATAGAAAACTATCACATTCCCTCTTAGTTTAAATGCAGCTGGGTTGGTTAAATATATAACCTGAATCCAGATAAAAAAATGTAACAACAAGATCATGAGGCTGAAAGAGGTCAGGAGGCCATCTGTGTCCACCCCCTCCTTTAAGACAGGATGATCAGCACCTGTCTCATTCCTAATGGATCGGTCTAACCTGTTCTTAATGACCTATAATGAAGACATCTCAGCCTCCCAGGCAACTGTATTGCTTTAAACTTCTCCCCATAAGTTTTTCTAGTGCTTAAACAGGGTTTGGTTGGTTTTTTTTTTTTTTTTTTTGGCTGCAGTTTTGCTCTTTATCTTCTCCTCAAATCTGCCACAGAGATGGAGATTTTTTTCTCCCCTCTCTTGTTGCTGTTCTCATCCTTAAGCAGAGCTGCAGCAGTGTTTCTCTTGAGTCTGTTGCTATCCTGAGCAAACCCAGTTCTTTCCTGCTCTCCTTCCAGGGCACGTTTTACCGGTCCCTGCTCACTCAAACCACTGAGGGCTTTCTGCTGTTGGTACAGAGAAAGGAATTCATTTTAGAAACTGAGCATACTGCTTAGTTTGAGGTCTTACTGATGCTGGAAGCATTACTTTGCCATTGCCATAATTTGCCATGCAAGCTGTATGTCGCTTTCCACATCCCAATAATTTATTTCTCCCCCACCCCTCCAACAATATGGCATTGCTCACTGTTGTTCAGACATCAGATCTACCATCCTAGCTTTAGGATTCCCCAAATTTTAAAATGCCATTTAGTACATTATTACGTGCATTGCATTGATGTAAAGACATACACCACTTCAGATGAAGACCTTTCCCAGCCATTACTTAAAAAAAAAAAATTTAAGAAAGAAATCTAGCAGAGCTAATTAGAGCACAAATATTTGTACATATTGGCAAAATCAAGATTCTAAATCAAAGCATAATAAACAAAAAACTAGTGCTTGTGAGCAGATATGCCTGAATTTTTCAAACACAATAGCACAAGCATTATTTTCTGTGCTGATCATATTTCTACAAATCAGGATCGAGAATATCAGAGAACCATCGGGAAACTACAGAAAAGGCTCAGTAACACCACATTACAGTCTTAAGACAAACATTCTGATATGTAGGAAAAAAAACCCCAAACCTTCCAGGATGGAGAAGGATACTACTTATGTTTATGAAACTGGGATGGTCACATTTGCTTAGGTATTCTGTTCACAGTTATGTATTTTTCTAAACAGGTCACATAACTCTAGGTTTAAACACAAGGCACTACACTTCTGCTGTAGCAGCAATTACCTCTTGAACACAATCCCATTTTGCTAAGGACTGTACAAGTTTATTGCAAAGAGATTTTCCCTGGCCAAACATTGCAAGCTAAATACCAGATAAGGAGTGGGTGGACTGCGAGGGAAAAAAAAAAACAAACAAAAGAACCCACAAACAAAAAAACCCCGCACCACTCCAACCCAACGTACAAGCCGCATCCTCACCCTCCACCTAGAGAGTGGAGTTAAAGGGAACAATGAAACTCTGGCCAAGTCCAGGGTTTGGTATGATAGAGAGCTGTCCTACTCCAGCTGCTAAACTGTCGTTGAGTCACTTGGTAGAAACTAGAGCAGGGTAAACAATGCAACAATTCAAAAAATTCAGGAGACACCCTTAGTTAAGTGATTTGGTAAATATATTTAGCTTTGCTGGGGATACTCACTGGGGCTACTTACATGCCTAAGCACCTTGCTAATCAGGAGGCTATTTAAGCTATTTGGAGTCAGAAACTGAAATGTGTTTGTTTGAAGCTAGTGGGCCCGGTTTTAGCTGGTTCTTGCAAGACAAAATCATGCATAATAAAATATGCCTTCCAAACATGTATTTAGTTGAATTTATTTGCTAGCGATATATTTTTTAAAGATTGTTTTTCATACTTATTATTGTAGATCCATATATTTCTTCTTTTTCCTGTCAAAATTATACCATTAAAAAAAAAACCAAACCAATCCAACACTTATAATTTTGAGACAAGCCTGTCTGCCAGCAAAAAAAGCTTTTTTTTGATATTATTTTTGATATTACTTAAATCTCATCCCCTACTACTTTGATAAAGTCTTTAATTTTCTTTGATTAACAGTCATAGAGGAGGAACCCTGAATTGTGACATGTGGAACAAGGTGTATTCAAGGAAAACAATGTATAGATGTGTATAGATGAGTATAATTTTGAATGTGTTGATTAACTTTTCACACACATGGTTTAATTTTCCATACTGGCTATCTTACATGCATTTTTTAGTTTATAATCTACCCATGAAAACTGAGTAAAATATTACACCTTCCTATTAAATTGCTTACATGCCTTTTCTGTGTAGGAATTGCTTGTGATATTATTCAGGAATTCTATTTGATTGATTACTTTAAAGTGTGTACAGTTCCACAGTGTCTTACTTATCATCCCCTCCATTGTTTGTGAGTACTTGCAAATTTTAGAGGAGTAAGAAATGGTTAGAGAAGTCAGGTATTATATTTCTGTTTAAACATCACAAGGCCTCTGCAGCTATGTAGTAATAAATTGCAATTTTCTCATTGTGTAAGCTTATTTTCCTTACATTTTCTCACTATTCTGATAAAAACTAGAAGAAATAAATTATAATAATGGAGATTGGGGAGAGCATGAGCAGGGAGTAGTAGGCTTGCCTATGTCTAAGAAGTCTTCCTAATTCACATAACTCAAACAAGAAAATCAAGTGAGCTGGCAAACCCTAAACAATGGAATGAAGAAGTAATGCAATAGTAATTTCTAATTAATGCTGTTTATTTTGTAGAAGTAAAGTATTTAAACATCTGGAATTTCATCTGTACACCACCATTCAAATGCATTGCTTTAAAAACATATATGTATCACTTCCAATGCAATGCATTATATCTAGAAATGTGCCTATATACACATTATAGACATAATATGACATCTATAAAATCAACAGCTCTAATTATTCATAGCCATTGTAAGTAAACATGCTGAAGTCAGGGCAAAAAGACAAAGTGATAAAAGAGAAGATAAAAATGTGAATGTCTGAGTAGATAAAATTCTAATAAACAAGACCACTTTCAAGAGACAATTTCTCCTCTTTTCATGCACCATGACGGTTTGGTGACTGGAGTCAGAAATTCTGGAAATTAAATGCAAATCAAGGTGAAAATGAAAATCAAGTTGTTTCTTACACAAGGAAATGTGCATACATTTTGGATAGCCCATAATCCATAACTAAATCATGACTGAATTGCTACTTCAGAGCAAGTGGAAAGGTGTATTGAAAAAAAAAAATTAAGTCCTGAATAGTCAAGGTATGTAAATATTTCTTTATACCTGCAGCAATTTCAAACTTCATATGTTTCTCTAAGACCTACCTACCTATAATCCAGATAGAAACACATGCGAGAATCCTGTACAGATTGCAATAAAGATAGAATCTACACTGAAATATGGGTTGATTTTATTGAAAAAAAAGGCTGCTAAAAGGCACAACGTGAAGGTTCAACCCTACACTGTTTTGTAAATGCAAGTATTATTCTAAATACAAGCAGAAAGGAACCTCGCCCAAACTCAAATCACAGTGTCTGCAACTACCACTTACCGGAAAAAAATTAAAAGAGGACAAGAATACTTTGTAGTTCTCGTGTAACTGGTTCACACACAGGCAGGTAGAAATCTGCATCAAACCCCTGTGTCAGCTCTTTTTCCTGTGAGAGCTGTGTGTTACCCTTTCCTTGCCCCGTGAAATGGGGTGGAACTGCAGGGCTGACGTCACTTACACAGAACAAACTAAGTCCTACTTCAGAAAAAAAAAAAAAAAAAAAAAAAGCACTAAAAGCAGACTACAGCCAGCTTTTCTTTGGCTATACCTTATGCTTTTTTCCAGCCAGCAGCAGTCATCTCACTGTATTGCAGGCTCTTCCTATTGATACTGTTCCTTACTGCCTGCTCTAAGGAGGAAATGCTGCAACAAGCAAGGCAATGGAAGCCAAACAGCTTACAGTGTATCAGCTCCAAAGTGAAGTCTTGAAATTCCATAAACATACTAGGTTTTTATTAAAAAGCACAGAACATCTGTACTATTTCACAGTCAATTGCTGTGTTTTGTACACCAGTAATATCATCACATCCAAATACATGTGTGTCTGGGGGCTCCAGATGCAATAGGTGCTGAGGTACTGTAAGTCAGGGAAGACTTTAGGCACTGAAGGTGCTTGTAAGTACTTCAGGTCCTTGTAAAACTTCTGAACAAAACTACTATGGAAGCCAGACTTTCAAAGCTGACAAAAACTAGCAATCCTAATATGGTTATAATTATGGAAAAAGCAATACAAGCATTCAACTTTTAGAAAACAAAAACACTACTTTGGACATCTTAGCCAAAATAATGAGATGTTACATAGCTCTTGGGTCAAAGTGTTCATTTTAGTTCAAGCCAGGACTGAGGCATGAATGGATTATAACCTGGAAGGTTTCTAGTAGGGTACTCTTGCCCCAGCTGCACTCCTTTAAATCAGTCCTTATCTTTATCATATCTTCTCTTGGTCTTTACTTCCTCTTTCACTGAGACTGTTAAAAAATCCACAGGCTCCCTTTTCAACAGAGAAGCCACCTTCTTTTCCATCTTGACCACGATAAGAGGCCACAAGGGGGAAGGACATGATCTCAGGGGTGGCTGGAGCTTGGGACACCTGTCTCAGAAGGTGCTGGGAAGTGTGATGTGGTTCCCCAGCCCTCCAGAGCCAGTGCTCAACCTCAGCAGTTCCTCACAGGCACCAGGAAGAAAAAAATTGCACTGCTGTCAATTTGAAGCAATAGTTATATGAGGAAACAACATAAAAATAATAAACATTCTGATATTTACTTGTTTCTTGCTTTTTAAAAAGAAAGCAAATTTTTTTTTTTTGGTGAAACTTCTTTTCTTGAAACCCGGACACCAGTTTGATGGGGGGGAAGGTTCGGAAGAAAAAAAGTCCCTACCCAATGGTAACAAAGGACAACCCCCCCCTTGCCTGCTGTAGGCGATGCATTTCATCAGAAACCACACTACATTGGGTACCAGATAGCAGCACGCCAGAAACGAGCAGCCTCAGCACTCAGTACCAACAGGCACCCATTTTGACTTCTCATACGTGAGCAGGGCTGAAATGAGTATTAGAAAAACACATCTGATGCCAATGGGCCTGATGCACAGAGATGGCACTCAGAGCAGCAAAGCTTAATTTGCAATTTCCTTGTATCTCCATAGAGCACCTTCCGTAAGCAATTAATTCACTTATGGACTGATTAGATGTTCAACACCTTCAAAACTTAGGTCCTCATTGTTGTAAAAAATTAACAAAGTGTACTAATTCTGTTTGTAGAAGCGGGTTTCCCACAAAGTAGTAACTGTTTTCTTTGGACTTTAATTCCTTATTTAATTTGATTGCATGAATTAAGATGTAGAGGCTTCATCAAGAATATAGGTAGTTGAAGTCTCTTCAAGGTCTATTTTTTAAAGGATACAAAAATTTCTGTTTACGTAGCTTTGTTCGGGAACCTAACATTTACTGAGATAAATGGTAAGGTAATTATATTCAATGTTACCGAAAGAAAATGACAGAGAACGTTATGTAATCATTCTATTTCTGCAAATCCATGTTTTTTAGTTGCTAGTCTGCAATCTGTATTTTACCCAGTAATATCCCAATTTCCTCCCTAAGACAAGCTGCAAATTGAATTTATAGTTTATTTTAATATTTCCTGCCATCAAATTATATGGATAAGAAATCCTGTATATTCGTGCCATAATCCCATTTCTGTAGAAAAAAAGACTATATGACCTGTAGTATAATATTGTCATGCAAATGGATTTGAGTCTCCCTATCTTAGCTTGCCCAGACTTTGAAATCTTTTAAAGTAAACAACATATTTTTTTAGGTTAGCTGGAGAATGAACTTAGAAACGTCACATGGAAAACTGAGATATCATCTTTCAAAATGAACAAAATAATGGAGAGTAAAAAAAAATTCCTCGTTTAACATAGTTTTTCTTAGAGTTCCATTAAGAAATGAAGAACTGTTGTCTAAGCCCTTCACTGAAATACTACAATATAACTTGAGACACTAAACAGATTTTTGGGTTTTACTGAGAACAAGTTTTGTGACATGAATGTTTAATTTCATTAGAAGATGAGGATGAAAGTCAAAGAAAGAATTATAGCTGCATTAAATTTCAAAAGAAAAAAAAAGTCACTCTGCAGAAAGAAGACTACAGACAGGAGAGCAAAGTATCTTTATGAGATTGGTGAAAGAAATTGATATCCTATGGAAAACATGTTGAAAATCTATATGAATAAGTAAGGGGAAACATAGTGGGAGGGACCATCATAACTCCAGGTCCAAGCAAACTGCAAAAAAAAGGTGACAAATACTAAATTAAATAATAATAAATAGGCAAGATAAAATCAATTGAGAGAAGGATTTAACACTGGTATTTACATAGTTTTAACACAATCAAAATAATTATTATAAATCCAGCATAGCACAGAAATTATACATACTTTGAAATATCTTCAATTACATACTTTTTACAGCAAATATATAGCAAGAGAAAACACTTGTTACTTCTAATACTAGATGATAAGCAAAGTACTGGGTACAATCTGGGGAAATGAATGTAATGATTGTCAAGATTTAGCAGCTGGTAATTTCAGGGTAGTTGAAACTTTAATGTGGTTTGTTCTCCTGTCCTGAGTGCTTTCTGAAAATCAGGTCTCCTCTGAAGTTTTCTCAGAAAATGGGGCACATAGAATAACCAGCAATTTGTTAAAACTGTGGCCTGAAAATACCTTCAGGAAATAGACAACTGCACAAAGTCTGACGAATATTTTGACTGACTCCTGTGAAAATTTTGGGCAGTGGCAGAGTGCAATGGAATGTCCGACAATGAATAAGTAATACGTAAGTGACACCTCCTAAAAAGAAAAACTAAAATGCAGCAACCTGATAAAACTATGAAGAAAAAAATTCCAGCTTATTTATGAAGTGGAGAAACAACCTCCTAGAACATCAGAACAATCACTAACAAGCAAACTCATATAAGATTTGATATTGAGTGTTGAGTGTTCTGGGAAAGTACCAAACTAAGAGCCAGGAGTATCATTCAGTGAGATAACCTAACCACAGTGCTGTGTGATGCTGACAAATTCCTCTCTGAGCATATTACCATGATTAGTTGGTGCAATTAATACTAATAACACAGGATGCAGTGGTGCCTCAATTTCTGTAGAGGATTACAAAACTATAATAAAGGGATACATGCTGTATTTTTATTGCTACTCTTACAATGCTTTTTATTTTCCAGCCAGAAAGCTGCAAGTAAATCTTTTTAACATATCTGTGTATAGGATATCCACAACAATCAAGACTGTTGTCCAGAAAAAGTAAGATACAACTGTTCAAAGGTATTTGAATATGTTTTGGAGAAAGTTAAGACCAAAAAGAAAGTATATAAGGCCCTATATTTAGGTCTACTTAAAATCTTCATTTTCCCTTTTCCTAACATCAAGTGTCTTACACAGCCCATGGTCTGGACTTGTAGCCACAGGGTGCCTTCTCTCTAAATTAAAATTCAGAAATTACTAGAGAGTATTCTGGAGAACATTTATGTCCCTACATACATTTTCCAGACTCATAATGAGTAACCTCATAAAGGAAATGCTCAAATGCTTTGATTTTTATTGCAAGGCAGCAGATCAGAAGAGAAAATGATAGTTTCAAGTAAGATTCAGCAAGGATCTGAATACACCTGAAAGAAATAACAATTGCTTTAAAAAAATGGTGATACAATTTTATTTAAAATGCTTTGAAAATTGAAGTAGCACCTGCAATCCCCAACCTGGTTGTTCCCACTAAATAATAGCAGGGCCTGTTTCACAGGTTTGTGTGACTGTTGGTGATGTGTCTTGTTAATCTTACATAAAGGGTGACTTCAAGCTGACTTACATGGCTTGAAAGCCATTTAAAGACATCTTTAAAAACCAGAAAGGTAAGCAGTGAGAATGTGAGTTTATTTAGCTTTCTATGAGCTTAAGGAGGTTTATAAATTGGTTTCATCTCATTTAGCAGCTTCATTAATACAATGGCAGAGCATGTTGTAAACAACATGCTAATCACATCACATAATGCTAAAATGAGAAGGTCTGATGGCATTAATGAGAATGGAGATAGTATTAAAAAACCAAACCAAAACAAAAACCAGAGACAATGAAAACAGTGTAAGGAAATATAATAACAAACTTTGAAAATTATTTTAAGGAGAGTATAGGCAAAGCCAGTGAAGGGAGGGCGGAGCAGTGCGGAGCAGTGGAAGCAGGCGTGCCCAGGCAGCCCTGCAGGTGACACCAGACAGCGATCTGGAGGCAGTTTCACATCGTGATGCAGTAGCACAAAAAGGATGTAAAATTCAGGCTGCTACTGTGGCATTTCTCTTCTAATAGAGCAGAAAAAGACACTCCTTCTAGCTAAATCTGGCTCAGATTAGCTTTCACTCCCAGAAGACAGGCAGCACACTGGCATAGATTGAAACAAACTGAAATGAAGGGTGGAAAGAATAAAAAAGTCTTAAAGGTTGCAAGGAGAACATTAAATTCTGTAGAGGTTTTGAAATCTCCCCTTCACAAATTTTATAGAAGACAAAGTTTGGAAACATTAGATAAAACATGATGGAGGAAAATGAAGAAGAGGGTTGGCAACGGGTGTATTTTTTGATTGAGTCAAATAATTTCAGCCAGAAACCATTCAAAGTCTCTTGCAGATGAATGGTGGCAAATTAGAAATGGGTTGTCATTCTCTCTGCTAGTCCCACGGAGAAAGGCTTCATTTTGCAAAGGCCTTGTGCCAAATGACATCTCCATCAGTCACAACAAAAGAGTCAAGATATGAAAGGAGAAGACAAGCAGCTTCCTTTCAGATGTATGTGCTCTCAATAATTCTTAAATTATTTCATGAACAATATTCATCATGAGGATCAGGAGCTCATTATCTGCATTTTTCACAAGAATTCTGACCAACATTTTAATAATGTGTCATTCTGAAAGCTGACACTCAAATCATATTAAATCATTTGAAGTGTAAAGTCACAAACTTCGCTGTTTAGCAAAGAGCACCACTGCCATTAGATTTTGGTACTCCCTCATCCTGCCAAATCTTCCTTTAAGTTGTGTTGTCCCTGCCTCCATTTCAAGACTTTTCAACTCTTCTTTCTCAACCAGTACTTCAGGTAATGGTTGCTACTGGCAAATGTCTTGAGGATGGGCAATTCATGGCCTAGTTTCTAATAAATATAACTGCTGCTACAGACCCAGTAATGTTTGTGTGCACTTCTTCCTCAGTGCTGCTGTTATTCTCTGAAACTTTGGAGTACTCATGTTGTAATAAAAACCACTCTTCCTTAGGCAGAGGGGGAACTGTAAAACTTCATTAATCATATTTTTTTTTTCCTTTCTTAAGGGCTAAAAACAAAACAACATGATTCTCATCCTTAATTTTATGCACTCAGATGTGAGAATGGTGACTCACGAGAATTAAAAGGCAATGCAACTCTGTCTTTTGAGCCAAGACAGAAAGACTCATCTGCTGCATGAATCCCAGGATCCTACTAGAAAACAACATGAAAGTGGAACTGCTCAGTCCAGCCAGCATACAAAAGAGTATCAGAGCATGCTCACCATCACATATCTAGGATCCCTCACTCCTCAAAAACTCTTCCTCTGGCTGTCACCCATGATGTTTGAAACAAGCACATGAACTTGGTTTATCCCTGATTTGCAGCCAGACTGCCTCCTCCATGGCACCTCCAGCTGCTGCTCGGCCCTGAACAGCATCCCCAGGACTCCACCCTGCCAGGCTGTGGGCCACAGGATTTCTTGTGTGCTCTGGTTTTGGGCTGTATGGAATGAGCTCTGCCCAAGCACAGCAGTAGAAAAAACAGAGCCCTGGCACTGTTGGTAACGGCATGGTCCTCTGAGACTGAAAGAGTGCAAGGGCAAGGAGCCATCCCACGTCCTGTCAGCTTCCTGATACCTGAGCAGGCACCCGTGTGTTCACATACCTGCCTGCATGCACATACAGTGTGACAGCCACTCAAAGCTGGAAAAAAAAGGGTGATGAATGAGTTCTGATTTCTTTCCTCTTAAGAAGAGGGCCATTTCATGCACTGTTATATGCACCGCATTGGCAGAATCAATGGTAAGCATCATCCTGTTTATAAATCAAACCAAGACTGTTTTCCTAATTACATTTACATCACTTTGGTTTTTAAATTTTCATCATAAACAGGGCACATATTCTGGAATGACACCAAGGACTTTCTAATGACACAGGAAATAAGCATATAACTTTGCAGCAATATTGACTTGTGATGCTTGTGTGCAATAAAAAATGCTTTTTTGATCAGGGCTCTGCATATAGGGGATTCCAAAATAAGACATGAAGCAACAAGAAAGTGTTTATGAAGTATACTTTTATATTAATAATTTGGGGAGGTAGGACAAAATGTAAACAAAACCAAATTTTAATTAATGATCTTTACTTTTGTTCTAAGCTTTTCTGACATTTGTTCAGCCTCCCCCACTCTGCCTCTCCTTGCACTGAATTCTGCCTGATCACAGGGCCACAAGTCAAAATGAGATCAAATGACGCAGAAATTGAACTTTAACCCCTACTTCTTCTCACCAGTTATTTCCCCATGCACTGGCAAGCAAAAAACCCTCAAATATGAAGCAGAAGTCATTCCCCCACAAATAGTGAAGTCAAATAAAATCCAATCCAAACCAAAAGAAAAAAAAAAACAACCCAGACAAACAGCTAAAATGTTTAAATTGACACAAAGACTTTCCTTTTTGCAGAGTTCTGCCAGGCAGATTATCTGCAATGAGAAGTGGAGCATTTAGAATGAAGAGCAGAAATAGAAATGTAGGCGTGGAGACTGCTAGCTCAGAAGAGTCTTTTGTCTGGCGATACTGTGACTAAAGATAATCTTTGTTTATCTTGTATGTTTAACTTGTGTCTTGTATACCCAAAGTGTTGGAAAAAAAATGTGGAATTACAAGTGAGTAACTGAACAAACCCATAACACAGGGTATAATTTCTAGGCATGGTGAAGGCAGGAAAAACAAACTCAGCAGTTATTATACTGTATTTATTCTCTTTTTTCCTTTATAAGCACTCCCAGACTTGTGGCACAATAATGTTACAATTAAAGCATACTTTGACTAACAATTTCACAGCAGAATGGAACGAATTATGTGACATTACTAATACAGCAAAGCAGAGCTGCAATGCACCCTGGCTACGCAAGTACAGCTTACAGCTAAAACTTTACAGACATGAAGGAGTGAGCTCAAGGCTGCTGAAAACTGAATAGGATTTAAGTATTTAGTGTCACCCAATCAGTGAAATATGATTAATGAGTCTGGAGGAGTTTACCGCTTTTTAGTCTCCAAAGCAAGGCGGACATGGAGGGAAATGTATTGGAGCTCTTCAGCGATAAAAGCCGCAGCAAAATTCTGCACAGTTAAACTACACGTTCAGTTGCAGCTGCTTATTTCTCCTCTGTGTGATTAGAGCCTCCCATTTCCCTCATTACAGGCTTGATATTATTGAAGCAAAGCCAACAGCAAGTTAGCAAGCCAGCAGGGGATCAAATTGATTATACAGTTAGCTGCGGAAAAACTGAAATTCTTTATTAAGGGGAAATGAAATACAGTTAATTTATGCTTCAGCTGAACCCCTCCCACACTACACTTACTCTGCTGGTACTCTGAATTTTCTCTGAAGCTACAAGACAGCTGAAAAATTACAAAAGCTTTATTGATATAAAAATAAATCAGGCCTTCAGTATTTTTTAAAGGATTTTCTATTACTAATTATCATACCTCAGTATATAGGACAACAGAGCATTAAGGCCAAAAAGAAAGGAAGGCGGAAAGAAGTAGGGTTTAGGTAGACTAGAAGATTTGCTATCTGTCTTTAGCTGGCGTTACAGAGACAGTCCACAAGTAAATGTAAACATCACCTTATCAGTAAAGCAGAAACTCAATTTTTGTAGTATTGCAGTAGTAAATCTCTTTCTCAAAATGAAGAAAATTATTGTTTGGGACAGAAGTAGTTTTTTGAGAATAAGAACAGGCCTGTTAGTTTATTTCTGACAAGGACAGACAGTGAGATAAAGCTTGTTTCTAAAATGAGACCTTGCAGAAGACAACACCAGACTTGCCCCATCCCAAGTAGTTATAGCCAAGCAGTTCAGATCTTCCCTGCAGAGCTGAAAAGCATTGAAAGCCCATGAACAGAAAGTTCCCCCTGCCCCACAGGCCTTTGCTGTCCAGCCCCAAACATTTTTCCTGAGCAAAGCCCTGTTAAATGGAGCTGTGGATGGAAATCTACCGAGGAACATCCCCTCTCCACACAGATGTCACCTCTCACTGCTCTCAGCAATGTGGTCCTAGGCCACCCGCCACCCTTCCTAGAGACAATCACTGCTTCTTTTAATCTATTTTGCATTGTCCCTTTCCAGGCCCTGGCAGGAAAACGTTCTCTTCAGAAGGCACCTTGGCTTCTGTCCCAAGAGGATGAAGGATGTTGTAACTTGTGGAAGTTTAGCAACTGAGCCCACACAAGGGTCCCATGGAGGGAAATGCTTAATGAGACTGCTCTGCAGGAAGTGAAAATACCATACAATGCATTTTTTATGAATTTGTCAGGATTCACAGCCTAAATTGTTGCCGTTGACAAGATTTGTTTAATCAAATTGCGAGGAGCAGCCCTCTGATTGCTGGTCTCCTTAGATAGGCCTTCCTCTGGTTCACTAGACTTTCTTCAGCCCTTTCTGTGTTTCTGGTGCTTCTTCATGTTGCAACACTTCTGTAATATGTTTTTCTCCCCAATCACTGAGGAATGCTTTGAGATTTCTCTCTAGTTTTCAGACAAAACTTTTACCAATACCTGTCAGTGTCTTTCTGGATAAAAAGATTGTGATGGTTTTGGCTGGGGTAGAATTAGTGTTCTTCATAGCTGGTATAGGGCTGTGTTTTGGATTTGTGCTGCAAACTGCTGATAACACAGAGATATTTTAGCTGTTGCTTATTGGGACTCGCACAGAGTCAAGGCCTTTTCTGCTCCTCACTCCATCCCACCAGCAAGCAGCTGGTGCCAAGGAGTTGGGACGGGACACAGCTGGGACAGCTGACCACAGCTGGCCAAAGGGATATTTCCTACCATATGGCATCACGCTCAGGATACAAAGTAGAGGGAAGAAGGAGTAAGGTGGGGACATTCAGGGTAATGGTGTTTGCCTTCCCAAGTTTCTGAACACCTGCCTTCCTTTGGGAAATGGTGAGTTAATTAATTGTTTCACTTTGCTAGTGTGTTCTGCTTTTGCTATGTCCATTACTTTTCTTTATCTGAACCCTTGAATTTCCTCACTTTTACCTTTCTGATTCTTTCCCTGATCTCATTGAGGGGAGTGAGTGAACAGCTGTGTGGAGCTAAGTTATCAGCTGGGGTTAAACCATGACAAATATTCAAGGGTCTTATTAGAATAAAAGCAATCGAGCTTGATTTGCGTTACCCACTTAGGCAATATTAATATTAAAAGAGAAGTAAAAATAGACATTATGCTTTTGTTTCCTCTTACTCTTCTCATCCAAGAATCTAATAAAATAAAGGTCTTCTTTTCCACTTTCTGCTATAATATACACTGACTGATCTGAGGAAGTGATAATAAATGCAAGTGAAAGTTTGCACACAACTTAAAATGCAGAAGGGCTTATTTCACTGAAGGCTGCGTGTTTACCAGGAAATGAGATGGACTCAAATTGCCCTTGTGACTGCTTGAGACATATACTCATTAAAGATACCATTGAAGTAATATGGAGGAGGAAATAAATTGCTTGAAAGGACAGTGCCAAGACTGGCAAATCTAAAATTTACTACACAGTCATACAGAAGCTATTTTGGGAGCCACAATCACCTCTTGGAAAAATAAACACATTTCCACAGAACAGCAATTCCGTATGTTGCACTTGGCCATCTTGACTGAAGCCAATAGTGTAATGACTTTTACAAGTGGCAAAAACCAGTCTCTTGGCAAAAACAATCCCTAACCTCATGAAATACAGAATATTTTGCTAAAAGAAAAACAAAGTTGAAATGTATTTTATATAAATATAGATATATATAATTGTTGTTTACAAGAAAACTTCTACTAGAGGACAGTAAGTCTATGGTACCCAAACTCTGATATAAAACAAGCACTGACAAAAAAATGCTGCTCTTATGCTGATAGGTGATTTTCAAAAAGAAACAAAAAATCCCTGCTTCAGAAACAACTGAGACATATTTCCAAGAAATTATCTGTGGTATTCTGAACAAGATTTTTCCTGATCCACAGTAGCTATCTATTTCAAATAGTATTACTTCTATATGGTGCAAAAAGAACCATAGGGAAACCAGTCACCTAAACACCCTAGATACATCATAAACTCTTAGTGGGATACAATCAGAAAGCATCCAGAAAGTTGTGTGTGAATGTGTATATACATTTATACATATATATATATATACTCTGCACACGGAGTCCTTTCATAGGCTTTTCACCTATATTTTGATGTTTCATTTTGCTTTTTCTTTGCTATGTGACTGGTTTTTACATTTATATATATATATATAATTTGAAATCATATAAAAAATATATATATAACTCAAAAGATCTCCATTTTGAAAAGGGAGCATGGCAAAAGACTGTAAAGACATAAGGCCCTTCTCAGTAACCTAAGGTAAGGGCCATGAAAAATTCCTGTTGTGAATGTTGTGAAAATCAGTCCTCACATGGCTGTGGGGGTCTTTAGCTAAGTGGTGTCATCTTAAGGCAAGGGCTTGAATTATAGAACCAACCTACTGATTTTGAGAGCCCCCATTATTTGCAATAGAGTTGCAAGACATAGTAAGTACTATGTGATTTCCTAGTATATGACCAAAAAAACTCACCATGGCCCAGAAAAAGCACAGGCGACAGAGCTTTTCTGTTAGGGCTAATTGTTTTTCTGGGGATAGAGCTGCATATATGTAAGAGAGTCATATCACTAAATGGATCTGTCCATGTGTAACAAATCTGACACCTGCATTTTCAGCACGATAAAGACAACCTGATCCATGCGTGGTGAATGTGCCATTTAACCATCCCTGGACTGTGGACAAGAATTTGCAAGTCCAATGACTCTAAATTCCTTTAGGTGACCCTGTTATTGGTCTCAAATGCAATTCATGTACTTCAAAGGTGGAAAAAATTTCTTTTGTACAGTAGGCAACAAAGAAAACTGATTGACAGCATATATGAAGTGAAGAGCACATCCAGAGCCTGTCCTAGCCAAATGCACTGTGCATTACACAGTATCGTTTTCTAATACTTTCACAGTGCTTGTAATGCTTTTTGACTAATCAGTTCCAAATGCTTTTCAAAGATTCAGACATTTCAAAAAATTATTAATGTTTTTGAGTGTATTTTGCTGTGAAGCCAAGCTGAAATCCTGAAAAGAACGTTTAAGAATATGGCCTGGTTGTGAGTGCAACAAACAGGCATCTCAAAAGCAGCTGGCATCAAGAAGAGTGACAAAAGTCAAGGCATTCAAAAGTCCTCTGTGAGATTCAGAAATCTGTGGTCTGTGAGTCCTGTTTCCTGCATCTTTAAGACATAACATGTCATTGTTCTGCATCAGAGAGCATCCGTCTGCAGCTGGGAGCAATACGCATCACTGACACCAACCACTGCTTTGCTAGGTGTAAAAACCTGGAGTTAAATAATTTTATCCCTAGGTCATTCTTTAAGTCAGTCACAGTGTAGAGGAGAGCTGCATTTCCATCACCTTGCTGACAATTAGATACACAACAGATGCAAAGCACTCATCTTTCTTGCTACCAAAAGTGAAAACCCCCTGCTAACTCAGAATTTCCTTGCTGTAACAAAAGTGAACATTTTATTTTTGCTTTCAGTTTACTAGAGTTTGAAAGGTCATGTAAATCTGCTTTTATGAATATTCTTAACATAATCTGGAACATAAGCACAATATCAACACAAATTAAGAGGATTCTGAAAAGAGAGGGGTGGAGAATTATGCTTTAGCATTGTAACGCTATTGTATTAACATCACCTCTTGAGTGAGGCTGATGCACTGCACAGGAATCTGGGGCTGTCTCTGCAGTGATGAAGGATGCAGCAAAGAGGTGGAGATTTAAAAAGCCAGATTCTCAGAAAGAATACAGCAACGTAAGTACAGGTATAGGAATTTGAAGGCCTTTTTTTTAGCTGCTACATTTTTGTAGCTTTTATACTCTGTACAGAATAAACTCTTCAGCATTTGAAGTTCTAAGGGCCTGGGAAACCTTAGACAACTGGAAAACAAACAAAAAAAACCCCAAATGCAAACCCAAATCATCTGAAGCAGTACAGCAGTGCGGATTCACTTGGAATCCTAGGTAATACAACCCATCAAATCTAAGATCTTTTATGGGGATGCAAAATAGGTCCCAATAGGGAAACAAAGAAAAGTAAAAGAAAAACCAAAGGAAAGAAGTAGGTTTGATGCAGTGATAACACATAGGCCTTTGATAAATTCCCAGATGTACTCTGGGCTAGCTGTATTTTGAGGTACTATAGGTTCCTTGAGGATGGAAGAGGTGTAATCTCCAAGCCAATAGGGCATTATGAAGTTCAATGCTGACTGTTCCATTGGTGTAAATGTACAAAGTGGGTACATGCAAGACTGGAACAAGAAGAAAACAAGCAAAATTGTCTAACATTCATATAATTTCTATAAGCTTTTGCTTGCCTAGGACTAGAGAGCAACAGAGAGCAACTCTGTTCAGCCTGTTTTTGAACAGCAACTGGAGATGAGCTAGGATAGTCACAGCATTAAAGCATCCAGCTGACACTCGAACAACATGTCTAAAATGAGCATATCCAGAAGCACCTAGTGGCTGAGGAAAAAAATTCCCCGCTTTTGCATTTCAAGTCCTATTTTTAGATCACTGGTATTTTAAAATAAGGCTTTCAAGAAGCATGTTTTTAAAAAAAAACAGACAGAATTTACAGAACAAGACCAAAATGTGAAGTGCTGGATGACTGTGGGTGAAGGAAAAGACTTTGGCACAGGTTTCTCAGCAAGACAGCCTAGCCCAGACTCCTGGCCAGGCTCCAGCTTTGGAAGCTGTCCTCAGACTCCTCCGAGATGACTATCGACTCCTCTTCCTGCTCAAAGCTGTTGAGCAATAAAGCTCTGAGTTGTCAAACTGATACCGCTCTTTCAAGCAGAAGTGCTGTGATTCAGCCATCAGTGAAATAACCCTCCCAATACTACAACTCCCAGAGCAGCTCTGGAATTAAAAGCATAATTGTAAATGCAATGATTTTGTTTTGTTAAGCTTTTTGGTGAATGCCGGTTTGTTATTGTCTTTACTTATGTGATCTTTCATTAGTAACGACTGACCATGTAATACCGGAAATCTTTCACCACAAACAGGAATAAGGTTGTGCACTTCACAGCCACATTTTAGGAGCATGAGCAGTATCTTGAAAAATGGCTTTATTCCTTCATTGTGTCATCTCAGTAAAACAAGAGAAGAGAGGATGTCTGAGCACAACAGAAGCACTTAAAGTCATGAGATTGGCAAAGCCAAACTTGAATGATCTCTCCTTGTCCCATGGAAGCACTTCTCCCATCATGCTAACATTTCTTCAGCACCCCCAAAAGTGAACCAGGATGGCCTTTCAGTACTGAAATTAACTCTATCTTGCCTATCAGTCACTATTTTTTTGGTTTGGGATGTGGTTTTTTGGATTTTTTTTGTTTTGTTTTGTTATTTAAAATCTCAATTTGTTTGGTTTTGTTCATGTATTTTTGTTTGGTTTGTTTTTTTGTTTGTGTGCAGTTATTTGGGTTTTTTTTGGTGTTTATTTTTCACCAATAAAGAAGAGCAAAACTTAGCATCTAAAATGTTTTTTTTTCCACACCAAATTCAAACAACTTTTTTTCTCAGCACTGACTTCTTCTGGCTGTCTTACTCATTATTCCATTAGAAATTATTTCCCCTACATAACATTTCTTGATTTGCTAAAATATTTCCAAGCATTACTCCTTTCCATGTTCTCCAAACGATGCTCTCAGGAACATTCTAGCAGTGTGTTTGTGAATCAAAATTGGTGTTTTATAGAGAAAAGATACAGGAAAGGTCTAGTTTGCCTCTAACTTTCTTAAAGCTAGCATATTCATACAGCCAAGATGACTGTAACAGGAGATGTGGCCCTATTCTCTTTTTCTCCTCACCACTGCCTTGTAGCACCATGCTACAAGATTGAAAGCCACACTATCACATCTGCAGCAGTATCAAAGTGCCCGAGGACACAGTTCCCCTGGTCCAGTGTTGCTGGAGAGAATCTGTGTTTTCAGAAAGATCTTTGAGGCACACAAGCTACCATGATAATTTCATTTCCTGCAAATAAATTGTAGAAGGGAGAATGGCAACTGAACTAAGCATGCCTCTAAGTTGTGCCAAGGGATGTTTAGAATTAATATCAGGAAAAGATTCTTCACCTGGAGGGTTGTCAAGCAGTGGAACAGGCTGCCCAGGGACGTAGTTGAGGCACCATCTCTGGGAGTATAGATGAGGCACTTAGAGATATGGTTTAGTGGTGGGATTGGCAATGCTGGGTTAGTGGTTGGACTCAATCCTAGAATTCTTTCCCAACGTAAATATTTCTAGGTATCTGTTATTGAATTAAACATTTATCTCTCAAGGATCTAAGCACCCTTGAGAAATGAGACAGAGAAAAACAATCAATCATCCAAACAGCTAGAAACTGATAAAAAACTAGCTTTTAGACAAAGAGTTTTCAGGCTGAGGCCAAGTTGTTCTATGTAAAGAAAAGCAGATCAAAACTACCCAGTCTTTCTGATCTAAAGCACATTTCTGGTTGTATTACAAACATTTCTTTGGGATACACCCATTGGGAAGTTCCAGCTTTTTGGTCATGTTGGCTGTCAAAAATGCATGGAGCTTTGTTGGTGGGAAGGACGATTTTCTGTTTCCAGGCTCAGAGTCTTATTATAGTTTAGATCAAACCCTGTAATAAAACACTTTAACAATCGCCAGTTCTATCATATGCAAATACTTAAACTTCTACTGAATCCCCCAGCTTAATCGACCATCTACAGCCTTACTTACCCCAAAAACATTGCCAGGAGTACATTTGTTCCTCATCATTTCAGATTCTAGGCATGGACACAACATAAAGTTCAGTTGTGTTCATCTCATAGCAGGAAAATAAATGCCTTAACATAACAAGCTCAGAAAAACCAAATTTGTTAATATTGTGTGAAAGTTGGATTTTAAACTAACAGATCCTCTTGTTTGTTTGTTTGTTTGTTTGTTTGTTTGTTTGTTTGTTTTTGACAACCCCTGTGAAACTTGGAAAGAGTGTGGAGTACTACTAGACGTCCATGAACCCAGCTATAACCACCCCAGACCAAGCTGCCTGTGGCCCTTCCCTTTTCCCCCTCCAATAAAAGCCATAAACTCCTCCATAGGGAAAGGGCATTTCTGGAGTCCAGAGGTTGCACCAGGCTAGCAGGGACTGCTGCAGCTATGCTACTGCAAAACGCATGTCATTTCTCATTTTTCTAGAGAAAAGAGCCCATGAACAGTGACAAGGTTGCCATTAAGAGTGTGATGTCTCTGCATTACAGACCAGCTCTCTAGTCTTCCATGAAAAGGAAGATATGTAAAAAAAACCCACCAAGTGAGATCTATTGCATGAAAACAAAATGCAAAATGGCACATAAGGAAAAAAAATACAGAAGAATGGCAGTGTCTTTCATTTATAACACCACCTTTACACTTTATTTTAGCCTTATACATTTTGGTGAATCAGGAAATCTCACATGGACTCCAGGTGGAGCTGGGATGAGTGCATATTGACAGTAAGGGTCTTCTGTTAAGCCATGTCACTAACTAATGATAGATCGCTGAGATCTTTTTTAACGAAGTGACTAGATGAGGAGGCAGCAGATAGTTTCCTAACTAAATCTGTATCCACAGTATGGATATACACAGCAGCCTACAAATACTTACAAATCTGAGAATTCTTAGCAGTGACTTGAGGCTGATTCCCTGTCTCATACCCTTAGCCCTTAGAACTCTTCTCCTCCTAAGAGCCACTTCCTTGCCTGCAGGAGACCAGGACACAGCCAGGTTCTCGCCCCAGCACTTCAAGCTGAACAGCAGAAGAGTTATTATCCACAGCACTTCCCCCATCAGCAGTCAGTCCTCCTTGCTCCTCACCCCTCCTTTCCACACTGCTCTCACTTTTTGACTTTCAAGCTTTTTGTCTCCAGTAGTCCCCCAGAATGACCAGCCACTTCCAATCTGCTGCTCCCATTTTTCCTTGTTTTATGACTGCTCTTGCTTAATCAGATGTAACATTCATTAGCCTGTAGCTGGAGGTAACCAGACCTCCTTCTTTGTCCTTTTGGCTTCCCCTCTGCAGGTGCTTATATCCCAGCGCAGGAATCACCTAAGAAAGTGGCCAGTGTCCAGGACAAACTCTTGAATAGATTAATTGGAATATTTTGGTGGGAGCAGGGAAGGACGAACCACCCCCCCCTCCCCCCCCCCAAAAAAAAAGAAGGAAAAAATACACCAGCAGCCTGTAAGAGCAAAAGGCAGTAATTTGCTTTCTGAACTCATTTGCTGTTGGATAAATTATGAAATAAAATGAAATAAAATTATATTTCCAATTGCTGCCTCCAAGGGAGCAGAAGGGAATCAGAGAGGAAAGCACAGCTCTGGAGAATCAGCAGATATAGCTGCAGTTCTCAGTTCTGCTAGAGACATCCTCTGTCTGAAGCGCTGTCTCAGGCAGGCTGTGGGCTCGGCATTATGTACCCACGGTTTGGTGGATTCACTCAGCTCAAAGCCACTCTGCCATTGTCAGGTGAAAGTTGACGTAGTTGGAGGTTTATAATCAACCATGTCCTGCTTTATCCTTTCTACTTACATTCTTTTTATCATACACATCACCAAGAAACATAGAAAAACCAGAAAGAACGATGCTAAGAAAGGAAAAGACTGATTTTTAATCTTGTAAATAGGTGCCAAGCCTTGCTAGGGACTGCAGCGTTCCCAGCGCAGATAAGCATCGCTCCCTCGTGTGGTTAAAACTCACTATTGCTAATTTAGCAGCACTGCAGATCTTTGCATGAAAATTCAGGGAAGAAAGGATTATTTGCCGGGATTTGCATCTCAATGCACAGTCACATATGCGTTTATGCATACAAAAGTATGAGTACAATAATACACCTTGCACAGAGTTCACTCTGAACAGACATTTTCACCCTGTATCTGTGTTGAAAGGCTAAAAAATCATCTCCCTCAAAAGGTTGATAAAAACAGCAAAGAAAGCTGGGATCTGATATGAAGAAATCTACAGCTCCTCACAAAAGAGGCTGTTAGGAATAGAGTTTTTAATATGCAAACAATGATTGAATTGCTGCCCTCTAGATAACCAATAGTTAAACCCACAGAGCAGCTTGAAAATTGAAGATGTGAAACTATTGGATCCCTACACAGGATTTACACACACCCTTGAATATCTTCTCAGAGTGTGCAGAATCCTATATAAGACTTTCTGTGAGGATTCAGAGAGTCCACAGACCTCCTCAATTTACCTGTTAATTCACACCTGAATGACATTTATGAGTTCAACACAGTGTAATGACAGAGTCCCTTATTGCATGTAAGTAGACAAGAGATGTGTTATTAATGCTGCTCAACAGAGCTGTACCAAGGCACCCCAATGCCTCAGAGCCCCCTCCCTTGCCCTGGTTTCCAGCTTCATAGCACAACAGAGGATGCCTTTCATTTTGTCTCAATGCAGTGGACCCTTCTTACGCCACTTACCAAAATAAGCTTGCATAAACAGGTCCCTATAAAAAAGAAACCCTAAAAAACCCCATACTACTTCCAGTCAAGCTGCAATTTAATCAAGAGAACAATTAATAATTTTCTCTGCTTTCGTTACTAACAAATCACAATTTGTTTAAAAAGCCAAATATATTAGAAGGTTTATATAAAATATCGTTTTGCAATAAATTCCTCCCCAAAAACACCGGAGAGTAAAAATGGGAAAAAGAGACTGAAATTGTTGAAATTTGTGTTCTCTTAACTCAATAGAAAGGTATTTGAATAAGAAAGCATTATTCCATTGTATAGTATGAGCAAATATGCACATTCACGGGAGTAACAGCCAACTCAGGTATTTCCAGCTGATATCAGGAAACGTTCAAATTTATCTAAAATACATAGCTACTGTTATGTGTTACAAATAATGGCTGGAGATCAAGAATTAAAATACCTTGAACACAGGACATACAATGTCATTTAACCCCAGGCAGAAAAAGGAAATGTCCTCTTTGGGACTTTTCCACCCCACCTACTCATTCAAAATGTTTGTTGCATTCAAGGTGCAAATATCCTTGAAAGACAAAAATAAAGAGAGCATAAAGGTGATATTTTAGGAACAAACTGCATCTACACATGTCCGTGCTTTCCAGGAACTTGCAGATATTTTCCCCTCCATAGTGAGTGTGGCTGGTCTCTGTATTACAGAGGACTAGACCTATCCCTACAGGAGTTTCCCTTCAAGCAGCCTCCCCACCCTCCCCCATCCTTGAGGAACCATAATTCAAGCTTAAATACTTTGGAAAGAAATTCATTTTCCTACAGCATAGGAAGAGCGATGCACAAACATTAGAGCAATCTAATTTTAGATCATTCAGACAATACACTGGATCCTTACGCACATTTATTTAAGGCTATTTATAGTCCTCCAGACGCTGCTGGAAGTATAGTCATCCATTGTGGAGCTATTCTGCAGTGCTCCAGTTTGGGAGGGAGGAAGGGAAGGAGGGGTGGAGGATGCAATCAAGAGTCTGATTGTTCTAGGGAGCACAGGTATAGAGGTGTTGGATGAAATGTTCATTTGCAGGCTGAACAGAGATCAAAAGTTCTGGCCACTTAGCAGCACTGCTGCTGCCAAGAACTGTAGGGGCACTGGAGAACTTGGAAGTCCCAAACTGCACCAAATTACAGGCCCAGAGACAAATGCTGCTCATAGCTGCAGGCATGGAAAAGGGATTGTGTGCCAGAGTGGGGGAAAAAAATCTCAAAAAAGTTTTTAATCCTCTAGGGACAATTTTGGAGTATAATAAATGATTATACTGTACCTCAGAGCCTGAGTGTTGGAGTCAGCATCTCACTTAAAGGCATGTGACTTCCAGAACAAAGTTCTTCTTTTTCCTGTTGGCACTTGCAAGTTTATCTGAACACTGACACCCCACAGTCTCTAGGTCTCGGTTATTAGAACACCTCTCAAATCCCAACCTTTTTCAGTTCTTCTTTTTAGTTCATCTTAAAAAAAAACAAAAAAAAAAAAAAACCCAAGAAAACAAAAAAAACCCCACCCAAGAAACCAAACATATCTTCTAGGTTCAGATGAATTTTAACAACATGTTCAGGCAAAATTTCCAATGCACACATCCAGTGGTTGAACTGTAATTTATGCTCCATGGTGTCAGAAAAGCCTTTGGACTATCAGCTTCTTAGATTAGAATATACTTCTCCAGTTTGCCCTGCCTGATATACAGATCACTTTTTATCACATATAGATGCAAGTCCTGGGGTTTCTAGCTATTCTAGAGCAGATGTGCTATTTTAACTCACAGTGTCATCAGATATCCATGTCAAAGGACTCCCACTTGAAAATATGGACAGTGCAAAGCACTACAGCACAACATCTTGTTTTCATTACAGTATGTCTTGAGTAGGAAAATCTGCTTTTGAACTTATTGGTGATTTTTTACAATCTTCCTCATGGATGTGGCTGTACAGAACCCAAGGCCTTACTGTTTTCCTACAGAGCAGCCACTGCAAGATGCAGCAGGTAAAGCACATTTGTAGGTCATAGATACTAGTGTCCTAGTATCTATGTGAGCTAAATATGATCCCTTATTTGAGGAGAAGCAGATAGTAAGTTTAAAATCACTATCCCAAGGCTCATAAAAAGACTGAGATCTTTGCTCTCAGATCTAAATCTGCTTTTGGAAGTATTAGCCAGCTGATGTTGGTATGATCAAACTGTACTGCTTGGGACTCCAAAAGATAGTTCCTCACCTGAAGAGAACAACTTTGCATTTTGTGAAATTACCATGGACAACAGTGAGTGACTAGCAAAGTGGGATAAGGACAAAACAGACCAACATAATTCAGGTAGCTCTGTCTTGAAGATTTTGGTGTCTAAAAATTATGTTTTGTTGATTAGTTACGAACCTTTAAGCTGATCTCCAAAGAAATCCAAGCTACTCCCAGCAATGAGGGTGGGTCAGCAGTGCTCTTGCCAAAAGGAGTTAATTGGTTATGCTGCTTTCTTTCATGACCTCATGTTCTCTCTGTTCATACAGTGCTTGCTACTGAAATATTGCAGAACTAATGTATTAAAGCCAGCTTCACTTGCATATAAATGGTACTGTCAAAGAGAGTTTTCCCAAATCATATGAAAAATGTTTTGATAGAATCAACTAGAGTAGTAACAGAGAGTGGTTACTGGACAAGCATTACACTACAAGCAAAACCAACAGACCACAAGAGTGAGTGTGGCCAATGAAGACCAGGCTGCATTCAAAATAAAGTCTTTCAGGTCTGTGTTGGCAAGTCACTGTTTATTTTCCTTGTGAGGAACTATTGTATCCCTAATCAATTAATATCCCAGCATTCTAGCAATATAGTTACACAACTCAACTGACATGTGAACACCTGCAGCTAAGACTGGATGCCATCCAGAGGGACCTGGAAAAGTTCGAGGAGCGGGCCCAAGGGAGTTTCATGAGGTTTAACAAGACCAAATGCAAAGTGCTGCACATGGGTCAGGGCAAAAACTGGTCTCAACAGAGATCAAGAGCAGTCCTGCTGAGAAGGACTCATAGCCATTAGTGGATGAGAGGCTGGACATGACCCAGCAAGGTGCACTTGAAGCCCAGAAAGAGAAAAATGTCTTGGGCTGCATCCAAAGCAGCATGGCCAGCAGAGCGAGAGAGGATCCTGCCCCTCTGCTCAGCTCTGGTGAGACCTCACCTGCAGTGCCACATCCAGCTCTGAGCTCCTCAGCACAGACAGGACATCAGCCTGCTGCACGGAGTCCAGAGGAGGCCAAGATGATTAGAGGGAATCTTTAAAGGGCAAAGACTGAGAGAACTGGGATTCCTCAGCCTGGAAAACAGACAGCTTAGGGGTAACCTAACTGGGGTCTTCTAGTACCTGAAGGGAGCCTATAGGAAAGCTGGAGAGGGATTTTTAACAAGAGCATGAAGTGACAGGACAAGTAGAGATGGATTCAAACTGAAAGACAATAGGTTTAGATTAGATATTAGAAAGAAATTCTTTACTGTGAGGGTAGTGAGGCACCACAACAGGTTGCCCAGAAAAGTTGTGAATGTCCCATCTCTGGAGGTGTTCAAGAGTAGGCTAGATGGGGCTCTGAGCAACCTGGTCTAATAGAAAGTATCTCTGCCCATGGCATGGGGGTTGGATCTTCAAGGTCTCTTCCAGCCCAAACCATACTATGATGTGAAAATCAGAAAAACGTGGCTCAAGATAGAAAAGTTTTAAATCTAGAAGTGAATGAACTGCTAGGATTCCTTCACAATAAACTTAACATATAAGGTCAAAAATTAAGCATTCAGGTGAAATAGAGAAGGTACATAAAAGCACAGATAATAACATGTACAGATAATAACATGTACAGATAATAACATGTACAGAACAATTTCTGCACAAGAAAATACTAAATAGAGAGGGAACCCTCAGGCTTGAAAAAGAGGGGTCTATAAAATCAAGCATAATATGAGAGTGATGAAGAGGGAATGATTATTCACTATTTGAAACTCACACAAGGAAGTCATCAGGTTTAAAGCACAAGCCACAGGAAATGTTTTTTCCAAACAAGGCATAGTTAAATTGTGTAACTTATTGAGTATTGTGGATGCCAAGTATTTAAATGGGTTCAAGAGGGATCACACAAATGCATGTAGAATACTTCTATTGATGACTATAAAAAAATTAAAAGAAAAAAAACCCTACAGTTTTGATGTACCAGATGCTTCAGAAGCCTGTGAAGTGATAACTGCCAGAAACTGGGGGGATGAAACATAAGGACAGCAGTTTTGCATCCCTTCTCTAAAGGGCCATGAGTGCCAGACACTGGAGCACAGGGTCTCCTGGGTTTGTCCAGGATAGCAGCTCTCTGCAGAGGAGCCTTACAGCTGTGGAGACAAGAAGTCTGCCGGGTTTCCCTGTAAGAGGAACCTCCAGGGTTAATCGTAGTTTCTCTGGCCTTCACTGCAGCTCATTCTCATGACTTCATTGACTTGTGGGGCAGAGAAGGGGAAGAGGGGAGAGTGAGAGAGCAGAAGCAAAGTGTCAAGAGAGCAATGGCACCATTTGTGTTGCCTGTAGAAACTACACCATTTCCTCTACCTTCTGAAAAAATTTTCCTCCAGAAAGCTTCTGAGAGTTTTCTTGACAACACAGACAGTTTACAATGTCTGAAAGCTTTTTATGGCATGCAATGAACAAAATTTAAATACAAGTGCCAAGAATTAGAATTATTTACATCATTCTCTCCAGGGTGGGGCATACTCTATTCTCTACTCAGAGGCTCCTAATGTTCCCCATGCTGCTAAGCTGTGTTTGTCACTATAAATTAAAAGGTTTCCATTTAAAATCTCTGAAGCTTTTGAAGCAGAGCAGGCTTGGTGGTGGGGAACAGGGGGTATGTATTCAAGTCCTGAAGGAATCAGCTGTTTCCAGCACAATCTCAGCTCCTGGCTTCTGCTGCATTCCTGCAGATCTCAGTGCAGCCATTCATCTCCAAAGCGATGGCCAGAGTAAGAGGAGAATATTTGATATTGTACCTTCTCAGTGTAAGCATTGCAAGCCTTGGACCTGTTTTCAACTTCATTTCCAGAGATGTGGAGCCATACAAACTGATGTTTCACACACCTTCTGTCTCAGAGGGCAGTGTGGCTCTGCCAAGCCAATGATCAGGCCAGTCAAATGCTCAAGCCGTCGCCATCAGTTTAATGAATTACAAAACAAAGCACATTCATAATTCATAACATGATCCAGATAGTTTGCCATTTCTTAACAGGGCTACCCAAATCCAGATGTTCAGGAAAATTTTGCCCAGACTGCACCAAAGTCCCAGGAAATTCCTGAAGGAGAGCCATAGTTCTTATTGTTTTTCCAGAGATAGATTTCCCTGTGCTGCTTTTCGGCAGCAAAAGCAATCCTATCAGGACCCAGAACAGCTAGAGCCAATGCAAGATGGGTTTTTTTTTTTCTGGGCAGAGAAGGTAAAATTACCCCAATGACAACTATAAAAATGGACTACACTGTTTTCCAGTGTCACACCAAAACACTTTCTTCTATAAAGAAAGAGGACTGTGTTAAAGAACAAAAAGCTTCCTTATTATTGTAAAAAAATTCTGTAGGCTACAATTTTTAATTTGTATTTTCTGAGAAGTTGTTTCAACTATTGCAGGCCAAGTTTTCATACAGCTCCTGCAGCACCTAAAGGGATATGTCCAAAAGCAAAGAACCCACCAAACAAGTGTCTCCCATTGGCAGATAAAAGCTGAAATTTCAGTGCAGGAAACAATTTCATAAGCCTCTCTAACAAATAATTTCATTTTGAAAGCACTAAAAATTGGTGGAAAAGGAGAGAGCAAGTTTTCTGTATTTTCTCCCACCCCAAGTATTCAGCAAAGAAAGCAGCATCTGCCCCAGCACTGTGTACTTGCCTACAAAACTGATCTCAGACAGCAGATGCAATCTGAGGCTTACTTTGCACTCTCAATACTGCTTTTCATCTAAGGTGTCGCTTTTTTGGGCTAAGATAAAAGCTTTAATACTGGATGTCTACATTCTGTTCTCAACCAGAAGTGAGGAAGTAGATTCTTGCCAAATTAGGACACCTTCCAAGCCCTGCACAATATAACCCAGGTTTTATTACTATGTCAAAACTACACGGTACTCGGTCTAATTTAATTCAATGCTCTCATTTCTGAGTTACAGCAGAAATGTTTATTAAAAGACAACAAGTAATTTTCGCTGAAAGGGCAGCAAAAAGAGGGGGCCTTTGGAGATATTCTTGCTGGCTACCAGTCACCCGCAGTCAAACGCAGCTGTCGCAGACTTTGGTGGCCTCTAGTGGCAGTTTTGTCTACATCCCAAACTCATCACATGATTTGGCTCCTAAGATTCTATCTGCTCCACTTCCCATCCGCGCTTAGTGGACCACTCTAAACCAGGCATCAGAGCGAGCCGATGATATTGAGAGGTGCAGTAGGGGAAAGATAAAGTAGGAGTAGGTACAATCATCTTAGGTGCCATGGACACATCAAGACCTGTCCTCACCACCTACAGTAGATTTTCTGTCACCTGAAGGGTATAAACAGTGGCAAGTAGCTCTGGTTCTTGAAATTATGTGTTTTTCATTGATTTTCTAACACAATTTCTTTTTAACCCACAATTTAAACTATGATGTCTAACAATGAAGTCAAGAACAAGACATATCTTCATGAAAGACAAATCTTCACTTAACATTGTCTTTCAATTACTTTGAGGATTTAAAAGTTACAAATGCAGGTTTTTAAGGATGAAATATTTAAGTAGTTCAACAGTTCTTCAAAAGCAACAATCTGATGTCTCAAAATGAAGTCTCAAACAGAGCTCATGGGATCTGTAGATACTCCCTCTACAATGTACCGAATCAAACCTAATGGAAAGTAACATTCATGGTCAAAGTTTTCTAAAAGCAGTTTAACTTTCCCTAAGTTGGCTACAGTTCTCAGATGCCACCACATTGCCAAATCACCAACAGAGCAGTGTGGCGGCTCCAAATCAGACTGGCTGGAATTTTGCCCTTCTCTATCAGGGACAATGAAGTCTACAAAGGCTTTAAAAGTTGTTCAACTGAAGGGAGTGGAACATCAGAATAGCAAATTCCCAGGCCTCACCATACACTGCCCAGCACAGCTCTAGGTGTTCTTCATGGTTACTCTCTCAAGCTGGAAAGTGCTACTCAAAGGACACAAAATGCTCCACAAACACAACAGCAAACAAGCCCTTCCCCTTCCCAAAAGGGAGGGCCAATGCAGTTTCTCAATCTGGCAGAAGGTTTGAAAATCAGAACTCCTGATAATTTTGTGCCAGTTCCACCTCCAGCCCGAGTTACAAGCCATTCCTCTTCAACCTAAGCAGATTTCCTGTCTCTGGTGTTCACTGCTTGAAGTGAATTCCCCCAAACAAAACACTGTATTTGCCTTTGAGCAGTATCTCCGATGCTGCTGGACTGTAAGCAAGGCCAGAAGCAATTGACATGCTTCCATTTTTGTGACAGACTATTCAAGACAGTTTTAATTCGATACTCTTTATTATGATATCCAGGAAAACAATAACAAGATGATTGCTTATTACAGCTTCCACAGACTGGGGCTCCAGACCTCATTGTCCTGGGTACACACACGCGCACGCACACACACGCACGAAAGACAACCCTTGCCACAAGAACTTACAATCTACATAAACAAAACAAAGATAATGATTAATCAAGAAACAAAGAGGAGGAATCACCTGCGTGAGAACATGAGTTAAGTTTTGGCTTGGTTTCTAGTCTGGAGTTCAAGAGTTGAAATTCCTACCCTGTTACAGTATTCTTATTACCATGGGCTGAATATTTATCTATTGATTACAATGCAAGATACAGTCTTCAACATTTAAAAACAAATATAAGAAGACACAAAGCTCTAGACCATAATTTTTCATGTCGCATACAGCAAAACTACAGTCTAGATATTCAGAGATCTTAGGTGCCCAGTTTCCTGAACGAGAAAGGCAGTGACAGTGGACTGCAATATGCAAAGCAAAACCATCCAGGAATATCAACTTCTGTTAAACCAGACTGACCAACATTTTTTTTTCAATTCAGTATATCAAATTGCCTAATGCTCTTGTGTGTGGCATGAAGAAGTAACAGCTGCGTTGTGGTGAACGATAATGCCTGACCTTTAATGTTAACCACAATAAATATGGACAAAGAATGAATACTGAAATGCTATTGAACTATAAAGCTACATTTTAGCCGCTCTGATTCTGCAAGAAGTTTCAAACACAAAAGAAGAAAAAGGAGTTGTCATTTCTGGCACTCACATCATAGACTTGCCATCCTTGAGCTGCATAAAACTAAAGTATCTGTAGAAACCTAAAATAAAAGTGACAGGACACATAGAAAGAGATCAAGAGCAAATGTATTGGATTCAAAACTAGGCCGTATGCTTTTTTTTCTTTTAACCAGAAATAAAAGTTGTTGCCTTTTGAATTGGCAACATCAAAAGATCTTCTGTAAAAGGCAGAAAGCAGCCAGCCTACTGCTGCTGCAGCCCAGCACTCCTCACCCATTGCTCATCAAAGGGAATGGACAGTGGCAGATGCCAACAGCAGTCCAATTTCACCCACAACAGCACTTGATATGTGGATGTGAGCTATATCCAAGTTATATTGCATTTTATTCATCCTAAAGAGCTTCAGTTCCCATTAAGGAGGTTCTGATGACATTCAACATATGGATGTGCGTGTTTCTTTTGCACATCTGATCCAGAAACACTCCAGCACTGATCCTATTTTATTTCTGAAGAACACACAAAATTCCTTATTGTGTACAGATTTAGAGTTATCAGATCCAAAACTGAATAGTTCAGGGAGCAGTGTGAAGAGGGGATACTCACCAGACATCCACAACAACTTACAGTATATAAAACAACCCCACCGACAAACCAACAAACATGGGCTAATCCAGTGCTCTAAAGATAATCCATAGCTCACAATGTAAGAAATTCAAATATGAGCAGATGATAACTGACGTCAGTCTTTTGAAGTATTTTTCTTTTTAAAGGATTTTCTAAATATTCCCCAAGCTTTCATTTTGTAGGACATTCTTATACCCTGCACCAGAAATAACCTAAATATTTGCATAACCAGATTCAGGCATTAAACCACAGCCCCCCCTCCAGATACCATCTCTGTATGCACGCTCCCACTGGCCTGTAAACGTTACAAACATCACCACTGTCTCTACTTTGTGTTCAAGTCCCTTCAATACTGACATTTTCCAGACAGAACAATTAGGACAGCAATGATCACCACTGCACAGGGAGCCTATTGAAACTGCCAATCTCCAGCATTTACAACACAAGCCCACAGGGCTGAGTCACAAATGGAACCAAACCCAAGTATGACCTAGGAATCAGCTGGTGAACTTCCTGAAAACAGGAAAACAAAATAAAGAGAAACCAAACAATCCTCCCATCCATGTACCAAGACTCTCATACTGTGCAATTCTTGCAAAGCTCTCTGGAATACTTCCTCCAGTACATAAAGGGTCGATGTAGAAAAAAAATCTCACGACAAAAAAGCAAAAAAACCCATCATTTCCTGGCTGTTAAAGAAAGCAATGTTATTTGTTTGATCCAGGACAATCTACATTTTCAAAATCCCTATTTCTACACCGCGAGGATCCTCTTTGCAGTGCTTGGAAACCCTGATGACAGATAAAAGGTATTCAGTACAGTAAACCACAATGAGTATTTCCCCTTCTCCCACAAGATCTGAAAAAAATCCATTAATACTTCAGGGATTTGGCATGTAGGAATTACCAGAGAGGCCAGGTCCCTTCTGGAACTGGTGACTGGAAGCCTTTAAAAATCTCCCACACTGTCATCTAGTGTAATGTTTAAGCAACATGCTGTTGAAAGGGGCAGCTGCCTTAAAACCTGATTGATCTTTCCCTGAAACTTTCCTTCTTGTTTATAAATAATTACTTGTAAAACTCTGGGGTTGCTATCAGGCAACTAGCCCAATGGAAAAAAACCCAAATATGCTTGTTTTCAGGTGCACCAGCTCCCTGGTCTAGCTCACCATGCAACTAGAAAGGCTCGTGCTAGCTAAGGCAAGGGACAGAACAACGATTCTGGCAGCAACCCACATTACTTTCAGACTAGCATGGCTATGGAAATCCTCTCTTCCCTTTTATATCAAGTTTTGCCCCCAGGAAAATCAACTCAGGTGCAGTCAGTCAGAAATCTTCAAAAAATGAAGGACTGCAGACGTGTATTGACCCCTTTTACAGAAGTCAAATTATCTATACCACAGGACCACACTGCTTATATGATTCTGGGTAGCTTAACTCCATAAACACAAGTAAAATTTTCAAAGAAAATGAGTATTTAGAAAAAATACCAAATGCTAACAAATAATTGCTGATTTTCTAAATGCATTATCTCAACATACATAATTTACCTTCAGCATAACCTAAACTCAGAGGAAATAGCTTATGCATTTTCTCTGCTCAGCAAATTCCTTCACCATTTCTAAGTCTGGGCATGGGATCACCAGAAAAACAGTACTTCCAAAGAGTATTTTCACATTCATGAATTATTCACACAGGAGAAATCAGTCTTTGCAACCAGTCAAGGAGGAAGTGTCCAGATGAAAACTAAAACTCTGAAAATTAATTTCAGCTGCTCTGCATTCCTTGTTTGTACTTTGAAATTAAATATAACCACTTTAAAAGTAAAACACTGGTTTTGAGAGAATATTCTGGCACATAAAACAAACATACATTTGGGGCTCAAAAAAGGCTTGAAATCATCTGTTGTTAAATCTTGAAAAGTTTTTACAAGATTGGGCAAAGAGAAGGAGGTTTAAGAAAAAGAAGTAAACCCAACAAGCCCTCTCCACTGTCTGTGTAATTATTCAATTCAAATCCATCTAAATGGACAAAACTTTCTCTTTGTGGGACCTGGTAATTGATGAGGATAAATTAACTACTGCCTATTTTATTTGGAGTAGGATATAATAATGAACTCCTCAGTCATTTCAATTTCTAATTTTCTTGATGCCATAATTAAGAAAACATGATTAGACAACTAATCTTCTTCCATTTTACTGAAACCCAGATTACAAGCAAAGAGCCAAAACTGCAATAACATTTGAAAATCAATTTTAAGCAATTCAAAAAAGTTATCCAGCCAAACAATACTCTAACACTAAAACAAATAATATCAAACAAGAAATAGAAGTCTCAATATCTTCTGTTTATGAGTGTTTCCATCCCGAGGCAGATAATTAAAAATTACTGGTATTGCCTCATCAAACACGATAAATATGTATTTTTAGTTATGAGAGAAGAGACAGAAAATACTTCCAATACTCTAACAAAAGTCTAGAACAACTGTTGTTACTTTCTATTATTTGGTAATAGATACCAACAACTCCTATAAGGCAATGATGAATATTAAGCCATTGTGGAAACAAAAGTGCTTTTGTAAATGTCCAAAGGACAAGAATGTCCATCCATAAGGCCAAAAGGAGACAAAAAGCAATGTCAGTAATAACAGTCAAGAATCTATTTTTCTGAAGTTTTTGGAAATTAACCTGAAGACATATCAAGACTACTGCGTCAAAGAATGAGGTTTACAAGAAATAGTTTGCCTTAGGGAAACAACTATTACAACCCTCAGACTCCTATAAGTCTTGAAGATCTCAAGAAGTACCTTAAATGATTGCTTTGTAATTTGTTCCTCCGCCCTTTATGATTCTTTCAGCCCCAGTACAACCAGATATCCCAAGCAAACTGATTTAGAGCCCAAGCACCAGACTAGACACTTAAAATTTACCCCCTTTGGCTTAAGGTACAAGTTGAGAGCAAGGCACACAGAATCTTTGAAGGTTTTTCTAGAAACATCACACACAAAACATGATTTTGAATAATAAGTATATAATGTACACGGGTCTCTCAAAATTTCCGAGTTCCAGTTTTCCAGTTTTGTGGTCAGGTTGGACAGATTCACAGTTCTACATGGGATGTCACAGGACATGGGATACCTACTCCTACTGAAGCAGACTGGGCATACTAGAGGGCACACTGCCCCAGAGTACTCAAGCTAAGCAAGTACAAGTCTGCCAAGTCCACTTCAGGAGCTGTGAACCAAATACTTGGGAATTGTGTCTGTAATCAGCTGAAACATGTAATAAACTATAATGTAATAACTCTAAACAGCACTAAACAATTTAAGAATGGATAGTTGCTTTTAGTGAGGATTTTGTACTAGAAATGTTTATTCTGAATAGTAAGCAACTGAACTGTAGAAAATACAGAATGCAGACTTATCATTTTGTAGGGTATAAACTCCATTATAAGAACAGTTTTTAATTAAAATTATTTTATTTATCACCTTGATTGTTCATAATTACTTCTTAATCAATAAGCAGTTCAATACTTGGGTTAACTTGATAGACTAATTCAGCAACTTCTTCTTAAGACTGCAGTAATTGTCTCACTCATTTTCAAGTGAAACAGGTTGAATTATACCCATTACAAAAGTGTACAGAGGAAACATTATCTGCGTATTAAACTGGAAAACTAACTGGACAAGGTTTCACATTAAATACAATTATGAAAGATAATGTAAAAATTCTTAAATTTAGATTTTTTCTAGATGTAGCAGAGGTCACAATAATTAAGTTTTAAGAAGCTGTAGCTTTTAAATATTTTTTTCATAAAAATATATATAGGAGAAATCAAACTATTTCCTAACAGAGGTGAAAAAAAAAGAAAAGCAGTTAGAATAAAGGAATGTTTCTCATCACTTGATCCATTATCTAATTCCCTCTTCATGGAGCATTGATTGCCTCCCAAAACAAACACAACACATTGTAATAACCTCCACCCGTAAAATCAGACAGGTTTTCAAAGAAGGTACAACGCACACTAATTCTCCAAGATACATACACTTCAAAAGCACAGACAGAAGTGGACAGTGCTACTCAAAGCAATTCTTTCTATGACCATACACACTCCCATCTAATTTTCAGGTGCTAAAAGCTATACCTCAAAAAGGTGCTCTGCTCCTTGTAAGAGATTTCTAACCAACAAACAATAAGACTCTGCAACGTTTCCAATTAGTTCAGTTTTGTTTTAATGATATGGGGCAATTCTTAGAGTAGACATTGTGCAGCTATAGTAACTACCAAATAAAGAGGTCTATTGGTGTGGTCTTGAAATCCCAAATTGAAATGTAAATTTGAGTCAAAGTAATTAACTGAAAACCCAGAGTATCTGAATATGCACACTATGTTTTTACTTCAATTTTGCAATACTTCTTGAGGAACTTGGAAAAAGTGAAGTTGGTAGAACAATATCACCAAGATTACAAAAACTGGAAGGAAATAATACACTGGAACAGTGATCCTCATTAAGTTATTTCATCACAGTAAATATTTAAAAAAGTGTCAATGTGTTTTAAAAAGTGTTGAATCCTCCCCCCAAGTATTTGAAGAGAGATAAACCTTTTTCCTTAGTCAAAATGGTTTTTTAAAAAAAGTTTCTCAAAACAACAGCAATAATCAAAAAACATGAATTGTATTTTCTTTAATCCATAATATCTCTAGTGCTGAAGGGCCATCCATGTAAAAAGCAGATTCTTTGGGGACATTAGTCAATTAACTTAATAAAACCCAGTTTTACGAGGATTTATCCTTCCTGCTGCGAGGCGAGTCTGCTCCATTTGAGGTCACTGTTCCATTTATTCCATTTTCTAGAAAAAAAGAAGAAAACACTTTTCAAATACAGTGAGACCTTTATATTTTAGTACATTTTTGTAGGTTCTATACGAACAGCCTTTAACTTCTTTTCTGATGTACCTTCTTGGTTAAACATCTTAATTATCATTCAGAGCACAACTGTATAATGAAGTTTCTTCAAAGTGCAATATTTAAAGTTTAGTACAATAAATTCCAGTTTCCTGATGTGGCAAGACACTGAAATGTGCCCATTATATACATCTAGACTGAAAATCAAGACCAGTTATGATATTTTAGAAGATATTCTGTGAAAAAGTAAAGTACAACTTGAGGTGAGACGGTTCTGTGAAATTTTGGAGACACAGTGTATACAGAGTTCTCTGCTACAGGTCTTAATTATTTATCCCACCTACCTCATAATTCTTGCTAAAATTACACTCCTTTGCTTACCATTACAAGCATTTGATACACAGAGAAAATAGTTTCTACACAGATACACTCACAATTTTAAAGCATATACTTTAACATACAGAATCCATTTACTTTATGATGAAGATATTTACATAGATAAGACAGACAGAAGTAAAACACTAGTTCAGATTTGCAATGAGTATGTGTAGGTGGAAAGAGATCAAGATCAGGCACCCAAGAACACAAAGGTATTTGAGATTTAGGTGTTTATTGTTTCTTATTTATGCTATAATCTCATAGGTAGTGAGTTCTGTAGTTTTTTACTAATAAAGTATGAAATGGTTAACAATTTTTTGTTATAAGGTTTCTAAGGTTAAACTATTTAATTAAGAAATTAAATTATTTTCACTTTTAATCTAATAACTAATTACTCAAAGTCTGCAATGTGGACTTTTTTTCTAATTACAAAATACTATTTAAACATAAGAAGAAGAAAGAAGAAGGTAAAGAAGAAGGACTAGTTTTTCCTTTGCTTTACAACTTCCATCTTGTTCTATATATATTATTTTATTTTAAAACATCAAACTCTAAGTTTTTTACCTTGTGATATTACATACTTCTAATTAACTATACATTCATAATCCTAGTGTTATCAATTCATTTTGGAAGCCTTCTCTACGGCTTCAGGTCAAATGTTGTGCTCTCCTGGGAGTTCGAGTGTGTCAGCACAGAAAGTCTAAAATTCTCAGCATCCAAAACTCCAACACCCCCTTTATCCAGTTTCACCACAACCAAGGATCAGGTGTTGCTTGACAGTAACTATATTTACAAAACAGATCTGAAGAGCACAGCGCATAGCCAACTACAATGCTTGCAGCCTAACATCTCTGCTCTGACTCATTCTGACTTCAAGCAACAGCTGCTGTTTTTTTTGGGTGCTTTTAAACAATTATTATATATATATATTTATATATTTTTACAAAGGACTGGGTAAACTTATTTTTTCCATCCGCAGAAGTGCTGAAGATCATTAGAGTGTGGACAGTCTACAAAAACAGGTGTTGGCCTCCCTCTTTCTCCCAGGACACCCAAATGCTCCCATTTATGCAAACAAGCAAAAAAAGAAAATAACAATGACAACCACACATGAGCATGAGACCAGACACAAGCCCAAAGTCTGTTTGACCATGTATCTGGCTATGACACCACCATTTTAAGCCTACATAAGGTGGTCTTTGGATATTTCTGAAAACGTTTGAATTATTTTTAAATAAAGAAACTTACAAACAATTAATTAGATCCAAGCTAGCTAACTGAAATCATATTTTCTTAAACAGTTTAGGTAAAACAACAAAGAACATGAATCAGTACATGGCTGTATATCCCACCTACATCACCAGCAGGATTTTTTACTGTCATTTCTTGCGTTTGGCATAGACTAAAAGTAATACATTTTATTGTGCCATGGCTCTCAAAAAAACATTCATCCACACACACACAAAAAAAGTGTTTTAAACAGTTCAATTGCATATATTACTCTTTCAAAAATTACTGCTTTGCTGCACCCTATGTATGTGTTCTGAACAAACAATGTAACAGGAGTATTCAAAACAGAAGAATTTGAATGACCTGAGTTCTTTTATGTTCATTTAAAATAAGGAATAAAAGTCTTCAGTGTTCAAGACAGGAATAGTTAAATTATCTTGTGAATTAAACCACAACTCTAATTAACTGACTTTTTCACTATTTGTTTACCACTTGCAAGTCCCCACTCAAGCTGGGTGAAACCAGCAGATTCACTAAATTACATGAATGAAATAGATTAAGAGATTTTAAGATACGATTACATTTCTGACTTCCTGACCAAGGCACATATTTTAAAATTATTTGACATAAAACACTTAAATTAAAAAAAAAAAACAAACAAAAAAACCATAGTGAGAAGGCCATGAACATGAAGCTCTGATTAAACAGGACACTTACATAGGAAACTACCTTCACTCAATTTAAAAGAAAAAATTCCAACTGAATTTTCAGATGAAAAAAAACCCCAACACTACACAAAAGCCAAGTGGTGATAATTACAAATTGTCTAAAGGGAGTGCAGCAGTACTGTAAACCACATAATTTTAATAAAAACATAAACTTGGGAGAAATAAAAAATTATTGATCTCCCACCACAAATCTCAGTTCTCAGTGCAAACACACACTACTTTCAATATATCAAAAAGTGGAATAGATTGGTAATACATGATTGGGAGCAAATGATCATGCTGAAGAAAGCTTTTGAAACAACTTCTGACATTTCAAAAGGGTGCAGAAGTTTTCGTGCTAGCAGTTAAATATACTGGAGTTGAACTGTTGGTGTAATAGATATACTGAAGTACAGGGATTAAATTTTTTTTTTTAAAAGAGCACATAATTTTTTCTCAGAGGAAAGAGCATTCTGTTCATCTTTCATACCCTTTCTACAAAAAAAGGTGTGACATAATTAAAAAGTCAAACCTGGACTCTTCAGTTAATTTCCAAATGCTTCGACACAGGTTTAGAGTAGTAAGGTGTTATTACCTTTCCTGAAAGAACTACCAATTTCTGGTTTTTGTAAAACAGTCCAACAGAAAACTTTTTCCTGGGTGGATCATCAAACTATCTCTTTGCTCTAAGCCCTCAGAATTTTGTGGCAATGAAAAAGAAGCTTGAAATCCATGGCAAGAAAATTTTACAAATAAGTGTCTAACAGAAGAGATCTAAAATTGCATCTGTTCTCTTTATATAAGAGAACAAAATATAAGCATGACACATTTTGTTCAAGTAATGAAATTGAAGAGCATAAAAATATCATGCTGCATTAACTTAAAAAACCACAGTAATTCCTTTATTTGGGCAGTTAGAAAACCCAACAATATATAGTGGTTTTTCTTAAAAATCAATTCTTCCCACAGTAATATTCCCCAGTACTGCTTCTCTAGATGAGTCATCTCACTTACAAGTTAAACACAAAATGCTTCTTTAGCGACCTGAAGTTGGTTTTGAGAAGTCAAAGGAGCAGAAAAAAGGAAACTACAAACCTCTTTCTTTTCTGGAGTTCTTTCCTTTAGCTGATACAAACTTCTTTTTCACTGACTGAGGCTGAGAAGAAGAATGCTCTCTCCACCTCCGAAGCTGGAAATTAATGAACTTCCACATCATAAATGCTTGGGTCATGCAGATGGAGGCAAGCACACTGATTCTAGAAACAAATAATAGATAAAGTTTTATCATAAGTTTGCCTCATTATTCAAACAGAAAAGGAAGGTAAAACACCTCAGGATTTTTGGCAAATTCCACCCCTTCCTCCTGGTAATGTCCATTTTCTAAGCCAAGAGTTCTCTTGCATAGGGCTAACTGGGCTTAAGCACAGCTGATCAAAACCAGATATAGAATGATAGTGAAATCTTTGCCCATCAAAACTGACAAGTACTAGGTTTCTTTCCTACTATCTTTCTCAGAATTACTCTCAGGGTACCAGGTAGTACCAGCTGAAAATGGTGTCAAGAGTGTCATGCAGCTCAGAGTATCAATTTTGCAAGGTAATGCTGACATTGTCAAAGTTTCAATGACTTTGTTTTCTGCAGTCATAAGAAGGGCAGCAGCAATAGGAGCCATAATAAAGGCAGAGAAAGGCAGAGAGCCAAAAGGCAGAGAAAGAGAGAGTAATCTGCAAATGAGATCAAAGCTACTCTGGGCTCAAATACCTTGACCTCTAAGATAGCAATCATATTTAGAATTAAATTTACTAACTTTAAAACATTTGAAAGCAGTGTCTGTAATATATTCCTATTAATTCTGTTGGTTTGGTTTTGATTTTTTTTGGTTGCTTGGGGATTTTTTAACAAAGAGAAGAAGGGTAACCAGTTACAGATTTCTCAGCTGTAGACTAAATTCAGTCAATTAATTTCACTATGCCTTAAGTTTCTTACATAAGTTATTCCTATTGATCACAAAGGTTGCATGAAAACACTCAATCATTCAGAATTACTGGCATTAGTACCATACCACTTACATTGTGTATTTAACATGCGTTTACAGCACATGCTTAAGAACTGTTCCAGGTTTACTATACCTAACAGCCAGGATATTAAAGTTCCCAGTACTGAAATTCAGCTGCTGATCTTCTGCTCTTGCCAGTCCAAAGCCAAAAGTGAGGACTGAGAGAATCAAGGTGAGAAGCCTTCCCAAAACAAAAAGAACTGCCCACAGTGAAAATCTAGAAATAAAAACACCACAAACACTAAATAAACTTTCCATTGGAAACACATGCACTAACAATGCAAATGCTTACCTTTCACCATGCAAATTTCTTTGAAATGTAAGAACTTACCTAAATGCATGACTTTGAACCTATCTTAAATGCATCTTGTATTATGTTATGAAAACTGATTTCAACTCAATGGAAAGTGCTTTGCAGTACTATTAGAACAAAACCACATTTTTAGTTCCTACAGAGCTGGCTGTATTAGCAATCTATCCTGTTCCTTTCTCTACAAAATGTAAAAAAACTTCCACATTAGTATACATTGAGAGATTTTATTTAATTTAATATTGCTATTAATATTTACTTAAATAGGCTAAAACAAAGTAGAAAGTATGGTTTAGATGGTTTAGAAATATAAGTACTAACAGTAGTCTGGACAACTGTGGTTGCTTAAGAAACACTGTTTGAACTCCTTGTAATTTTGGTTTCTGGTTAGTTAACTGCAGAAGGCTCTAAGACAGAAATTACAAGAATTTTAAAGATAAAGACTATTTACCCTTTCTGGTATTTTTCATCACTGAAGTAGAAAAGACGGGATATGTGGAAAAGAAATTCAACGAAGTAATGCAATACCAGAAGAACAAGTCCAAGGTGGGTCAGACTATCAAAACAAACAAAACAAACATTCAGACGTTTTGTTAGATATTTAAGGCAAAGAATGGAGCCAGCAAAAGTTTGCAATTGACTTACTTCAGGAGATAGGCTCCAGCAATATGAAAGAGGTAAAGTCCAATGTAGACAATCTGGCGAAAGATATCTTCCTATTTGGAAGAAAAAAGTGACCATGTGTTATATACAATGTTACACAGCACTGTACTATGTTATCTGTTATTACAAACTATTGCCTAGTCTTGGAAATTCTTCTTGGTGTATCAGCTACCTTAACGTGCTCTGGTCTGGCACTGAACCACTCAGCCTGGAACATCTAATTCCACACATAACTTATTGCCACTTACCAGTCATAGTATCTTACATATGCTACTGTGAGAAAATGCATCAAACATGGAAAGATGCTTTTAAAAAGGATCCACTTTTATTTGTTATGACCACTGTGAATATATACAAGTTATTACATTTCTTATTTTGTATGTATTACTGTATCATCAGATCCTACAGTTCCACATGCTTGCTGCCCATCAAATTGTCAGATTGCTACAGAATAAAATAACAGTCTACGAATCAAAATGAAAGGTTTTCCAAGTGTTGACATAAATTTTAAAAATTCAAGGCCATCCAAAATTCTGGCACACTCTTTCTGGCAGATACAGAGGATATTGTTACCAGTCATACTAAAGCACATGGTCCCACTTTAAGTCAGGCTTTAGTCAGCCCTATTAAACTGAAAACTTCGTGGAGATGAAATAATAAAGAGGAAGACACACAGCACATGGAAATCAGATTGTGCCATCTGTGAACAAAAGAACTTCTGAAGTATGCCACATCACAATAAAAATCTCTTTTGGAGTGGTAGCAGAGTACATTCAGTTGTGTTTACATGAACTTCTTTTTGGAAAGATTATCTAAACTTCAAGCAAGGATCTTTAGCTTTATCTTGTAAAAAAGGCCTAAAATTTTAATCTTACAAGAGCTACAATAACTATGTGATTCAATACTCAGTATCGCATCCAACAAATCCACAGAATCAAACAATTATGACAAGAGCAAACATCACATTCATAATACACAAAGAGCAAGAAAACAGGTGAAGAAAGACCTATTCTAAATTATCTGACAGAAAATGAAAAATTGGTTATTTCAAAGACACAGTAAGTACATATGGCTCAGTTTCTCCATGCACAACCAGGACCAGCCTACAACACTTTAACTTTAGAACTGAGATAACATTTAAGCAGCCCATGCTGCCTGCTTAGACAAACGGTCAGAGACTGCAAGCCTTGTTTCGGAATAATACACGAGGAATACATGACTACAGAGGAACCAGAGCTGAGAAGTTCTTTTCTTTTTTATGTCAGCAAAACAGGTAACTAGGCCTGAGTAAAAGTAGCCAGTTTGTTCAAGAGAAGGAATAAGGCAAGTAAGCCAAGATAGCAGAGGTTAAGCTGTGGTTGAAGCAATATCAACTATGCTAAAACAAATGAATTATCACTCTTTAAACTTCATGCAAAAGTCAGAGGCCACAATTTCAAGCAGTGACCAAGTAAAATACTACTATTCAACATACAGCACTTAGGCCACTTGTGACAGCTTTCTTGAAGTTATTTTAAGAAAAATCTCCACACTTGGCTGTGAAGTCAAATTTGGAAGGCATCACTAGCACAAGAAGAGAACATCAACTGCAGTGCTTCTGCAAGAGTATTTATAGTGCATCTGAGCAGCCTAAAACCAGTGCATTTTGTTACTATTTAACTAAGCCTCTTCTAGGCTCCAGTACAAAGACCTGTGCTTATGTAACACCTATGTTTCATTTTCTTGAATAAAGCAGAACCGGCAACAGAGATACAACCTAGTCACAAAGCAACAACAGTCATAGAATCCTTTGGGCTCAAAGACACCTTTGTAGATCACCTAGACCAACCTCTATACCCATGGACACCTATCACTTGCCTCTATACCCATGGACACCCATCATTTGATCAGGTTGTTCAAAGCCCCATCCAGCCTGACCTTGAACACTTCAAATGAAAATAAATTCACAGCTTCTGAGCACTGTGGTCCAGTTTCTCACCATGTTCACCATAAAGAATTTCTTCACATCTACTCAACTTTTCAAAACCTTCTCAATCTACTCTAAACTCTTTCAAAAACACTGTTCCTTGTCACTACAGACCCAAATAAAAAGTCTCTCTCCATCTTTTTTATAAGCCCCTTTGAAACAATGAGAGGGCACAATAAGTTCTCCCTGGAGCCTTCTCTTCTCCAGGTGGAACAACCCCAACTCTCTCTGCCTGCCTTCACAGAAGGGGTGCTCCAACCCTCTGTTCATCTTCATGGCCCTCCTCTGGACCCCCTCAAACCAATCCATACCTTTCTTGTGCTGGGGACCCCAGAGCTGGCTGCAGCACTCCAGGGGAGTCTCACCAGAGCACAGCAGAAGGGCAGAATCCCCTCCCTTAACCAGCTGGTTGCTGCTTGTTATGCAGCCCAGGGGACACCCGTTTTTTTGGGGTGCAAAGGTATGTTGCCAGCTCATATCTCATTGCCATCCACCCATTTAAATGCTATTTAAGTAAAATCCCAGACTTTCATACTCCTTTGATGTATAGAATTATTCACAGTTATATTCTACACCTATATCATGATTCATGAAGCAACTGTGATTCCAACGAGCCTATTCAGACTATCAACTCAGGAAGAAAAAAACCCCAAGAGTTGAAAAGAAAATATCACAATCACTTGCTTGAGGGAAAATTCTTTCAGTGGATGAGAAACACTAGTGATTTTTATTTACACAACAGATATTTAGCAATTTTCCTGCAATTAGGATGTAACTGAAAAGAAAAAAAGCCACCTTGCTCTGGAGTTCCTCCCATTTATGTTTTGAACTTACTTTTTTAGTTTTCTGAAAGTACAGTTCAGGAAAAGCATGAAACCAATATGCCAACTGTAAGATGTAGAAAAACTTCATCTGAAACCTGTACAATACAGCAAGAATTGAAGAATATTATTTATTATGAATAAGCTTAAAACATTGCAGAAGCTTCTAGTGAACTCATTTTATCACTGTCTCTCAAAAAAAAAAAAAAAAAAATAGATCCTTCATGCCAGCCAAGCTTAAACTAATATCTCTAATAACAAAATCATTCAGACAAAGCTTGCAAAAATGGAATTCTTTCTGTAACAGCCTACATAAAAAGAACTTGGTATGCTACAAGTTGTTAAAGAATCGAGCCCACATAAATAAAACCAAAACCACATTAGTGACTATTATATTTTTACAAACTACTTATTCTGCACAGATTGTACATGATACACCCTAGGCTAAAAACACTCCCTCCCCTCCCCCAGCAACCCTCAAAGGAAGAGGCCTTACGGAATCAGAGCGTGCGGATAGTCCCTCCACAGAGAGGTTGGATCTGATATATAGTTCTCCTAAAAAAAGAACAGAAAAAAATAAAAACTGCAAATAAACACTCCAAGATGTTACTTTCTTGTCAGAAATAATGACTGGATGTACATATATACATTTATGTATACGCACGTGTTTACACACAAAAAATATTCACATATACACACACAAATAAAAGTTGCAGACCCATAAATTTTCTTTTTTAAAAATCCCCAAGAAATCACAAATAAACAAAAATCAAACCAACCCAGAAACAAATCCCCAAAACAAAAGACAGTTGCATGGGTTTAAGAAAATAAAAAGCAAGCAAACAAATCAGGTGATTTTTCAAGATAGAATGTCCTTATGAGATGGAAATTATTCCAGGATTACTACAGCCACAAGTCTTCCCTTGTAAACTGCTGACAAACTTTTAACTTAACTAAGAGAAAGAAAGGTTTTCCAGAAGTTCTTATGTTAAAATAACGAAAGAAAGAAAGAAAAAAGGCACAGTCTTCCCTTTCTATGAACTAAACTCATATACATCCAGCCACTAGCAAAGAGCATGTCACCTAAAAGCACACAGAGACCTGAGGTTACAGCAATTTGTCATATACCCATTCCTTAGGCTCCAGAATGCTATGTATGGTGTTTTCGAAACATTTATTTTATGTTAATAAACCAACACAAAAAAACCTACAGAGAATTAAATACCACAGTAAAGTTAAATGGTTTTATCTTATTCAGTTTGACAGTAAATCTACTCAAGACTGAACAACAGTAACACTACTGACTTTATAACCAGCTATGACTAAATAGAATCCTTAACTTGTCCCCACTTTAAAAATGAAGCCAGCTAAAACCAGAAAAATAAACCAAAACCATATTTATCATCAATGTAAGTGAATTTTTTGAAATCTCACAACAGAAACAAAAGAGAAAGCATACTCACAGAGACAAGAATACTCGTTCCCCAAACACAGGAGAAGAGGTAGAATGCACTAAGTTGCCCAGACTCATTGAACTTGCTATGCTTTGTTTTTGAAAAGTGCATTTTCCTGTTAATTTTCTGAAATGAAAGTCAACTGTTATTTATATGCTGCAGTACTTCACATTTATTTAGTAACGCATTAGAGTACCTAAAAGTTTTAATGCATGTTTTTACAGTTAAAAAATTTAATGCAGAAGTTTACTTTTAAGTTAATAGTCTTAAAGTCTAATGAAAACCTGACAATTCTCTTGATGAAAGGAATTAATATTTTGTACTTACATCCAGTACATACTCCTGAATTATAGCATGTATGATTATTGCTACAAGCATGTAAAAGAAAATTGTAGCCAAGTCTTTGATGCCATAGTAATAGAGAGAGATTGTTTCTGCAGATTGTTCTTCTGAAAGACAAAGAGAATTAACTGTTAGGCACCAATACAGTTTAATGGTTCATAAGTTTATTTCTCAGAGTCAAACCTTTCAGACAGAAGTAGCTTGTAGTCAGCTGAACAAATAAAAGTCAAATTAAACTACCACTATGAACTAGGTCACTTGACTGCTTATAGTTATCTTCTCTATCAATTTGACACTGGAAAGGTGCTATAAAACTAAAAACTTAAGTGCACTTAGGAAGCTTATCCAAATGCACTAAAAGTGGACAATAAAAACGTTGAACTATCACCTCACTATGAGAATTAAAAATTATCACCTGCAAAGCCAGAGTAAGAATTCATGTGAACTTATCTACCAGTCAGATGGTAGATAAGTAGATGGTAGATGGTTTCAGGGCTAATGAGGAATCCAGCAGAACACAAACATTGTCTCTAACTTAGTCAAAAGAGTGTTTTAATAAAGTGAAACCCTTGATAGCTGGTCGTTATCTATTGAAATTGACAAGTTCCCTTCCTGTCAAGTCTAGGAAGCATGGCACACTAATAATGCCTGATACACTGTTTTCTAACTAACCTCCTGCAAGATACATACCTGTGGCAGGAATGGTAACATTATACTGAAGTGTAACAAAAATGACAGCTGCTTTTGCTGTAATCTAAAAGAGAAAAAACCAAAAGTGCTGTAAATTCTCATGGAAACAAACTTCATTAAACTGAAAACATTTGCCCATAGTTTTGGCACCCTTGCCCAGCACATTTGTCTCCTCCCAAAAAACTGACCAACTCCCATTATCTCACAACTGCACCTGACTTTCCAAGGGCAGCACACATAGCGTGGTCTCTATAGGTTTGTTTACAGAATACTCAACCTGCCAAATGAAAGATTCTTGAAAATGTTACTTACATACAGCCTTTCCTGCAACACTAAAATGATAACACATGCTACAATTCTGTCTTTAGTCCATACTGTATTGTTACATTAACACAATCTGCAATATCATGGAGTCCCTAGACCATGATGTATTCAGCAGTGACTGAGAATAAGTTTTATTTAAAAGTACTTTTCTTATTTGACAAAATTTGTGAGTCAGTTATCATATTCATAAATCTGTGGGTGATCTGAAAAATATGGACAGGGAAGGAAAAAAGGCATAAACAACAGAAAACAATTTCAGGCCAGTGGGATACCAACTCAGTACAATTTCCATTCTTTTGACCCTGGGGATCCTTTGGCAAGAAGCATAAAACAAATTAAATTAAATTTAGCAGTAATGGTACTACCCCTTTATGATGAGCTGTAAAAAAAAAACAGAATTAATAAAAACAGTTTGAACAGAAGATGTTGTCCTAGTGGCTTTCTTTGAGGAGGAGGGTGGGGACATTCTAAAATCCCCAATATATAAGATGGAGTACAAGTTATTATTTGTCAATAAGCAGAAGCTTACTTTTTACTATAACACATCTTCACTGAATCCCAACATGAATCAACGTGCCCTAAATGAGAGGGAAAAATAACTGTGCTTCACCATATTCATATCAGATGGTTTCTCATTGCTGTAAAAAGCCAGTGTCTATGTGGTAATTAATAGGGCTGACAAAAAACCCAAGCTCCTTAAGTAATCCTGGAAGGGTATGTTGAGTGTCTGAAGATAATGACTAGGTTACTAGTAACATTAATTATTCACAGGAAGTGAGATTTTTAAAACCAGTGCTTTGTCAACAAGCCCTAAATTTTCTCTGAAATCCTGAATACGTGGCAGACTGTTCAGACCATGTAACTTCAGGGAATCCTACTAGTTTGCTCAAATTAGTGAAGTTGCCTTGGGCTTCCTATTCATCAAGGGAGCACTCAGAGGACAATTCGAAACAGTACTCAATTCTGAACTGCCCTTTGAAGGCTCTGTCAGCTACTCTCAATACTGGAGTTGTACACGTCAGGCAGTGTAAACACCTTACCATACCAACATTAACAGCAGCAAGTGATTTCCTGTATCTGTATCAAAGCATTAAAGAAATTGCAACATACCACATTTGTACCAACAATGACACATGGCCTTTTCACACTGCGTTAGAAAACACAGTGGATTAAAAAAAACGGAAACAAAAGAATTCAGCACATTCAATCCCTCAAAACCTCTAAACCTACCAGTAATACTGTTAATGCAGTAAGCCTGATGTAGGCACAAAAAGAAACAGTTTAGGTTTACCTCTTTAACTTCATTCCCCAGAAAATCACCATGTAACAGTGCTTTGGTGATTTTTGATAGCAAACCCAAAAACAACAGTGTAGCTGGTCCGCCCTGTTTTCACTTTTTATCTACTTCCTAACTCCACTGGCCTTTAGTGCTGAGCTGTACCAACAGCTGGATGAAACCATCGTGAAAACCATCCTTAATAACAAAAAGGTCCATAAGCCTTAACAAATGTCTGAACAAATGCCTAAAATACCAGAAACATTTAGTCAACAGTGCCTTAATTTGATGATCAGCGATCTTAGATCCCTGATAACATTTTGGCAGTCATACAGGTAAGTTACCTTTCCAGCGCCAAAAGGCACGTTTTAAAGCATCTGCATTCAACATGGGGGCCCAGAGAGCGGAGGGCCTGCAGCAGAGCCAGCCCTCGGGCCGGAGGGAGAGCTCGCCCCGCCGCTGCCGAACCTCGGCGCATCTCCGAGGCGGGAGGAGGCGGCGGGGGTGCCCGGCCCAGCCGCCTGGAGCCCCGGGATGCTCCGCGGGCAGGGGACCCGAGCGGTGGCCGTAAGGACACGTCACCGCTGCTGTCCCTTCCCTTCCCTCCCCGCCGCGCCGCCCGCCGGGAGCCGTAGTGCCGGCGGGGCCGCGCACACAAAGAGCGGAGCGGGGGATCGGCCGCCGCGGCCGGGCCTCGCCCCCCGCCCCCTCCCTCCCTCCCGGCTGCCACGTAACCCCGCCGCCCGCAGGAACTCCCGCCGCCGCGGCGGGCAGCGCGCCGCCCCGCACGGCCTCCCGCCCGCGACGGCGGGGAAGCGGGACCCGGTCCTGGCGCTAGCCATGGCTGCGCCTCTCCAAGCCGAGCCGGGGAGAAGGGCGTTCCACCCGGGGAAGCGGGGATGCGCTGCGGGGAGGGCGCCCGCGGTGATTCTCGGGCGGTGCGGCGGGGCGGGGGTGGGCTCCTGTCCCCCCGTGGGCCGGCGGGCAGGTGCGCCGGGAGGCGGCGGCGCTGACCGGGGACAGCCGCAGGGTTCTGCCGCAGCCCGCACAGCCTCCCCCGCTGCCGCGGCACTCCCGCGCCCTGTCTCTCCTCCAGCCTCCGCTGGAGTGGGAGGAAGCGGGAAGAGGACCCCCGGCGGGGGCGTCGGTGCCGCCTCACCTCGAACATGAGCCCCAGCAGGAAGATCATGGCCATGCAGGACACGATGTCCGCATGGTTCTGCACGATGAACTCGTGGCTCAGCACCGGCGGGTTCTTGTTGCTCTTCTTGCGGATCGCCATGGCGGGCCGGGAGCTGGGCGCCGCCGCCGCCTCCCCGCTGCCAGCACAGCTCCTCTGGCCGCGGCCAGGAAGAGGCGGAGGGGAGGAGGCGGCCGCGCAGCCGGGGAACGGCAGCGCCGCCGCTCCGCTTCCCCCGCCCCGCCGCCAGCAGCGCCCCTGCCGGCCGGCGGCGCCTCCGCCCGCCGGGGCCGGCGCCCGCCAATTCAAACCCGCCAACCCGCGGCGCGGCGTGCCGGGGCTCGGCGGCGCGGGCCAGCGGAGCGGAGCCGTGCCGCGGCACCCGGGCTGCCGTGCTGCGGCGCCGGCCGGATGCTCACCGGCGGCAGCCCGAAGCCCGCGCTGTGCACCGGCCCAGCAAAAAGCCCCAGCCATAACAGAAGGCTCCTGTCAGGTTAAAAGGATGAAAGAAGAGGTCTGAGAAATGAACGCTGATCCAAGCTGAATTCAGAGGTCCTTAAACACTCGCAAAATTCGTGCTATCTTTATTTGTTAAAGCTTCTGTTTGACAGATACTCCTAGTGGATATATGGAAAAGAAATATAAAGAAACCGACTAATTTATAGCTGAAATTTAGTTTTGTTAGAATGATTTTTGCTGCCGGCAGCTTATGAGTGAATACAGGGCAAGAAATTATGGCGTAGCTATTAGGTATTGCTTTGCTTTGCCAGAATTGAGAGTGTGGACCAAATTCATTGTGTGAGCTGTTTTAAAAAGGTTCATTTCTTCCAACTGCATGGAGCAGTGACTCATGGAACAGATTGATCAGTGCAAGATCAGGTTTTTCAACTATGAAACACCTTCATCAGCTGTGTAGATGCTCAAAGAATTTCTATGAATTTATAACGAGACAGCTATATTTGGTGCCTGGAGATGTAGGACACTTAAAAATACAGAAAAAGCTACAGAAAAAAATTCGCTTCACAGCTGGATATTTTTTAAAACAGGAGCCTTGATATTTTAATCCCAAAATGTTTTGTATTCTCTAAATGCCTTAATCCCCTGAGTGTACCAGTACTGTGTAAATGTAAAGTAAGCAGGACATTATTTCAACAATATCAACGTGAATGTGTATCTCTGATTGCATACAGTATAGTCACGGATGGAGCATACTGTACCTGTGAAATACAGTGGGTTGGATTAAAATTTGGACTCTATTTTGCAATATAAGTTTGCATCTATTTCCCACCTCAGATTTCAAAGAAATCAGGTCATCTCATCTCCAAGAACATAACAAACAAGACTGAAGTGGAACAAGTCATGCTTTCCTCAAGCTTTAATCAGCAAGTGCCTGGCTAGATATCCTGTCATACAGGCCCCTCAGTTTCAGCTCAGCTGTGTGTCAGTCCTGACGACACACTGTAAACTGCTACACTGAAATGGAAAACAAAGCAACCTGTTGCCTCACCTGAAGTTTCCACACCTTCCTTTTATCAGGAGGTTCCTCTTCTCTTTAGGCACTTTAGGCAAAGTGGGATGGTCAGCCCCCAGCCTTCTGCTTGCCATGGGTGGCTGGTCTGTTTGCCACATTTCTTTCCAGACATCCATGTTTTCCAGCACTAGGCTTCAAACTGATCACATTATTTAGCAAGTTCCCTACAATCTGAGTCAACATCTAATCACAGAAGCCACCACCGTGTGTGAGTCACAAAACCTTCCCAACCAAACCAAATACAGCGTTTCAGGTGGCAAGATCATGGAGACTTCGACAGGAAGCATATTATGACACCTGCAGTAACAAGACAGAAACAGCTTTCTATTTCTAGAATTTCTAGAAATTCTTTCCTGAATTTATGTGTCATCAAGCATGCCTAGAGAGAGAACCAAGAACAGTATTTTAAAACAAATATAAATAAGCAAATCAGCAAGGAACAGAATGGAAAATTTAAAAAAAGGTATCTTCCATCAAGTGTCTAGTTCTTAAATGTAATAAAGGATGTTGCTTTTCAGGAGAGGTTCTTGAAATTAGCTAGCAGGAAGGCTGGAAATATGATTTGTGCTTCCTTCTGTCCCCAGCTGTTTAGAAAGTTATCCCAGCAAATGGTATTATTAGTCTTTCTAACCTATTAAGATAGAAATAGCTCCGTCCCCTCTTTTTATTTGTAACCTTTAATGCATTCTCAACAGATGAACATGTACATGTGAAACGGCTAATCCTCCTTTTTGTACACACATGGCATATCTTACACTTTCACCTTTTAAAAATAAACATTGCATTAGACATGATAATCAACAAGGAGCCTTGAGACTTTTTCAGGATGCCATAGCCAAGTATCCTTTATTATATATGCATCTTAGTAACAGTGCCATTTCTGCTCTTAATATTACAAAGACACCATACACAATCATTAATTACTTGTCTGGTTAAACAGCCTTTTTCCTTGTGGTTTTTTTTTTTGGAAGATGTCAGGCAGCACAGCACAAACATGGAGTTTTCTATTTGTATCCTCTTGCTTTCTTTACCATCAGCAAGTTTCAACAATTCTTTAAGTGCATTCTAAAGCCATTTCCATTATTCCAAAATTTATAGTAAAACAGAAGAAAATCATAAAGTGACATTAGATTTCTTCTTTATCTCAGAAAGGTAATGAGACATCACCTCTTCATATCAGTTTCCTGCTGTCTTAGGTTCTCAGATCTCATGACAGCAAACCGTCATTTCACTGATAATTCTTTTTTCTTGAAGCAAAATGACAACATTCTGAGCATATGGATTATCTTTTTCAAAAAAGCAGTGATAATTATGTCTGTATGCCTAACAATGGCAAAGGTAACAATAAATTCATGGAATAGCTACAGAAAAACTAATTATTATGGAAAGAAGTCAAATTGAAAACTGAGTAATTATTCCAAAAGGAATTGAAGAAAAAAAAAAAGTTTGCGGGAGAAAAGGATAAAAAGTGTCTGGAAAAATATAAGTAAATAGAAAATACAATAGGAAGGAAACCTAGCAGACCTGAGAAAGGTCTCAAAATGGCACTGTTTAAAAAGTTAAAAGTGAGCATGTGTCATGATGTGGCCAAATTTCAGATCAGTGAAGCTTGAAAGAAGCATAATTTTTACAGAAAGAAGTTATTTCCCATTTCAGTTTTGGGTTGCTGTTCCTGTGAGTATTTTTGGTTTTGATTATCTCAGCTGATCAGAACAAATGCCATCAACTTCGTAAAATAATGTCAATTATTAAGATATGCCTTAAGGACCCAAACATATATGCATGTTTCACAAATGAGGGTACAGGATTGAATGGTCTAAGGTTTTCAAGGACATATATTTGTCCTTGATATTTTCAAATATCTCAGGCCTGCTTTTGTTTTTTAAGGCTGAGTAATATTATAAGAAATGTATATATCACCAAATGTCTCACACTTTGAATAGACAAAGTAAATAAATATTTATGTACTATTCTGCAAGTGGAATGTTCACAGAGAACTGAACTTGCACTTTAAATTAATTTCCAAACATATTTTAATACATTGTACAATATCTTACAACCAAATACAACCTCTTAGTTAAAATATTTCTGCTTTAAGTGGATTAACAGCAAAACGTCATATGGCGTGTAATAAATATCTCAATTTATACAGCTTTTTAATCACATTCTTGCAGAATCTTACAAAGAATTTAAGTCTGCTCCAACTCTGTGCATTTTTGACATGCGTTAGTTAAAATTAACGAATTCTTTGAAAGAATTCCATAGAAATGATGTTTCCACCAAAAAAACCAAAAGTCTAGAATTACTTTCAGTGTTTGTTAAAACCTGTGGCACTGAGGAACCAGCAAAGACAAGCACAGTCAGCTGAATTAGAAAACGAACATAAACCCCGGTATTACACCTGTTAGCAAAAATAACTTGGTTTTTTAGAATGTACAAATAACTTATTAGAAAATTACTTTTTGAGAAGCATAAGCAGGTGAAACCAGGTTTAGAATAACATATTTTCTGGTTTTTTTTTACTAGAGATTTCTTTTATATATGTGATTTATTAAGCTTATAATATTGCTTTAAGATACTATAATATTAAGTTTATAAGATCTTGCTATTTGTCTTTTGCCACCAATGATGAAACTCAGCACTTTAAAACAAAGGCAGGATTCAATTCTTCACACTCATTCAATTTTATTAACTCAGTACCCACCAAGGTATTTTAAAATTCCGATACAGTAGAATGTGAAACATCAGTTAACTTACTGTAACATTGCTTTAAAATGGTTACCACACTTTTTAAAACTAAGTAAAAATCAGTTGTTACTTTCCAACTCATTGTTATGATTTTTCATACAGCAACCATGAAGATTTAAATGCACTCCTGAGCAATCTTGCCTAACTTATAAATTGTTTTTCCATCTGAAGTTGGGAGTTTCATCACGTACTGTTAAGAAAAAGACACCAAATTAGTCACAAATCAATACTTAGATTTTAATTGTAAACATTAGATTATCCCAAACTTAACATGTACATGTATATGTATGCCTACACATGACATTCATTATTAAAACTAATTAAATACTTTTCTTCATGCCAGTGTTCAGTTTTAATTGAAGGTGATAACCATCAACTATTTCACAATGTAACCTAGCAGTATAAAGAATGATTAATAAAAAGGTCTTAATAATCCTCTAGTTATTTAAAGTTTGGTATATTAAACTTTCTAGATATTCAGAAATCTGAGGCAGCAGCGCGCTTGTTGCATTTTCTGAGATTTATGACCTTTAGATGGAAAAAAGTCTGTACTCCTAAATTAAGAATAGCCAAATTACTTTTTATCTCTTCATCAGCTATGATGTGAAACAATGACCAAATTATTTATATCCAACCATGGGATAAAGCTTACACATTTACATTATGCCACACTCCTGCTTACAAGACATTATTTTTGTTTTAAGTAGGAAGAGCAACATTTTTGCTTGAATTAAGAGGCAGTGTCGCTCCCAACTGCAGTTATAAAAGTTATGTACTGACAAAATCTGCAATCCCTAGTATTGAGTGGGTAAATTATGATTGCAGCAGGCAGATGCAATATGGCCATCATGTGCAGTGAGTAACTCACTTGTAAGGTTGCAATATGCCTCTCACCTCCATTATTGATACTGACAAGATGTTCTTTTGGAAAAACATTTTAAGAAAATTAAGCAAGACAGTGTTATGTCTACAGCTCAAGTCCTCCATAACAAGAACAAAACTTGAGATGTTGCAAGATCTCAGAATATGTGGAAAGGCCATCAAAGGATATTAAAATCAAATGAGCAAGTGCCATGAGTACACAAGCATTTGTATGCTATAATCAACAGAATCAGTCTTCCTCAACAGATGCCCCTAATTTGAACTGAAAAATGGGCAAAGGTCATGTAATGTTAAGCATTTACCATTGGTCTGGGCCTAAGCTTGTATTTAAAAATTCAGTAACCTCAAGTGTTCTGATGAGATTGCTTCTCACTTTCTCTGTGCCCACAAATTCAAGTTTAAAAAACAAAACAAACTTCAAAGGGCACATCTCATGCTTCCAGGAAAGTAAGACACACATCTGAATCAAGGGCCTCCAACTGGAGTAGGAGAGTCCCACAAATTATTCTGAGTAGCATACCCTCTAGTTATTTAACCTTTCTAATAATTTCAAGTAGTTGATACTTTGTGAACAGACTCATGACTGTATCTACTCCCTCTTCAAAACTAAAATGTGATTTCTGAGAAAAACTGAGTTATTTTTGTTCAGTAAACATGAAAAGGGTAGTTTTGAGAAAACAAACCCTTAAATCACTAGCTCCCTCAACTAAATTATTTCCTGGGTATTCAAGATGCAGACACTCTTGTAGGAAGACTACCTTTAAAGAAAAAGTTAATTTATCTACTATTTGACCTCAACAGAAAATGCGGTTGCTTGAACTACTTTGAGAGTGAAAAGAAGGGATAAAGAGTCAACAGCACCTCAGGCCCTTGATGAGTCTGGTGGCACAAAATTGGAGAAATTTATAGCTCAAGGATGTATGTTAATAACCAAGAATTGAGATAATATTTAAAAGCTGCTGCAGTAAGTACCATGCTGGCAAAGTTTCTATGGTATTCTGTACAAAATAAGCCCAAAGAGAACATTTTCTGAACTTCAGTAATGATTGTATTCTATGTGACTCTAGTCTATTTACCTTGAATAAAAACCAGGCTGTTATTACTATTACAAAAATTCAGTCTCAATTGTTCAGTTAGTACCTAGTACCATTCTATCAGTAAGATAAACAGAGGGTCTAAGTTGAAAAAATACGCTAATTTATGTTGTTATTCAGGTTGGTAAATGGTAAAAATCTGCAACAGCTGTTAATTCATGTTATTATTTACTTACAAATAGTCAGTTCTGAGTGCAGTTATGTATTGTATAGGAAGAAATATTTTCCTAAGCTTTGACTGAATATTGTGTCCATATGTACATGCCATTACTGAAATAGAATACTTCACCTTATTCGTTAAGAGTAAAGGCACAATGTAAAAACAGTAAACTAAATATAGCAGCTCTATTAGGCACTCTACTAATCAGAAATTGTAAAAATTGACATTGTGTGATTTTAACTATCTCTATAACACATACACACAAAAATATTCAACATTTAGTCTGGGCACAAACATAAATGTAAACCCATAAAATATACATGCATATTTAGGTATGAATTTCAGAAAATACCAGAAGATATAAATGCTGGCATTAGGAATGTATTCTATGGTATGTTTTAAATAAAAATGGAAAGGCATATGCATTGCAGTAATCTGAGCTCTAAGCACTCAAATACTTAGTAAAGTATTTTATAAAAGTTTGTGAATACTGTACAACCATTCTGTATATTACTCTACCTCAATTTGTATGATGGACAGCTAATACAAAAAATTGCATTTTTTTCCCCCCTAGAAAATAATGCACTAAAATAACATAAGAACTAGTGCATAGAACATCAAAATGAAAATGACCCTCCTTCCACCCTTCATTCACAACTTACACACTTTTCCTTCTTTTTCCAGCTTCTTCAAGTGGACCAGGAGGTTACGTTCTGCTGCTGGAAGTAAATTCTCAGGGATTTCCTAAAGGGAACGAAAAATATGCATTTTGTATTTAAATATCCATCAATTATTTTTTCAATACATGGAACCCATGGTTTATTACCATAGATGTTCCTCTTCTGAATCGGTATGGGAACATTCGTTAGTTATGTAACAACTAACCATAGGTTAGTAAATCAATTTTACACTAGTTAAACACGCAGTCTAACAACGCATTTTTGTTTACTTTCCTCGTTTTTTTGCATTATCCATTTGTATGATGGAAACTTTGGCCAGCACTAAGAAGACTTCTCCTCTGATCTTGGTCTGCCCTGGGTTGTCAGTGTAGCTGAGTATTTTTAAAGACAAATTTATAATGCATTTCTCCATAGATAACTATCTGTTCTATTCCATGACAACATTTGCATACGTTCAAATATCCTGTAGCAATTAGTATCTGTAAATGAGTAAACAATAAAAATATGTAACAGCTTCAGGAGGACAAAATATTTTTTACAATTCTTCAATGCTTATTATGTAAAAGCAGTAACACCTGTTGCCCAGAAAAGCTGTGGATGCCCTAATTCTAGAAGGGTTCCAGGACAAGGTGGATGGGGCTTTGAGCAACCTGGTCTTCTGGAAGGCGTCTCTGCCCATGGCTGAAATTGCTGACCTTTAAAATCCCTCCCAACCCATACCATTCTATGATTGTATGACTACTGCCCAAAATCGTCCTCTCCAGCTCTATCATCCTAAACGCAAAACTCTTTTCCTTTTTGAAAATTAAAAAGTTCTTCAAATAATATGCATGGCAGGAAAAGTAACTAGAAAACTAGTTAAATAAATTGTGAACCTTGAGAATACTTTGAAAGCATATACACTTCTTTGTAACAGTACTGAAAAAATTCTTACATAGGCAGGACAAGTGGTTTGTGATTTACAGAAGCACGAGAATGGCTTTATATTTAAAATCTAGTTCATCAGGCAGGAGAACTGCAGAAGCTGAATGACCATAGGTAATGGTATATCAGTACTGCAAAATGTCCGTGGTGAGGTAGGCATTCTTTTGGAAACTGTATCAGCAGAACCACAAAAAATGAGCTTTGAAGCTGTTACAGACCAGTTCATGAGCCACAGCTATTGGCAGCTTTGACACCTTCCTCCACAGCAGAAACACTGTATCTCTTATCTCTGCTTGTCTGGAGGGCAACCCCCAACCACAGGGAAAAACTGAAGAGGTTACATGAAGGGTGATGAAGTAGCAACAAAGTACTGTTATACCAGTCTAAAGACACATACAACATCTGAGCTGCGATATATTTCTCTTTGCTGTGGAATTGCAGTTCACTGGTAACCTCTTGCAGACTGATAAATCAAGAACTCAGTTTTCAACCATTCTTCAGGAGACTCCAAACACACTTTGGGAAATCCACAACTAATAGTCATGTCATACTTTTCATTTTGAACTATGCACTACTATTTAATTTTTGCTTAGTCTTATGAAACTGTGCCTAAGACCTGGATAGTTAAATAAGTTTGTAAGGATCATGTGGGCCTCACCTCAATTAAGTGCTTAAACGAGACAATTTAAAGGTACAGTCATAATTGAACTCTGAACAGGCAGAAATATTTTTTTTCCCTTTCAAGAAGCCACCATGATTTTCATTCAAAAACCAACACTGTTACATACAAGTTTGATGAACCTAACCTCAATTTTCTTTAGATTGAGCTGAAAACTTTTGATCAACAATTACCTTGTATACCATCTTTACAAGCTCTGAGGATGTATATGATTTCCCAGTATTCTTCTGGAAAACATTTATAATTTGCTGCTCACGTGCAAGTCGGTGAGAAATGTAGTTTTGGATTCTAGTATTTGCATCACGTACTACTGGGCCGTGACCTAAAAATCAAAACACATGTACCAGAGCACTATTACTTACATTGTAATTAAGTATACTACTGAATAATTGAAACATTCTTTTGTAAACTCTAGTAGATTTAAAACTAATGAGAAAAAGGTTTGAATGTCTGTATTACAGTCTGCATCTGAAAAGCATTAAGATGGAAAGGAAAAACTAGGATATTAAAAGTCTGAACAGGGAAAAGGGAATACTTCAGATGGAATAAGGAAAGCAAGGGAAGACTACTTTAGGCCATTAGAAAAAAGGAAAGGAGTTCACTGCTGAACAGATTTAAAAGATGAGATTCAGATTACTGTATTATCTCTGTTTCCTTGTCTTCCACTCCCCAAAGGATATTGACACTAATGATTTAAATTGATACTGGCCTTTGAACAATAATGGCTGATACAAAGGACTCAGGTACTACTGTCCTGTTGGGGCAAACACCAAGGTGACATCTTTAATTGTGACAGGTACTTTTCCCAAACAAATCTTCAAAACTGATTCACACACTGTATTTTATGCCTTTAGAAACACTGTTGTGAGTATGATAAGAAAAATTAATAGGACACAAATAAGTGAGGCAGTCAGAACATATCAGGGCAGGAAAAATGGAAGGCACAGGGAAAGTTATAGGTGGATTATTTTATGTCTGACTGGTTAATAAGCAAAACATATTTTTTCCTGGACTGACTGTGGCAGATCAAAAATGTTCAACTTAGAGGTCTTTGAATCACATTATGAAATGGCTTAATTGGTAAAGCACTAACCTTTATGAAAAAATCAAATCTCACAGTACATTAAAATGACAGAAAATATTGTTCAGCCATGAGAGCTACATGCATAGAAATTAAATTTATTGTGTTACCTATAGAGGAATTGACTTGCACAAACATTCATCACATGCTTTTTATAGCAAGGTTTCCTATTTCTTTGCCTGTACAACTCACGTGAAGTAGCAGCAGCAACTTCCAGCGCTACCCTCTGAATGCAAACTCTAAGAAATTTATAAAATTAGTAAAAAAGAAACTACTGTAAAAAACTATAGCTTTCTTTTAGAAGTTACTTGGTATCATCAAAATCAGTGTATTTTGAGGTTCTCTAACTATTAAAAAAATCACTGTATTCTTTACTTGTACTTTTGGGTTTACTGATTAAATGGGTTTTTAATTTTTAAGCTTTTAAAATCAAAGCTTATTTTGCCTGATGACAGGCAGCTTATAGAAAAAGAGCAACTGATTTTTCATGTTTTGAACTAGTGTCAAAGGAATCTATCCTTCTACAAGTCAAAATATTTATACATCTCAGCTTACACACTCCAGCATGTTTGAAATTACTAAGTATACATTGAAACTTACCTTGTTTAAGTATTAAAAATACAAGATATGTAATGTGTAAACATAAAGCTATACTAGCATATGCATTTATATTTAATGATTTCAAACATATTTAATATGAAGCTATTTTTCCTTACAAAATAAATTACAAGCATAACAGTATCTCTACTGTTACCATTTATACACCTAAAACTTAAAAAACTTTTTAGAAAAAACACAGTAAGATATACAAAGCAGAGACTGTAATGTTAACTGTCCATTCTCTTGCATTCTCTAATGACAGAAGTCTCACTGAAGTAATCAAAATTATGGGTTGCACATGGAATCTCAAGGCATTCTTAAAACCTGTCCCTACTATTCCAAGTGATTATTAAACTTAGACTACAAGACCAATGTCAGAACCTGAAATGGAACCCCCATTTTGCAAAGTTAAAGGGACTTCATATCTATTACATCATCTGATCCGTAGCTGTTGTGTATGCATATATGTACATAAAAATGATCTCAGAAAGCTGGGAACTAAGTCCAGATGTGGAACTTTCCCATCCGTCATTTTTCAGGGACAGCAGTAGAGTTATTTATTTATTGATGAATAAATGGATTAATATCTGAGTAAAAGTAAAATGTTTCTGAGCATATGAAAAGCATTCTCAAAATCTGACCGTCTTTCCATGAATTCAGCTTTAATTTCAGACAGATACATATTATTTCCTCATAACACATTGTGAAGTGTGAGGTTCTCTTACTTTAAATTACAGCACAAAGGACAGAAGTGAAGAAAACAATTGGCTCATGAAATCTTCCACAGATTCCTAATTCCGGTACCATTTTTTTCTGTATTACCAAGGAAAATTGTATATTATTACAGGATGGGGAGCCCTTTGCTGACTAAAATGCCCTTTTCTTGTCCCAAGGATTCTCATCAAGTATTATCTGTAATTAGATATCCTGAGTGTTATGCCAGAGTAATTTCCACATTAAATTTAAAAAGAAACATAGAAGGGGAAGGATTGACAAAATTCACCTACTCTCAGGTAGTCAGCAGTCAGTTTGTTACAAAAACTTGTGCAATTCTGAGGTTACCACATGAGTGCTAAAGCATTGGTGGAGGAAAGAGTTCAAGAATTATGAAGACCTAATACTGCAGCACAGAGTGATTTGCTTATATAGAATATATTGGTAAAACAAACTATTTCTGCTGTAGTCATACCCAACAGTATCACCAATTGTTCTGATTGGGCAATAGCACTTTTTGCACAACTGCATGTACATTTTGTGGTGTAGGGATGAATAGTTCCAAACTAGCTATCATCACTGAAAATTCACAATACCAGACTGGCTTCCTAATTGCAAGTCCAGTAAGAACACAGTTAAAACAGCAGCAAACACTTAGAAATAAAGAGCACAGATGTTCAGCCTTGGTGAATGTGTAATCTAGATACAAAAACCATTAAGAACAGAGCGAAATACAATAGATAAAATTGATAAACCAAACATAATTGGACATATATGGGGTTTTGGAAGGCAGAAATTCAGTTAGAGGAACAGACTGTATTTTGCAGGTATTAAGAAAGAAAGAAAGTAAAACATTTGGCTGAGATTTTGGAGGCTAAAAAATTGTTAGTTTTAATGGTTAGTTAAGTCAGTTAAGTTGATTAGTTAAGTCAGTTAAGTCAATATATATGACCAAGTCACTATTCTGTCTACATCAACCCCCACATCTATGGAATATGTAAGAATGTTTTTCTTAAACAGCATTTTTATGCCGAGATCTTAAAGGACACATACTTCAAAAGAAGGCTATTTTAAGAATGAACACAAGAAAGTAGGCTAAACATAGATGGCTAATGGAAAAAGGCACAACTGAGAACATAGATACAGTAGCTTGGAATGAGAAGTTGAAGATGAAATAGAAAAAGTCAGAAAAAAACCCTGAAATGTAGCTCTGAAAAAGCAAATGAGGAGCTTAAACTGTAGTTACATAATGAATTCTTAAAATGTAGTCTTGTCAAACAGACATACGGTATATATGAAAAGTAAATGCATTCCCAAGGTTTGAAGGAGAGAGAGAGAGAGAGAAAAGAATCAAAGGAAATTCATAGAATGAATGAATAGGCAACTTATTTTTAGAACATTTTTGGCCTCCTAGCTCTTGTTCAAATTGAACCTAAATCATTAACTAAGATTACCACTTCACAGTTCTACAGCTTTCCAAGACAAATTTGTGATTAATCTGTACTGCAAAGGACATACAACTCTCTCAAAAAACATTACTAGGTTACTCACATTGACAGTGTATGTGGGTATGAAAAGGAACGAAAGAACAATTATTGTTTTTTTCTTCCAGGATAACATTCAAGGACAGGGATGGAATAATATAAGAAAATTAAATCTGCTGTACTATTCCAACAGTGAAAGATTTTGGCCCCTGAAGTCTTTGGGCACAGAAAGACAAGACCCACCCTGAAATGGAGAAATTTAAGAAAGGAAAGATACCTATCACTGAAAATGTTCAAGTTTTGCAAACCACCATGACAAGACAGCTTAGTTACTGCTTATTAAATTGAATTGTTACATCAGGAATGATGTTTGATTGTAATAATAGTTCTCAAATTCTTAGAGGAGATGTTTAAAAATTACACAGTAAAAGAGAGCAGTTAAAACCAAAACCACCTACCTGGATAAATCAAATCTGGCTTCATTTCTAACAACTTTTTCAAAGTTTTCATGTAATCAGACAGGTCTTCTATTACTGTTGTTCCTTCCCCTAAAATACAGTCACCAGAAAATACAGCATTTTCTTCTTCTAGATGTAAAATCATATGATCATCAGTGTGTCCTGGTGTATATAAAACTCTGTTTAAAGAAAAAAGAAAGCATATGTTTTTCATATATATATATATATATATATATATATATATATATATATACACACTTCATTTTTGAAGCCAGAAAAAATGATGGTAAAATAATACACTTGCAAAGCAGCCCATAACAAGAATCACAAAACACTGACCAAAAAAGGCTGAGAAGTTGATGTAAACAGGTATCACTTTGCCTAATCCCAATCAATTTTCTTATACCATCCAGAGTATCAATCATCAATCATCCCTAGCATGCTTTTACTTGCATGACACACCGTAATACAAGTGCATTAAAGGAGCTGACTAGCCATGCAGAATTTCTGTTATAGAGGGAGTTATTCTGAAGCTTTAAAAAATAAGATTGACATGTTATTTCCAGATTGAAACACTTGAAGTTCTTGACATACACATTGTACTTTCGAAGGAGGGTAAGGATGATATCTATTCTTTCAGAAATTAACTACAAACTTCCGAACCTGACCCAGATGAAGTTCAGTCTTCAAAAATTTATTTTTCCCTGCAAGTCTTTCAGCTTTTCTATGTGCAGGTCATTAAACACCTGCATGGTAAGGATTAAGGACCCACAGCTTGCACAAGCAGCGTATTAGCATGCAGCAAAGGAGCAGTAGGTATGTATACAGTATATGGTAACCTGAGCTGCCAAGGAGCTGCACTGGGGTGTCCTTTCATGATGATTTCTGAAAAGCAGAAGGGCCTCATGCAAAGGCTGATGCAGACTGAAAGTAACACAACTCCAACCAGCATCACTGCTAATATCCATTAGAATCTTGTTAATGGCAGATGCATTAAAACAGTGATCAGGAAGTGACAGAGCTGGTGCCAAGTGTGGTGTACAGGGCAAGGCTAAACACCTCCCAGCCATGCTGAAGCAGGGCTGGGAGACCACAAGTGCAGCATCATCTGATGCAATGACTTCCAGCTCCTACTGAATACTGAGCTCAGCAGAAAGCAGGTGAGCCATTGCCTTGTGGAGGCAACATCAAAATCAAGTCGATGGGCTCACCTTTGGGACATGGTATCCTTCAGTTCTTGATGAAATTTCACCAGGAAGCCAAACCACTAACATGAAAAAATAGCAGAAATAGAAGTATGTGGAAAGGTGTTGCCAGCATGCCTTGCCCCCTCGCTGTGGCACACCTTGAAAACCTGATGGTTGCTAACTAAAATTTAACATCCAGATACTGCTGGTTTAGAACCAGTGATGGAGTCTAGGAATATTCTTGAAGTGGTTAATGAATTAACCCAGGTGAGAATACCTGCTTTTAACCAACCATAAAGCTTGGCTGCATGACTCCTGTTACAATTCACCTGTAGGGGCTGTAATGTTTGTTATAAATTCTCTTCAGGATCAATAAGGACACCAGACTATGTGTCTGGGAACTCCCATGCTTTCTGGTATAAACTAGCCCACTATTTGGTTTCAGAAGTGTAGGCTAAAGAAGCCCTTCACTTCTAGGACACACTTCAACAAGCTCCCAATCGTCACAATAAACTTCTCCCAGGTGTTGGCTACAAGCCCTGTATTTTTACAACACCCTTCAAGAAACTCCTAACTCCCACACCAGCACAGCCAGCCTGTTTGAGCCCTCCAGGCACCAAGCTGGGGTGGGGGACTGGTGAAAGCACCGTGACTCTGAAGTTAGAAAAGGAAGTTGGCTCAGGACCGTGCTGTCCCACCTCCAGGGGACACTCCAATCGCAACTTCCCTGTTGCAAGTCAGAATGTCCGAGACAAAACACGTCTATGCCTGGTCCTCCACAAACTTCAAAATGGGCTAATCCTTGACTGATTTGAAATTTAAAAAAAATATTTTCCACCTCCAAATTTTTGTCCAAACATGAGCCACTTAGGGTAGTGAGAGGTCTTCCGTATGCAATACAAGATGTTTTTTACTTTTATACTAATAAAATAAAATGCTTTTTGATAAAACACATCCCTTTTCTTTTTAAATGTTTTTCTCCTTGCAATCAACCAAGTGACATATTCTACAAGTGGGATATAATATAAAATGGAGAAAACAGGCAAACTTTGTCCATGTAAGAATAATGCCTTGTTAAAGAAAGGAGTCTGAAAACAGAATGGTCAGACCTTTTTATTGTGTGTGTGCCTCCACAAGGCACAGTAGCTTTGTGTTTCTCACTCATTTAGACTAACATTATAGGTAGTATGCATCACGGAAAGAAGTCCTCCAAAAGCTGGCAGCCTACAAGAACCTCATAGGTTCAAGGTCTAAAATTTAACATTTTAAGTATTAAGTGTTTTAGAGTCTCCTAGGGAAATATTTTTAAAGTAAAAAGAAAGGCATGCTAATAATCCAGTCAGACTACTATAGACTTCCACAATTTTAATAGTAACTAATTATGTAAGAGTGATGAGAAAGTATTAAAATTTGATTTCCCTGGAGAAAGTGTTTTTCTAGGGAAATAGTGTTAATTTCTCTGCTGAGTCTAAAGACTAAATCTGAAGGCTAATTTCTGACAATTCTCATTCATAAAAACAATGTCTTTGTATTAACATATCCTGCGGGATCATGACAGGAAGGCTACACGCATAAGCACTGAAAAGATTAGATGTATGGATTGGAAACCATTAAGAATTAGGATACAGGTACATGTCAGAATTCTGAAGAAAAAAGAACTTGAAGAAACTCATGGTTACCTGAGTGTGGCTCCCTCTGTCTCTATCACATCTCCATCTTTAAGATAAAAATATTTATGTCCGCCTTCTATTGTTTCTTCACAGTGAGGGACACGAGGGAGCTTACATATGCGATATTCTGAGTCTAATATTTGAGGAAAGCAAAGAAAATGATGTTTTGAATTTGTCGCTAACAAGGTAATTCCACAGACAGGTTACTTTTTGAATAAGTACTATTAATTATCACACAGTATGAATACAAAACTAGAAACAACAAGTTCTCTAAAGTATCATATTTATATTTGTAGAGCAGCCTTATTCCAGAGCCAAAACCACTAAACAGTGAAAGCCACTGATTCTGAATACAGCACTCTGTACCAGTGACAAATTTGAAATTGGAAAAAAACACAAATGAAATTAATGAAGATCAGTAATATTATATTTTACAAATGTTCCTTCTTGATTCATGAGTCAATTCCCCCAAGTTTTTACAATGCCACTAGATTTCTGCCCACACATTTTGCTTTATGATTCACAGAAGCATCACATTTGTATAAAATTGGATGAAGACTTTTTGACCTGCCACTTCTCTCAGCTTTTACCATTCTGACCAGTGCACAAAATGCAAACACCTTGACTGGAACAGCTATAGACAGCAACCCAGAAAGGCATTCATATCCCTTGCTAGTCTTTACAGCCACATTGATAGGCTGGCAAGCCCAAAATCCTCACCAAGACACCAATTGTTTACAGTAGCACCCAGGCTTCATTAAAGATAAACACCTGGCAACTTTACAAAATTAAGCCTTGTCACAAAGCTCGTAACAAAGTCCAACAATGTTAAGAATTACCACATTATCCATACTGCTTATTCTCTTCTCAGATACCAACAGAGAAATGTCTCTTACTGTTTGTCAACATGAAATACATATTTTTAGATCAAATTTTACTTGCACACTGCCCTACTGCTTTCCCCTCATGCTCTGAGGCTTATGAATTTGTCAGCAACTACTAATGGGCTCCTGTAAGGAATCCCAAAGTTATGCACATTTCTTTTTCAAAATTCAAGCAATTTGTTTTTACAGAAGTGAAAATAACAATAAATGTATCATTGTTGTCCAAGTAAAACAGAAGCAGCTTTTCAAGTTTTTCTCATATCTTTTAGTACCATGCTGATAGTAATCTATGTTTTTATTATTTACACGTAAGTAAAATTCACTATGAAAGTATGCACAGGTATCAAAGAAAACATGTAGTACTACAACTATTAAATTCGGATTATTCATTGCTCTCAATCTACACACTGCAGCAGGATCATGAAATTGCATGTAATTTATACAGAAGAATAATCCAGTTGATTTGCACAGAAGCATTCTGTGCTTAATGCTTTTCTTGCCATGTATTTAACGTTTTCAGCAATATCTGAAATCTCTGCCTACCACTTGGAATGCTTTTGCAGATATCAGGTATTCCGCCAGTATGATCATGATGCCAGTGTGTCACTAAAATTTCTTGAATGGCGATGTTGAACTCTGACAGAGTCTGCTTCAAACAGCTGATATATTCAGGAATACCTGGCTCTCCAGTGTCAATAAGGACTCTTCTACACACGGACCACAATAAAGGGAGGGAGAGACACACACCAGAGAATAAAGAGTGTTCATATAACAGCCAAGTAATATTAATAAAGCAAGCCAACAGATAAAAATTTAGCAATAATGGATGCCTCCATATCCAGACGCCACCTTTCACCTACTGACATTCCACTCCCACGGCATAACAATTTAAAAAGTGGGGCAAGTAATAATGTAGGCCACACATTTACGATTCCGCGACAAGTGGCAGGAGCCACCGTTTAGTCCCGCGGGGGAGCTGAGGCACAGCCAATCCCTCACTGAATTCCCGGCCTCGGCTCAAGGCCGCCCGGACGAGACTCCATATTCAACCCGCCCAGGCCGCCTCCGGGCACTGGCTCCTCAAATCTAACGCTCTGCGGTTTCTTTCCTCCTTCCAGCGCTGACTAAGGGATTTGGGAGCAGGCCGGTAGCGGCCTCTCGAGCCGAAGGCAGCTCGCGGTTCCCAGGCGGGGCCGGGGCACCGAGCCCGGTCCCCGCGCCGTGCCCCGCTCCCCGGGCAGGGCGGGTACCTGTGCCCGGAGCCCACCAGGTAGGTGTTGGTGCCCTGCAGGGTCATGGGCCCCGGGTTGCAGCCCAGCACTCGCACCACCCGCGACGAGAGCCGGTCGATGCGCGGCAGCAGCGACACCATCCCTGCAGCGAACGCCGCCGAGCTCCCGGCCCCGCTCCCCTCAGGCGGCCCGGGACGGCGGCGCGGAAGCTCTGCGGCCGCGCTCCGCCTCCCGCCCGCCCGCGGGGCGGCTCCTTCCGTTCCGTTCCGATCCGTTCCGTTCCGATCCGTTCCGTTCCGCGGCGGCTGTGGGCCTGGAGCCCCGCTCCTGGCGGTGTCGTGATCCTGTCGGATAAAATTCTCCTCCGAGCAGGAGGTCAGTTCTCGGTGGAATTCAGTTCTCCGCGCCTCGCTGCTGCCCATGAGAGGCGTGTCCGTGCTCTGCCGGCTTTTTCCAGAGAAATTTGTTGTAAATGCGCCTTTTCTGTATCCAGGGTCACGCCTACTTACAGCGGGTGTAGGAACTGCGTATGCTCCCGCACGGCGCACAGGAGCTATCTAGGATTCAGCATTTTAAATAAAATTGGGGAGCTGCTGGAGAGTGTCCAGCAAAGGGCCACTAAGGTGATGAAGGGACTGGAGCATCTCTTTTGTGAGGAAAAGCTGAGAGAGCTGGGACTATCCAGCCTGGGGAAAAACAGGCTCAGGAAAATCTCATCGTTTGTAAAAACCTGAAGAGAGGGTGCCCAGGCTCTGTCACAGGGCAATCGCCTCAGGTCCTGTCATGGTGCCCAGTGCCAGCACCAGAGGCAATGGGCACAAAGTGGGACACAGGATGTTCACTGAGCATCAGGAAACAGTTTTTCACTGTGTGGGTGACCAGGAGCTGGCCCAGGGAGGTTGTGGATTTGCATCCTTGGAGCTACTCAAAACCCATCTGGACACGGTCCTGGGCATCTGGCTCTAGGTGGCCCTGCTTGAGCTGGGGGCTTCAAACATGAACTCCGGTGGTCCCTCCCCAGCTCAGTGATTCTGTGATTTTGTGAAATTGTGTCACTGTCATCCAAGCCGAAATAATGTATTTGCAAGCAGCGTTCATTGTAGATCCTGCAAGGTACTGAGATTTCCCTGTTTGGCTCTGAAGCATCTCCTCTGAAATCCTGATTAATTGCCTTTCAAGTGACATTGTTAAGGAAAATAGGGTAGAGTTGTTCTCTCCTTAAACTACATGTAAGTGAAGAATAAACATAATTTAATCTGAAATAAAAGCAGGTAATATTACTCTGGGTAACTTTGCTAATATTAGAACTTCAAATATTATCTGATTGTTTTATTCTTATATAAAATCTCATATAGTACCTGTTCTAAGGTGATCATACCAATACAAAGCCACAGCCAGAAACTGTACCACTTATGTTGATAATCCCTATATTTAGGCCTTCAAACCAATTTCTTTGATTTATCTGATAAAATCTTTACTTATTTGAGATACCCATTTACTCATTTCAGGTATAAAACCACTACATTTATTTTTTTTATTTTCATGCTCGTTAAAGTTTGAACTATAGACAACAGAAGGGATGTTTCAGGTCAAAGGAAAGAAGCTTTTATGTGTGCAGGTATGTTGTTGAAATAATCAAGAAAACCCCATACACAATATTCTCATCTCTCCCCATATCATTTGCCTGTATGCTCTTTTGTAAGAAACTATGACCAGACCTGAATTTACCTAATCCTGAGGTACCCTCTTATGCTGTTTTTGTAGCATATTTGTATAGCTATTGGACATTCAACCCATTTTCAGTCTTCAAGTAAAGTTTAGTTTAGTCATTAGAAGAAGCTATGACCTAAACCAAGTTGTATATTTAAGTGGTTTTCTGTTTTTAAAGAAAATTCTGAAGGTTTAGAGAGGGTTTCCAAATGTATATTTTTTATATGTCATTGATAACTCAGGTGGCATTATTTTTAACATCACAAGGCTTTCCCCCCCCCCCCCCCTCAAATTAAGAATTGTTTGGGGAGCTATAGACTTGTTCTCCAGGGAATACTTGTTACAACTCTTGCTGTTGTGTAGTAAAGCATTTTCTGATGTTAGGCAGGAGCTGTGAATTTGTTTCATCTGTAGGTGGCAGCAATGGTACCTTTGGAGAACGAAGTACAGGTTCTTTAATCATCTCCATTTCCTGCACAAGCCCATCTGTTTAAAAAATCTGTTGTTCCTCTTAAAATACAGAGGTTATAGGCATGGAGTGAAAGCCCTGCTATTATGCTCTGATGTGATACAGGAAAAGATGAATGTATACCCTCAAGTTCTTTTCATTCTCTGACTGTTTTGCATTGTTAAATTTTTGAGGGGAGAAAATGTTCTGAAGCAGGTAAGCAACCTGTAAAAAAACCAAAACCAGCTGAATTTCCTAAATAAATAAACAAATAAATAAATAAATAAATAAATAAATGTAAAATTAGATTGTTGGTGCTATTCAATGATTAATTTTGTAACAACTATGAGGTACACAAGACACAGACTGTTATTTCTGAAAATCCAGCAAGGTTCGAATTTTTAGCACTCAAGAAATCTTTGAGTATTGGCACTTGGCTTTTTTTTCACATTTTAAGTGTCAATGTTGAGGATGAATGCCTCTCCACTGTGGTTGTGTAATGGCTTAATAGAATAGCACAAGCATGTCATTCTGTAATAATTAGTCATAATCAATTGAATAGCAGATAGAAAATGTCTTGAGAGACTTATCTTCATAGTCACTGGCACATGAATATCTCAAGTTGATGTTTTTACTTGCAGAATTTTCCTTTCTGTTTCATTATATTTTTATTCTTTTTATCTGGTACAGAGATAAGTAAAAAGACCTTAAACCAAAAAGAAGTGAAGCAGATTTTGCAGAGAGAAAGGCCATAGGCTGCAAGATTCCTGCATGGAGAGGCAACACCGTGTAGGAAATGTAAAATAGTCAGATCAGCAGGTTTATGGGAGATGATTTGAGGCGATGATGAAGGGCCTGGGACATTTCCATAATAAGGAAAGTCTGAAAGAGCTGGTGCTGTCCTGTGTGGAGAAAAGAAGCCTCAGCAATGCCTATAAATATTTTAAGGGTCCTTCCTACCAACATTTGGAAGCAAATGAAAGGATATATACCAAATACCATAGGAGATTTGTCACAATTTACAATTGTGCTTGCTTTGATGCCAAGTCTAACCAGAAAACAAATGAATCATCCTGCCAGTAATTTATCTTGTGAGTTGCTTTATTTACACTCCAAGAATCTGGCACACAAACTTTGCCCCTCCCTCTGTGCCATAGAGTTTTGTAATTTTTTTTTATTATAACAAAGGTCGTAGCAGTGAGTTTGTGGTTTGGCTGACTTAATGGTCTTTCAAGCACTGCAAGGACTGTTTAGGACTAGGATGTTTCTAAAGTGTAAGGGAGAAGCAGGAAGGCACCAAAAAAGACAAGGGTTGATATCATGTTCATTATGAAGACACTGAGGATTATACCTCCTGTCCTAAGAGCTAGAAAAGATACAGGCTGAGGGTGAGCATCATCCTGTGCAGCACATCACAGAGGTGGAATCACACCTGTGTTTTGTACCCTGAAGCTGTTTTAAACATGCATAAAAATTTCATGTTGAGTAACAACAGCTCAGCTGGAGCAGACTCTTGGAAACACCTGTGGTTTTACTAGAGGAAAACAATTTTCGTCAGCTGTCCTATGCTACACGCAATCTCTTCATGCATCATTGCACAGAAGGGATATTTTTTTTTTAAGTGCATTGTATTGCAGTTTTTAATTATAGCCAAAAAGATTGTTCTTTTTGTATAAATCTTTGGGACATATACATGGGTGTACAAATAAATGAATGAAAAAAAGAAAAATATATATATAAGCAAACATATGCATATAATCACACACACATACACTTGTGTTTCCAGCAGAAATATCTGTTGACTTTTGCTCAACACGTCTAATGAACTAAAGTCCAAATTTGAAAAAGAATACACAGATACAGAAACATACGGGGCAAAGTGGTAGCTTTTTAATTTTACTTTGAGGAGGTAAATTGTTAAGTGATTTCATTGAAAAGAAAGTTATAATCTGTTAAACTTAGTATTTATTATTAACAGGGACTTCTGTGTAAATTTTTAGAATACAATTTTTGTAATACCAGCATAAGAAGGACAGATAGCAAATCATTAACTGTGTCACATGGTTTCGATATGATTTGAGTTTCACTTTGTGTTATATCAGTAAGCCCTTTAATTTCCTTGGATTGCATGTCTTGCAAAGGTATGGATGAGAAATCCATGAATATGGAAATCTACAGTTTTTGAAGTTAAAAAGACCTCTATCCATGGCCAGTATTAAGGTAACAGCATTTTAAAATAGAATTTTAAATATGTAGTGAGAACTAAAGCCTTTATAATTCAATTTTATTGTTTCTGTTTTATCACAAAATGTTTCTGTATCACAAATTGATTCAGTATGTTAGTTTTTAGAGGGGGGCTTATATTTATGTTGACTGACAGTTTACTCTTCCTGACCCTGTCGTGTTAGATATCATGTGTTCAATAAGACTGGGGACAATTTAATTCTGATTGATAAAAGAGACCTTCTCCTGTGGCACTTAATTGAAGCCCACCTAGTACTGAGACCATGGTGCTCTTTAGAGTACTATCATGCATAAAATGTAGGGTTATCAAAGTCTGGGATCTTCAACAGTGATTTTATGTGCATCTGTGAGCAGGTGTTGGTGCTTAGATTTGGAATTAAGGCAATGGACATATGTGATAACAGATTTGTGTGACTCAGGCAGAATTTTTTTTAGGTTGTCATGAACAAAATATAAACCTTGTGTCTTCTCAGCTGTTCCAAGGCTCTTTCAGGACTGGAATCCTTATTCAAAATAATTGTGAGACAGTGAGCAAGCTGACGTGCTTGATAATGTGTGGCTCTTCATTTATCTCAGCTAGCCTTATGGCTTCAAATAGCACCAAGGTGTTCAGATGGGTCTGGAGACTGCTGACATGACAGTAGTTTGGACAGTAGGCTTGTCAGGAGTAGAAATCCCCTGGCTCACAGCTTCTCTTCATGCTGTTATTTCAGAGGAGTCTGCCTGTAAAACTTCCTTTCTCCTATTCCACTTTGTGAAGTGCGCATTTACAAAAAGGATAGGGAGGCTATAAAGAAGGAGGAATCCTGTTACCTTTTCTGCTCATTTCAGGTGCAAGATCAGAGGCTACTCCTTGCCACTTGAATGTCTATTATAGCATTAGTCATTAAATGTGAACCTTGGTATCTTGCCTGACATGGCCATAAATTGTCTTCCAAAGGACTTTCTGTTTGAATCTAGTTATTGACTAACCTGTTAATGTTGTGGTTCCTGTAACAGTTAGTGAACTTGCTTTTTTTGCTTTCTTTAATGTTTGCTTTTGGTTTTAAACCTGTTCTAAAAACCATAGATACAGCTTGACAAAGGTGGTATTCAAGTTGCAGAATGACATGTTGTTATATAGAGTAAAAACTGTTTCCTTTGGAATTTTCTTAAGTGAATCCTAGTAATAAACTCTTAAGTTGGTTCATACACAAATTTTCCGACATAAAAAATTCAGAGTCACAAACCAGTTGGGGTTGGAAGGGACCTCTGAAGATCATCTGATCCAAACCCACTGCTAAAGCAGGTTCTGTAACAGGTTGCACAGGTTTCTATCCAGGCAGATTTTGAATATCTCCAGAGAAGGAGATTCCACAACTGGGCAGCCTGTTCCAGTGTTTTGTCACCCTCAAAGTAACGTTTTTTCTCGTATTCAGATGGAGCTCCCTGTGTTTAAGTTTGTCCCCATTGCCCATTGTCCTGTTGCTGTGCATCACTGAAAAGAGTTGGCCCCATCTTCTTGACACCTGGCCTTAAGATATTTGTGTTCATTGATCAGATCCCCTCTCAGTAGTCTCTTCTCCAGCTTGAACAGCTTTCTCAGCCTGTCCTCATGAGAGTGATGTTCCAGTCTCTCAAACATCTTTGTAAACCTCTGCCAGACCATCTCAGTAGTTCCTTGTCTTTATTGAACCGGGGATCTCAGAGCTGGACGCAGTACCCCAGATGCAGCCTCAGCAGAGCAGAGTAGAGGGGGAGAATAGCCACCCTTAAACTGCTGGCCACACTGGTCATAGTGCACTCCACAATGCCATTTGCCTTCTTGGCCACACATTGCTGGCTCATGGTTAACTTGTCTTTTTGTGTTTGTAAACACAGAGTTTAATTTATGATGGACTTTGTACTAAGTCCACTTCCCAGAATCTAACTGTGAATTGAATATAAATTGCGTTGGTGATTTGCAAGAGATTAGTGGTAGTTTATTGGAGAGAATAGGAAAGAACAGTGAAAGGATTCCAACTATCCCAGCTGCAAGCTTGCCTGATCTTTCTGACCTCTTCTAGGCCAGGACATGAAACCTAAGTAGGAGATAGAATGAGAGGATAGAAATAGCTAAGGCCTAGATCCAAAAAAGTAAGCCATACACTCATCACCTTTTCAGGCTGTTATGTTCCCACTTGTCTTCATTAGGAAATTAAGAACTTAAGTTCTCTTTTTTGGGTTTGTACCTAGGTCACAGTGAAGACGTGCCCAGTCAACCCAAGCAAAGAACAGTTATTACCTTTGTTTATGGGTTATTAACCAATTATCTAATTTCATTCCTCTGTGGCAGTGTGCCTGAATTCACAAAATCCAAAGGGACCTGCCTCCACCTGCCCTTTCTCTGCTCCAAGTTCCCTGGTGCAGCTGTTTTCCATGTATTGTCTGCAGCTGTTTGGCACTGGCACCAGCCCAGGCTTGGCATGTCCTGCATCCCATCCTTTGCATTTGCTGCCAGCAGCTTTTTCCTAAGATAAGTAAATGAAGTAAAGGGACCTTGTAATTTTAAGTTTATAGCTTTGCAGAGGTGAATGAGAAAAAGAATGTACTGCCTTATACTGCTTTTCTGTTTCACCTGCCAAATACCACAGATCTAGAGAAGAAAGACATGTAAGGACTACCCAAGAGATCACAAGAATCCTTGCAGTGTTGGGCAATGTAAAATGTAGTTCTGACTACAAATGAAATATATTTACAGTGAGCTATGTGGTTAAATCATCTATGTGTAGCTACACACAGCTTAGAAGACATTTCTCAAGGGGGTATAGACTGGCCTAGGTCTGGCTCCTCAGAAGCCTCTTTAACAGGAGAGCTGCAATCTTGTTTAGCACTTTCCTACTGCGTGTGGAAAACCAAGCAGAAATGATAAAAACACTGGATGTTTGCACACAAATGCAGTAACAGCTGGAAACTGCCAAATGATGTTTATTCTGATACCATGGTGTGTGCTCAAGACAAAAGTTTTCTTAACATTTTGTGCTGTGCACAGTAAAGGAGAAAAGTTCAGAAATTAAGAAAGTTCTGGGAAGGAATCAATCTTTTTTCCATAAGCTTCTTTTAGAAACTTGTTTCTTAGTGTTTTGCAACTCTTAGGAATTATCTCAACAGCTGTTTGAGTGGAGAGTCATTGTTTGGGAGAATGGGTGACCTTAGCAGGTTCAGAAATGCAGCTCTCTTGGGCTGATTGTTCGCTGGTGTCTCAGTACATTCTGTGTTTTGTACTTGCCTGTTCAAATGGTCATGAGAATTGCTGTAGGATATTTTAAATGATGAAGGTATTGTTACTGCTAATCTTCCTTTTTTTCTTCTTCTTTTTAGGAATCAGTAAAGAAAAACTACTCCATCAATTAAAAAGACAATTTACATTTATATTTTCCAAAATAGATATGTATTTTACAAGTTATTTTAATATTTAAATCAAGAGCACAGGAAAATGCAATTCTCTTTGCCATAATAAAAATGGACAACCCAACTTTCCTTTGTATGAAACAATATGAGAAGATGGTATTGTCAGGAAAAAGATTCCATTGTAGGAAAGCATTTATATTCCTTTATATTAAGTGAGGAGAGAATGACAGCAGCGGCAGTTTCACACATTAAGAAGTTTACTAAGCAGAACTTCTTTTTTTTAGTTGGTGGAATGATAATTTATGTAGTTGATATTGGAGTCGACTTCTGGGTAGCTAGTAGGTATTTCTGTCAAGGACAATATTCTTGGAGTATATTGATACTCTGTTTTAGAGGTATTTCATCAATAATAACTCAGATATTTAGTTATGAGTGGTTTAAAAACGACTGGGAAGGTACTGATACTGGGAAGCAGAAGTTGGTTTTTCTAGTTCATCTCTTTCATTGTGGAATTTTTATAAGGTAAGCACATTTAAACATTTATTTTAAAATGAGAAATGGTGCTTTTGGACAGTTATTAAGAAGTGCTTAGTATCGCTTCAGGGACAAGCGCAATTCTGGCCTTAACAATTACTGCTTCATGTGAATAAATGGATTTTGGTGGTAAATTTTGTCAGGTTTTGATGGACATGTAGTTCTTCCATATACCTGTAAGCAATGATTTTTATAATTCACAACCCTGCTCTGTTTGATTAACCAGCCATTTGATGAGACATACCTAATAAAAATGATTGCTTTGAAATGTACTACTGTCATAACTGATAAATATGAGTTTACAAAGTGATGTTATGCACAGTAAGCATCTGAGACAGCTGACGAAGTAAAGTTTCAACCTGAGTGTCTAAACATGTGTAGTAAACTCACCAAGATTCAGAAGAGAAATGAATAGGTGAATAGTTAGTAAGAATATTTGCATGGACTGACTTAATGGTGATAGGAAACTTTGTTTGCTTAGTGGATTACCTTAACTCTAAAGCAATCCACAAACTCTTGGATTTACCTGAACTCATACGCTTTCCAATTAATATCTCTTACCATGAATTTCTATAACTTTGAAGCTTCTTTTCCAGATTTAGCTCCATATTCTCTGAGTGGCTTATTATGTAGTAAACATTATTTTGTTCTTTGACAGTGTTGTCAACTTGGTTGCTTGTTCTTTATTGCACAAATGATATTTTCTCTAGTGCTGCTACTTATGCTTGGAAAATTTCCAAGGTGTTATGTGTAAGTTACAAAGTTCTTTCAGCCACTCCTCACAATTCAGCAGTGTGGTAATGCATATTGTAAAGTATAAGCTGGTAACAGCAATTGGCATCTGGGCTTGTACCTTTGTGATTAACTATTACATACTTCTATCATATGTATTTTCCTTAGTCGTATCAAGGTACAACTTCCTCCTGTCCTCCCACTTAGTCATCTAATTTATGTAGTTAATTTAGACAATGAGTCTCTCAGGTTTATCTGTACAGTAAATGGATAAAAATGGATTCTGTCAAGTCAGGTCATACTTGTTGAGATTCTCTAGAAGGTCATTTGGAGCAGAAACTCATATTCTTCATTCAAAGAGGAAAATGAGGGCCTAGCCATTAAATAAGATTTGGTCAGTGAACTCTTGAGGCTTGAAATTATAAGATGTGAATAAATCTTATCAAATTATCTCTTTTTATTTTTTCCTTTCTTCTTTTCCTTCTTCCTCCTTTCATCTCCTTTTACACCTCCTGCTCCATCTTTGAGCTTAGACTCCTAGAATGGTTTGGTTTGGAAGGGACCTTAAAAATCAGCTTCTTCCAACCCCCCTGCCATGGGCAAAGATACCTTCTACTTGACCAGGTTGATCAAAGCCCCATCTAACACGGCCTTGAACACTTCCAGGGATGGGGCATTGACTGCTTTTCTGGGAAACCTGTGTATCACCACCCCAACAGGAAAGAGTTTCACCCTGATATATTTTCTTAGCCTACTGTCTTTCAGTTTGAAGCCATTCCCTCTTGTTGTATCACTTCATGCTCTTGTACAAACTCCTTCTTCAGCTTTCTGCTAGGCTCCCTTTAGGTGCTGGAACAGGTGACTTACAAACTAGTACCCTGGAGGTTTTGTACAGTGCACAGAACAATGGGAATCAGTTTGGTTTTGCTAACACACTATCAATACTAAGTAATAAATATGCAAATCATGCTGTTATATATAGATGTATATACATGCATACAATATATATAAAATCAGAGGCAAACAAAATTAAAAATATTTCTTATCTAAGAAGGATTTAGTTTCTTTTGTTGGAAAGGGTGCATACCTGCTATTATATTTCATATGAAATAGTATGCTCTATAAGGAGACAAAATTAAGTTAAAAAATGTACATTTTAACATGCTGACTAAAATTATATTCAGCCTGACCCATTGAAATGGTTCACACAGATGTTTGTAGAATTGAGAACAGTCGTGACAAAAAAGACAATATTAAGACAATAACACTGTCACAGAATGTGGGGAAATGGGAACAGGTGCCCAAGGAAGTGGGTGAGTCTCCATCTCTGGAGATATTTAAAAGACATGTAGATGTGGCAACTAGGTCCACCAACTTGATAGTGCTAGAGCAGTAGTTGTTCTCAATGATATTAAAGATCTTTTCCAAATGAAATGATTCTGTGATTCTATGTTTGATCACATTTTCTTAATGTAAATTTACTGACCTAAGTATTGACTTTGTTGCATTAGTTTCATGGGTTTAATCCAAGTATTTTGATACTTAGAAGGTGAAATTTAACATGCAGCAGAGAGTAATTTTCCTTTTATAAGGATTTATGCAATGCTGAAGGCTATGACTGCATGGCCAGAATTTTAACAGGACAATCATTATTGCCAGGTCACTCACACCCTGCCTATATGAATTTGTAAATGGCACCCAAATATTTATCAGTGTAGTTTGATGAGATATAGTATAATGCTGGGATTGTGTTACAAGTCAGTGGAAATCGGAGAGGAAGCATGTGATATGGAAACTTTGGCAAGGCCACTTACTTGTCACATGTGAAGACTGTGAAGCAGCAAAACAAAATAGCTGTCACCCCTGTGAATTCCCAGCCAAAGACAAAGCCTTCCTAATTCTACAGGATCAAACTTCATCACTTGTGAAATGGTGGTGAATATCTAGGAACATCTCAAGAACAGAGAGACAATGGAGCTGTGTTTCCATGAGTTTTTATAATAAGTAGGAGCCCTGTTATCTGTGTTCTCCACAAAACAATACTACAAATGCAGAAACCCTTTTCGTTTCTCCTGTCAAAATGAATGATATTTAGAAACACTAGTAATTCTTTAGCATTCACATATGACAATACCAGTTGCAAAGAAATTGTAGGTTTTTTACTCTGTTGGCTTCCAAGTAGCTTATATGCCTTGAAATAACAAAAAACCTGTTCTCTTTGATGAATTTGTAAGGAGAAAAAGTAAATGGTAAACCGACATTTCTCTGTATTATTGACATAACCATTTCACATTCCATTTAAGATGTACCTCTAGCTAAAACACATAACTAATCCAGTATTTTTATTAATGTATTTTTGTTACAGTTGTAGTACCTTTTTAAAAGACTTTGCAGTTTGTGAATATTGAAGCACTGTAGCAATAGATATATTATAGGAAAATAGATTAGAGGAGTATAGCTATTATAGTTTCAGAGCAGGCATAGGGTTTAACTGAGCTGTGGGCATGATAAAGGAGAAAATTTAAACCTGACCTCTCCTTTAGTATGGACTGAACTTTGCCCTAGGCTGGGAACGTACTTCAACATTAGGTCTAAAAGTTGGTTATGAGCCCTTCCTAAAAAGTCATATTACATGCCAAAGAGACAGATGAGAATGACAGTTTAAGTACAAAATACTCTTAATATATGACAATTTTTCACAGTGTACTTACAGTAAGTAACATAAACGTGGATGTTGGAGAACGCCCTGCTTAATACATAATCAAAGAGCAGTAGAAGTATTTGGAGTTTACTAGAAAAAAAAAAGTATTCTATAAAGTGTTCAAAGTCAGAAGTGGACTAATCAAAACCGCTACAACTAATGACAAATACATAGCATGTCATCTTATAACAATATAAACCTAATACACAATGCTCAGAAGGAATGTGCTCTAAAAACTTACAAGTGATTTCAGGTATTTATCCAGCTGAAACATTTATTTTAGGACAGCTCTTGCCTTACATGTCACCTGCCATCTCGACTGCGAGCTCTGCAGCTCAAAATTTTTGCAGCTGATTTCCACTTCTTGCTGCTTGGACAAACACAGGCTCTGGTGGATGAGTCCATGGGCAACTAGCAGATCAGTCTACCCAATTGTTTTTTTCTTGAAAACATTGCAAACTTTCCAGTTTTTTACATCTCAGATGCAAGAACCAGATGTTTTGGAATACTAATTGTTTTATAAACAGGAAAAATGCTTTAGATGCCTTGCCAAACAGTTCAGTTCATTGCTTATGAGTGGTTATTCAGGGAACAATGAGATAAATACACAAAACCATAAAAATAAAAATTAGTTTCCTTTGGGAGTAAACAATGGATCCAGAGGCAGTTCATGGACTGAGTGGCAGGGATGCAGCCTATGAATCTCTGCAAGGAGAAAAGGAAAGGCTCTTATGTAACAAAGCTGCTCCACACCTACTCTATTGTTGCTTCCACGTTGCAGTTCTCACTTGTATGGTCAAAATGCCTTAACATACCAGGGAATACGTAATGAATCTTCTAGCATACCCTTAACCCAGGAACTGACAATCCTGGCTGTCTTGCTCGTGGCTGTGGAAGAGAGCCTTACACTGCCTTCCCTGTGGTTAAAGGATTTGGTCTTTAACGGTGGTAAAGGTGTTAAACTTTTAACCCCTGAAGGAGCCAGGGATTCTTCCGAGCTCCCTTAGTAAGGAGAGGAGTCCTGAGCTCCAGCGTTACGCTGGGAGGAGACGGCCCTGTGAGGTCTGGCTGGCTGATGGTCCGATGATCTGCTGCCCTCTGTTCTCTACGTACGGTAAATGCAAGGCACGAGTTTCATCAGGCCCCTGGTGAGTCTGATACTGTGGATGGTCAGGGAATTAGAAAGCTGCCCTTCAGCATGAATCTTGAAGTTCTCTCAGATGCTGTCTTAGGGAATGTAAATAGGAGGCAAGTTAAGGCATAGGACCATGCCTTTCTCAGCTTGTGTATTAGCGGTCTTGTGTAACTAAGATAAGCAAGTGTTGGCCTGTGGAGTTCTGCTTAATTTCTCAAGAAAATAAATCCAAGTGAATGATGAAACTGTCATAATTTATTTACTGAATTAGTTTCTCTTTGGATGAGGAAAGACTCTAGTAGTCTTTGCAAGGCTAGAAAAATTGGCTGAATAACAGTGAGTTTTCTTTAAAAGTAACTACTCAGGCTGTTCTTGCCTGCTGGTTATAATCAAAGTGGGTTCATTGGAGAAGAATGTCAGAACTGGGAACTAAAGACAGAAATAGGTTTAGAAGTGATGTCTGAAGCCTGCTATGGTCAAAATCCTGTTTATGGAAGAACACATGGATTTATATACCTATAAAGCCAAGAACTTAGTGTAAATTAAATTCTAACAGTTGATTCCAAGAATTGTTATTAATCTAGATCTATTTATTACAGAAAAATAAAGAATACATCTGTACATTAAAGTCTTCAGTAATAATAATAATAATAGTAATGCAGTTAAAATTGCTACATACATCTTTTTTCATTCCTATCCCTTTTTTTCAAGCCATCCCTTATCATCATATGCATGTGCTTTTCTACACTGTATCCTATCTCTCCACATCTCAGGACCTCTGCTATTATAATAAGACTAGATTTCTCTATCCTACATCATTATGTATTTAATAAATATCTAATTTGATAGGGTATTAGCAAGCAGTGTATCTGCCTGTTACTTTTACCTATATAAATATATGACCATGGCACAAAAAAAGAGTAAAACTTATATTTCAGTATTTTCTGAAATATAAGTCTTCTGATTATTAGAAAGTAACAATGTAGTAGGTTTTTTAAAAAGTCCATTTTATGTTTGCGATTCATCAGGTATTATCCTTGGGGTTTATGGAGCTATATTCTACTTACATAGATGTGTATGTTCACAGCTGGATATTCATTAATACCCTGAAAAGGATACAAAGAAAGTGAATGAGTATCTCAAAGAGAGACTGAGGAGAGACGCTAAGTGAATTTTCAGAAATGCAGTAATTTAAAGAAATTAGATCCTAACAAAATTATGTTTGTAATCTTTATTTAGAAAAGTCTCATTCTGTTTCATTAGTTTTGTTATTACATGGTATTGCTGGGCTTAAATGATTCTCTGATATCCCTGATACCAGACTGGTATCAGACAGAACTTTACCAGAGCAGAAGAAGGAAAAAGTTGTTATAAGGCTGTATCATTTTATTGAGTTGGTCTTCTAAAAAGTCCTGTCTAATCAAGTGTCCTTTTTAAAATAGGTATTGGTTTGCTCTGAAATATGGCTGTCAAGTTGCATTTAAACAAACAAGTAACAGAGGTGCATCAGAAGTAGATCCTTCCAACTGCATTGAAAAAAAAGCTATTGATGCAATGACTGATATTAACATGCTCAGGGTGTTCAAGACGTTTCTTGAGACCACACCACAACTTTTTCTTCAGATTTACATCCTCATGGAACATGGCAAAACTAATTTCTATCAATGTAAGTCTTTTTCCTGCTGTTGCAAATTGAATTTCTTACCTAAGAATATAACTCATGACTGGATAACATTTTAAATGTACCTTGGAAAACATGTGTTCCGCTGTATTATTACTCTGCATTTAATTAGAACTTCTGTCTGGTAAATGGTCAATTTTGCTAAATCAATAAGAAGGAAGATTTCACTATAAAAATGAAAAGTCATATTTAAATACTGTGCATCATAAATATAAAAGTCATAATATCTAATAAAACTGTAATCATGCATCACTTGAAAAGAAGCTCTTAAGTGCAATTAGCTTGTAATTTGCAGAGCAGTTTGATATGTGTGGTTTTGATTACAGATTATTTTAAAACTGCTAGCTAGGCATTTGGAAGTCAGTTACATAATTAAAGCAGGCCCATGAGTATATGTTACAGGTGGGGGACAGAGTCAAAACTAAATCTAAGGATATGTAGAATGGAACATGGTGAAGAGATATTGGTTCAACTCTGAGAAGCAAGACAGCAGACTGTACCATTTCCAGCTCTAAAACTAGAAGAATTACAGGAAGGACATTGACTTATACAGGCTTGGAATTTATCTAACCAAATGGGGATACCTGCGTTGATGTCTAGTGTTCCTTCAAAGTCCATGGAGTCAAAATTTACTAATGGAAAAGGATCAGACAAATCTAATCTTGGATATGACCATGTGAAGGATCATGTCTTAGTTATAGATTTCTACATTTTAGACACAGCAGACTCACATATATTGGTTGCTGAAACCTAAATTTTTATGGTCTATTTGCAATACTTTGGGAATTTCTAAGTCACCTGTGCATGGACGTGGCAGATATGACACACAACTTGGACAAGGTCATTAAGGACCAGGAACTGGGCAGGATAATGTAAGTGTACCAAACATCATCAGATGCCTAGATTTAAGTAACTAAAGTGAGCCTTAAAATTATGGTGACTTGCTTTGGAGCAGAGAGTAAATATAAAACTGGGTTAAAGAAAGTGTTAGGAATGCATGATATTTTGTAAAATTTCATTCAGCAATCATAGTGTAAAATAGTGTATCTTTTTCTCTGATGTAACATTTTTCCTTGTGTTTTGTTTAGATGCTGCCATTATGATGTCTTTTTGTGGTATCTCCTTAACAATGGTTGATTATCAGATATCACTACGAAAATCTCTGCCTGACAAAGATGAATTTCATGTGCTTTCCAAGTTCACATACCTCTTCTATAAGTTGCTTACCATCACGTCTTGGATACTCAGTATTTCATTGATCACTCTACTCAGTGTCAGAATTTCTGTAATTCTGCTGATATTTCTCTGGATCGGTGGCTTCACTTGGACTTTGAAACAGCATACAACATTTTGCAAGTCTAAGAAGATGGAATATCTGTACAGAACTGTAGTTGGAATAATTCTAATTTTTTCCTTTTTTAACATAAAGGGGAGAAGAACAAAAGTTTGCATTTCTATTTATTATGCTACTCACACTGTAATGACTCTAGGTATTTTGTTTATATATATGTTCTGGAAACCTTCCCTTATGAAAGGAATATGTTTTACAATTATAAGCATCTTAACTATTTTGAGTCTGGTGTTAGGTATTATTTTTCTTGCTGTTTATTACAGTCATTTTCATCCCAGTACTTATTGCAGACCTCAGGCATATTCAGATGAAGTTGATGGAGCAGCAGGGCAGAAAGTTAGAGTGAAAACAGGTAGATTTCATAATTTCTTAATGCAATGAGCATTACAGGGGTTTTTTGTTGTTTTTGTTTCTTTTGGTTTGTTTGTTTTGGTTTGGTTATTTTTGTGGCCTTGAAAGCAAATGCTTGCTGGACAGTGTGTTTCTCTGTAATTGGTACTTGTGTAGCATCACTGAGGAGTACATAGTGGACCAGAGTTGTCGGCTTTGAATAACTATTTGTTTTCCATGATACAAAGACTCTGTAACATGAACATTTGTGTGCTGGTGAAAGTTAGTTTGTCAAAGAAATTATTTAACCTATCCATCCAACACAATTCATAGTTTTAGGTTTTTAGCAATGCAAATGTAACATAGAAAAAGCTAAGAGTTAATTAAATGAAATATAGCATTAAACCCACATTCTATTAACTTGAGTTGAGTCTGTTAAAAACAAGGCTCTTTTTTTGTTTTGTGGAGGATTTTTTGGTTTTGTTTTGCTTTGTTCTTCTTGCTGGAAGGAAAGAAGAGTGCATTTAAAATAACTGAGGTCAGTGTTCAGTCTTCTGCTTCCCCCCATTACTGTAAGAGCTGTAGTCCTGCATGTTAACACACTGTACTGCCTTCTCCCTGAACATCCCCTGAAGAAGAATAGCTTTGATCTATGGCTCAATCACTGTATTGCCACAAGGAAATTTGGGGAGATATTTTCAAGCATTTTATCATCTAGGTGTTTTAATGACTTCTTTGTTGTTTTTGTTCTGGTAATCTTTCACACAGTCTTCTGTATTTAGGGGTGATGCCAGCTTGTTCTGGGTTATAATAGCAGCCTGAGGGATTTATGGATGGCAACAGGAGTCTCGCTTGCAAATGAAGAACCATCTTCCATGAAGCTTTTATCTCCTTTGGGCTCCAAGGTGTAACTCTTTAAATGCTGATTTCCACTGAAATATGCACTGAAATTTCCACTGAGGCTATGCAGAGCAGGCAGTGGTGCAGCACCTTTATCACTGGAGAAAAGAGCAGCAACTGTTCTGATGCACTCACAGGGTCTGGCAAAAGATAAACTAGCTTGTCTATCAAGAATTTTTGGCAGAAGGCAGAGTGAAACCAGAAAACATTTCAGCTGTGTGTCCAAATGCTAAATCAAGAGCAATGAAATAAGGTTGATAGCCACAGTTTATTCAGAAATAAAATCTAAGGGGGAATATTTCAGAGCTGTTGTGTTTTAAATCTGTGTTATGAAAACCTGGGGCTCCTTCTCTCCCCTTCTTTCTCCTTCCATTAACTCCACATTTGCAGTTAGATTGACCACAGGCAAAGGTAGGGAACTAGGTTTGAGAAAAGAGGCTAGAGATAAGAAAAATTAATAAACTTGGCCAGGAACCAAATCTGTTAATATTATTTATTGACAATAAATTTCTGTGAAACTCTGGAGGAAGGGCTGAAGCTTTGGTTGATAATTAGGTTTCTTAAGAGCTGTGTCTTGTGTCTTTTGCGTCAAGTTCATGGGCTGCAGACTGCTTTTTTCTTGTTACTCTTTCAGCCTTACCAGAGCTCAGGGGAAGTTTCTAAATGCATTTCTTTCCTGTTCTATGTCCACACTTCTCTTTACCAGGCCAACCACATACATCTCCTTGATCCTATTCAAGGAAATTAGTTTCTATGTGCATAGTTTGGACCGAACGGTCTGCCTTTCTGAGGCGGCACGTGAGAAATTGGTGTAGTGAAAAAGAGTTTACTTCTAAAATCCTTCATTCTTGCTTGTGGGTAACAAAATGTGGTCCACAAGTAAAGATAATCCATGTGACAAAGGAATGCTAATTTAATTTTACTAAAATTGGTATAAAACCCAGTACCTTAACTTCTTTTACTTTGGAAGAGAGATATCCAGATTTGCTAGCCGTGGAACATCTTCTTAGGTAAGGAGAAAAAGCCCAAGGCTTTAATGCACCATGATTGTCCTAAGTTCTGTCTTCTTTATTGCAGAATATTTATTACTGGTGATGGTGTCCTTGGCAGCAAAGTGCATGCCTGCTTTTATTTCATAAAGGAAAAAATAGAACTGTAAATAGTGAAGACAATCCTTATATGGCTTCCCACACTTTTGCTGTTTGTTAATCTAAAATCCTGAGAAGGGACTAGGGTAAGGGATGGTGGAAAATAGAGAATATTATCTCTATCTTGCAGAAATGACAAAATGTTGTCTAACTAGTTTTTAGAAGATGACCTCAAACTTTATCCAAGATCTGAGAAGCAAACCTCTGGGGAAATATGTGATCCTAAGTCCTAGTGTGGGCAATTAAGCCCTGGGACCTCCAAGTTCTCTGCCTGCTGCCAGAAATCTGGAGCCTGAGTTGGTCATGAGGAAAATTAATTTCTGGTGTAACAAAATAATTTGTCTTGGTGATTTTTTTTCTCCTTTCAATGAACTGACAAATTCCAAAGAGAAGTCTTTCATTGCCATCTCTCTGGCCAACTCCTAACACTCATTTTCTCTCAGGGGAGAAAAGCTGAACTTTGTGGTGCCTTCTGTTGTTCTCCTTATGTCTCCTCATTCCCTCTTCTGTGCCCCTAAGAAGAATATTAGACTGAAGTTTAGTTGGTAAGAAAGAAATCTAGGTGGCTATTTATATTGTTCTAATTCAAATGCACACCAAACCAAATTACTTCAGTTTCAATCCTTATTTTAGGCTTGTAAGTCCTAGTGGATATAAATTTAGCCATATCCTAAGCCTGGAAATGATCCTTTGGGAAATCATTTAGGTTCTTTTCATAAATCTTAAAGCTATTCAGTGTCCTTCCACCAATATATCTCTATTTTGTTGTCATCAGTCCAGGGACCTCAAGAGATGGGAATTCCTGGTGGTTTGCTCCCTGTAAATTTTTATCTACAGGGGAATATTATGAGAATAAAAAAACTTAACTTTAAACTTGTCTATTTCTTCTTGACTTTGAGTTCAAGATTTTCACTTGATTCCCTTCATTTTCACAGCTGTGAAAATGGCTTCTCATTCGTCTGGTTGTTCTAACTCAGAAAGCACATGAATTGACTCCAGATACATTTCATATCACCAGTGACTGCTTCAGACAAAACAAAGCTCCACTTCACCTGGGTGTAAAGTTCAAACAATAGACTTCATATATATCCTTTCTGCTTCCCAACTACCCTTAAAATTCAGCTGCCACTCAGTTCATGCATTGCACTTGACCTTGTCATTGTAATCTAACAGCAAATTGAAAACAAATGGTTTTTTCTTTTTTTTTTCTTTTTTTTTTTGTGTTAAGTATGCCCATTACATCTTACAAAAAGTATTTTAATAAGTTAAATAAAATTAATAAACAATTTCTTCCTGTTTTGACTACTGTCAGACCTGGGTAAGAAGAACAACATCCAACAGAATTGTTTTAATTATCCTACTAATATTCAGCGTGCCATTTGATGGCATGGGTGAGCTCACCTGATGTACCACAGATAGTACTGATTTATTAAGCCATAATTGGGTTTCCAATAAACATTTGTCAAAATAATGTATTCATTCAAACCAAAGCCTTCTTTATTTATTCATATAAAAGAGCACTTAACTTTCAACAAAGAATTGCCTGCCATCAAAAACACTCCATAAACAGGGGAAATTTATTAAGATACAGTACCAGAGGGTGACCGGTGGAAGACTAAAGTTCACTTTAACCCTTCAAAGAGCTGAGTTCTACCTCTTTCTTGGTACTGGTACTGTACATATTTCTCACTAAAAGCCTCAAGCCCAAACATTAAACTTTGTATATTTACACATGAAAGCACCATTTCTTTTTTCTTATATCTAAAAGTCTGTTTCAAAACTAGCATCTCCTATTTATATTACACAGTCTAGAAGCATGCACACATCTCAAAGTTCTTTAGGCTTACCTACATTCTGCCCACAGGTTTCACCATATGTGCATTCTTCCAAAAACATGGTAAGCTTTGAGAGGTTCAATGATGTATCTCGTCTGAACATGAGGTAATTCATTACTTGTAATTCATTCCAACTGAAGAATTTTCCTGTTGCACCTCTTTGCACTCTTCTCTATTTACTTTGCACTTTAGTTTAATTTTACAGAATTTTAGTAGAATAGCAAAGTAGATGGGCTGTACAATTGATGTCTGAATGGAGTGGAGCTTACCCCTTGGAGACCACCTTCAAAAAAAGTGTTCTTTTACCTCCAATTGGCTAACATATAATGCATAAAGTCACTGAAGGTTCCCACTATGCAAGTTTTATGTTTTTAGCTTAGTAAAATGTAGACCGTGGTGTGATGGGGAGTGTTGCTTCAAAATTAATGTAGCTTGCTAACAACTGTTGAAAATACAAACGGCACTTGCCTTCCTGTGACTGTATTTCAGTTTCCATATTTTTAGCATACTTTTTATTTCTGACAGTGAACATAGATGTAAATAACAGATTAGAATGAGGAAGAATAGGAAGATTTTGAAGTGCATGTTCATGCCGCAGAAACTCTTGCTAATCTCAGTACAAATATGTTAATATCATTACCATTATCATTACTACTTGTGGACTCTTTGTCAAGGTGAAGAGGATATGCTTAGAAGAATATCTCTGTTGCAAATGGAATGCGACAAAAAGCTAGTGGTAAAGTTCTGTAATGCTTTTCTTCTCAGCACTGACAAGTGATCTAAGTCTCTCTGATTTAGCACAGGTATTTTTTAGTGGGAGCCTAGAAAAGACACAGTTAACTGTCTGTAGGCAGTAGGATGATGAAAATAAAGTGCTAAATCTTACTGGATGCTTCCTGGCCACTATGAGAAAGTAAATGACAAAGCTACATGTTTGCAGGTTCCTTGCAGAAAGGAGCAGAGAGGAAGTGACATAGTGGATAGAGAAAGAGGGAACTGGTATTTTTTTCACTTCATGTATTCCACACATTCAATCTAACTTGAAGTGTCTTATGCTGTAGTAGAGCAGAAAGAGACCTCAAACATAATTTTGTAATTTGTCCTACAGCACGATCACTGTGCTTGTTCCATTCCTGGCAGATATTTTCTAACAGGTTCTGAAAAATACAATATTCCAGTCAAATAGGTCTACACAGTCTTCTCAGTTAGAAGCCTCTTATGTTCAGACTCCCTCCTGCAGTCTCAGCACCTTGTTGTCCTCACTGCCTTGCCAGGCAGACAGGTACCCTCTTCCGTGAAGCAGAATTTTACGTTTGAAGATCATGATCATTTTCTCAGACTTCTTGTGCCAAACACTGGAAACCACTTAATGATGTTTTCATTTTCTTCTAACTGACAGTTCTTCCTACTGCTTTCTCTTCCATTTCACCATGTCCTTCTTCAAGTTCTGGGTCAAAATTGTTATGCCGTATTCTAGCTACTGCTGAATGTATCCAATGGATTATTTCTTGTGTCCACAGACTATAATCCTATTTTTGTATTGTAAGTAAAATTTGTATTTTTGTATTGTAAATAAAATTTTAATATCTTACAATGTCTTGACTTTTAACGACTCATGTTCAGTGCACTGTAGAACAAATATTCCTGTGCAGAAGCATTGTCTTATCTGTTCTTCTCTCTTAGGGTGTTTGGTTTCCAATGTAAGATCCAAGTTCAGCTCCTGCCTTCTTTAAGGCCTAGCTTCCTTCAGAGATTTGTTTTCATGAATAGAAAACATCTCCTTTTCAATGGCAAGTATTTGTTCAACAAAATTTGTCTGGGTGTTCACATAAAAGTTTGAGGCACTTCAGAAAAATACCATTAGCTTTTTTATAATTTTCCTGTGCTTTTATTTGGGTTTTTCAAAAAACTATGTCTTACATGAAGATTTGCATCATTAGTGAACTATGAATTATTTAACTGAGAGAAGAAATGCATTTGTGTGGTTGAAGTTATGCTGTGTGGAGATACACAGCACTGCCATGATGGGGACTGCATGCTGTTGACTGTTTTGTAAGTCACTAGGTCTTTGTCATACTGTTTAGCTGGATGAAAAAGCAGAGTGAGAAGAGAGTATTTTTGTAATTTGGACTCTGAAAAATGGAAAATGTACAATGACACAGAAAGAACACATACTATAGGTCTCTTCCATTTTTTTTTTTTTTTGAGCTGTATTTTGCTGGCCTGTAGACATTTGTAAACTTAGATTTTGAAGACTAGGTGGTAGTCACCTGACAGTTGCTTTTGTCACAACTCCAAAGCAGAAAACAGTACCTCATACAGTTCTGTGCTGCTTTGCTACATGCACGAGTGTGCAGCAGAGTTATCTGAGTGGTATTGATACCCTTACTTGTAGGCTGGTATTTACCTCAAACTTCTGACAATTAATTCAAATTGTATGTTAGGTTTATAGGGTTCTCTAAAATCAATGGAGGAAAAAGCCACGCCCAAGGTACTGCCATCCTGTCTGCCCTGACACCTGTTTAGGATGTGGTAAATATTCATTTACAGGTGCCCTTTCCCATTGACTACAGCAAGAATTTTGACAGGATGAAGTCTAGTTAGGCAAAACCTTGTAAACTTGGTTCCCAAGTTATGACCTTTTGTATAGTATTATGTGTTAGGTATTGCTTTGGTGCAAATTGCTGATATGGCCATATTTTCTCACTTGAGAAGAAAAGAGGAAGCAATTTATTCTTGGTGAGTTCTCCCTGGGTTCTCTACCATGACTTTGAATGCATTGTAACTCATAGTCTGCAGAGCTGAACGGCAGTTACATAAACACAAGGAAAAAAGGCTAGGACACACAATATGGCCTAATTCCTTACAATCAACTTCTTAAATGACACTACTGGAACTTGCATAAGCTAATGAGTGTGTACTTTTGCAATCAGTTATCGTAATCAACAGCATTTTAATAAAGCATAATATAAGCAGAGTTATATTTCAAGTTGAATGTCCATTTCTACTGTGATGTGTGAATTTTCATAGAATAAATAAGCGTGGCGGTTTCAAACAAGAATGACTATTGTGTAGAAAAAATGAATATAAAATTATTATTAGTGATTTAACATCTATAATTATAATCAGATGTGGACAACAATAGCTATCAGTAACTCATTTATTCCTTTCTTTGAAGAGAGAAATGAAACCCTAAAAAGCCTTTTCTCGCTTACATTTTCCCAGCCAAAAAAATAATGTTTACATGTATGTATTTAGAAGTATAATTAAAGCAGCTGGGTGTGGCCTTCCTCAATCAGAAAGAAAAACAAAACACAAACCCACAAGGTTTTTTTTTTTGTTTGAGTTTTTCTTGATAATGAGGGATTGTTAATGGAAGAATAGAAACATAAACTTGCAGGCCTTGTTATGGGCAACAGTTGTTTTTCCCTCACCAAAGTGGGCTGGACCTCTGAGGTTCAGCAGTCACCAAAACACACATGCAAGGTGGATGGCCCCTTGTTTGCTGGTTAATGGCTACTTACCCTTGTGTGCTTTAAGGAAAGTACTCAGCTCAGCCACTTGGGAAGAAAGCAACTGAATCCCACTAAAATACTAGGTCTTCCAGCTTTTGTTTATCAATAAAATTTTCAAATGTGTGACTGTCAAAGCAAGGATAAGTCTGCTGCTTAGAAAATCCCAACAATATTGTGTTAGTGGTATCCTATGTCAGACAGCCATACACCTAGCCAAGAATTCTACATGATTTAGGAACCCCCATCCAAATTTTTGTTTTAAAAAAGGGCTTTCTCAGCAGTAGATTGGAGAGACTCTGTAGTTACTGTTAACAGTTTGCTGTAGATAATCTCAGAAAATTGATGAGTGTTGCCCAGGGGAATAAATTGATCCATTCAATATAGCATTATGCTAAAACAAACAAACAAACAAACAAACACCCAACCAACCAACCAAAAAAGCCTGTTTCCTGAATTTTAGAAGACTGGATTCTCCAACAGCCTACTGAGCTCCAGAAACAAGTTTTCAGCAAGTCCAATTCACCAACACTTAATCCACTGTGTAGTCAGAGCACAGCCTAAGAAGTCAAAATGTAAAACATTCCAAGCCATTAAGAAATAATTTCAGAGAAGTCTTGCCTGTACCTTGTCCCGCTTACTCCTTCATTTTCTGTAGGGCTCACCTTGTGCTTTTTCAGGAGCTAGCTCTCCTGTTGCTGTTCATTGAGAAACAGGCAGCCTATGCATATGTAGGACAGTATGTACCACCTGAGTGAAATTGAGGCATAGGGGAGAGAGAGAAAGACTATGTCAGTCTGTTGATCTCCCATTTCATCCACTTTACTGCTTCTGTGCACTCATCTTCATTTCCCCAGTCTTTTCCTACCCCTTCAAGCTTTTATGTGATTTCTCCATCCTCTGATGCCTATGCCAAAGCCACTGCTGCACTTCTGCCCCTGACATAATTTTGTAACTTATTTATTACTTCTTCTCTTTCTATCCAGCTCTGTGACAAGCATGGAACAGCTGAGGTTGAAAGGGACCTCTGAAAACCATATAGCCAACCCTCCTGCTGAAGCAGGGAAATGTGGAGGCACAGGGATAGTTGCGAAAATTCCCTAAATGCAGTCATGTTACAGTTACAGCATTCAGCAATGTTCCTGGCTTGGAATTTTTGGGCTGTGAGAACTTGAAAAAACAAACATACCAAGAAAATCTCCCAGATCCTGAAGTGGCATTGTTACTCTTGAGCAGGCCACAGTACTTAACATTTCCAGGTAAAACTGAGAAAGATAAAAGGGGCCCAATTGCCAGAAAGACCTGTAGCTTTTACAGGGCTTTCAACACCTACGTATTAATAGAAAAGCCTGATGAAATCTTCCTAATTTAAATGGTTTGTGAGAAATCTCAGCCTACACATTGTTGCTCTATCACACAACCACTCCTGATACTGCTATTCCCCTAACTTCTCACAGAGTGAGGTTGAATAGTCACACCTTCCATGTTTGCAGGTGTCCACAGGAGCTGTGGAATGACCATGCAGCAAGGGCAGGAACCCGAGGACCACCTCTAATCCCCTAAACCCCTCTGAAGGGAAGCATTAGTGTACTTCAGTGAGCTGCTTAGTTGGCACCTTGGGCCCAGAGAGTTTTTTACTGTGGATATGGTGTTGTTTGAGAGTCGATAAAGGCCTTTGGACTTCAGTCAAAGTATTCCCACAATGTTTCACTGATCCATGTGTATGGTCTGGTTTTGGTCAGTAAGTCCAGGACTCCAGAGCCACTGACCTCTCTTCTTTTTAACTTATCTCTGTGTTCCTATAGCCTGGTTTATATATGTCTGTATAACCTGCATTTATTTTGTCCTAAGTATTTTATCTTCCGTACTCTAGGCAATGTAGTTGACGTGAAAGGAGTACCTCTGCCAGTGTTGTCTTCTGGTGTAACAAACAGAGCAAACATGACACCAACAAAAATAGCACAAAGTAACACAAAATATTAATATTTATATAATGAAAACAGATGGTTGTTGCTGTGCTGGGAGGGGCAGTATTGTATAAGCCACCATAAGTGTGGGGGCTGCTTTTCATTCTCCTAATCCTTCCTTGACATCCTCGGTCTGTTGCCTGCCAACTAATATCCCTCATGCATAAAATATTAACCAGCAGTTCTAGCATTAATCATGCAGTTGATTGTCTTTATCTAGGCACTATTTTAATCTGAAAACAGTTTACATTAGAAACACATTCTTAGCAGAATTGCTAAAAAAGACTTTGTAGTTTTTCAAATAGGCATCAGGGCATTGGTATGGTGATTTCCTTGCATGGTAATAATGTTAGAAGTTAGGTTTGTGAAGAAAGCATTCTACACTTCTGAGAATTAATTTTCTAAGTGTTTAATAAAGAAAGGAATTTAACAGAGGGAAAAAAATAATTTCAGATATTGAATTTTTTAAACAACTTTTTGTATGACTCCATTCTCTCTCTACTCCCCCTCTAACTGTCAGAGTTTTCTTTTTCTTTTGGCTTGCAAAGATGGGAGGTTAACAGTGCCAGCAGTAGAATTTCTGTTTTTATCCACAGAAACTTACAACACAGGTAATGGCATGCTTTCAACCCACCCTGTCCTATCAAGTAACTCTGTTCATTTAAGTGGTGTCTGCCCAAAAAAGGTCAGGTAGCAGAAATCTAAACATTAAATTTTTAAAGAAAAGTTGCCATGTGGAGAAAGTGGCATCAGTGTCACTTATGACAGTTAGAGTGTGGGATAAACAATTATTAGCTTTCTTGTTTTGATTCTGTAGTTAAATTGTTTCAGTTCCCCTAGACAAGAAGTTCAGTAGACCTTGCAAACTACCAGAGAAGTTCTAGTGAGGTATTTAACTCATGGGCTTAAACACATCTGCAGCTAAGCAGTGAAGGTTAGCTACATAAACATGGGTTGAGGGCTTGGATTTACCTGAAGAATTATAATTACCCTTGGATTATTCAGCAATCTCTGGATTATTAGAGAAATCTTTCAATCCCTTATTACCCAAGACTTGGTCTAACAGATCAAGGGTTGAACAGATGTTTGATTGAATGGGATAATAACTTAAGTAGGCCTGACCTCTCTTTGAGCTGGAAAAGCTGCAGTTGAACTCCAAACTGAGATAAAATTTTGTTTCTCAACGCTTTTATGAAGGACTTGTTTTTGCAGCAGTACTGCACCATTCTACAATTTCACAATTTGTTGACCTCAAATATTAAATGAAGTTCTTATTTCCCCATCTCAGGAAAAGAATGATTACAAAAGATTCTATAGACAGATAAGGACAACCAAAGCTATTTCACAACTTTCACAGAAAAGGAAAAGTTGTATCAAAATTCTTTTAACTAGAGTGAACTGAAAGGTGGCATATTACAGGTCTACAAAATTAGCAAATAAAAATTATCAAATAAACGAGCATCAAAGTGATGCACCTCTTCTAAAACAAAAGGAAACACACACATGTTATGAAAGCTCTTGCCATAGATATAGCAGCTGTTAAGAGATTATGTGGGTTTACTCAGCCACTGTGGGTATTGAGCATGAGGTTTGAGGAACAAACAAACAAAAACATGGAGAATATAAATTTTTGAGGGCTATTAAATGAAGGCACATTTTTATTACCAACTTGTCCCAACTCTTCACCACAAGTCTAAAATATGCTTACCTGCAGTCCACTGCAAGCACTGGGCATGCAAGAACAGGACCTGGAGGTGAAGCTCTAGCACTGGTAGTGAGTTTTCCACATAATGAGAAGACTTAAATTTGTCATTACAGAATCACAGAATGCATAAGGTTGGAAAGGACCACAGTCGGTTGTCTTGTCCAGCCTTCCTCCCTGCTCCTGCAGGGTAATCCTAGAAAACAAGGTACAGGATCATGTCCAGATGTTTCTTGAATATCTCCAGTGAAGGAGACTCCACAACCTCTCTGGGCAATGTGTTCCAGTGAACTTCCTGTGCAACAATTTCTTCCCATTACCTCTTGTCCACCACCAAGAAGAGCTGGGATCCAGCCTTTCAACATCCTCCCTTCAGATACTTGTGTACATTGATGAAGTTCCCTCTCAGTCTTCTCTTCTTGAGACTGAACAGGCCCATCGATGCAGCCTTTCCTCATAAGAGGGATGCTCCAGTCCCTTCATTGTCTTTGTAGCCCTTCACTGGACCATCTCCAGGAGCTCCATGTCCCTCTAGTACTGGGAAGTCCAGAAGTGGACACAGCACTCCTCACACAGCCTCACCAGGACTGAGTAGAGGAGGAGGATCACATCCCTCAATCTGCTGGAAATGCTTTTCCTAACATAGAGCAGGATTCTGTTGGCCTTTTTGGCCACAAAGGCACACTCACTGCTGGCTCTTGGACACCTTGCTGTCTGCCAGCACATCAGTTTGTTTTCCACCAGGACCCCCAGGTCCTTCTCTGCAGAGCTGCTTCCCAGCAGATCAGTCTGTGCTGGTGCAGGGGGTTGTTATTCCCCAGGTGCAGGGCACTGCATTTGCAGTTGTTGAATTTCAGATGGTTCTTTGCCTATCTCTCCACCCTCTCCAGGTCCTTTTGAAGGGCTGCACAGCTCCCAGGGGTGTTGGCCACTCCTTCCAGCTTTGTGTGGCCAGATAACTTGCTGAAGAGGCATCTTCTTCATCCTAGTCATCGATGAATAAGTGAAACAATACTAGGCCCAGTACTTAACTTTGGAGCACAGCACTAGTGACAGACCTCCAACTAGATGCTGTGACACTGATTTTGAACCCCTGGAATCTGCCATTCAGACAGTTCTTCAGAATCTTTGGAATGTTGTCAGTATTGCAGTGTGACAGAAAACTGCATATTTAGAGAGCCACATTGTAATAAGCCTCCATTAAGGGTGTATCCATTAGCTACACTAAAGACAGATGGGTAACCACCTACCAGTGTAGAAATGACAAAACATAAACCAAATGGGAAACACAGTGATTTGAATGTTTCAGTTCCAATCACCGAATCTAACTTTCTTGGTATCTTACTAGGGAGACAGAAATTAAAGGCAGATGCAAATCAAAAATTACGAATACTCTTGCTCTCCTTAGAAAAGAGGACATGAAGAGGGTCCTGCTTCTGGATTTCAACTGATAGTCTCTGACAAGCTAAAATGATGATTTAGGGCCAAAGTCCAGCCAGTTAGGAGCAAAACCTAGGCTGTTGCCCAGGTCTGATGTCCATGCAGAAGCTATGCTTAGGAATAGAGCTGGGGAAAAAGATTCCTACCACACAGACCTGGTATTTATTAATAAAAACCCACAGCCAAACTTAAATGGGCTCCTGATGCCATGGGCAGAAGGTGTGTGTGTGTGTGTCCCAGTTGAGGCTGCTCAGGGCAATGGAAGCCAGTTTGTGCAGCCAGGGCCCTGACAGAGTGTAGGAAAACATCCAGCAGGAGTGAGCTAAGCCAATGTGTTTGGTTTGACAACCTCTGCTTTGTACAGGAAGTCACAAGGAGGTTTCTTAGTCTCACTGACTAATCCCTGCCCATCTTATAATATTTATATGCTCAAAACAAGCAGGTACTCTTTTAAACTTAAAAAAGGGTCAAGTTGTGTCTTGTCCTCCTGACCTCAAGTTTTGAGGTCAGTAATAAAATTCCAATTGATTTCAGCTGGGTCAAGACTTTACCTCACTGTTTCTTTTCTTGAGCTGCTGTTTTGAAGTTGAACATGGTAATAAAAATAATTAGAGGAAATGCCACAGACTCTCTTTTTCCAAGCCTTTTCTGGAAATCATGGATATCCCTCCTATATGAGTGCATTTTATACTCCCTACTTTGACCCTTGTGTCAGGCTAATGCCTTTCTGATTAAGAGTCAGATAAACCCACTCCAGAGTGCATCAATATCACTCCCTTTTGGCCAGCGGTCTGGGTCGGTGATGTGTGCATGAAAAATGCCTTTCCTCCTGACCTCCTGATGGAAAAGTGTTGTGCTACTGTAGGGCTAGCTGCTCTGAGTTAGAGACAACCTAACAGATGAATCAGAAGTGAAGTTCTTCCCAGGATAATTCTTTATGCCCAAATTGTTCGACCATTTTCATAGTAAATTTTACTGCCAATACTTTTACCCCATATGTTTCTGGAAATGGATGAATGAAGACACTGTTAGTGTCTTCATGTAGTAGACCCGGGGATTTCTGTTTGTTTATTTTTGCTTTGGAAGAATAAATAAACTGGGTCAGTGTGACTAGTAACATGCCAAGAGTTTAAAACACATGAAATGCTGAAGTTAATGCTTTCAGTGTTTTTCTTCTCTGAGGGTCCTCATTGTTCAGTGTTTGGCAAATAACTTCCTAAGATTACATTCTTCTCTGCTCTCAGTGACTTTACTAAGGCAGTCAGAAGTATGTGGACACCCAGAAGTATGTGGACACTGTTCTTTTAGCTAGGAGCTATGGAAATGACACAGTGCATGGGATTTAGGTGCCCACCTAAACTTACCAGTACGCTAGCATATCCACACTTGCTGTCTAATCCATAAATTTATAACTCCACAGGGAGCTCTTCAACTCACTGTGCAGTACAGACGGGATTCCCTTGCCTAATCATGTGCATCTACTGACATTTTTGATGCTCCAGGGTATCTCACCGGGCTACCATTTGCTGCTCTTGAATGGCAAAGATTTTCTGTAGGTCTTGGGCCCAGCCTCCCTTGTTTCTGTCCCAAGTATCCTAGAGTATCTCAAACAGTTCTCAACATCTGTCTTTAGGAGAGTGAATGCCTCTTTCATTTATTTATTTTAGGATAAGGTGAAATTCTCTCCTGGCTTCATTGACTGTATTGACTGGGTCTCCATTGATTACTCTGAATGTTTAAGATGACCTTAGCTCAAAGTTGGCCTTGGCTCAAAGTAGAATTTGGTGACTTTCTGTCTGAAACCTACTCCTTGTGCCCCTAAATAAAAGCTCCTGAGTCTTCAGGATTACAATTAGTATTTCTCATCATACCCTGGTTTGAAGAATTATTATTTTTTTGGGTCAGGTTGCCCTTTAATCACGGCATGTAATGGTGCTGTTGTTCTCACATGAGGCCTTAAAGGGGATTTAAGATGTGGAAGAACTTGTACTAACAAAACACAACAGAGATCAATTTAATATTTTGTGACGTTTCCTTTAAAACAAACTTACTTATCCAGGAGGTTTTGTTCATGTATTTGGCAACTTGCACACTAGTAGTCTTTGGAAGACCTGTTGTGCCACTGCCAGAAATTAGGTTTTTTTTTCCTAATTGGGATTATCTGTAAATGCAATCATTACCTTTGCTTATAAATGGCAAAACATCTTTGAGCTTTAATTTTGCTGAAAAGCCACATGATATGACCTTATGACATATATTATTTAAAATTCAGTACTTCGCAGTGTCCGCATAGTAGCAGCCTCATGTTAATATATATTATTACTCCTTTGAAGGTATAACTCTGTCAGTGTGTTGCTCTGTATAGTTTATTTGTACTAATTTATGAAGTGCTGATGAATTAATAATAGTTGTACAATCTCTGTAGGTATCATCAGGTGTTCAGCTCTGAACTCTTGAGGAATTAATGATTTGGGGCAGAAAAAATGAAAAATTCTCTTGCTTTCCACTGAGAAGACATGAATCATGACCATAAAAGGGACACATAATTACATTAGTAATCTCTTCCATAGATTACCTAATAGCTCAGTTAATGAATAGCAAACTAGATTTATATTTATATGCTCACTTGTTACTCTACAGATAAACAGAGCTTTGCAATCTTCCAAAGGAGACATCAGCTTTTGGGTTTTTATCTTTATTTTGTTTTTCCCTTACAAAGGAGAGCTGACATACAGGCAGTCAGGCTCCATTGTATATGTATTTGAGATGAGAATTCTGTATTTTTTTAAAAAAATGCATGCTACTGCAATTCATGGTTTGGAAAATGACATATGATATCATATCAAAGATCTCACAGCAATGCATGCACCCAGGGGACAGAGTCTAAGCTATGGTGTGTAAACTTAATTTGATCATTTCCTGACTTGGCTGATGCTAACTAATTCACTTTCTCATGATGTTAATATTTATAGAGAGCATGTGTAAACATAGACTACATTTCATTCAATTTTTGTTTTAATTGTTTTCTCTTCTAGTGCATCTGTTTCTACTGGAATCATTCTGTCATAATTGATTAATGTTAAAAAAATGAAATACCTTACTTTATTTAAGAAAAAAAATTCCATTAAGAAATCTAATCTCTGCTTATACCCTGAAGGCTTACTAAGTGATTTCAATAAGTGTATGAAAGGTGTTTGTTTGCATGCATTTGGGGGAGGCAGCAGTGGAAGTATTTGCAGAGATCAGCTCCTGTGGTAGCCTTTTCGTGGTCTTTTAAAACTGAAATAGATTTGACTTCCAAGTAAAGACAGGCACTGTTCATTGCTGTTGGTGCTGTGACACCTGGAGTATTTAGGATGTTTTTTATCAGTTTTGCATTCCATTTCTGCCTGTACAGCAATGAGCCAGTCAGAACTGCCCCAACAATTTTAGTGCTGTGGTAACTATTGGAAAGGGTATTGCATGCTCTCTGCTCCCGTCTCAAGCTCCAAGGAGCTATTTCTAGAAGAAATGAAAGTTCAAGCTTCATTTTCTACCTGTTTTTGTCTGCTGTCTCTGCTTCTTTTTTTGACATGGATCTAATCCTATTTGAGCTTTATGCCAACTCTCTGATAGAGAACTTTAGACTTTCCTATAGTTTTATAAGTACAAGTTTTGCAGTTGTTTCCCTAGGCAATTTGTAGGACCAGCTGGAGTGAGTGGGAGATGCACACCTAATACCCAAACAAGACTTGTATTATTTTTGTGCAAGAACTGGAATGGCCATCTGATGTCACTGGAGTTCAGCCTCCCAAGCAAGTCTTTTGGTGGCCAAGTTAGCCCTTTGATGGTACATGTAGTTTCTTCTTAACTTCTTAGAGAATTCACTTTCAAGCTCAATGACAGCAAATTCTAACCCTCATATTTTTTATTAGAGCTTTTGACAGGAGCTGTGAAGAAATAATATCAAAAGCTGCAGTTCAGATGGTAAGGGTTCGTTATTGAGTGTGGTTGAGTTGGAAGAGCAAAGCACAAAGTTTTTGTTTTTGGTGGTAGCATGGGTGAGTCCCTCCCTAGCACTCAGCCTCTTCTACTTTTCTCTTAACTCCATACATAAGCATGTGCTTTGCTAAGTTGAGCAATGGATTTAAATGCTCAGTGGCATTGCAGTCTAAAAGAGCAACTTAGCTTCTACATGCATTAAAAAAAAAAGTTTTTTTTTTTTTCAAAGCAGAAAAGGTTAACTGGAAAAACACAGCCCAGCACCACAGGCTCTCTATATGTGCAAGGGCTTTAATGACCCCCAACTTTTAAAAATTTGTCAGACATAAAAGCAGTACTAATCCGATTAGTAACTGTGATTGAGCAAATCTACTGTAAAAATGGACCGTGCCCTGTTTTGAACATGATACCATGCTGGTCATTTGAGAACTGCCACTGTGAAACATAAAAGTCTCTTTGATGGAATATTTATTTCATGAGTTGGAAAAAAGGGATAATATAGTATTGTTTGTTTTCAAAAATCACTTGTAAAATTTTATTAGCCAAGGAGCCAATATTCAAAAAAATGAAGAAAAGACATGCTGTTCAGTAAGAAAGAGATAAAAGCTCATCAGAGTCCTAGGAAATCAAGTGATTAAGTCCAAGAATTACTCACTCTTATTCTTTTTACTGCAACACCCCATAGGAATAAAAAGAAGACAAGCATTTTGGAAAACAGCATTTGCTAAGTTGAAAAAGTCATCACTCTGTTGTGTGGCCTTGGAAACTCTCATTGAGCTCTCTATCTCCCTGAAGAATATTTCTGCATGTCACTTTGGCAGACACAGCTACTAATTTTAAAGTAGAGAAGTGTCTTCATTCCTTGGGGCTCACATGCACTACAATTAGTCTTATTACAAAATGCCAAAAAATCTCTGGCAGCTAAAATAAAGTCCAGGGAAATGTCCACACCACTGATGAATGAGTTCCTTGAAAAGAAGTAGGGATGGGCACGAGCCACAGCACTTGGATCTCAATCCAGGTCTGGAAAACCTGAGGACTGTGCTTTGGCTGTGTTTTTATATATATATATATATATATATATATATATATATATATGGAGATCACCAGCAACATTTGTATCCTGATTTCATTAACTGTTTATTTTAAGTACATGCATATGTACACACACACGTTTTACAAAACTTCAAACAGACCAATAAATAATATTGCATATGTAACATCTCATATTGCATTTATCCACATTTAGAGTATTTAATTTCTGGTCAGTGTCAAAGAGGTTGTCTTGAGTCAGCAATGCTTGACCAGCCTCTCTTGCTCTAACACTAATGTTCTATTTACCTAATTAAATATTAGCTCAAGCTGTTTTCTTGTCAGAACATGCCAGCTATTGAAAGGGAAAAAACCTACTTTCCTAAGCCAGAATATGCATTTTTCAGACATGAGATATAATTTACCAATGCAGCTGAAAAGCTTTTAATTTTTTAAAAGAAAAATGAACTCATTTTGTAATGAAGGCTTTTCATTTTGTTCGCCAAACTGGAAAAAAATTATGATTTTTAGGATATATGGAAATCTGAGTTTGTCCTGCAACAAGTCTCTTTCTTCATGTTCACTTTGTCTCCATTTTTGTACAGAGGAAACATTTTAGACTGTCTGCACAAGAAACTATCAGGACATTGTTCCTGCCTGCAAGATCTTGCCATAAACCAATTTACTTCTGGATCCAGGCAGCTATTGATCACTTGTGGAAGAAATCCCAGGTGCAAAGTATTGACATTTTGGTTGGAGCAGAAAGGGAAGTCCTGAGCACTGGCAGTGTTAACAAATGAGGCCTTAAACTCTGGCTGTGGGACAGCCCTCTACAATGACTTTTGCTGAACACTTGCTATTAAATCTGCATTTCTTTGAAGAAAGTTCCTGCATTTAAAACTGGTTGATCAATTTTGGTTGATACCCTTGTAGTGAATACAGATAAATTAATATTTCCCCTCCATAAGCTGTGCTCTGTTCATTGAGGAGAAAGAAAAATAGGCATTTTCAACCATTGTAACCTCTGATTCAAGTTCTTCATAGTTTTATGTACATACATATGTTTTAATATAGATAGATGCATGCTTATATTTTAAAGATCTTTCCATAGACCATGACTATTATAAAAACAGATCTGTGAAAATTAAATAGGAGACTAAAGAATACTTCATCTAGGCTGGGGTTAGATTTCTGGAGTGTAAAGATCAGTATTCTTTGTTCCAGCCCCAACAACCTACATCTGTGCCATACTTATTTTTCTATTTTGAATCTTAACTGAATTTTTACCAACAGTTCAACAGATGCAAACTCTAGAAACAAACCACCAAAATGGCTTATTATGATAGTTTTCATCAACAGATCCTGCTATAATAGAGGCACTGTAGAGAAGTTCAGCTTATGAATATGAAGTAAGGTAAAAAGCAATTTCCTAGCTTGAAAAAATGGGTCACAAAAAGGAAGATGAATGCCTGGAAGGGTTGGCACACTCCTCCTCAAGACCACAAATAAAGGTCTAGTACAATTACCTTCTTTTGAGTATTGTATGATTCACTCTGTACAAAAACCCCAGAGGTAACTGTGACCACAGCACACACCTATTATGATTCTAAAATTAAACTTTGGTCTTCAGAGAGTTAATTTATGACACAAATTCTCTATAAAGCAATTACATACATACAGAAGGACAAGGAGTAACAAATATATAACACTTTAGTGCATGGTAACTACAGCAGAGTCAAGGATAGAAATCTTAAGGACACAGCAAAAGAGTCCTGGTGATTTCTGATCCCCATGAAACATTATATTGTAAATAAAAGGGGACACAAATCAGGACTGTTAAAACACAATATGGATTTTTTCACCAAGATTTTACTTCCTGACACAAACTGAACTTGATCCACTGTTCTTTACATTTTCAGCATATTCTATTCCAGTAATTTCAAAATCAAACTATTTGCTAGGGTCTGTTTGTATTGAAACACAGGAACTGCATGTTTTCATCCTTCTAAACTGAAAAATCCCAAATGTATGGTGTCCCAGGATGCTTACTAGGCATAATGGTTTGTGTACAACAAGCGATAAACAACTCTTTGTTTCATTTCCAAACAGTTTTATAGAGCTCATTTACAATCTCATAAACTTCATTCTATCCTGAGGCCTTTGAGCAGAGCTTCATTTACGCACGCACAAATTGAGCATTTAAGAGGTTTACTTTAGTTTGATAGTGATCTATTAGGACTGATTATATACATATAAAAATTTGGTCCCCAGTACAAATATTCTTTCACATAAATGAAGCATCACCTCATTTCACTGTGGTCTCATTTCTGGATGGACTATCAAGTTCATAACATTACTCCAGGGCAAAGTGACTTACTCTTGTAACATGTTGCTTTGGAGCTCTTTCAAAGATACAGAGCTCCAGGTCTTCAGCATTTTTGTGGAAGATCCTTAACAGAGGCTATAGTTGAAATCAAGTGAGATTTTATGTGTATGTATATGATCTTATATAGGGTATATGTATGTGCATACATGGAGTGGAAGGGAACAGTATTAGTAGTGGGGACTTACACTATCCTTGTCATTTAGAAAGGGCATTCAGCTTGTCACTGGTTATTATCTAAGCTCCTTTGTTTTCAAGCTGTAAATATCTCAGATAGCAATTCCTGATCCCTTGCCCACATTCTTTGCTTTCAAATTCCTTCCTAGACTTCTGCCTTACAAAATGTTATGCATCTTTCTAGCCTTACACATGCAGCAAATGGCAATCCCCCTGGCAGGACCCTAGATTTATGACAGTGGGTTGGAAGGTGCCCTGCACAGAGCTGTGAGGGAGTGGTTGTGATCTCTTCCACAGCACTGCTATTCCCCAGCAGGATGACTTGGGCTGGGGAGACTAACTGGGAATGGATAGATTGAGGACAATTCAGGTTTCTGCCTTACACCAGCATCTGAGGTTGTCCATCAGAGACAGCAAAGAGGAGGTAAGAGGAACATGCCCAATAGGAATAAGTATATCCCAGACACTGCATTTGCTGCCATGGCTTGTGCTGCCACACGGAAAAAAGCTGTTATGATGGTGGTGGCTTAAATTGGTTAGAAGGAGTGTGAGGGAGCAGGGAAGTTTACTGGGGAAGCGATGAAGTGCTGCAAGCAAGAAAGGAGAAAATCTTTCTCACCTGAAAAATACAAATATCACTTTATCACTGAAATTCTCTGTGATCAGTGTCCCAATGTTATTCTTCAGCAAAGGAACAAAAGTAAAGCCTGATCACCTGCCAGTGCCCTGGCACACTTGACAATTCTATCAACCAAACAATGAAAATATTAATCTCTCTTTAAACTGTTCCTGACTTATTTAATATAGTCTGACAGTGCAATATCAGCAACATATAAGGTACCAAAAAAGATTAATGCTATGTTCCATCCTCTCAAGTGAAAACACAAATGAACACGTTAACCATTTTCCTCATCCCTCTGTGACTGTTAGCAGAGCAGATCCCACTGAATGGTTTTCCTCTGCAGAGTCCATGAGACCAGCTAAAACTGGAAAGACCAGAGAAAACACAAAACATTTTTAGATTTTTATGCCAAATCTAGATCATATTTAAACCCCTAACTTTTTAGACAAGCTTTTTGCACAGAATTTATTCAGGAATGATACTGTACATTTCTGGCGCTGCAAGGAATCCACAGAAGTATTTCCTATTGGGTTAGTCCATAGATAGGTGATCATGTATATTCATAACCAGCACAGATAATTATGGCAAAGAATATGGAGCCAAAAGAAAAAAAAAAAAAGAAGGACAATTTAAAAATCTTATCTACATTCACTTATCTTTTTCTTCTGAACAACTTTATTTCAGGCAGGCATTCTGAGAGAAGGCTGCAATTGTTATTTGTCAAAAAAAAAAAAAAAGATTCTTAGTTAACTGTCTAACTGAGATCTATAATATCCTCACATATAACATCGAGGACTGAGTCAGTCCCTGCATTCAGTTTGTTCCCACACTTGAAATGAGCACTTGCTGAAGAAAGCTGTAGTTCACTGCTGCCAAAGGAGCAACATGGGTACAGACAACAACAGGGCTCCACTACAGATAAATATGTGGTTGAGGTCCAACATTGCTTTCTGATTAATATACAGTGATCATTAGCTCTAAATACACTAAGTATTGTCTACGCTAAGTGTCTTATTTCTGAGAGAGCAAGAGCATGTAGTGACAGGACAAATGGTGAATGGCTTCCAACTGGAAGAGGGCAGGTTTAGATTAGATATCAGAAAAAAATCTTTACTATGAGGGTGGTGAGACACTGACACAGGCTGCCCAGAGAAGCTGTGGATGCCCCATCCCTGGAAGTGTTCAAGACCGGGTTGGATGGGACACTAGACAACTTGTTAATGGAAGGTGTTCCATGGCATGGGGTTTGCAACTAGATGATCTCTGTGGTCCCTTTTAACCAAAATGTTTATGATTCTTATATGCTGAAATCCAAGCTTGTTGATCACCAGTTCAAGCACAAGAAAGCCTTTCTCACAGCATTCCTTTTGCTGGAGAATAATGTCAAAAGACATAGGGAATCATTTTTATATTTTCTTTTTTTCTTTGGGTAATAATCACTAATTTTTTTGGTTATTCTGTATTTCTGAATGTACTGTCTGGCCTCGTGGAGTACTGATAAGAAAGGACAGTCTAACGGCTTGCAGCAGTGAAACAAGGGGAGCATAAAATAACAAAGATGAAAATTGTAAATTGACCAATACTGAAGTTAAAGACCTCCTCAGTACTTTTCACAGAGCATATAATTGACAAAAGCCTATAAACCCAGGTATTGTGGGTTTTGTGGTTACAATCTGTAAATTAAACCCTGTTGGTCAGTGAGACCCTGAGTTCATAAACCAGCACTATCTGAGCTTCTCTCCTGGCCCAGCCGATTTCCTGCGCGTTTGCTGCTGGAGGACAGAGGCTGCCCTGGCTTTGTTCGCACCGATCCAGAGACACGGGGCTGGGGTCCTGCAGCAGCGCCGAGAACGAGCCGGGTCCCGCCGGGAACCAGCCGGGTCCCGCCGGGAACGAGCCGGGTCCCGCGTCGGCCCCGTGCCAGTGCCGGGAAGGAGCCGGTCCCGCCGGGAAGGAGCGGGTCCCGCGGCGCCCCGGGCGGGACGGGCGCACCGCGGGCGCCGCCGCTCCCGGCAGCGCGGCCGGCAGATGGCGCTGCCGCCCCGCGGAACCGCCGCCTCCCCGCGCCCTTCCCGGGAAGCCGGGTGGGATGGAGCGGGACGCGGGAAAATTCTTCACTCGGGGTGTGCGGACACACGGGAACGAGTTGTCCGGAGAATTTACGGGTGCCACATCCTTTGCAGCGTTCGATGGGCTCTGGGCAACCTGGTCTACTGGAAGGTGCCCACGGAAGAGGGTTTGAACGAGGTGATCGTTAAGGTGCTCTCTGACCCAAACAAGTCTGTGATCCCGCGAGCAGATTATTTTTTATTAATATATTTTATAGTTTAGCAGCCAATGTAGATGCTCACCCGTAAGACTGAATCTAACAATACTGATCAGTAAAGAGTTTTTCAAGAAATGTGTAGACATCTCTTAAAAAAACGCCCACTACGGAGATGTGAGAAAGCAGAAGACTGTCTATTTTTCACAGAAATTATATCTACTGCAGCAACATTTTCACGTTTTTGGAAATTGTTGCATGACGCTTAAAAGCAAAAATTAAAACCCAAACAAAACCAAACTGGCAGTTATAAGATATTTCAATTTTTAGAATTAAAATATTCAGCATTTGCTGAAAAATCAAGCATACGATGTTTTGTACTGAGAACCCTAAATTACTGGTTACTTCTGAAAAACGAAGCCTGTAAGTGCTGAACCTCTTACTGCTACTCTATTCACTGATAAAAATAAAGTGGCTCTTATTGCCATCTGAAATATTTTGGCCTTTGGAGCAGGCACAGACCTGATGTCTCATGAGATCGTGGGCAAGTCAAGAGTATTTATTCAAACCTTTGGTTTTTCACTGGCAGAGCCTCAAAGGATCTCTGTTTACCTTCAACTGTTAACAACCAAAACTGCAGAGCAACATGAGAAATGATGCTCAGTGCTTGGTTTCAGAGCCAAACACCTTAACAGCTTGAGGAGGAAGAAGAAAGGAAAGGTGATTTGGGCATGGGTTTGGTTCATACCTTTGTGCACAATGGGGCCCACTAAGATTTTTGGATCTGGATCCAAGCATCCATGAAATGCAGGAGCCTTAAGATCCAGGCTCTTGGTTTGGTTTGGATCTACCTCTGTGCTTTGAACTGTTTGTGTGTTTACTTGAAGATTATCCAACTTGTCCACATTTTTTGAATCTGGAAAACTGAGCTGAAAATGTGACCAACTGTCTCTTTTGTGGTATTTGACATTTTTGATTCTCAACAGAAAAAAGAAATGAAGTCTACATGTTTCAAAACTTCGGGCACTTCAGCTGACAATTAGACTTTGTTGGTAACTAGGACAGAGGTGCAAATGTGAGCCTACCTGAATGGGCATGGTTGTCACCTCCCTTCTTTCCTAGATGTGGAATACTAATAGTGTGAAATGTTCTTATAGGAAAAAAATATTTTACAAGGGACAGTGTTAAGACAGCACATCCCCATAGATGCTTCAGTCAGAAACAGACTTCCCTACTCCTTGATTCCCACATAATTTCTATTTTGAACAAGAAAGTTAAATGAAATAGAAAACTGTTACATGTACCTCTAGTTTTCTAGGCATTAAAAACAAGCTCTCCCTGGCTTCAGAGCTGTTTTAATTTTTTTAAAATTTAAAATGACCTTAATTTTAATGCATTGTTTATTCTTCTTCCACCACTTAAAAGTACATTTAATGAATTTGTAATTAATAATAATTAATTGCAATTAATAGTAAATAAAATTACAATTGAGTAAAAATAATCAAAGCATCTGCACTGGTCCATATTTGCATAATCCTTTGATAACTACACATGATTTTTATTTCAATTCTTCAATTCTCTGTTATTTTTCTTACCATGATAGTGCTCATAATCAATGCAACATGATTTTGAAAGTACCTGGTAGTCTGATATTATTTGAATGTTTAATTAAAATCTAGCTGTAGTCATGATGTCGTCTTGTCCATGTCATTTCACTTCCTACATACTCCAAGTTTTCCTAATTTGTTACAAGCCTATTTGTGTCCACAGCTCCATTTAAATCTGCTTTTAAAAATGGGAATCCACTGTGTTCATTTAAAATTGCACTGAAGCAAACATTTGCACAACTGGAGTCTGAAGTCTATGCAGATTTTCCTTATGTAATTTATAAAGTAATTTAGGGATGAAAAGTGAAAACTCCATGTTTATATTGTACTAAGAAAACCATATGTATCAGGTGGGCTGTAGGCACATGCCGGGGGCAATGGCCTACACAGATGTCACTTATAGTCATGACACTGTCATTTTTTGGGTACCTGTGTTCAGCAGCTGCATGTGGAGTTAATTTTAAGAAAGCCTCCTGGAATTAAATCAGTGTAGCAAATCTCTACAGATAGCAATCTGCATTTTCTGGTGTCAAAAGAGCAGGTCGTTTAGCATCTTCAGCATGCAGAGTAACTACTCAAAAACTTTCTGGGAACTTTTCCATGTTACTGATGCTGCATACCTCTCACAAAGTAGTTGAATGATGACTATAATAAGTCAAAGATAGTAGCTAGAAATACAAGAAACAGGGTCACAGCTTATTTCTCTTCTAAAACAGAATAAATTTCTTGATGCTTCAGGATGAAGAGCTTTAAATTTGCAGAGTGGATTTGCTTGAGCTGACAGCCTTTGAAGAGCTTGACCTGTAACTTGTATGCTCCTGTTCCACTGCCAGCCCAGCCCCATAACTCACCCCGAGAGAGAGCGACAGCCTCACCTCTAAAATTATGTCCTCTCCTCACTAGTGAGCTCAGGATTAGTCTCCTTGAAAATGCTAACTGAGGTTGGAAGGTATCACATGGCTTCCTGGGACAGCAGTGGTGATGTTTGTGGAACCATTCACTGTCTCAGGGCTAATCTCCAGGATAATTTAGATTAACCTTACAGATCTCTGGAAACCCCATTCTCCATGATGGACTATCCCTCTTATATCCAGCCTCAATCTTAAGGGTTTAACCCAAGCTGACATCATGATGTTATATCAAAAGCCTTAAACTGATATATATCTAAATAACCTTCCAACCTTCCTTGATTATACTTTACCTTTTGCTTTAAAGTCTCTTCACCTCCTCACATAAACACTATATCTACTGTGAATAATGTTAACCAGAGAAAGCAGGACATTTTGACATCTTCTTGTGTTTACTTTTTCACAAGACAGATCGCTGTGGCAAAGAGATGTGATGTATCAAAGAACTCCCCCTCCTTGTGTTTGGGAAGGTTTTGAAATCAATCAGCCCAGGGTGGGAAGGGAGCAGGGGTTTTACCTTAGCAAAGGTACCTTAGGGGCAGGCTCTGACTTCTGGCATGAGAAGCCAAATTATTCTCTGTTAGTGAAAGTATTTATAGCCACCATTATAACTTCAGCTGTGGAGTACATGGCCAAAAGCCATTAGAAGCATAGAGAAACATGAACTAAAAGTGCAATTCCAGTCCAAAGCTGGAATAAAAGAAATAAATCATGCTTTTTAGAAATATTTTTAAAAATTAGCTCGTCAAAAATTATGCAAACAGCTTTTTCTTTTGGTAAAGTTCTTTCCTCCTGGAAAAGTTTATGTCTCAGGGATTTTTACACAGCAGCCAGGGTAATTCTCACAATTCTCACAATTCTCATCCTCCTGCTGAGGTGGCTAGCACCCACTGCACTGACCCTCATGCCCGTCCCCAGCCCAAGGCACGACAAAAGGATGCTGCAGTAAAGAAGGCTGGCAAGGTATCAGAATTGTTTGAGCCTGGAGAGGCTTTCCTTACCTATAAGCTTATTTCTAATGACTGCTTACCTATAGACTTATTTCTAATGACTCACCTGCTGACTTAACCTGCATCACCTGAGCCTTCTCACTTTCCCCTGCGCGTTCACTACCAAGAGGCTTAGGATAAAGAAGTGTCAATAGAGTCATTCCACTGTTTTCTGTTGTGTATGTGGAAAATCTTATAATAAATAGATATAAATAAATGTCTTGAGGGGAGGAAGAGACTTAGGTGAGGTATAGTTATCCTTTTAGGTAGGTGCCCCCCTCCCATTTTCCATGCCTGTGTTTGGACCGCACTACAAAAAAGGTGAAATCCCAATGAAAACAAAAGATTACCCAACTCCTTGGAACTGTTCAAGTTGTTGCTCTCCTCCCTGCTTCATGGCAGAGAAGATTTTACTTCTTTACAATTTTGAACAGGGAGAAGACCAATTATAGAATAAAGAAAAATTATGAACCTAAGAAAGGCAGGTTAACCATCATGTTTCCAGCAACTGTGAATGTTTTTACTTCCAACCTGCTTTTCGAGTTCTAGTGTCAATGATGGAGCAATAAAAGCAGTTGCAAAATAATGATGCAAAGAGGCCATGTGTCTTATGGTTTATGTACAAGACAGAAGCTGACAGAACATTAAAGACTGTAACTATCTGGGAGAAACCAGCCTTGGGAGAACATTTTTTTTTGCATTTCTGTGTTGGTTATGTCCTGGGGAGTACTTATGGGATTGTTTCTCTGGTCTCTATGATTTCACAATTATGCAATGTACCTCTAGGGATATGATCTGTTGACTCAAAAAATAAAACAAAAATCTAAATAAAAGTGCAGTAGGAAAATAGATTTAAGGAGAAAATGTGGAAATTTTCCAAGCATTCCTACAAAGATCACTAAACTTAGCCACACATTTCTTCTACTTAAATATAGCGCAAAGGTGAAGAAGTAGACAGTGATGTGATGTGATGTGATGCGATGGCAAGTCCTTGTAAAGTCATTCTGGTTGCCCAAAGCAGCATTAATCATACTCCTCAGCTCTTTAGCCCTGTGTCCCATCCATCCCAAGGAGCACTGATCTGTGATATATTTAATCTAGGCATCCTCTGAGTAGTATAACTTCCCCGTGATATCACCCTTGGGTGTGCCTACTATGCCTACTCACCTGAGTATTACATCTGCACTGGTGGTAGCTGTAGCTTCCTTATCTTTTTGTGCCAATGCAAAACCACTGGCAAACTGCTCCAAGGGGCAGCTAGAGATTCCTTCAAATAATTAGCTCTGAAGTTTTGTCTTTTTGACCTGTTGCTAACTCTTGATCTGAAGAGCAGGAAGTCAGGTCAGCCCCTACTTTCAGCTCTTGCAGCTATCAGATGCTTTTAGGACAAATGGAGGTCCAAATTGTCCCTTGATCTAATGGATGTGAACAACTGCTGTCTAATTAAATACCAATTGTTTGAGGGGCTAAGTGGTCTGTTCTTTCATTCAGACACTGGGTGACTTAATGGCTGTAAATAAAAGGCCCTTTAAAAGTTAAATTGACTTCTCTGCAGTGTTTCAGAGACTCACTCAATATTCTGAAAACAATGAACACAAAAAAAAATTACACAGCATTATCTGTCTCACACACATCTCAGATAATGTAAAAAAATGAAGTCTTTCAGTCTGAAATAGAACGGGGAGAGATTAGAGAAGAGTCCTCCTCAGTGCTTGTTTTCTTTTCCACATCAAAAGGTGAGGTTAATCCCAGGGGTTTTATGTACCACTGGCAAAAATCAGGCAAGAGCCCAGGATCTTGCAGTGTTCTGTTTTGGGATCCCCAGCACAAGAAGGACATTGACCTGTTGGAGTACAAAGGAGGGCCACCAAAATTATTACAGGGATGGATAACCTCTTCCATGAGGAAATGCTGAGAGCATTGGATTTTTCATCCTGGAAAAGATAGCTTATGTGTGACCTAATTGTGGCCTTCTAGTACCTAAAGGGACCCTGCAAGTAAATATGTAGAGGGATATTTTACAAAGGCATGTAGTGACAGAACAAGGGGGAATGGATTCAGACTAAAAGAGAGTAGGTTTAGATTGGAAATTAGGGAAAAAATTCTTTACTGGGATGGTGGTGAGGCCCTGGAACAAGTTGTCCAGAGAATTTAGTGATGCAACACTCCTCCAAGGCCAGATAGTATGGACTCTGGGCAGCCTGGTCTAGTGAAAGGTGTCACTGCCCATGGCAGGGGTTTGGAACTAGATGGTCTTTAAAGTCCCTTCCAACCCAAATCATTCTATGATTCTATTATTCTATGATTTTGTGCAAGATGAATGGTCTGAACAGTCAATGAGTTTTACTCATGCTTTTTTACAAAAATCTTATTTCAGACAGTGCTGACAATTTTCTTTCCCTGTGTTCAAATTCAACTCCTGACAACACAGGTACAAAAATCATCTGAAAAGACAAAAGGTCTATTTAGTCTAGGCATGGTTATAAATAAAGTGATAAATTTGACAGTCAGTATAACTGATGCAGTTTCTAGCTGCACTTACAAGCATCCTTCCCACCGCCTGCCCCAGGGATCCTCACTGTGGTGCAAGTGATCTCACAACCATTTCCTTCAGTCTGTGGTGGATTTGGCCTAAATTTCAACTACATTTCTGGTTTTTGTTCTGGAATCACTAATAGTGAGTCAAGGAATCAGTTCAAATGCCATGATTTATGTGAGAGTTAAATGCCTCTGAAAGGCAGAGCAACTGCTTCTCAAGACTGATTGCAGTTGTGATGTTTGGTGTTTTCCTTAAAAGTCCCAGGGAGAGTTTCATGAGAATCCAGTTACTTTAGATTTAAACTGAACCCCAACAAATTTATAGGTCCTCAAAAATTGTGAAGGAAACATTAAAAGAGAGGGTTTTTAATGGCTTAGAAGCCAAAGAACCAAATATTTAAGCCAAAAAAATAAATGCTTAGCATTTGAATGAGGGTTTAAAACCCATCACTGCTGCTTTTAAGATAATGATTTATGAAGGATTGCTTTGGTCATGCTGAACAAAGCCCTGGGCCCTGAGGCTGTATATCCTCTGTGCTTGCTTTGGCCTTCAGGAAACACAGTTTTACTCCAGAGTTTAGAGACTCAGAGGGGTTTAATCTCATCTGACTTTGGTGATTAGATAGATGTCTATGTGTAACATAAATGTCCCCATTATAGCTGTCAACCTGAATTACTATTGAGTGATGGCAGCCTTCTGCAAGATGAGTGAGAGCTGTTGGAAAAGTGTCCTCATTGTGTACAAGAGGAAAAGGCTCATAACAACCACCTGCAAGCTGAAGCTGGCACAAGGACAGAAAGCAGTTAAGGTAGGATGCTGAAGGAAAAGGGTCAAAGGGGCTGACAGGAAGATGGCTTGGGTACCATGGACTGCAAACATCCAAGGTGGACACATGGGACACAAGGCTCATGGGAGTCCTGAGGGCAAGCTGTGGCAAGTGTGTGTGTTTGGGGAGGCTGTGGTCCTGAGGGCAGCCCATGGCAGGGCTTGCAGATGGGCTGAGTTCACTGCCTGCACTAACATCACAGCTGCTCCAAGGCACAATCCCTTTTGAAATTGCAAAACCGTATCCTGTATCAAGGGCAGGAAGAACCAAAGCTGGCAAGGATGGGGAAAGTATGGCAACAACAAGCTTGATGTGGTAATGCAAAGGAGATGAGGCCCCTGAAGAGCTATTTTGTCCCTGCTGGGATGAAAAGGAGTAGTTTGGTTTGCACTGATTTCATAAAGCGGGCCCTAGGAGGGAGATTCCTGAGCCGAGTCACCTGTTGTATGGTGTGTGAGTACCTCTGGGGCTCGTCAGAGGGAAATCCGAGGCATGGCAGCGGATGCAGGAGTGCAGTTCTGCAACAGGACTGCTGTATTTCTTAAACTTAGTCTGCTTGTGCAGCTGCTCTTCATTGAATGAGAAGCAAGAATAAAGGACTTGGATCAACTGTGGTCAAGGCCGTGCATTTACTGTCTGCCTTTAACAGTTTAGAGCAAATGAAAAAATTGTTTTGTAAGAAACCACTTTATGTGTTGGCCCAAATCACATAAAATAGATGTGTCTGCAGCGTATGAAAGAGTCCAAGTTGAAGTGGTGAATCCAGTTAACTGTTATTTGCAGGTCATGTCACCCATGTGTTTTGCGTGGTCAGATGGCACGAAACGCTGTGAAAACTCTCAAAACTAAAGCAGTTCACCATAACTGATTAATCTTTTGGCACAGACCTTTTCAAGTGCTTTATTCTCTGGGTGCCATTTTTCACATTTTGTCTTATTACAATCTACCATCATCCAATCAGCTCTCAGAGACAATGACCTATGACTCATGTAACCACTGACAGACTGTTTTGGAACAACTCACAAAAAGCTTAAATGTATTAAACTATTCAGTTAATGCATAAATAGAATACAGGGTCAGTTTGCAAGCCTTTTGTTAATAGACTAAAAGGCTCACTTCCCACAAAAATAATTTAAAACATGATTTATCCAGCTTCTTCCAGAGCAATTAATTCTTTCCAGAGTCTCCTTGATGTGAGTTACAGATGTAAAGGCTAGTCTTGCTATAGAAGTCAAGGACAAACTTTTTGCAGGTTGTGGATTATTTCTTATTGCTCATGTGCTTGCAGATGCCGAGCTGGCTGTGGTAACCTGTCCTGCAGATAAATTTCAAGAGTATCCTTTCTATTGGTTCAACAGTGGAGCTTCCTTAATTTGGAAATATTTTACATTTTCTGCATACACAGAAGTTTTTGGAGAGTTGTGGTGATCCTGGTTAAGCAAGCTGATAAAGTAGAGAGGAAGTTCTTTAAATAAATAGGCCAAATGCTGAGGCTGTGATCAAGAGCCAGGATTGGATTTGACTGAAAGAGAATTGGAAAGTAATTTCTCCAGATTTGTGGAGAAATGTGGCTGTGTTGAAAAATCTTTTGTTGTGCTGAGTACATGCCAGATATCACTGTAGAATGGTGGAAATGCCACCTAACTGCTAAACTGCTTTGTCCCCCCATTTTCCCTGCAGTGCAATTAAGAATATATATCTATATACATATAGGTATGAAGGAGATCAGAGGCTAATTTAGTCCATATTCTGTTTTCAGTAGCATCAAATGGCAGATGCTTTCAGAGATGCAAGAGAATAGGGAAAATAGATAATTCAGTGCCTGTTTGCAGCTCAGGGTCTTACTTAGACAAACTATCTGGTTTTCTGATACCCTGCAATGGAGCTTTTCCCCCTGAGTTGTACAGTCACTGCTTAATCCCATGTAACCTCTCAGCATCCATTATGTTCTAGTGATTTACTAGAGTTAGGGCTAAGATTCTTTAATTAATTTTGAGTATAATTCCAGATATTTTAATTGATGTCACAGAATTTTACTATTGTGTGTGACAGCAAACATTTGCTTTCTATTCAACAGTATATCACACAAGATTATGGAGACTGTGATTTTACTGCCATGATTGCCTGTTTTCCAGACTAAGCATTTTAATCTATGTTGAAGACATCTGATCTATCATTTATATCTTTCCATCTCAACTTCTAATATCAACATTATGTCTCATTATTGGTACACGTAGCTGAATGTGCCAAAAAATTTTACTCTGTAAGTTTGAATTATTGGGCTTATCTGATAAAGCTGGCTTCCAAACCAAAAACTTATTTGTCAGATTGGTAGATCTGACTGTGGATCCTCAAGCCTGCAGTGCTCCCAGCCCCTCCACAGCCGAAGAGCAGTGCAGTGCAGCCCATGCTGGCTCCCTCTATACGAGGCTCTTAATGGTCACATACATTGTGCTGGCAGTCTCTTCATATGCTCTGCCACACATTTTCAGCCAAAATATGAGCAAACATAATTTTGCACCTGCCTGTCTACAGGATGCAAATTCTCTCCTGCCCTAACCCAGCAGCCCCTGGGCCGGCAGGCAGCACAGGCTCCAGGAAAACTTCCCTGGCCACGTGCTTGGGAGAAACCCATTCCATTATTGAGGTGTCTAGATGGAGAAACCCCTATTGTGCCAGGGCTTCCTCAGCTCTGCTGCCTTGGGGCTCCTCCTGAATCTGGTGAGAGCCAGCGGGCTACTGGCAGACTCCGGCTGGGGGAGTGTGGGTAATCTAAAGTGCAGATGTGATTAGGTGCAAACTGCAGCACGGTTCGGGGAGGACGGATGTGACCGGATAGGTGGAATACGCACGTGGCATTATGTCACTGCGAACAGCTGGGCTTGGCTGTATGGTTGTAATTTTGCATATAATTACATAAGTTATTTCTGGTCTTACAAGGCTTTTCTTTCAAAGGTCAATCATGCTGTCCAGATATGTTTTTTTAATGCTTTAGTGTTTAATTATGATATTATAGAACCATGAAGGATGTACTACTGAATTACCTATCAACATCCATCCTAAATGATCCATACTGTATACAGCAATATATTTTGAAAGGAAATATAACACTAAGAAAAGCAATCAGATTTTGAAAGAAATACATTACCTTTTTGTTTTAAAAGGTAAAGGAAGTTATAAAGATTCATTATTTTTCACACATGGTTGTGCTTTAAAAGGCATCAGATGGACAGAGCCAAGTTTCACAGCAAGATGAAAATCACTGGCATCCTCTATAAATCAAGCTTTCCTTTCTTTTACTCTCCTGAGCCAGGTGCTCCAAAGGGTTACCACTAGGAGTTAAATCTTTCCAATGGGAAAAAATAGCAGTACATAAAAACATATAACTTGCAAAAAGAGAGCATGTGTCAAACTCAGTGCCTTTGAAAACTTGTTAAACAAAACCAGAGTTAAAGCTTTTCATTCAAACTGTAAGCTGTGAGCTTCCTGGGACCACAGAGGTTACTTTGCATGCCTAGTCAAGACAGAGGGTCTCTGAAAAATTCCTAAATAAAAAGTAGGAAAATACTAGAAATGGAAGTACATAGTTTTGAAGGAAAATAGTAAAAATGAATTCATTGTTGAGATTATCTGATGATTGTGGGTATTAATGAGGGTGCAGCTGCACTCTCCTATAACATTCCCACATTTGTCGATAGTGAAAGCTGGATGAAAGAAGGTGCTGAAACTCCTTATCCCAGAGATACGACTTGCTTGTTTTTGGCATATGAAAGGAGCTAGTCACTTATCAATCATAAACATTACATATCTCCTCAGTCCTAATAAACTATCAATTTAAGGTCAGATGGAGGAAGTAGAACTAAGTACCCTAATCCCTGTAGGTATTTACAGGGAGATGACTTTAGAAAGGCATTGGATCGTACTGATCACATGTAAATTAATTTGATTATACACACTGTAACCATACATATATGAAATGAATAAATATATTATGTCTACATATACATGTGTATTAAAATAAGTGTCTTATAGCATATATGGAAATTTAAATACCCACCTCTTGCAACCTAAAATTCTAAGCATTGTCAAATCTAAAATTCAAAGGTATCCCATCTGGATTTGTAAGTTGGGAAGAGATATAGTCTAATGAAGGGCTATAATTAACCTTCTATTTGAATGTGGGTGCTATCATGAGGTATATCTCTTTCTAATCAGTCTCTGTCAGGAAAAGAAATGGGAAACATCTTCCTTATGGGAAGGTTTTAGGACAATCTAGAAAACATTGCTCAAGCCCTGTTTAGGTGATCCTCTTTAGAGCAGGTGAAGGACAACAGACTAAATAATGGCTTATAGTCATATTCAGCTCTGATTTCAAACTATGAGAAGAATACCACTACTGTGTTGGATATTCCTCCATAAAGTCTGGCTGCTCCTCCCCAAAACGGATGTAACAGTATGGAGAATGCAATAGATAGGTTATGTATGGCTGTAGGAATTTTTGTCATTCTTTGCTATGGTATTACATGGACAGAGAAGGTGAGGCACCAACACACACAGGTTCTTTCTCATCTTCAACATTATTGGAATTAAGTTTGTTCTGTTATTAATTCCTCTGTGAAGCAAACATGTCCCTTATCACTGTACATTGGTTCTGAAACAAATGAAATTAAATATCCTATAAACAGAGCCAGCTTGTGTGACACCTTTAAAATGAGGATGCAGTGGGTATTGAGATGAGAAAAGGCCTGGCAATGTGAAATGAATCCTTTTTTAATTTTGACAGTGTTAACAAGGAATTGGACTGGACCATATCTGTATTTTCTGATTACTTTTGATGACGGGAAAATCATCGTAGATTTTATTTGCCTATCTGGTTTTTTTTTGTTGGTGAATAAATAGAGAAGTTTTTTGGGGTTTTTTTTTTTTTTGAGTCTTATCTAATGTACCAACTATATTCCCCATAACTTTGTTATACTGTCCAGGATACAGAAACTCTTTAGGCATTTTATGAAAATACCAAAACTTCATGGAAGCCTTCACTGTGGTGTTGTTTAGAAGATAGGTGCCTAGGATTACCTACCTCAGATATATCAGTGGGAAAACCAGGATATCCGTATATAAAATAGAGGATCAAACAGTGGGGAAAATCAAATGCTTCAAGTAACTTTAGTCTGCTTTCTTGGAGGAGTTAGTAAGTGTGTCAGAAGAAATATGCAGTGAATGTAGGAGAAGCTCGGCTAAACGTGTTGCAGTGATATAATAGTATGAAAGAAATGTCAGACCTGAAATGGTGTAATTCTCAAGAAATCCTTCAAAATAATTTAAGAAATAATTGACTGAATGGTGACAGAAATATATCTTATAGATAGGCAAAATATTCACTCTCATAATGTAGAATAGGGATCCAAAATAATTCTTGATGAAATAAATGAAACATATAAAGCATTTATTATATTTTTGCATGAACAAGCCTTCCTTCTGAGGCAACACAATTTTCACGTGAAAACCTGCTGTGAACACAAATGAGATTAAAAACCACTGTGTAGAGATACAAACTCATTTTATTGTTTCAAAATTAAATTGAAGTTTAAAATAGGCAGAATACACAGATCTTATTGAACTCTGTAAAAACCTTCTATCCTCAAGCTAGCATAACCCCACAGAGGCAGAAACAGGAGCTCCCACCACAGCAGCCTGTGTCAGTAGTTTCAGTGTCATGTTTTGTGGGAAGATCATAAATTAGGTATATACAATTGTGTTAATGTTTTCTGCAGGAAAATAGAGGGGAAGTGGCTAATTTGTTGGCTGATAGCATTACACCTAAAGCTATTCTATGGGCTAAACTTATTTTCAAACTATTGTTATTACCTGTAAGGAAATCTGCAGCACCATTTGCTGGAAGTCCGTAGATACAGTGGGAACATGATTAATGCTGAATGTTTACCAAGGTGTCATGAAGTAAAGAAACAGCGACTTTTTTATCTGCAGAAGCAATTAGATAGCAGTCTCACAAATGATTTGGTTGCTGAGTGGTGCTCAGAGAAACAGACTGCTTTCTCTTCACACCTGTCCTGTGTGGCATCTGACAAACAGTAGTAAGCTATTAGGAGTTATTGACATTTGTCAACTCTCTGGTTTTCTAGCAGGAAAACGGAAATGACAGCAATCATGCCCAATTTAGTTTCTCATGATGTCAGGACTTCATGGACTCACGCACACATCAAGAAGCACCCAGAAAAGGTTTGCAGATGTGCAGGAGGCAGTCAGCTATGACAGTGATGTTGCCAATGTTGCACATGGATCAACTAACGATTAAGATATCAAAAGCGATCACCGTGGCTTACTGACAGCGAGCTCAATTGTTTGCACCTGTTTCCCCTGCATTACACATGAGTCTGGAATGGATTACCCTGCCTTGTGCTAGACACATTTCACCTTTCCACACCGTGATATACTCCAGCAACATCTCTGCTAAAGATCAGGCAACTCACTTTACCATAAGGACCAGGAAAAAGAATGGGACAATTTGTTGCCTGTTTTCTCCCTGGTGAAAGATTTCAATTGCTACGGTGATTTAAAAAGGACATATTGGCTTAAACAAGAACTTATTGCTTCTTCTCTGCAGAAATCAGGACATGACTGCAAGCCATTCAATCAGACCTGACCGCTTAAATCCAGAAACAGGCCTGAACTAGGCCTCCCACGAATTAGTTACCTCTTCTACTTACCATAGTATTTGTAAAGAAACTATGAACACTTTGAGGTCAGATATGTAGCATAGAGGACTATGCATATGTAGCATAGAGGACTGATCAACCACTTTTGATCAAACCAATCCAGCAACAACAGAAATAAAGATGCAGCTGTTCAGATCCTTAAGGGGAGCCCATAAATCTCAGAGCAGCACAATTTTCTTGGACTTGGCTTCCAGGTTACTGAAACTAGTGAAATTTTAAACTAGTGAAATTTAAACAGGTATGTCTGGTCATGCTGCCATCTGCCCCCTCTTGTCATATAGGCACAATTTCCATATCAGCTGGGAGCAAGCTCCTAGGATCAGGTGGCTGGGTGCATGCACAGACTTTTTTCAGTGATTATAGTGTGGAATTATCAGCCAGGAATTATGGCTCATTTGTCCCGAAGTTCTTACCAAAAATCTGGTTCTGGAAGAGGGCTGGTGAGAAGACTGGGTTTAGGGGGTCTCAATTATAGTTGACTGAGCTTCATCTCTTGCTAGGCTGAGGCTTTTTTCATCATCTACTCAGAAACCAGGAGGACATCTTCAGAGAAAGGCAGTGTCGATTCAGAAATGGTTTTCTATGAAAACAGGCTAAATTTACAAAGAACATGCAGAACAAATAGTCCAGCTGTGTGTCATGTATCAAATGTAGGGGCTGAGATGCCAGTTAGTAACACAGCTTTTGCATGAAGTCAGCAATGAAAAGGCATAAACCAAGCACAAAGAACTTCACAATGAAAAAGTATCACATTATTTTCTTGAGAAGCATCAAAGCAAATAACATAATGGAATTTCTAATAATTTATGTTTTTTTCTGCTACATGGTTTTCTACCTGTCACAGACTTCTACATGTTTATAATTAGCTACTGCTTCATTTTAGGAAGTGATTTACCTGAACAAAATTTAAAAAAAAAAATTCCAACCTTAAGGTATTGCAAGTTTTGCTTCATCAATACATTCAGCTTACTGTGATTAACACACACTTCTGGTAATTTCTTTACTTGTGGTAAACTTTTGTCTTAGTTTGGTAAATCCCACAGGAACGAAATGGGATATTTAAATGACAGGACCTTAAAATGAAAACTCAACTATTTTCACTTGTGATCTTGTGCTTCCACTGCTTCACAGTGTCTAAATATCAGCACAGGCATGCTTTGAACACAACATCCTATATTGTGTTATATATATGAATATATATTCCCAGAATATATTGTGGTATATAGGAATATATCCTATATTCCCACAACACAGAACACAATATCATCTTTAAAACAGATAATCTCTTCTTAGACTGAGCTTAATCTGTTGCTAGGCTGAGGCTTTTTTCATCATCCATGCTATAGATATACATGGTTGGAAAGCACTATCCTCCATTGCTCTGGCTGGTGTTCACACCAGTTTTACCAGATGAGTAAGGCAGTGCCCTTGGACTCAGAGGAGATGGATACTATTCCTATCTTTGCTGCAAGCTGGCTGGTAGTTTATCATTATAGATGGCTCTTTTCCAACCTATAAATGAAAGGTAAAATTATTAATTTGATACATAATAGGGGGAAGAATTGATGAAAATCCTTGCAAAGATCTGTAAATCTGTCAACTTTTACAGAATCACAGAATGGATGGTGTGGAAAGGCACCTCTGGAGGTCACCTGGTCCTACCCCCTGCTCAATCAGGGCTACTTAGAGCCAGTTGTCCAGCACTGTGTCCAGAAGGTTTGGGAATATCTCTAAGGATGGAGACTCCACAATCTCTTTGGGCAACTAGTGCCAGTGCTTGGTCATCCTCACTCTGAAAATGTGTTTCCTAAAGGTCAGAGTGGTTTTGGTTTGTGTTTATTGCCTCCATTGGACTGGGAAGTGTCCTCTTTGTGCCCTCCTTTCAGGTATTTAGATGCATCAATGAGATTCCCTGAGCCTTTCTCTTCTCCAGGCTGAACAGTCGCAGCTCTGTCTCCTCACAGGAGAGATGCTCCAGCCCCTTCATCATTTTTGTGGCCTTATGTTGGACTTTCTCCACTACATCCGTATCTTTCTTGTACTGGGGAGTGGTATCTGAAGGAACAAAAAAAAAGCTCCCAATCCATTTTACCTGTGCTATAAGCTGTCTCTGAAATGGAAAGGTTTAATTCTGACGTCATATATACACTTCAAATGCAAAAGTCGGCACATACCACAGTGTGAAATCAGCTACTATGTCTGAGTGAGCAAGTACCTTATAAGATTCTGTGGCATGTGTAAAAATAATACAACAGACCAACTTAAGACAATGATTTGAATATATCAATATTACTTAAGTAACAACAATAAAATAAAAAACAAGAATAATAAACAACAGCAACAGTAGTAAGAGTAATTTAAAAAATCACATTATTTTATCATTGTTTTTGTTTCTGATTAACCTATAAGATACTGGGCAGACCCAGAGTTGACTAAAAAACAGACAACAACTGGACTACAGTGGATATGGTCAAGAAAGTGAATTGTGTTCAGAGTTTGGGCACACATGGTTAAGAGGAACCAAGGATGCCACGGGAAAAAGTGAATGAAAACAACAAAACCATCAGAATAACAGTAATTAGAAAACAATGTAGTAGTATAGTAGATATTTTACATTTCAGTGTTTTCTAGTAAAATAAAATAACCTTTTAAATCTATTCATTTTTTGTGTGTATTAAAACAAACCCTGTATTTTAAAGGGCAATACAAAGGATGCCATTTAAAGATCTCTCAAATATAAAACAAATTCCTTCAGCATATATCAAAACATCTAGCCCTTGGCCCTTAGAAAAAAAATAAGCTAATAGTAAACTTCTATAGGGGTTTTTTTCTATCTTTTTTTAAAAGTCATTTATATGCAACTGCTGCTGATTGTTACCTAAAGTCATTATTTTACAAACATTAGTAAAGTAAGTGGGTCACAGAAATGGGACAGACATTAACTGAAGTACATGGTCAGATTACATAGATAAAGTGACATGCAAGAAGGCCTCAGACTATTGGGCCATAGTTGTAGGAAATATTTTTTTTACAATACAGAAAGATGAAGCCACTATTAGTGTATAAAGAATTCCCTTTATGCCATGCCATAGGTAAAACAGAAAGGAAAATGCACTATCCAAGTGGAAGTGCATTATTTATTTGGATGTTAAGAATTAGATTAGAATTGGTCACTAGCTTTCATACAGTCAAAATTAGTGATAAAGTCAATGACTTTAAAGGGAGTTATGAGAGTAAAAGCTGTATTTTTACTGCACACACACACACACACATATATATATAAGGGACACTATTAATATTTTCATTTTTCTGTGAGGAAAGTCATCCATATTCCATTATTCATTATGTGTGTATATTTATGTATATATATATATAATGGAATATGGATGACTTTCCTCACAGAAAAATGAAAATATTAATAGTGTCCCTTACAAATGTGTCCTACAGAATATTTTCTTACAGTGACAGGGAAAAGGAATAGCTCATTTTAAAAAAGTTGACAGTTTAGCAGGTCAAGGTATTTGCAATGCAGAAAGAGTTTACAGGTCTCTTATGTTCAGAAATTACCAGTCATTCATTATTATTATAATTATTATTAATAATAATCAGCAGAATAATGATCTTCTCCATTTACTCAATTTTTGAGGTAAAAGAAAAGGTAAACTGGTGTGGCTCAGCAGAGCAGCTAATAGCTAAAGCATAATTTAATGTAATTACATAAAACTTAGCAAAAAGGGAAAAGAAAACCAAGAAACTGTTGCAAATATTTTTTGAGATTTGTTCAAGAGACCCTGGGATCCAAAGACTTCACTTAAATCCTAAGTAAGCTCTTACCTTTCAGTACATGTGGTAGGAGGAACTTCCAAAGATTACCTATTTGTTGTGTGTGTGTACCTATATACCTTTTTTCTGCTTTAAACATGCCACCTACTAATTTCATTTGATGCCTTTTAGACTGTGGTTAGGAAGAGAGAAGGAGCAGTTGATCTGTATCTGTGTCATGCCACTCTTTGTTTTGCAGACCTTGATCACAGTCTGCCTCAGATGCCTTTTCCAGGCAAAAAAAGTTCTTACTGATTCCTGCCTGGGCACTCTCCTCTACCTCTGAGCATCTTTGTTGCTTTTTTCCTGAAACTTTTTCCATTCTATAATATCCTGACTGAGAAGGGGAAAGATATGGGCAAACTGCAACTCCTGACTAGGAGTGACACTCATCTTTGAACAGAGTCCTGGTTACCTTCTTTGCTGTAAAAATGACTTTTTAGCACTAGTTTCTGCTTCTATTACTCACTCTTGTTTATGCAAATGTTAGGGCACTCATTTAAAATGCTGTAATAGTTTTTTTGATGCATGACATCCCTTTATAATAACTGCCCACTCTTCTCTGGCACCTCTCATTCCATGATTTTCTGATGGTGACTGAGCACCGTAAAGCTATAAGGGACACGTCCCAGGAATGTGCCCAAAAGCATCTTGCACAGATGCAGAACATTTGCATCATACTCAGGCAAAGCTGGAGATGGAATTTAACTCTCCACAGAACGTAATACTTGAAAGACTGTAAAAAGATAAAATTTCCGAAAATTGGCTGTTGCAAAATTTACTAAATAAAGACATTTACTTTAAATAGATTACACCCTATATATGTAGCTGTTGTTACACACAAAACCTTTTGTTTTTGTATGCTCACCATCTAAACAATAAATATAAAATAAATGTCAACCTCTTCAATGAAACCTCTGTATTACAAATAGTTGAGGAAGTGCAGTTGAAACCATGGTCCTGCAAAATCTATACTTTTCTTTTGAACCTTTAAACCCTTGGACTTTGTATTTGTTCTCATTTATTTTCTGTCAGTTTTCTAAGATGAGATCCAGACTATATGAATGAAGTTCCCTTTGCTGTAGCTGGATATCTATTTCATACGTGGGGAACTGAGGCAGAAAAAGAGCAAATGAATTACTGAAGGTCATTCAGGCCATGCAGAGCAGCAGGCGTGGAAGAGAGTTCACGTTTTCAGGCTCAGGTTAATGCTAAGCACAGGACCATGCTGCTCTCCTAAGTTAGGGCTAATTTCATCTACAATATTGATAACAAAGGGGACAAAGGCATTTCAAAAGGGTAATTATTCCTCCCCAGTCCTATTCAAACTAGCTTTGTGAGCACAATCTAGTGATTGTGAACATTCACAGGGCTTCACTGCTACTAAGAAAAAAAAAAAAAGTTTTTTGCCTCAGGGCTATTTGAGCAGAAAGAGAAATGTCTCACAGTGTTAGGAAATAGTCTGTCTTAGTCAAATGAATCATATATGGCCATAAGCAGTACAGATGTGTTGTAATCACTGCTTAATAATTGCTTTCAGATCAAATAATACTCAAGCGATTACCACATCTGTAAGATGCTCTAAATAAAAGAACAGGGCATTTTGTAAAGACTGATTTAGAAAAGCAGGCTGTTATTTCTAGGGATGGCAAATTTTTGTACTTTATTTATGATGTATGGAGAAGTAGAAGCTATATTTTTAGCACAAGAGGAATATAAATAATCTCAGTACTCTTATGAATTTAATATTATTAGCTAAGTTTTCTTTCAACATGGTCTCAATTTAAAAAGCACCTGCGAAACTGCATTTTGTGGATCCTTTTCTGTTCCTCCTGGATGGTGTTTGTCATTCTGAACATGTGCTATGAGAATCAGTTAAATTATTCCCCCTGATTGTTTGAAACCATTTCATCATAGTCCAGACTCAAACACATTGCATATGCCCATTTCTGTGAGTCCCATGTTGAGTTTTGGAACTAACCAACTACAAAAGAACCTACACAATAACCAGAGGATCAGCAGGTTTCAGCTCTGTGACTATTAGGTTTATTTTGCTTTTCTTCCCCTCTCTCCCCCTGCTCCTTAGGAACAGGTGGTATTTATCTAAGCAGCCTGCACTGGGCAGCTGGCTGATGGGTCCTTCCAGCTGGACATCTTCTCTACATTTAGCACAACCACACCTGCTTCAGATAGAAAACAAAAAATATTCTTATCTCTTGTATCTGGAGGAAAAGGAGGGGGGGATGTTTGAGATGAGATGGGGGAGGGGGTGTGAGGAAGAGGAGAATGAGAAATCCTGGGCTAATCACATCTTTTTCAGTTGTAATATTTTGTGAAGCCCATCTGGTCTTGTACCACAGAAAAAAGAATGAAGTTCAAGAGCTTTTTCTTTTGCTCTGTTACACTACTCTTTTTAACACAGTTATTTCATTATCTCTTGCTATCATTTGATCAGATTTATCTTCCATTAAAACTTCCTTTCCCTTGAAGTAGAGAGTGACATGAGAATGCATGCCTTTCCAAGCTTTTATTGTTCTGAATTAAGAAATGGTAGAATAGTCTCATGAAAGATTAATGACTTCCTGTAAGCATCTTTGTACCTGAGGACAAGCAATTACAAAAATATGTCCAAAAGAAAACAAGAAAGGTTATTAGACTGTATTGGCCAGGTATTTCTTGGCAGAAAGCAAGCTTAGGTTGTTACACTGCCGGGATATTTAGAGATAAGGCAACTTCTGTCTTGATCCCATGTATCACGTTTTGTTTTGTACATTAGTAGCAGTGTTGTCTTTTCAAGACAAACTCACACTCTGCAGATATTTCCCTTTTTGCTTCATTTTACTTAAGTAGCCATTTCTATGCTAGTGCCTTTTTTGAGAGGTAGCTGTACTCAAAGCTAACACTTAAGTTCTGAGAACAGCATATATGTCTCTGGAAACTATTTCATGCTTATCAATTCTTGTTTTCTTTCCTATTTTTTTTTTTTTTCTCATGGAGGAAATTTTCATATTGTCTATTTTGGTCTCACTAAGAGACTTAGGGCAAAAATCTGTAAAATTGCCTAAATCTTAAATAGTCTCTAATATTCTAAATACTGGAGGGAGAATTCAGTGTTTGATAGACTGTTGCAGTCTTTAGAGAGGTTGGAATAAATGCACTGAGAGTGCAGTGTGGACTGATTGGTCTTCATTTATCCCACTAGTATATTGGAACTAAATGAAAATACTGATGGCAAAACATTGCAGGGAATCTGAGTTAAACCTATAAAATCCAGCAGAGTGGAGACTCTTTACCACATTTCTGATCTTGACAGACACATCCTCTTGGGAAAGGCAGTGCAGATGCTCATGGGATCACCTCTGTGACTGTCAGGTAGAACATTTGACAGGCACAGCCTTTGCATCTAGCCTTGTTAAAATTATAGCAACTCCTGCAAAATCCCCACTGGTGGGTCAGCTTATAATGACATTGGATCTATTTCCAAAAGTTAAAGAGTGATCTTACAGCTTGCCTAAAAAGATGGAATTTGACTGGAATTAGTCATGATGCACTTGATTTCCCTGTTCAGTTCCTCAGATTTACAGTAATTTTAGCTTAGATGCCTGATTTTTGTAAAATTTCTGAATGTTGTCATTTTCTCCATAACGAAATGGAGATTTATTGATTTTGAGAACTCGCCTGGGAACCTTCATAAGCACATTCCTTAGAGACTCATTTTTCATTGAGTCTGAGATTCTTCATTGGACTGTGCTGTCTCCTTTGGAGAAGGTGCTATCCCATGCCCAGAGGTTGGTCTATTACAGCCATTTGTAGATGGATAGGAAAATGCTGTTCATATCACACCAGGATTGCACAGTGTATTTGGACATCAAAGCAGTTCTTGTGGTGAGTGGAACAGATGCAAAAAGGCTGTAACTCAATGGAAAGTAAAGGTGTGTTGCAATATTTTTTGTAATAGCATAATGAACCATGATGAGCAACATCATAACAAAGAAAAGTACATTAAATATTTTTATTCAATTGGAGTTCCTTAAGTAAAAGCATAGTCTGCACTTGTACTCTAGAGAAACAAGGATCATTGGTAGTAAAACTATCTTTAGTTTCAATGGGTGAGTTTTTTTAGTTTCACATACTTGCCCTGCAGTGGTACTGCTAAAATCTGAGAGTGAAGGTTGCAAAACATTGAAAATACAGCAAGCAAGTGGGGATACATCAACTTCTTAAATGCAAAAGAAATTATAGCTTTTCTGCTGTGGTCACAAAATTTAGGAGATTTTTCTCCTGACCAGTAAAAGCTATACTGGATGGGCTCACAACATGATAAAGGAAAAAAAGGAGGAAGGAAGAAAGAAAAAACATACTTCTATTTTTACAAGTGACAACTTACACTATTAAACCTGCCTAAGAACTGAGTTAATTTTATGGTGCTGAAAGTGACATACCAAAATAAAGCAAAAAGACTTAATGACAAATATATTAAAATACTAGGAAAAGAATTTATAAAGGCTAAAATATGTGAAAATTAAACCACATTTTTACCCTACCTATGGGCCAATTATTTTAACCACTAATTATTTGTACATAGGTTAGCCTTATAAAACGCTGCCCATTGTCTCTGTCTGGATTAGCAACCTTTTTCACTGCCTGTTTCCCACAATTAAAAATTATGTGAATGAGAAACTTTTTTTCCTTAGAATGAAACTACACAATCATTGTCCACAAACGTAAGCACAGGAGACTACATAATTAACAGGGGTAAGCAGAGGGTGGTGTAGTCAAGGCAGAGGCAACCCAAGCTGTCAAATGCTCAGGTGGGAAAGCAATTGCAGGATCTTGACTAGCTCAGAGACTGAAACCTTTTGCAACAGTAAATTGACTTCAGCATGCTGGATTTGCAGTTGTTGGTCTCTAACCTTCCCTTGGTGGTCTCTGAAAAGTGCTGAGAGCTCAGGGACTGTCAGCTGGTCTGAAAGAGTGGGAGCGCTGCTAAAAGAAATTTCTCTGACTTCTTATCATGTCTTTGTAAAATACCTATGGACAGAGTTCCAACTAATCCTAATTTTTAAAGTGAAAATGCAAACATTGCTAAATGCTCACAGATTATCTGTTTTCGTCTGGTGCTTTTCTTATGTGTGGTCTTACTGGCTTCTGTTTTATTCTCAATTCCAATTAATTCACTTACTTTATTTTGTTTGCCACTACCAACTCTGGTTAGTTTAAAGCTACGTGTTCCTCATTGCAGTTATCATAATTTACCAAACTTTTAGGTTGTTTTTTTTAATTATTTGTTTAGGCCTGTTTATTTGCTTGTTTGAATATGTTACTGGCAGGAAAAATTCCAAGCCAGATCAGTTCTCTTCCTCCCGAGTTCAAATCCTATCACAGTAGGAACTAAAATGACAATGGATAGGATAATTTTCCATATAGCTTTTGGTGTATCAGAAATCTTCTGTGAAAGTGAATTCAGAAGTGGACGTAAACATGATGAAGTGGTTGGTTTTTTTTTTTTTTTTGTTTGTTTGTTTGTTTGTTTGTGGTTTTTTTAATGTGAGATCATTCCCTGAATGCTGGGACAAACCTGAGCCGGTTATTTTCTTATTCATTATGATGACAGGTAAAGGGAAGACTAATATGGACATAGATACATTAAAAACATGAATTTTTAATGTTTCTGTTCGCAGAGAGACAGGAAAGCATCTTCAATTTCTGATTCCTACATGCATCATTCCTGCTGTGGAAGCATGGCACACTCCAACCTGTAGCCTTGATTGACTGAAATCCTCATTTTGAGCCTTGAGTGACTGCATGTAGGTCTTTCAACAATGGGATTTAACATTCTGACCTAACATTTAATGTATTAATCCTAATTTTATGCTGATACTAAGACTCTCTGCTGTATTAAATCAACCCAGGTTAATTCGAAATTACAACTCTCCCACCCACTATCAATAGGTCCACTGTTTGGTTCACCAGAACTGACCACCCACTTTTATGAGAATCTGCAGTGAATTAGAAAATCTGTCATTGCTGGAGGAGCTGGACAGCTAGGATACAGCCTGTCATTCCTTCCATACAATACACACCCTTTGTCTGCTATCTCCTAAACTAACCTGACATAACTTAGCCTCCCACTCAATGGCATCTTTATTCTCTCCCAAGCAATGCTTCGTTCACTAGCATTATTAAGAAATTTCTGGACAATGTTTAGTGGCTGCGCAATCATCCAAGGTTCTATTAAAAAGCCATCTCAGTAATTAATAGCACATTTGTTCTCAGCCTCCTCCCAATTTGTCCATTAGTGGAATAAAAGCACAGGACAAAGGGTAATGTGGTTCAGTTATATTTTACAAGAATTCTTCAGGAAGTTGAAAACACATGATCGTTTTCTAAAGATACATATGTTTATGGGCACTCTGTGAGAGCTGCAAGCTGCACAAGGCAGAGGCCCTCAGCCAGGCTGTCCCCTGCCAGTGGCCGCAGATCAGCCATTGACTGTGGGCTGCCCCAGCCCGAGGTGGGGAGTGCGTGTGAATCATCTCCTTCATCTCAATTCAAGTGCAGTTGATAAAACTGATTCAAAGATCCATCCATGTCAGGGCACTGCATCAAGCGCAGCATGAATGAATTTTATACTCTTTTACCTGATATTTCAAGGCTTTTCTGAGGTTTCTTTTTAATGTCTGTTCTTGAAAGCAGGATTACAGCCTCAGGCTGCAGTCTCTGAGGTGGTTTTAGTATTTCCTTTTAATTTGCTCTTTCTTTTTCTCCTCCCTTGAAAGCACCTGAAGAAGGAACACTATGAGATTTCAGAAGTTTGTTGATAAAATTAAGAAATACTCATCTTAAGCTGGAATTTTAGTCCTTTTACTCTTTTTTTTTAAACTCCTGTGAAATTAAGTATTGCTAAAGAGCTGTGCTTCAGCAGCAGAGAGTTCTCTTGTGTCACAGGCAATTAAAGCTAATGTTTGTGTCTTTTCAGTTAAAATCAGTGTGAGGCCAGAGCTGGTGTAAACACGGTGATGCGCTGAATAGGACTGTAACGATTTATACCATGACTGGATCTGGCCTCTTAAGAAAATGGGCCTCAAATTCATCAGCCAGAGAGATTTTTCATATGAACTCTGTTGACAAAAAGTTGGATTGTGGATGAAATATGATTTTGCATTAAAAAGGCTCTGCCTTCTGCAGAAATTTTTGTTCCTTGGTGTTGAAAAATGAAATTTCTGAAAAACACAACATTCATTTCCCTATATTGCCTCAGGGGCTCATGGGGATTATATTTCCATTGTTTTCTTTGTCTTAGTGGGCTGTGCACTGCAGGAAAAAATGCAGCTCTTGAAAGGACCATGACATGACATTGTCATGGTTCACCCTCTCCTGGAGATTGCAGCACAGAGAGCCTGTCTAGCCAGTGTGTTGTGTCCATGCTTTGCACATTGCCCAGTCTACAGAGCATCATGACAGTGTTTCAGAGACCACCAGACTCCACTTTTTGTGATCTTGATTATAATTTTCCTGAAGTGAGGATGCTGATTTGCTTTGTTATTTTGTTTGTTTTAGTTTTAGCCAGTTTCCTGGGAGGTGCAGCTATTCAGTGTTTGAGCATATTTGGATCATGCTTTCCTTTCTTTGTTTTGCACACTAAGTGCAACCCTCCTTTGTCTTGTATTTTGGTGGACAATTATGGATCAATAACAAGCACTGTGTGAAATTACCATTTTCACCACGTCCGGTGAATTGTTGCAGCTAATGGTATTTCCACCCAGGTGGCAAGGAGCCATTCTTCATAATTCTTTTCTCCAAACAGCAGAGTTGTTTATTTATATGACTTTTTTTACAAAACAGTTTTCCATTAAAAAATGAAAAAACATTCCTATTTTATATGCAGCTCTAGTCTGAGAGGTAAAAGACTAATTCCTAGAGACAGCTTTTTCCCACCTTTGTGGAGAGTGTTGGGATTTCAGTCTGGATTGGAGCCAAAGCAAAGAGAGTGTAGAGCACAGAAGCAACACAACACACACATAGTTGGTTTTTAATTTACTTTGCACTCCAAAGCTTCCCCTTACACTTGTGTGAAGAACCTCTTTCCACAGCAGTATAAATATTTGTTGACACTTCACAGCCTCAAGTGCTTGTAAGAACATTGTGTTTATAAAGTAAATGCTCTGTAAATACTCAAAGGACTTAGGTTTGGTATGTCTGACTGTGCAGCACCCATATTTAAGCTTTGTTGGCATGCTGTAGACCTACCAACTTAAGCAGTGCTCTCAGTAAAGGTCACCAAAGCTCTTCAAGTTTAACTTTTGTTCTGAGAGTAATCTCATTAAAATTAACAATGCAGCTGTAATTCTGTAGATTCCAGTGGACCTGCAGCTGCCTGTCTATTGCCACACCAGCCAGCAGGCTTGCCAAGCTTTCCTGGCATAACATGGCTTTTCCTACACAAAATGCTCCTTAATATCTCCATTCTGTATATCACACTGATATACACTCAGGGTGATATTTCTGTTGCATGAGCTGTAGAAAACGAAGCAACTCACCCCACACAGGGCCCTAGGAACCTGAGCATATCTTGTGACTTCCTTGTGTGAAAGCCTGTGCACTCTTCTTCATACATTCTAATTTAAAAGGAGCAGGAAGATCCCGTGGAGGAAGAAAGCACAATGGTAGCAATGAATCATATTAAAAGTCTAAAATCATTTAGGTGCAAAGCACATGTAGTAGAGAAAGAGTTGATGAAGCTTTTGAATGCAGTCCCCAATCTTACAGCCTCCACAAATCCCAGACATTATATTCACAACCTCAGGAAGCTTCTGGGCAGTCAGTCTCTCCAGAGTTGCTAATGACACTTAATTATCAGTTGCATGTGCCCCAATTTAAATCTACATGAGCCTGTACAAGAGAAGCCTGTTGCCTTAGAATAGTACTTAAAGTTATGCCAGTGTATGCTATTGGTGTTAAAAACCTCCGTAATCTGAATTCATAAAAGGTGCTGGTTGTATGTGGCGCTTACACAAAATGACTGAACCCATTTTGTCTGAAATTTTGCATCCTATTATTTTGTTCACACTTTCCCTTTGGGTTTTGCTTTTCCATTGGCTCTCATATGAAGGATTCCTTCCAAGAGATTTACAGAAATGTTTTTTCATAGGGGTCAAGCAAGATGCAAAAAATATTTTAAGTCTTGTTTTAGATTCTTGTTCAAAGTTTACTGATGTCAAAATGTTAATTAACTTCACCAGGTTGGTCTGCAAGCTGAGACAGAAGACTTTTGAGAGGAGCTGGAATTCCTCTGGTTCACAGGCGAGACAGGCTGTGTTTCAGCGAGGAGAGTGGGGCATTGCTTGTATGTCTTGGCTGAAATGACTTGAAGAAATTGGCTCGCTTGCACCTGAGGTTTTTAACCAAACTCGGGAACTTTTCATTGCAGGGGTGCATTAGGTACAAGACAAAAATGACTGGTTTTCCAGATCACATAACAGGACATTTTCATTCCATACCTCTGTTTTACTTACACCATCCTCTTTCACAACAGTAGAGAATTTTGTCTTGGCTTTTGTTTCTGAGACTGTCTGTATACTGAAAGAAGACTGACTGATCCTAAGCTACTTACAGAGGCTATTTTTGTCCCATTGACTTTTTAACAAATGAGAGCTGCCTTCTATAAAACTTAAAAGCAGCGCAAGCTGAACAGTTTCTGACCTGTACTTGACCTACTTAGCTTCATCTGCTCTTGACAGACTTTTCAACAGCAAGCTCACAAAACTCTCTACTCTCTTTTTTTACATTACTCTTGGATAAAGCCATTTGGGTTTTTTTTTTCTTCACTATTTAAGTTTCATTGAAATTTGTGTTTCACTGTTTCTGCTCATTCTTTCCTCCCCAGGTTCAGCTTGTAAGAAAAGCACAAAGAATATTAATTTGCTATTCATAGCAGAGTGCATTTCCAAACTGTGTGAGTGTGCTGAGAGCCACATATGGAAGAACTGAACAATTTAGGAAAAAAAGCCCTCCAAGTCTCTTCGTAAAAGCAGATACTTTAGCTGAATATGTACAGAAATCTGCATATGGTAAGTTAAAAATGCTCCCTGGGGTATTCAAGCATACATAGAGGTGGTTGAACTGAGAAGGAAAAAACCCCACAATTTCCTCTTTTATGGTTTTCTCTATATCTCTCAAAACAAAGTGCTTCATAGTCAAATTTCATCTTAAGCAGTTCCATTTTTAGTATTTTGAGTCCAGTTTTTTTACATATTAAGTATATCCTTGAGATGTTGAATATGAAAGCAGTAGGACTTAAGCACTAAACATTTCCTGGAAAGTTTTTCAGTGACTTCAGAAGAAGTATAAGTAAGGTTGAAGTATTTTTTCTTCATTGTCCTGTTCTCCAAAAAGAACCATGTTAGGCTGAGATGATTAAGTTATTACTTTAGTTTTCTTTCCATTAATTTTTAGTTTATGCAGTGATTAATAATTAATTTTTCTTGATATGATGTGCTTTTGCATTGAAAAATAAAATAGAAATGTATCTATTTTCTGCTTTATACAGGTAATTAAAATTAGGTAAAATAGATGATATGGAGTCACAGAAGAAAATATTGTGTGCTTGAAAACACTTTTATTTGCACAATAAGACAGCAACAAAATTTGCCATGTTCTATCAGATCTCTGTAATAACTTATTCTAATGATTAAAGGCAAAAATCTGCTGTATAGAAATAAACATGTTTTTTTCCTATTAAGGTGAGCTCATTAGAAAACACAGCATAGAAGCATATGGACTACGTTTAAACAAAAGGGACTAAATTAATAGTATGGATCTACATTGCCTTGTTCTACACTCATGAACTTCTGTGCTTGTATGTGATGCATAAGAAAATTAAGAGCATCTAATGTTCCAAGGAATTTTAGCTATTTGGATGAAGTACATTGTCTTGTAGTTCCTGCTTGTGCTTTACATACTTTTCCTACACTCCATGGAAGAGATGGTCTCATCACAGGTGCTGAAATTACATCAAAGTAACATTTCTAAAGAATTCCATACAAAGGAGAGAGGAAAAGGAAAGTTGATGCCTGCCTTACTCTTCTTTGATGCTCTCTGGGACAACAAAATCTGTCTTGCAGTTTCTGTCCAGTGAATGACTGCAAATCCATTCTAGGCACAAATACATTTTTTAACCTTAGGATAAATGGTAAATTTGAATATATATTTTTCTAATCCATCTTCAGTAGTTTTCCTCTGGATACAGTGCCTCTCTCACACAGGGAATCTGGAGCCATCAGTGCAATGAATAATTTGCTGAAACTCAGCATAAGAAGAGCCATCATCCCTGATGATGTCATCATGCAAGTCTCAGCAGGGGTAGTGTGAGAAGTTCAGTTGTGTGTAGAATGAGAAAATACTATGGCTATGCCTGCTCACCAGCCAAAGCTTTCCATTTTTTTCCTATGTTCCATTAAGATTGCTGGCAGAAAATGAAGGAGTACAGGGAGACCTGGAATTCTGGAGTCTGAGATGATAACTGAGTTAGATTTGTAAATCGCAAACAGATGATGATGAAGAAATTTTTTTGCTGACTGATGATGAAAGTCAACTGAAAAGTGCAAAGATTAAATAATAATGTATCTGGAAGTCATACATTGTAATTAATCTACTTGTCCTGTTCATTTACATTCCTTCTACTGAAGGGCCTTTGCCAGAATGTAGTAATCAAGAAAAAAAAAAAATAGTTAATTCCCCATATCCCTACAGACTGATTTCCTGATTAAAAGTTTATATTTTTAACATGACCTCTGTGTGAGTCAGGTTGTTGAAAACACTTTACAGCATTAGTTATTTCTGTTTTGCAGTGGACTATAATTTAAATGCAAAATTAAAAAAAAAAAATCAGGGATGTTATTCCCAAACTAATTTATGAAAATTATTAAAAACATTCAGATGTTTTTCTGACTTTGAGCTTTCCTATATGGTCTTGTTTTTGATTTTGTGTTTCTGAGTCTGAAGAATTCAGACTTTAGTGCATATTTTAAAATATGATTTTCCCATTCAATATAAGATTTCATTTTTGTACCCTGAGGCTCTGAGATGAGATACATAAGTCTCATTACCTATCAATTTTCCTTTAGGTTCTGCTGCTTCTCTCCACATCCTTCCTTGCTATGATCCAAATCTTCTGTTTCTATCTGATCCCTGTTTGATCTAGCACCACATTTCCTTTCAGGACCTCCTAGCCTCTCTCACTCACACCACTTACCTTTTCGGTGTGTCCCTGGTCCTTGAGATTTCCCTTGCTCATATCCTCATGTCTCCTTCAGCAATTTCTTCAGTCTAAGTAGTAATTAATCCTTTTATCTTAAGAAATTCAGCCTGCTTTCAAAAAGAAAAACCCTCTTTCCTAAAGTTGTAAATATGAGCTCATGGTTCTAGAAATGATTATAATGATTTTCAATTTCTCTCTTGCCTCTCAGAATTCTTGTCAGCTGAAAAGTTTAACATGGATGACACACGGCTCCTGTACACGTGACATTCACACCTTCTGCTGCAGCTCCTAATTATTTCAGATGAATTGCCATAGAATAAACTGTACACACAGAGAAAAATCCAAGAATCAGGATTTTGCCCCTCTCCACCTAACTTCTGTGGAAAGTTAGTCCAGTTGGCAAGTCTGCAGTCCATTTCAGATGTGCAGTTCACTGAAGAAAATAGACTTCCCTGTGTATTATATATCTGGTTGAAAAAAACATCTGGTTGCTTGCTTATATTTGGTTTATTAGCTTGGGACTCTTATGCAACCATTTATTCATGTTTCTGCTTTTCTTCTTTTTAAAGTATCCTGGACATTGAACTGCTTCCTTATTGCTCCTTTAATCCATGATGTGTTGGAATATGCACAGCTTTTCTGGTGATAAAAATGGCTGATTTAGTGCTGGTATGAATGAGAAATCCATAGCAGGAATGTACTTTCTGATCTGCTGTAGAATCTTTTCTGAAAATGATTGCCTTGAGAGATAAATCAAACAAAAGGAACACATAACTGGAAAGATACTTTTTTCCAGGGGGTTCCTCAAAATCTAGATATTGTCATACAGTTTCTTCAAGGCTATCTGTTTCCACAGATATATTTGGAAAAGCAGAGGGAGAGGATGAGTGATGTTAAATGCTAGGATATTTGGAGATGTGTGATTATAGTCTCAGATGCTAGTCTTGTGTTAAGGTTTCCCTAAAAATCTGTAGAAGCTTTGTTTAAATCACTTAAGTATGATGGTTCTTGGGAACTGAAGTGCAGAAGCTGTCCATAGCTCTGTGCATGTGGAACTATAACAGAAGTTTAAAAGAGAAAAGCATGACTGCCACTGGGAATACAAAAGGATATTTTGCATATCTGAGCAAGTTTACCTTTTGCAGCTAAAGGGTGTCAGAAAACCTTTATACCTAGAATATGGAATTGAGTACTCTCAATATGAGAGAGGTTACCAGTCTTGGAGTAGAAATTCCTATTTTCTTCTGTGTCCTGAAATGTATACCTGTTTGAACATCAGCTTGGATTGCCATCATGGACTGCTTTTACCATACTTCACTAACATAAAATAAACCACAGAAGTAATTTCACTGGTTGTGCCTATCAGTGGTGTTCAGCAGAAAGATTCCACTGGACTAAATGGACTCTTTATGTGTAACATTCTGAAGAATTATGAATCAGTCAAGCTTAACCTTAGGGCTCTAGAAAGATACAGAAACACAAAACAAAATTGTAAGCAATAAAGGAACAAGAAACATTAATAAAAATATAATAAGTAATAATATGATGAGAAACAGAACAGACTGCCAAAAGCAGCTTGAGCCAAAGCTAGTTCTAAATCTAATTTTCTTACTTTCTGAATAAGTAGTGTGATGGATAGGCAGGAAACAATAATAGTGACATATTTTGCCTTTAGGAAAGATTTTTTTTTTTTTTTAATTCATGCTCCATGTGCTGTATCCATAAAGAATGGGAAAATAGTATTTTGGCTTTCCTAGGTCAGAGTTAAGTCAAGATCACTAGATGCAGAATTGCTTGAAAACCTGCACTCAAACAGTACTTAATTCTGATTTTCTGTTAGGCATGTAAGTAGGATCCTGGAAGGAATACACTTCAGCCAGTATCACTCAACAGTTTCAGTATTGACTTGGCTGATTAAAGGTGGTAAAACATGTTTACAAAGTATGCAAATAGTAAAAATCGGTGAAAGAGTTACTTCTAGACTAGAAGAAAGGATCAGCATTTTAAATACCTTTGAGAAGTTGAGAAGTCAGAAATCAATTAGTTGAATTAATTAAATTCAATAGAGAAAAATTCAAAGGAAAGGAAAAAAAAGACCTTTTCAATGTACAGGATAATTGGTTGAAGTAGTAATAAACAAGTTGAAAAAATAAGGTAACAAAAAAAGAGTGAAAAATAAGAGCTTAAGTGAAACATGATTCTGGTAGCTAGAATTCAAGAAAAAAAATACTTTAATAATGTTTACTGGGCTTTATCTGGACCAACACTTCCCTATTGGCATACCTCCTTTCAAAAAGGGTGCAGATCAATTAGTCCAAAATGGCAACCGCAAAAGGGCTTTATAAAGTAAAATCCACAGGAGACATTAAGTTAATTAGTGAAGATTCATCAGGGAGATAGGAAAAGACTAACTATACCTACGAAAGGTGGGAATGGCCTAGACATAAAATTGAACCCACTTTAGAGTAAAGGCTTGACAATATTTTGAGATCCCTCTATTTCTGTGTTGCAGGGTTTTGGAGATGGACTCGGTTCACTTTGCAGTTGCATTTGTCATGTTTTCCTTTCATGTTTTCTGAGCTGGTGATTCAGGAAGCTGGGGCAGGTCCAGACATGCATTAAAGTTAATGGATGTTTACACAAAGAACAATGTCTTTGCACTTGAGGTATTCAAAAACAGATGAAATCAGAAAAAGGGCCTCCCTCAGTGGTGCTAAGGGACTTTGGATGCATATCTGTGTACCGTGAAAGCAGCCAGATCTTCCCCAACGTGAAAGCCACAAACTAGGAATGTTATTTATCCATATACCAGACAATTATGTGCCAGTGGTGCTACCTTGCCCACGTTGCGCAGGTTTGGGCACACTTTTAAGACATGAGACCATCATTCACTATGAACAGCCTCGTGCACAGAGTCTAGCAATAGGTCAAGTTGTTACCAGACTCATCTTTATTTCTGTGGAGTTACAGAGGGATGGACTAGGATGTCCACTCATAATTTCTGCACACACTGGAAATGTGGCTATTGTGTAGATGTGGTGACACTGTGCTCTGGGCTACCAGGCAGGTGAACAAGTCATGGGCCACATAAAATGTGTCGGGTCAAAAGTGCTCATAAGGTGAGCTGACAGGAATTGCAGAAATCACACAATTCCAGTGTAGTGCTGGCTTGCTGTTTCTCTATGCTCATGCATATGAACTTCTTGTGCAATGAACCTGATTTTTTTGAGGATGAAGGAAAGTATTTGTTGTGTCCTGGATCTGACATTTGTCTTGGAGTCCTCAGGGCAGTTTTGGGAGAAACTTTTTTAAGTTATGTGTTATGTGATGAAGACCATGTAACTCCTTAATACCTCATTTGTGATGGTGGAGAACACAGGGTAAATGACACAAAAGAAACACAGAACTGTGATCTGATTCTTAAACCGATCGCTGTGTCTGTTGTCACAAAGTATCTCGATGGATGGACAAAAGCAGCCTTGTCCAGTTCGGTTCTGCTGAAGGAAATGCACAATATGGCATTTGTGTTGTTGCAGGAAAACGAGGCTTTGATTTCTCATTATAGTGAGCTTGAAGCCTTTTTTTTAATTAAAAAAAATAGAGCATCAACTAGATAAAGATAAGCATGTGACATTTTACTTTAGTGGTGCTGCCTTTTCCATTGAGGTTAGTCATTTCACTAATGATGAAAATACTCACCAGTACTTGCTACGTCAGTATTGAGATCAAAGTATTAATCAAATAATTTATTGCCAGAGAGTGCATATGCATTTTCAAATTAGACTTTATGCCTCCCCTCTACCTTACTCAGGGGAATGTAATAAAATGTATGGACAAAAAGTTGCTGTGGCTATTTGCCACTCAACTAATCTTTTTTTTAAAACTAAAAATTGCAATGTCAGTTCATTAACTTACAGCTTGTTCTAATGTCAGCTACCAATGTGATTTTGTGCTATTCATGAGTCACTGAAGAGTACAAATAAGATATATCAGGTTGTTTGCAATATTTTAGAGGGTTTTCATCCCTTCAGCTTTATTCATTACTCTTTCTTTCATGCTGAAGTCCAGGTGTCCTCGTCCCAAACAGCCAGAAATAGCTGTTCATTGCAGACATATCTGGCTCACACTCACCCTGCTGTCTACATGTCTCTGGCACAAATCCTTTCTCTCCCACGCATAGTCCCATCATGCTTGACAGCGAATCCAAAGGCTCTAGTACAAAAAAATCCCAGAGCTTTAAAAGCTTTAAAAACTACCAAGCACTCTTGAAAGAGATCAAGATTCACTGAGGGTTTTGTCAATGTACCAGGCTGCTCTTACTGGAAAGGAATTTGTTCAATGAAGTTATCTGTGAAGTTCATTTCTTAGGATAATTCCTCAGAGCTTCCCTCCATTCCCAGGGAACTGCAAACTCTCTTTCCCCTGCATAATCCTCAGTAGCTTCTGCCAGTCTTTTTTCTGGGAAAAAAGTCTTTAAAATTTACTCACACGGCCTAACTTGGTCCCTTTTCTGAAGATTTTGTGTTCAGGTATGTCTCTGCTTTTAGTGATTTTTTTATCAACATACTGCTATCACAGATGTAACTTGAAGTCTTATTTTCACTTCACATACCTCATCAAGCATTTCATCAGATGCAGTAATTGTTCATATTGGAGCACTAGGTGGAATCCTTAGTGAAGTATTAAAGCTATGGCACATTGAAATTTACTGTGATAAAAAAGATAATAAGCAACAAAGATTTGTAGACAAAGTTCTGTGTAACTTGGCAGGGACAAGAGGCCACAGTACACAGAGGCCTGATTTACAAATAATTTTTGTATGTTCTAGGCTCATCGTGGCTTTCAGTGTCTATCAGACTTAACTTTTACTTACAATTATTCAAGTTTTACCATTTACTTGCAATTTTCTCAAGTTTTAAATTTTATTTATAATCTCCAGATGGGTCCCTATAGTCACTCCAAGTCTTCAAAATCATACTTCTTATGTACTCCACATCCCAACCCTTTCAAAATGGTAAGTGTGGTTTTGCATAAAACAGATGCTTCCCTTTAAAAAAGTTTGTTACAAGAGAATAGACTTCAGGATCAAGGGAATTAGGTAAGCTGTGCAATTACCAGAAAATACATGCTCCAGTGCAACTGGAAAGCACCATCTGGGACGTTTCAGACTGTAACAGTTCTGTAAAAATCTGCTTGTTGAAAGAAATAGACACTGCAGGGGCATTTAATCATCTCACTTTCTTATATAAAAGGAAATCCCTGAACTCCTTTAGAATATCAGTTTTGAGTATAATTAGCCTGGTGATGATAATGTGCTTCACAGGGAGTGGTGGATTTTTTGAAAGATTTTAAGTTATCTGAGAAACACATTTATCAGCTGATCTTATTCCTTGCCACCATCACCCAGTGACTTCAGTAAGTGGAACTGCAGTGACAATTTCATCTTAACCACCCTGAGAGTTGTTAAAGAAAAGGCACAGGACTTAAGGTGTCTTTAAGATGCACCAGAAAATTAAATTGGAACCATGTTTTCATTTTGGACTATAATGTCTACCTGTAGAATCCTCCTGGCCACAGGCTACATGACATTAGTTGCTAGCACACAGAGCAAATTTTAAGAGGGTTATTTTCAGCAGCTAGGGGACACAACTAAATGAAAATTTCACAATGAAAATGACATCCTTTCACTCACATTGGTCAGATGCCAACCCAGTTCCCTCTGACACTGTTTTGAAGAAAAATTAATTATCCCATAAATATTTTTTTTAGTTGAAAAACCAGTTAACCAGTCTGCATCACTGATACTGTGTTTTGCTGTGCAAGGCATAGCTGTGTTTGAGTTTGCTTTACTTCTAGTGCAAAGAGAAGAACCAGAAAAAGCTCTGATGCTGTGTCAGGGATTTAGCATTTTCATTTCAGCCTTTACATTTCTTTGTCACTTGGGTAGAAGATGGTAGGTCTTGAAATTCTTACTTACCAATGATGTCTGCTTCTCTGCATTGCATCTAGAAGAGACTGTTTCTCATGGGCCCATTGTTCCCAACACCTGGACTCCCACCAGAGCCTTAAGTATTAAGATGTGCTGTTTAATTTAATAGCCATGCAGTGCACAGCAGAGACTGAGTATGTGCAGATGTTTGAAATGTGGCTGTAGCACTGGGGCTATGCTGAAACACCAAAGCTGATATAGCATATGTCCTTACACTGAACTGAAGGCAGACATGATCTAATGCTGATGCAAAATTGATGTGGCTATTTTGCTCTCCTAGCATGTCCCACATGCAACTGATGATGGCACTGTGCTAACACAGCACTGTGGATAGCTTATTTTAACCATTTCATCCTGCAGACACCTACACAAGGCATGATGACAAGATTTCAGAGGAAGATGCATCAGCCAACTTAATTTTTTACTCACAGGTTACCAAGATCCTTCCAGAAAAAAAGTTTCTTCTGGTGACAGAAATAGTTCATGGATTAAGTTGTGGTCCTTCCACTCATGTGCCATGTGTTTAGACATCCTATGCTGATCAGGCAAAACACTTGACCTTGTCTGAAGTTCTCTTTGTTCTAAACCAGAACTGTGGTGGTACAAGATAACCAGCGACAAAACTAAACCTAACTGATAGTTAGGTGTCAGGGGGAAAAGCATCTACCACAGACAAGAGTCTTGCTGACAAGAACATTATTTTGCTCCTTTAAATTTCTAGACCCCTCCCTGACGACATGAGAATCTGTTTGAAGTGTGCAGAGGATATCTATAAATACACCCCTGCATCCTCTGACATCTGCATTTTAATATCTACTTTGATACAAAGTTTTCTCTTGGGTGACTGCAGTCATTTGTGTTGCAGTTACCAGCACAATTATATCACATTATGAGCAGCTTGAATACCAGCGAGGCAACCCCAATGTACTCATTGCCTAAATCTCACTCCCCCAGAATAAACCAAGGTCTAAAACTTCTATTGCAGTATTGTGCAGTAAGGATAGTAGCTGGCATGCTTGCTAGTATCTTTTAGTGGTTGAACATGAAAGGAAGTTTACACAATCCGTTCAGGCAGCCTGGGTCCCCCTTTTCAGGTGTGAAACATGATTCTAAATCATATGAGCAGGTATAGCAAAGGCAGCTTGTTACACAATGCCCGGCTTTGTTACAAGAGCAAGCTTGCCTTACTGGAACCTGAAATTTTGCAGTCTATGTGACTTTAATCAAACCAACAGATGTTAATCAGCTGGCTTTGCTTTGTTCACATGGAGTGTTATGTGCTGCTTCTGTGGAAAAGGACTTACAAGAGAAAGAAAAGCACAGATGTCCTAAACTCTAAGCCTTGGTACCAAACAATGAGCTACACCAGAGCTGCTTTTAGGCATGCTCCTCACAAAATGTTCAGTAATTAATGTATCTTCCTTCTGCTTAATGTACAAGCCATGCTGTTGTGTACTTAGTCTCACAGCACCATTCCACCAAAACTCAAGTCCTAGACTGAAATATATTATTGTATTCCTAAGCAGTGGCTGTTTTACTGGTGTGTATAAAACTGCATTTTTCCTTGGAAAACACTAGTTTTTGAGTATTTTAAGTATTGTTCCCTGGCCTCTGTTAGTCATTAGGATAATGAATTTTAACAGAATTTTAAATCCTAATTTCATTAGGATAATGAATACTTAACAGCGATGAAATGGAAAGAAATTTTCACTAATATTTTTTACTTATCTTTAAATAAAGGGAATCTCTGTCAGAATAGGAGATTACAAGGTAGTCCATCTTTTTGACAATAAGGTTAATTTCCTTTGGCAAAGTAATATTTTTTTCTGTTAGTTTTTTTCAGTTTTTTTAAATTTTGCATACAATTATTTACTGCTGTATAAGAAGTGAGAGAAGAGTGAAGATTGACCTGCTCAATGGTTCTGATGCAGCACAGCACATGCACCATGTCAGGGTTCAGTCATTAACTATCACAAGACTAGACTAGTCCATTTCTTTCTCACAAACAAGATAAAAAATAGGAAGAATCATGGCTAAAAAGGAAACATAGATTAAAAATGCAGTTAAAACATAACAGAGAGGTGATCACTCATCAACAGTACACATGAGAGAAGGGCAAATGGTTGAGGGTATCGAGATAATCAGTTAGGGTATGGTTTCCATAGCTTTTTCCCTTTTCACCTGTAGTGATGGTATCTACAAAATTTGAGATCAGCAGTTCTGCTGTCCCAGAATCCAAACTTTAATTACTTGTTACTGAGTTCTGGAATTGTTTCTGTGCAGGAAACGCTATGGAAACACTATGTGGTCTCTGGAGAAATGAATTATGTCTTGGGGTATTCCCTTTCATAAGGAGAGTAGGTGGGAAGCAAATAGCCACAAAACAGAATACAGTAGGAGAAAATGAGTTTGCTGTGCACATGACTGAACTCACAGGGCCATGTTATGACAGTGCCAAGTCAATCTAAAAATCTGTGTTAAGAAGTGATGAATATTGGAAAAGTCTAATAGTCATATAACTTGAATTGACATTAAGCCATGTCTGCCTTCAGTGTATTCAGAAGCTATTCTGTATCAACTACAGTTTTTAATCCAGATAAAAAAAAAGGCAGAATATATTTATCTTCAGCAGGAATGTCCAGAGGGTAGTTTAGTGTTAATAAAGTCTAATGGTTCATATTTAACATAAGAGCTCAACGTTTGCAGAAGCAAACTTCAAGAATTCAGGTGAGTCTGTAGTGGAAGGTGTCCTGCTAGAAGAACAAATCTCAAATAGGAATTTCATGGAGGTGGCTATGAGAGTCTCTATGTTCTGGGGGCTATGCTGCCCCCAGTCTCTGCTGATCTTGGCTAGGGTAGAGTTAATTTTTTTCAAAGTAGTTAGTATGGTGCAATATTGTGTGCTGAAAACAGTGTTGATTATACAGAGATGTTTTAGCTGTTGCTGAGCAAATCTTATATAGAATCAAAACCTTTCCTGGTCCTCATACAGCCCTGCCAGTAAGTATGCTGGGGGTGGGCAAGAATTCAGGAGGGGACACAGCTGGGACAGCTGACCCCACTGACCACAGGCACATCCCACACCATATGAGGTTGTGCTCAGAAATAAAAGATGGGAAAAGAATAGAAGAGAGGGAAAACTTGGTTATGGTCTTCCCAAGTAAATATTACAAGTGATGGAGCCCTGCTTTCTTAGAAATGACTAAACGCCTGTTTGCTTATGGGAAATAGCAAATTCCTTGCTTTGCTTTGCTTGCACACACAGCTTTTGCTTTGCCAATTTAACTTTCTTAAGTATCTTAATTCATGAGTTTTTGCACTTTTATCCTTTCAATTCTCTTCCCCAAACCAAGAGCCAGCTGGGGTGGAACTGCACTCCAGGGCTAACCCACATAACCCCATGGGCTTCAGCACATTGTAGTCAAACACAAATCAGACTGGTTTGGTGAATTCAGGCATACTGACTCCTGAAGTTTCTTGATCAATGATCAAAAAAACGGATACAATTTATCACTTGTACCTCATCTTTTCTTAGGAGCATTTGATCAGGTATGACTAATACTCTGTAGCTGCTGTTATCTGCATTACTAGAAAATTCCACAAGGGCACTGCATTTCTAGCATTCTAGATATGCTAGATACACAACAGAAAGTGTCCCTTCTCAGCATCTTTCACTACATTGCCTTTACAGGGATGATTGGGTTGTCCAAAGTCTTACACACTGACAGGAAAGCCCACCACAAGAAAAAGGACCTCACAAGTAGTCTCTGTAGACAGAGTAGCAATCCCCTTTTATGTCCAGGAATATTTTTCTTTGCATAAACTGAAGAATTTCACTGGTAAATCTAAATTGCTATCCTGGTTGCCTAGCTCTTGTACTGAGGAAAGGTGTCTACTCTTCATTCATTCTATGAACAACCAATCTTTCATTTAGATGTTTAATGTTAGGTAGCCTAAACCTCCCAGTATTATCTGGTAGTTCTTTTAATATTTATTTCCTTTTTCTTTCTCTTAAGAATAGAGAAAGCCGAAATGAAGGCAAATATTTTTTCTCAAGCACTGAAACCACTCGAGTATTATGAATGGTGACTCGGGAGCTGGTTTTAAAAAAAGAGGAGTCTTACATATCTGGGTCAAAATGGGAGTTTCTGAGCTTTGTAGACTCAGCTCACCTGTCATGTCAAGTTTGCTCTTTTGGGTGCCAAATCCTGTTTGGAGCTCTGAAGCACTGCTGGTTAACAAACACACCCCTCCTCAGTGTCTGACGCTGACATTCCACCGCTGACATTCCACACACCAGCAGAATAGAAAGATGGGATGCTGCCGAGGGGCATTCTTTTCATCCAGGCTGAAGACAAAAAGTTTTGGCTGTGCAGGCACAGTTTGTGACTATAGAAGTGCAGTTATTTTTGCTATCTTCACTAAATTATCCAGCAACCACAGGAGCACATGAATCAAGTTCTTTTGTTTGCATATTTACAGTATAATGTACTTGAGTTGCCAAACTAACTTAATGGAAAATTAAAAGGGATTCCAGCTCTTTCTGTGGCTCTGCCTCTACAACTATGAACAAGTTGATGCAAACCATGACAATCAACCACTAGTCAGTTCTGATTATAGAGAGCAGATATTTAACTTGCAGAAATCCTACATCTTGTGGTACTGTCTGGAAAACAGAGGCCTTGATTTGTGGGATAATCCCAAAAAACCCTGAAGATTGTGGGATCTACCACTGTGCATATTATTTTAGAGTTAGCTCAGGAGAAGAATGAAAACCTGAGAAGATTAAAGTTTGCCAACCCCTAAGTCTGGCTGTTCTTCTCTGTCATATATATCAAAAGAAAAACGTCCAAGAAAAGAGAGAATACGAGGAAGCAGTTTGCTTGGCAGTTCTATTTTGGTTTCTGCCATGTTATATTTTGAATTTTATATTGAATTCTGTGCTAGGAGATTGCATCTGTTATTTGAATTTTAATGAACACATTTTTCCTTCCTGAGCATAAATTTTATTATCCTCATTTCCATACCATTTATATGCACTCATTTAATCAGTTTTAGAATAAAAAGTATTATTCAAACTATAATACAATTCTGCAATTAAATATTATGTACAGACAGAGATTGATTTGATTCCCTCCTTTATGATATGCAAAAGAGGCCTGAAGATTTTGTCAGAAATACTTTTGCCTCCATTACTTTTCCCATGAGTAGTTTAGACCAGTCCTATTTTTCCTGAAAGTCTGCAAGAAACCTGAAAGTCATTGTGATGTCTTTAAACAGACCTGAACAATGACATGAAGTGAAACCAGAGTATTTTTTTAAGATTACGCATATGAAACTCTCAATTTTTTAATTAATAATTTGGATCAGAGAAAAAAATACTTGAAAGAAAAAAAAAATTTAAAAATTCCTTTTTCCTTCAGTTTAATACTAAAAAGAATTGCCAGGAAAGCAATAAGTGAATTTCAGTGAATTAAAAATGTATTTTTATTTGCAGCATTTGAATGTTTTTTTCTACTCACTCTTCATATTCACTCTTGAAACCATTCTAGTTAATACTAAAGTCCATGGAAAATTAATTTTCAGTCCATGACAAAGTTAGTGAAGTATATCAAGCATAACAATCTCAGGAGCAGTAGGGTTTTTGTCCAAATTTCTCATTAGTGTTAAGATGCCTATCAACTAATTTTGGCAAGTGAGGGCATGACTGAGATAATGCATGCAGGTCACTGTTGCTTGAATTGCCTTCAGCCCAGCTGCACTTTTTTACTAGATCTTTTTCCTGTTTGTTTTTTTTCTCTTCTTTGTGTGGGCTGATGCCTGGAGATTCAGCGTGAAAGATCCTACAGGCGTCTGACCCTGCTTTCCCACAAAGACCATGCATGTTCATATATGCTACCCTAACAATTTCTCTTTCACAACAATCCCTTCTGAAGGACAAAGAGAAAAATGAAAGCCAAGATGCCATACAATAATCATGAGAATGAATCACCAGGGGAATGAGACACAGATGTATTTCTCAGGATCAACCTGCATACTGCAAATATTTTATTTGCAAAGGCAAATAAAATATTCTCACACACAGAGTACAGAAGGTGAGATCCAGCGCAGCCAGACTTTAGGAGAGTTGGAGTGATGTAATCTATAGCTGTTCCTACAGCAATCTTGAATATGCAACTAATCTTTGTAGCCAGTTGCACTCTGAATCAACAGCTGCTGATGGATTAATGGAATATTTTTCAATGGTTATTTCAAGCCATTTTTCTTCTTTCTGTGCAGACTGAAAACTTAAACATTCAGATAGTTCACATACTAAACTGCATAATGAACAGACATACTGTCTCTTCCTCCTGCGGTGAAAAAACACCACCCTACATCTTACATATTAGGCAAAGACACTAGGAAAAACTAGCTAATCTCGCTGGCAATTTCAATAGCCTCCCTCCAAACAATAGCATTAGTGCATGCAAGGTGAAAGCAAATTTACCATTGAAGCTGTGTAGCTCCTCAGTAATTTTCTCACTCTCATACCATTCAGCTTACTATTTTGAAACCTGATGTATCATGGATCTAGAAGTACAGATTTATTTCTCTGTATTGAGACTTGCTCTTATTTTAGAACTATCCTGGCAGCAACCTTCCTCAGATGATATTAGGAAGCATTTCAAGTTTCTGCCATGAAGATTGAAAATCTCATTCCTGAAAAGATTAATTATTTCCTTTTTGAGCAAAGTGAGACTTCAGGGACAAGAGAAGCTTCTAGGAAGCCTTCTTCCTTTACATCTTTCTAGAGAAGAACAGAAATATCAGTTCTAGATGCACAGTGGTGGGTATGTGGGCTGGGAAAGGCGATGGGGGAAGGGTTTTCTCTAACCACATCTAATGAGGCTATGCCAAAGCTATGCCAAAATTAGATTGAGAAGGAAAAAATCATCTGGAAAATTGCAGCAACTTAAAGCACAGTATTTTAGTGCAAGTCCAGAGGGACAGCAGGAGTGTAGTGATATTTATCAATAGCTACAACATAGAGTTCCAACAAAAAGAGAAGGAACAAATTGCTCTCTGCCCTTGGCATGATAATTTGCCTTATACCTTCTGCATTTTCATATATTAGTTTGAAAAGCAGAGGACCAAAACAATCAACAACAGATGTTCCACACAATCAGTGTGGTACATGAATTCAGTTAGCATGCAAATTATCATCCCTGGGCTATTCATAAGGACTGCTGGGAAAGCAGGCAGCCTGCTTTGCAAAAATAGATAGAAGGAGTATGATTAAAATGTCTGGATTCAATCACATGTTTAATCACCATCCACTACTTTAGCTCAGCTACAATGACTGGTAGCTATTATGACAAAAATCTGAAAATGTACATGATGCACAGTGGCACCCAGGAGCCCGATAGGTGGTCTGTGCTTGATCAAAGTGATCAAAGCTTTGCTCTGTGTTTCCCTCTCATCCATTTCACCACAACAACTTTAAGTGCACAAAATATGATTTATAGGAGGATTTATACTTTCATTTTTAGGCTTGGGTCTTACGAACTGTGTCTCAATTTTTCAGTGAAAGTAATAAAATATTTTTATCCCTCCTTAAAAGTAACAATATGTGACTGTGTTATCTGTTCAGAACTGGATAATACAGGAGAGTAGAGGCATCTAACCTGCCTACACAGAAATCAAAGGTGAATCCCAAGAAAAATTTTAACGTGTCCCATGAAAAGCTTATTCAAATAATTCTGAAACTTAAGGGTCAGGTAAGTCATCCTTGTGCCATTTTGGCACTTTCTTTGTAGTTGTGGATGGATGCCAGAAGGGTAGTAAAAGTAGCAGGAAAATTATAACCTCAATTTAATTTTTTAATATCAAAGAAGTAGGTTAGTTAGAATTTTTGGCAACAATATATATTATTTATTCAACGAATGAAATAAAAAAAAAAAAGGCACCTGTGAGGGTGAGGGATAGACTAGAAATTTTACTCATTGTGATAAGTGCTTGATTATGTGAAGAGCTCTGTTGTTTTCAAAGGGACTTCTTTTTTTTTCGTTGGATAATATCACTCAAAATTAGCCAAAATTAGCTTGAAAAGGAAAACTATCAAGTGGACTGAAGACTGTTTATATTACACTGTATATTAGGATCACCATCAATGGCAAAACATCAACTAAGGGGAAATTCTGTAATAGGGTGATATGAGGATGAGCTGTAGTACAGTACTGTATTGACAAAGAAATAAAAGCCAGGGTCATTTTAAAGGATATTTCAGGACACTACCAAACTTAGAATACTCACAAATATAGGCAAGATAATCAGAATTTCTCTAAATCTAGGGAAATTAGGAACTGGGATAAAATAGGACTTGGGAATATGAATGTTATGGAAGCAAGGAGAAAGTAAACTGAAATACATGGTAGCAGAAAACTGGGTAGCAGAAATGCCAAGAAATGGAATGGAAATGAGAGCCAGTGGCTCTATGACTGCTGCAGCTGGCAAGGTGAGCGTGGAGTTCATGAAACTGGTCATGGTTATGGTACAGGTTTTGGAATTTGCACAACTGGGGAGATTAGTAAGGATTCATAGTTTTGAGAAACAAATGGCATCTGAGATGACTGCACTTCATTTGGGTTCTATGCTAGCCTTAGTAAATTACTTCTGACCTTTGCTGCAAACCCCTTTCACAAGCAAAGGGGCAGGAGAGGTACAGTGTATTTAACCTTCCGAGGATGAAGTGGGTGGATAGTTTTGAAGAATTAATGCCTTTCAGCCTGCCACAAATAGAACATCCAATGTCCTTTCAGTGTGCCTCGAGCTATGACAGCCCAGCTTCTCCCTGGAGTACCAAAACAATACCCATGTGTCTTCCATTACAGAACATTGTCTGTCACTTGACAGACAATTTCAAATGCAGAGTAAAGAAGAGACATGGCAAGTAAATAAATAAAGAAGCACGATCCTGCCTGCTAGATGTGCTTGTACACAGCTGATGGGCTGTAAAGTCAGCATTCACTCTGCTCTTGTAACAGCTCTGTTGGCAATGGGAGGCTCATGTCGTTACTTAGAAATGAAAGCCTGTAGCTGAGGCATTCAGATTAAGAGGAAAGACAGTGCTATAACAAGAAAAGTAGCATATGCCAGTGGATCAGATGCAATTTGTATATTTTAACATTGAAACATTCTGTCCTGATTAAAACTTAATTGGTCAAAACACTGACTCTGCAGACTTCTTGGCTACAATGAACACAAATATTTAAAATGCACAGTTCTTGATTAAAACAGTTACTGTGCACCATGACTAGCAGCATTATTATTTAAACAAAAAGGAAAGGAATGAAAATATAGAATGTTCCCAAGTTACCCAAGTAGAACTGCAGTGGTAACGGTTCTGAAGTTGGTCACTGTAAGATATACATTTTTTCTTGATTAAAATAAAGAGAAAGTAAGCACTCATTCATTTTGGTTTTTAAACTGGGGTTTGCTTGGTCAGCTTACCTTGTCATTTTTGAGAAATGCCTCCAAACCTATTTCTCATACTTTTTATTTGTCAAGAAATTTCAATAATTTCCTATATCCTCCAATCCTGCACAACAAAACTGAAGAAGGAATTCTCAGCTGCTAGCCAAAAGGTCTAGAAAAGTTTCAATAAATGGTTTTCACTTCCTTCAGACTTTGTTCGCTTACCCACATGAGCAGCCCATCACTAGTTCTGCCTTAGGTTCAGGGTGTTCTGAACAGCACATTTGAAGATGGAGGCAAGAGGCTAGCAGAGAAATCAGCAGCTGTTACTCACAAAAGCTGATCCATTTTTCAAGTCTTTCCATCCCCTTTCATCAAGGAGTGTGTAAGCAGTCTTTCCCACCCAAGCCTAATGGCAGAACTCAGCAGTTCCTCTTGCAATACAGAAATTATGCAATCTACATTCTAATTTGAGGACTATTCATAAGAATGAGTTGTGTTATTGATTTCAGATGATGTGTGAAATTTCCTAACCTCCTTTTTTCCAGAAGAATTGCTCATTTTGCAGGAGCAGCTCTCAGGTTCTGGCAGGTCCCTGAAGTAGAGAGCTACAACCCTGTTGACACAAAGTGTAGACAACCCTGGAGTAGCGCTTTTAGCACTAGAATTAAGAAGTGAGTCTACCTAGTTGCATATTTACTACGTGAAAAACAAAAGTAGTTGCCTAAGATATTTCATGGAAAAACCTAATAGTGGGGAAACATTGCAGCCTGCTGAGCATTGCAGCGTACTCAGCCAAAGGCAGTAGGTCTGCATTACTGTTGTTAATTCTTTGATTTTATTATATCTGAATTACACACAGAACAAAATACACACAGAATGGCAATTGAACTAAAGGAGTAAAAAAGAATTCCTCTCTTTTCTGAGTGGAGAAATCATACTGGCTGTTTCATAAAGAACATTGAACAGACAGATATTATTGTAAATAGTGTTTTTAGTCTGGGTAGAGGAAAAGAAGGAAATAGATGCTCATTTACACATAATGTTGGAAAGTAACTTTCACAGCTCAGGAATCTGAAAGTGCATCCTAAAATGCATTAAAAAATTCAAATAAAATAAGATATTAAAACATATTCCATTGTTAAAGTGACAACAACCCATGAAAATGAGTAAGCAGTAAGTTTCAAATGGGAACAAATGGCTTGTAAAGCTTTTTGGGTAACTATTTCATCTACAAAAGTGCACCCCCCAATCCCAAACCTCTGTAGACAGGAACTTTCTGTAAAAGTCATATTTAAAAACTACTGAACAAAAATGCTTTACCATGAGAGACTACCATCTGTTTACTATATTAAATATACAGATCTTTGTGCTTTTATTAGAAGACTTTTTCCTTTAACAAGGCAGACAGAGGAGCTTACACGTACAGCAAACCTTTTTACTGTAAAAATGTGTACAAGCTGTAGTGTAGAAATGGCATGTCATTTGGGGAAGATTACAAATTCTGTCTTTGGGTGCTGCTCAGAGACAAGAAATACAGTTATATTTGCTTCATTCCTGTAGCAGCGGATGTAAAAATCACTTGTCAGGGAGCACAAGAGATTTTTCTGTTAAGTCAGGTCATTTACTCTGCCAGCAGACCCTACCAATATGAGGAATTTAAAAGAAACTCCTTAGCTAAAGATTATTTTTAGCATTATGTGTCTGTGTGAAACCTAGAGGTGTTGATACCCATGCAATGGGAAATCGTTCCTTATGGAGCTGACCAACTGATGTACCACAGCTGGACTGGAAGTGAACTTGGGACCGTCTTGTTCACTCAGTCATGGACTTCAACACTTCACTAAACAAATGGCATTTTAATTGAGGTCTGATATCAGAGATTTGTGAACTGTAACCAGATCCAGTTACTAATAAACAGAGGTCTTGAACAGTATTCCTTAAAGAGATACTATGCAAGTACTATATTTCAGTAATTAAAGCTTTAAATTATCTATAGCAACTGTTTCCCCTAGTAACAATACATACCATAATAATGTGAGCAACTTCTCAAAAGATTTTTTTAAAAGGTACTGTATTGTCGCAAATGCTTTCTACTATTGAAAGATTTCTTATGGGTGTTTGCTTGCTGTGATATATGTAAGAAACCTGTACCAAGAAGAAAAACTTTGTATTTTGGAAAAGAAAAGAAAGAAGGAAGAATAAAGATGCAAAAGAGAGAAAAATGAAGGCAGGGAAAACAGGGGAGGAGAGGAGAGGAGAGGAGAGGAGAGGAGAGGAGAGGAGAGGAGAGGAGAGGAGAGGAGAGGAGAGGAGAGGAGAGGAGAGGAGAGGAGAGGAGAGGAGAGGAGAGGAGAGGAGAGGAGAGGAGAGGAGAGGAGAGGAGAGGAGAGGAGAGGAGAGGAGAGGAGAGGAGAGGAGAGGAGAGGAGAGGAGAGGAGAGGAGAGGAGAGGAGAGGAGAGGAGAGGAGAGGAGAGGAGAGGAGAGGAGAGGAGAGGAGAGGAGAGGAGAGGAGAGGAGAGGAGAGGAGAGGAGAGGAGAGGAGAGGAGAGGAGAGGAGAGGAGAGGAGAGGAGAGGAGAGGAGAGGAGAGGAGAGGAGAGGAGAGGAGAGGAGAGGAGAGGAGAGGAGAGGAGAGGAGAGGAGAGGAGAGGAGAGGAGAGGAGAGGAGAGGAGAGGAGAGGAGAGGAGAGGAGAGGAGAGGAGAGGAGAGGAGAGGAGAGGAGAGGAGAGGAGAGGAGAGGAGAGGAGAGGAGAGGAGAGGAGAGGAGAGGAGAGGAGAGGAGAGGAGAGGAGAGGAGAGGAGAGGAGAGGAGAGGAGAGGAGAGGAGAGGAGAGGAGAGGAGAGGAGAGGAGAGGAGAGGAGAGGAGAGGAGAGGAGAGGAGAGGAGAGGAGAGGAGAGGAGAGGAGAGGAGAGGAGAGGAGAGGAGAGGAGAGGAGAGGAGAGAGGATGTGGATTTAAGGCCAAATGCTGTGTTGAAGAAAATGGACAAAACTTCTTTGATGTCACTAGAGCTTAATCACTTCAATTGGCAGAGAGAACAGGACCGTGTCTTAGGCGGTTCTTTGAACAATTCACATCTGACATAGATTATTAAAGGGAATTAAAATTCTTGAATACAGCAGCCATTTTTATTCATATCCTCCTAACATTTAAGAACATATAAAAGCTGCCCCATAGAGCAACAGGACTATCTAGTACTATATCCCAGTTTAATATTGTATGCTGTGTTCAAGGGATGATATGAGCATTAACTGTGATTTGTTTACTAGAAGACATGTATTTCCAGTATGACTTTTGAAAGATCTTCCTACAAATGTATCTATACACAATTCAGTGATTTTTAGAATGTTGTGGTATATTTCAGAGTCATCTCACATCTTCACCTTTCTTGCCTTGGATTACCAAATCTCAAGTACAGAAGTATGTTGTACTTGAGAAGCATAATGTTAGAGATGAGTCATGGCACTGAGCCCAAGCTAGTACATCTAATAAATACAAACGGTATAAACAATGCCTTCTGAAAGTTCAGTTTTCAGCTGCAGATGCTGCCTTGGGCCTTGAATTTTGTTGTTGCCTATTCTGCAGCTACCCTTGTATGCAGCAGCTGGAGCAGCTATAAGCAAACACACAGCATGGGGTCAGAGCTCATGTCAGCTGATGAAAACCATTGCTGAAAATCAATTCAGCCGCCTGGCTCTACACAACAGTTGCTTCCTCACTACTTTACAGGAACAAAGACCCAACTACACAAGTTTCTTCAGTCTTCACTGCAATGTCCAAGGATGCCTACATTCTTCTCAGCTCAGTGGAAGGTACTTTATTCTACTTGTTTACTTATTCAGAGAAGGTGAAAAGTTACATTTCTCTTTCCATGTTCACATTGGAGAACTGCTACACTTAATAAGTTGAGGAGGTTTTTGCATTCACCTGTTGCTGTGATATCAAAAATTATCTCTATATTTTCACAAGTCTCATTTGCTGTTTATCTCAAAAAGATCATGTTGGTATCATGTCTGCTGCATTGCTCTTGTAGAGCATCACATGTGTGTTGTCTTTCTCTTTTGCTTCCTCCCTGTTTCAAGAGACTTGGGCAGGCTTTTTTCAGCATGTGTAATATGCAACAACACAGAAATGTCATTTGGAAACAGAGCTCCCCTCCAGCTATGTATCTATCATACCAAATCCAAAACCCAGCCTGTAATTAACAATCTGCCTGGTCTCACTTGCCCTCCTGGCTTGACTCTCCATATGTTATATCTGAACCAGAGCACCCTTTCTATCACCATCTTTAAATCCTAGGACCATAAAAGGTCTTTGTACAGTCTATTTCTCAGGTAATATGAAGTCCTCTGAACCCAGCACAAATTCCTTCAAGATCCACTGCACAATGTTATAATTACCAAAAGAAGACTAGCTTAGTTGCTGCTATTTTAGACTGGTTATTTATGTTTTAGCATTATTTGTAAGAAAGTTATCAACTCCAAAGTGTTGAAAGATCCTGGCTTCCTTAAGACTCAAATTGGTTACGTGACAAAAGTTCAAAATTTATGATGCAAAATCCCAAGAGTTTTATAAAAAACTAACTGATGATTCCTTCATTTGTTTATTCTTGTTTTCTTAGAGATATGCTTTGAGTAAATCTCTGAGAGAGTCTTCAAAACTAAAAATGTTTAAAAGACAATGCTTCTTTTAAATAAAATTGTGTGTTTCAAATAATCATGTGATCTAGGACAGGTCAAAAGGGACAGGCTGTCAAGAAGAAAAAAAACAATTGATAACTGAATAGCAAATTAAAACACTAGGTGAACTGATTTTGAATGGGGGAAAAGTTGATGAATCTGTTTATCAGTTTTCACTCATTAATAATTGATTATTTATGCATTTAAAGTAAATTTAAAGTAAAGACACTGTTCAAGGGAACAATATGATACCATTTACTTTGGTTGCTTATTGCATTTCTGTAGTTGACTGTGTCTTTCTTCACATCATAGAATTATCATCATTATAATCAAATTATTTAGGTTGAGATCTTAAGGATGTAGTTCTAACCCCTCTGCCATAAGCAGGAACATCTTAGTTTCTCTAAGCCTCATATAGCATGGCCTTGAACACTTCCAGCAACAACGCATCAACAACTTCTCTCAGCAACCTTGTTAGGTGCCTCATCAACCTCACAATAAAGAAATAGTTCTTCATACCTCCTCTAGACCTACTCTCTTTCAGATTGAAGCCATTGACATATGTCTTATCACTACTTGCCCTTGTAAAAAGTTTCTCTCCCTCTTTGTACCTACTTGAACACTTATTTATGGTACGGTTAGAACTACAATACTTCTTTTCTAATGTTTTGAAATATGTGATGATATCTTTCAAGGAGGGTTTTAGTAGGAAAACATTCAACACTTGACCTGTTACAAGCTTCCTCTTCATCTCTCCTTACTCAGGAGACTGAAGGGCAATGTGCATCTTAGAGATGTATTTTTATGATGTGCTAAATCGGCATTTGCAAATGGAGTTCTTACTCTGTATGTGCAGTATGGAAAGATCCTGGTGGAGCACTGCAGATGGATTACATCACCACTCTATGGACAGCTCCAGCTTCTTGCCACAAAACAGGAATGTGAAGTCTGCTTGACTCTCCCAAGTCTGTCTCACCTGGTTGTCCCTGGTGTGTCCATCAGTTTCCCTTTTGCTTGTCAGTCTAAACATCAATTTGCGTAGTTTGAATGTAGCAGAAGGACAGTTGGCAGCAAATTTGATCTGCCAGCGGGATTAGGACAGTGGGCAAATATGGAAATACAGATTGACATGGATACATGCTTCTCAGCAGATTCTTTCAGTTCATCATGGCTTGTGAGATACAGCCAGAGACACTGCTGGGCAATTGGCTGAACACATGCACACACGTTTTCATCAAAGCAATGATTTCACCTAACAGCAAGCAGAGGACCTAGGTGCACAGCTTCCCCAGCAACCTTCCCTCTTCATCAGTGCATGTGGGTCCAGGACTGGGACAAAAGTGAGAATGGTGGCTTAAGATGCTGCTTTCAGCATCTTAGGTTTTGGCTCTGCTAGGAATGTCTTGCTAATATCCATACTGGTATCACATTTGAGTGCAGACACAGACTGAGATAAATGCAAGTATACAGATACAACTCTACCTGAGGAACACATCACCAGAGCAGCTCATATCCCTAATTGAATAGCCAGCAAAAATTCAAAGTGCACAGGCAACCTAATCAGTGAGTTACTTTAAAAATAATCTACAAAAGGCTGGATTGTCACTGACCTTGTTCTCTTGTGTGACCAAGATACACAAAGTCAGTTTGTACTGAGCAAAGATAAAGGTGTCTTTGTAGCTTCTTCCACTGATAGAATCACTGAATCATTTAGTTTAGAAAAGAACTTTAACTGCAAAACCAACACCACAAAGTTGACCAAAAGAAGTGATGGAATGACTGAACATCCTTCTCCAGCAGCTGCCTATAATGCAGCTGGAGATTATAACAGTGAAGATAAGGGTTGCAATTTTTACCATGCTTCCCTTTTAGTAATACAGATATTATCCATCATTGATCTACTCAAACACCTAATGTGTTTGTCCCATGTGTGGTGGGACTAGCACAGACTGGAACACAGTTGGACAAATTTGTAAGTGTTGCACGTTGAGAGCTGAAGTAAAAAATACCTTTTAATAATAATTAAACTCAACTAGTGTGATTTTTTTCATGTATGGAGGATCTAAATTTTTACTGCTACAGGTGCTGGGATGGAGAAGATAGCTCCTCACAATTCAAGAACTATTTAAATTATTTCCAACTTCACACTGTGGTTACTTGTTTATGCATGGAGTCTCCTTTTATAACTTTCAGTGGGATAAAATAATTTTCATTCTGATTGTGCTTAGGTAAACATGTTCTGAGCAGAATAAAAATCTCTGCTCAGAGCCAAGCTTTCTAAATTTGAGAATATTCAGATCTAGATTTTACTTTCTGCCCGCTTCTAGGGTATACAGTAGTATTAATATGTGAAAGCTTTTTGCCAAACTTCTTTTACAGTATTTTATCCATAAAGCAAAGTTTCTGTGTTTTAGAAGTAGCATTTTCCATCTGTGAGATGTAAAAGATTGACTGAAAAAGGAGCATCACTCAAGCTATATAACAGGGAAAATGACTTTCTTCAGAGAAGGAACTGTTATGTATAAAGCTGCTCTGAGAGTCAAAATTGTAATTTCCTACATAAAATAAGTAAATTTTCCCTCTTTCTTACATTATGTTCTGTCATACCCACTGTTGTCTCTCCAATGCTACTGGAAAGATCTCACTGGGCACTGTGGTTGCTAGAGAACAGCCTCCTCTTCCTAAAATACATCCTGGATCACTTTGAAGTGCACCATGCAATCAAAAATAGATGTGCTTAACTCTGTGCTTGTACATTTTTCCATCTAAAAGGAAAAATGTTGCTGCATATAAGCATGCTCAAAGTCAGAGACCAAAAAGGCTGGCTCATGTTGTGAGAACCCTTAAGGTAAATAGTTGTTATTTTTAAACAGACCTAGCTTTTATGAAGACTGCTGAATTCCCAAAGAAAACTCATTAAAAACTCTGCCAAATCATTCCAGAGACCTCTAGCTGCTTCCTGAATCACCTCGGACTCTGCTAACACCCAGGGCAATATCTGCCTCTCTAGCAGATTTGTAAAAAGCATCACTCCTTGGCTTATTCGCTGCTGATTACAAGATTGAGCATCAAAAAAATAAAAGACTGCTCCAACAGCCATTAACTCTGTGTGCTGATATCTAAACACCAGAAAAATGAATTTGACTTTCATATGGCTCTATAGTTTAGAAACCTCTGAGTTAAACCATTTAAAAATGCTATGAGTATGCAAGGCAGAATTCACTGGCTACACATAAAAAACATAACTAGTAAAATTGAACAGCCCTTTCTCTTCTCTCCACAGATCCTGTCATTTCCCTTCCACAGAGCTACAGACCAATAGTACAGTAGTGAGCCAACAAAGAGATCTTTGCTAGTATGGATTTAGGAAAAAAACATCCTAACCCATATTAATAGTCCTGTTTGTTTCAGCTTATTTCCTCTGGGGTCAGAAGTTAGTGAGAGAGCCAAGGAGCTGGCTTTAGAGCACCTTTAAAAATCCACAAATTTCCTTCATTGGGTCAACTTCATTCTGTTTTCAGTCAGAAAGAAACCAAACGAAAGCAGAACATGGAAATGGCTAGAGACCAATGTAGAAACAATAGATTGAAGATGACAGAGGCATCAATTTCAAAATGGAGATGGTGACAGACTTCTTTTAAACACCTCCACTGTGCCAAAAGAAAAAACAAAACAAAACAAAAAAAACCCCCAAAAACCTAAAAAAACCACCATAACACAACCAAAAAAACCCAACCCCAAACACCAAAGGCTGAAAGAAGCTACTGGGATAAATGAGGTGTGATAGGTAAGTTCCTGAAAATATTTTAGGTTCAAATTTTCTGCTCATATAGCTAAAGCTTATTACACTCCACATCTGTCTTTGGATACAGGGAACATAAATGATACACTGATTACTAACAGAGCTAGGTCCGTTTATTATTCGAGACTGCTCTTGCTCAAAAGGAAATGTTAGTGATTATCCTTCCTGCAAGTTTTATCCTTTCTTCCTTTTCTCTTTCAAATGAATGTATTTTAAAGGTTTGCCTTTCAAATTCTTTAATATCTTCATATTAAAAAAAAATGTTAAGAAATGTATATTTTCTACTACTCTGAATAGCAAACCTGGTGATATTTATTACCTGATATATTTGTTATTCTGTCACTCTGCTCTTGTACATATATACTAGCCATAAAAATAATGTAAATTCTCCAAGGTGAATGGAAGGTTTTAAAGCCTGCTTACTCTCATACACATTAAAAAAATATTTACTTTCAAAGTTCCAAATATAAAAATGCTACTTAAAAGACATTCTGGAAAAACACAACTGGCAAGGTGGCAATGACAAGCAGAATGAAGTGGGAAAAAGGTTACAATGAGATTAAATGTTGCATAAGAAAAAGGCAGGGGGAAAAGTATTTGTAAGTGCCAAAATACCTGCCAAGTAACAGGCTATTCTTCAGCTGTGTTGAATTTGAACAGTTTCCCATTGTATCACATCATCCATTTTTGGGCCACCTCTAAGTTTTGAGCTGGCTTGTTAAAGTAAAGCACATAACAACAACTCAGTAAAATAGAGTAATTCCCCCGAATAATTTTCAGTTTCTTCCCTCTTCTTTTCCCCTTGCTGAAGGAAGGGGAAATGAAATAAATTTAGAGCCATTCTTTCCAGCAGAATGCTTAAAAATGAATATCAGGTTTTTAAGACCTGTCACCTGCATTACTTTTTTAGGCTTACCAAATTATATTTACTGCAGAAGTTTCAATAATTGCCATTAGAAGCCCAAAAAATTGTGGCAGAATCAGATTGCAGATCATTAAGCCCACAGACTTTTAAAGATGGTGGAGGTGCATGAAGAGGTGAAAGCCAAAATATGTGTTAGTAGCAAAACTTCATATCTTTCAAAGTATTGTTGTTGATAATATAAATTATCATACAACATTTATGGTGGACAAAAGGTTTATTTCTGTGGCTGTATCTGCTATTCCTTTCTTCCTTGTTTGAGTCTTTGTGTATTACCATAATGATGGCACTGGAAGCTGAACTACTTTCCCTTCCAAAGGCTGTGGACTGCAGGTAATTCACCAAAGTATTGAAAAAGATTAAATGCTGAGAATCATGCAAATGGGAAAATAAAGGAGAAAATTCCCTTGTTTGGAGCTTGTAATTAGCTCTTCTTCAATAGATGTTCACCTGATTGTTATTCTGTGCTGGTACAGGGCTGTTTGAGAGATTTGGCAGCACTGTGCTAGAAGCCACGGGGAAGTGTCATTCTTGTGCTCTGTCTGTAGTAACAGGGTTGTAGGGCAAACTGGGGCAGCAAAAGCCCAAGTGAGGGGAATGGTCTTACACTAATATCACTACTACTACAGCTGCTGAGGGCTAGTCTTGCTCTTCTCTGGAGGCATGACTGCAACACAGAGGCTCAGTTCAGAGTCATAAAAGCCTTCACAGGTGTTTGGGGTGCACATTGAAGAGGGAAGTGATGCTCACTACTGCTGCTGTGATTTCCCAGCTGAACAGCCTGGATGCACGTCGTTCCTAGATAGCTCCCAACCTGCCCGGCCATTCTCTGTCTGTAATATAATACATGCCTGAGTGAGAGAGAGTTTTCAGTAGGGACTTCAATGAGGGGAAAGGTTACAAGGCTTGAAGAGACTTTCAAGGCATGGGGTCTGGCACTGGCCCTCTGGTTCACTGCTCTTTGTACCTCCAGCACATATGCAGACAAGCCTGGAAAAAGGAGATGGAGAGGTTTTTTGTCAGCTAAAGCAAAGATGTATGTCAGTGGATCAGTGTGGCTGTCTTTTTAACAGCAGCTCCTGGCTACTGTTCCACCAGCCCTGTACTGAAATTGCTCACAGCCTTTGCACCTCAATGGCATTTCCTGAGCAGCAGAAACTCAGCAGAATTACCTTCAAACATGTTTGTGCCAGCACAGTGACACACAGCTGCAAAAGAATTCACATCAAGTGAAAAGGGACAGTTGTCCACTCTAGAAAATACTAACTCTGGGACTTACAATCATTGCAAGGTGTTGCAAATCCAGTAGCACATCTCAGCTTTACTACTGTAGTTTCAACTGGGCCACTGCCTTTGGGGGGAAAAGAAAAATAAACACTCCCAAACGTATACAACTTTTGTTGGCTGAGTAACGGCAAACTTTTTTGGGCCAAGAGCAATCATAATGGAGCAACTGGCTAGTTACTGTTAGTTAGTTTATTTTTTTTTGTTTTGTTTTGGTTTTGGTTTTTGTTTGTTTTTTCCAACCACAGAAATGCTTGCATGTCAAGTGACATGTGCAAGAGACACCATCCAAAGGGAGTAAAGGAAAGGTGTACCTATGCAATTCTTCACAACACCAAAATGAAATATTCTAAGCATGGGATTTTAAAAATTTATTTTTGTCCAAGGTGTGACTGTGCCATACAACTTTATGATTGTAACCAGTCTGAGTAAAGTCCTCTACTGCTGTGTCTTACATCAAAATTTTAGATGGTTTCTTTCTTTCCTCAACTTATGAGCAGCTTTCTATAGCTTATGAATGTGTTCAAAGACTAAAAGAACAGAAAAGCATTACTCAGAATGCATTATTTTCCCATTTACAGAAGCAGTGTAGTAGTATCACTATCTATTTGGGAGAGTGTCAACTTAATGCCCCACATTCTGATCTCCTAGTTCAAGAAATGGATCTCCAAATATTATACCTGAAATATTGGCATTTCACTGGATTGTTGTATTAATGTCAAAAAAGCTAAATTAAATAAATACTTAAATTCCATATTTGCTCCATTGTCTGATTTACTAATGAGATATTTTTAATTTAAAACAGCATATATTTTCTGAAATTTGTTTGCAGAAAATTTGCATAAATTGCATAAATTTTCTGTAATTTGTTGCAATTTGTTTTCCTTTACTAACCTGGTTAAACCATAAGACACAAGAACTCAGGGTTCAGATTGGGAAACAATGATGGTGTCTGTCCAGCTCAGGTTAATCAATTTTTAGAAGAAAATCTCCTGCTGTATGTAAACTTAAAAGAAAGCTACAGGCTATTGAAAAAAGTCTTTTTCAAATTATCAAAAGATATTTGCTGTACTGTTTCTTGTTTCATGGGACCATGAGGTATCAATGACAGGATTTTGTCGATTTAAGTTTTTACTTTAAATACCGTACTTTTATGAATAATATGCAATTGTTTGGGGGAAACAGTTAAGAAAAAATGCACTATTTTTTTTACTAAAGCCATAAAAAATAATGTAGTTTCTGCATTTCATTTAAAGTTATTATGTAAATTGAAACACTCTGGGAAATTCTTATTTATAATGCCTTAAATGCTTATTAGTCATCCTTCTACAAAACACTGGGGTGAAGGCCAGGTAGTTTCAATATTTTCCATATTTGAATACTGTCATGAGAGTTCAGGGCTGAGATCTTAATTTATGGAACTTTGTGGAGAAAGGCAATTTTCCAAAATATGAATATAAATTCCAATTTAAGAACAGGCGACTCAGAAATGCAGACTGTATTAACAATATACAAAGCACAATAATCTGAGGAAAAATGTAATAGGTTTTAAATTACCAATTCTTGTCAAGGCAGTGTAAGCTTTATACTAAAACAAATCCAGAACTCATATTTTAGATAGTGAATATCAATTTGCATAGTTTTACTTGTTTCTGTCTTTCAAAAGTAGTATCACCAGTTTGGGACAAGATTAATGTCCATGCAGCCATTTGATTTCAAGGCTTTGCTATAGGCAAGTAGCTATTAAATACTAAATTAAACAGGATTACTTTGGGAATATGAATTATAGCATGTGGAGTCAAGAGCAAGAGAATGTGAATCTGAACTCTGCTTCTGGAGTTAGAAGTCAGGAAGAAAATGTAATCAGGAGTTTTGGTACAAAGCATCAATACCTCAATAGTTTCTAAAACAGCAAACACAGTTTTTAATTCTTGGATGGACTTAGCCTGTTGTGTTAAAGCAATTTACCCCCACTCACCATGCTCTATATTGTCACTTGATGCATCCTTATTACTTCTCCAGGTATTAAAGCAGTACGATATGTTTTCATTTCATTAATCTTCTCTCAGGGGGCACTGATGAGTTCATCCAACTCTCTATTCTCAAGACTGAAAATTCTTTTCAATTAAAAAATCATCTCCACAGATGGTACCGACATTAGCAGCAGCCCATTCTGTCTACAACAACAAATATTGAGATATTTCAGGAATTAGCCTATAAATCACTGGACATGGAATTATCTGCAGGATTAAAAAAAAAAAAAAAAAAAAAAAAGGGAAAAAAGGGCTACCAAAAGTTAAGATGATGAGAATCTGGGCCATATGGTTTATTGTCTCTTCGATGTATCAGTTTCATCACTGTGTCTGGAGGATTTAATTGCATGTTAAGGTGAAATATAGTGAAAAATTTAACAAAGCTATTAACTATAAATATGTTATCCAAAACATTAGGATCACAAAGGTGATAATAGAAATGGTTTAAAGTCAGGGAAAATTCTCTGTTAAAGGGGATTAAAGAGGCCATTTATTGAATAGGATGGATTTCTTCCAACCCCCTATGTGCAGAAAGCATGCAATGCGTGAATAATTCATCCAGAAATTCTATCGTGAAGTTGTATCAGTTTCCACAGTAAAACCTGGCTGTGGAGGAGGAAAATACATCAACATCTGTGACAGGCCCTATGAAGAGACAGTTGCAAAGCCTTTCAGGCACCAGGAGCAAACCAAAATATAATAAATTCACCAAGTGTCAAATTTGTGTCGGCTGAGTAATGACACCATATGTCTGGGTTGCCGTGTCACTGCAGGCTGCCCCACAAAGCAGCCCCCACGCCTCCCGTTCTCACCGAGCCCCTTCCCAACCCCCCCACGGCTTTATAAAGTGTGCTTCGGCAGGGGAAGTGCTTCAGCTACCGTTTTCCACCCAGAAGATGGATAGAGATCCACTTGATAAATATGACTCTTGGCCGGTCTCTTAAACCAGAGCTCAACCACTTCTCTTTATCCCCAGCCCGAGCTAGGTGAAATGGTCGCTTCCAGTCCAACACGAGCTCTCTAATTTATTGTCTGATGAAACAGAGGCATCCAATCCCACAAGGATGGTTCGCATTCCAGAAGGCACAGGCTTTTCTCAGCCCGAGGGGCATGAAACAAAGCTTAAAACCTGCAGTCAGAGCGGGCTGACTGGGCTGGTGGCAAAGCATCACCACCCTGCAGGAGAGGCTCTTTCTTGGATGTACTGATCATCCCTGCAGTGAATAAAGCCAATAAATTCTGGTCTGGTGCTTGTGCCCCAGAAAAAGGTGCTGACTGAACTGTTCCTAGTATCTGATCCCTGCTGGCAACTGCTAGACAAATAAAACAGGGGAAAGGAAAAGAGCAGGGGGGTGGAGAGAACTGCAAGTTTTATGTGTTAAATTCAGTTTGCTCTACTTTGAAAAACAGGGACAAAGAGACGGGTCTTGGTATTTCCCTGAACTGTCTGTGCTGACAGGTGAGACCACTCCAGATGACATATTTGACTCAAATCCCTGGAAAAGCATCTGAACTTCTCTCCAAGTTCTGCTTAAAACCTCAGCTCTACTAACTGCCTCACAAGCTGCCAACTTGCACTTTGTTTTAGAAAGCTCTAGTTTTGCCATTAAGAATTTCCCTACCTCTAATGCGGCAATTGCTCTTCCTTTCCCTGCAACCAGCTTTCTCTCACTGGTAGCTTTTGCAAATTTGTTTCTGATAGCACTCATTTAAAGAGCTGAACGTAAACATTTTTGTGAGTATCATGGAATGATCCACAGAAAATAAAGTTGTTTTTTGTGGAACAACAAACATATTACATGGGCTGATGAGAGAGTTAGTTATGAGTTCTTACAAGATGTCTAGAAGTCTCATTTTCTCTTGCAAAATGGAAGAATACTAAATAAACAAAATGTGAGATCAGTTAGAATCACTTTTAAAATTTCATCAAAGTCAAAGAAATGTGAAGAAATGTGCAGTAGGGAAGAAAAAAACAGTAGGAAACTCTGCTGCCTGGCAATTTTTTTTTTAAATATTGTTCAGTGAAAATATTCCATAAATTTCTAACTACACTTGCTCCAGAGAAAAGGAAACAAAATCAATAGGAAAAAGCAAAAAATAAATACCTGCTAGACAAGTGAACTGCACTTGTGGGTTGTTCAGTTACAGACATCTATCTGTCATCATTGCTTTTATGAACACTGGAATCAATGACAAGTCTGTCAATAAAAGGAGAGGAAAATGAAACCACGTCTTTAAAATAGAGGGGAAATATATCATTTATGTATATCTACAATTGTATATGCATATCTGCAGGCTGTCAAGCTAACATGCACATGGAAAATGGAAACCAGAATGTCCTCTAAAGAGGTCACTGAAATGGGAAGGACAAAGTCATAAAGTCATACCAGAATTGTTTTGGCTTGTGTTTTTTTGCTCATTTAACAAAGAACAAAAGATGTCTGAAAAACTTTGTTTGCAAAAAAACCCCAAAGCAAAACACAACAACAACAACAAAAACAGCAACAACCCCCCCATAAATAAAGTTTATATTTGGTTGAAGAAAAATTTTGTAATTTTGCAAGGAATAACATTTTTGACAAAAATAGGCTCTTGCTGGCTATTGAAGGGCTGGAAGATTGCTCTTTACTTTTGTTGACTGACTTTTCTTGTGACTACTTGGAGAGTAATAAAGTTACTAAGAAAATTATGCCCTGGTTTTCTTATTTAATAATTAAATGTATGGAATTTTTGTCAAGATCTTCTAGGAGACAGAAGAAAGGTATGAAAATCTTAAAGATTTATCTTGCTAGAGTTCACTAACCATACCTTTCCAGAGACATGGAAAGGTATAGTTAGTGAACTCTAGCAAGATAAAACCTTTTGTGATGTAATGGGCACTTCCAAGAACATACCTCTTAGAAATACAAGTAAATGGCTGTTTGAAAAGTGAAAGAGTAAAAGAGTGTCTTTTATAATCTCATTTTTACAGAACAGTAATATGGATATGTGAAAAGACAGAGATCAGATCTTGTCACAATTATTTGAATTATTCCAGGCAAAGTGTCAAGGGTCTCTGTAGACCTGAAGAATCAACACTTTATCTAAATCCTTGTGTCCATAAGTCTTGACTGTGAAAATGGACATAGAAGTAGTTTTAAATACAAACAGCTTCAGCTTGAATTAATTTAATACCTGATAAATTTGGGTTTGACAGCAAAAGCAGAAATTTTTCTCAGGTTCTTAATGTGTCTTCTGCAAGCCTCACTCACCTTTACCTGGTACTTTCCTAACTCCTTGATCTGCTTTTTCCTTTTCTTTGGCTCCCACCTCATTTTCTTTAAGAATTTCCTCATTTTCTCTCCCAGTGCTCCTGTCCACACTGAGAAGATGAAGATGAGCCTGATGCTTCTGGACCAGCTCTCTCTCTTCTGTCTTCTCTTTAGCTTGGTTTCCAAAGAAGTCTCAAATGCAAAGGCACCATCAAGGTTCATTCACATCAAGAGACTACAGCACTGAGGTTCTGAACATGGCAGAAAACTTCAAAGTGACACAGAATGCATTTCAAATAAGTAGCAAAAACTGAAGAAAAAGCAATACTATCACCTATCTGTAAAGACTTTCAAAAGAGATAAATGCAGAAAGCTTCTTTTCTAAATTGCCTTTTTTTTTTTAACACTCATGAAACATAACTGGTATGAGGGAACCCGCTGCTCTTTGAAAAGTAGAAACAGTTGGCAATATATGGGGAAATGTATCTGTGAAAGTGACCTTTACCCCTGGAGCAGAGTGCTCTTTAATGCATAAATCTTATGGAGAGACAAGCGTAAGAGGCTTTAGCTGCTGATTAATCTCTTTTTTTCAGCCACAGTGCGACTGGACAGTAAAATAAAAGCCTGAGAGATGGTTGCTTATGAGGTTCTAAAAAGTCCTTTGAAAGGAAGAATCCCCCCAAAAAGCCGAGAAAACTTCAGGTTATTGACTGACACGCTCACTAGGCTATATTTAGTCAAGGAAAATAGCTAAAAGATCCACAACATTTGTACATATTTTTTTTTTCTTAGAACAGATGTAGTCTGAACTTCCTCCATTACAACAGCAGGCTGATCTGATCCTTCTCAACGGTTTCAGGGTCTTATACAGTCACAGAGTACTCAGGAGAAATCATGGGAATTCTACAGTGCTGAGATAAAGCTGTGTGAAAATGCCTATGCATCTCCACAAATATTTCAAAACTCAGAATCTCAGGAGACTCATTTTGCACTTAAAACTGACACGTGAAATTTTGTGAGCATGAGATTTTGAGCAAAAGTGATCCATTTTCTTCAGTGAGCTTCCTACAAAGAAAATCCACTGCCCACATCCTCGTGGCCCTAATACCAAATCATCTAATTTAGAAAGGCTCTTAACTACTGCATCCCCAAATTTTGTGTAATAAATTAGATGCAGCAGCACCTTTCTGAGAACTGTAAAATATTATTTTCTCCCTGTCAAATTTCTCACAGTCTTTCAGAGCTGTTGCAGTCAGTCTCATACATTTTGACAGAGCTGGGACTTTTATATGTGAAAATACGTCTGCAAATAAAGAGTTGATGGCAGGGCTAGGGACCTTAGCATTATCTGAGGTTCACCTTGCCTGAATGTCTGTTCTGAGGTTCTACGTAAATACTCAAGAAAACAAATGAGAAGACCAGTACTGAAGGTCAGAATTTTTCTTTGCTTGGCACTAAATTGAATGAGTATGGAAATATAATAGTAGTGGAATGTATTATATAGCCATTTCTAGTGAAATATAAGAGCTCCCTGGCTATATAAGTCAAGTAAATGAAAGAAGTTAGTAGCCATGAGCAAAGAAGGGCTTAAACCAGCCAGAGAGGCTTTAGACTGCTGATGCTACAGATGCTTTTCTGGGCAGTATCTTCCACCTTAAGAAATTATGCAAATGAAATGTGAAAATGTTCATTATGAAAACAATCACAATTTCAATCTCTCCAACAACTGTAAGCACCCAGATCAAGTCTGTCTTTTTAGACCATTTATACCCCCTTCTAATAACATGAGGCAAAAGGATATGTGAAATTTGTAATGTAGCTTGGACAACCAGGGGAAGGCTAAGCATTGCAGCACATGATAACAACATCTGGTAAAAGAAGAGGGAAACTTTCCCAGTATTCAGATATAACATGCTAAAGTTACTAGTATTTCTCTTTGAATGCAATTCCAAATCTGCACAACATTTTCTAGGGACAATATGTTTTTGAGGAAAAAAAAAAAAGGGAAGAGGGAAAGATTTTCTATTAACAGAGGCTTTTCTACTACCTCAATCTGTTGTTTTGGTGAATGCAATGATTATTTGTTGTGACATTTATCCCATGTCCAAAAGTCTTCCTAGTATAAGCTCTACCTTTTTACTGCTGTATTACAAACCAGATTTCCACTCCCTAAGCTGAGACAGATGCAAAGCAGAAAGTTCTAGTTGCTACATGGTCATCCAGCCTACTTTCCAGTTTGCATTGGATTTGTATTATATTAATATTTAAATAACTTTGATTTCACATTCAGAGTAAAAAAAAACTAAAAAGAGAGACCCTATGTTATATATAGCACTGCTATTATTTAAAGCAATTATAATGGCCTAGTAGCCTTTATAATTGCCACTAGAGTGGCAAGTTGGATGGGCCAATCTGAACAGAATAGCCTGCCCTTGCCAATGTTCAATAAGTAAAATTATACACTCCAAATTATTAATCTATCATTTATACCCTGTCCTGTCAGAAGCTTCCCCTGATATTTTCTTAGACTATCTCCTGGTTTTGCTGCTTTACATTTTTCTGAGTGTTCTCATTCTCACTTTGCACTAAATTGCAATTCACTCCATAGATTCATTGAGTCATTGATGTTAGAAAAGATCATTAAGAACATCTCATTGCTCTTCATATTTATTCCCTTAGTCTCAATTGTTAGATGTCACCCTCCCATCCCCAGATAACTGGATTACTCATTAGAAGTGGGACTGAACATTTAAGGATTTTAGAATTGTCTGTCCAGGCAAAATAATACAAAATCAGCCTTTAAAGTATGGTCTCATGTTTAGACCTTACCAGTTACAAGATTATATTTACTAGATTATATAGTAGCATTTTAACACAAAAGAAGAACACTACATGCATATTGAACTCATGACTGCCCTGTTAGTGTATTTAAAACATTTAAAATAAATATCCTGAGTGCTATTAAGCTTCCACAATCCTTTTTTCTTTTTTAATTTAGATATTGCTTGGACTGTGGAAGAAGTCCAAATATTTTTCAAGGAGCTACCAAAAATTAAACTTTTCTGTTTGGTTTTAAATAGATTTTATTTATTCTTTGATGCAGAGTTGCTCTCTCTTTTACTTCTAGCAAGAATAAAAATACTATGAAACCTGTGTGGACCAGAAATCACCTTAAGGCATCAAACCTGCAGCCTCAAAAACCACTAAATGAGTTCCTTTTTCTTTCATACATCCCTTTTACATGGCAAAATACTTAAAGTGATGCCAGAATCATAAAGAAGATGATCTACCTCGTAAACTCTTGGCTACTGATGCTTGCCCTGGAGTCGCAAGCCCATTGTTTACCTTTCCTTTTGAAGCCTGGGAAAAAATATATCAAAGTATTTCAGGCTGCCAGAACTTTGCACACACAGACACTGGCATTGTGACAGGAAACCCAGATGAAAAAAGATGTCTAGGCTTAAATATCACACTCTTCCCTGAGCTCTTCTTGGGAGCTTAAAAACAAGCTTGCATCAAGGAGATGATTATAAAATCACACACAGAAATGGAAGAACAGTATGACTGACCTACTCTTTGCATGAACCATCTGGACCTGACATAATCAGGCATTTATTTCCTCAGACTGTTATGGGAAAAGGCCTGAAAAGGGCCATTTTGTTTTCCAGCCCGTATTTGGCCATCCCATCTCATTTACCACTGCTGTTGAGGAGCAAACACTTTGCTGTAGAGCAGAGAAAGTGACTCTTTCTAGACTAGTATTGATTTGCTAAATGGACATGGATCCATTCTGTGCTGAAAGGTATGGCACAGCTCGTTGTCTGCATCATTCTAATTGCAGAAACTCTAGCTATAAGTGTCTTTTTTTTTTTTTTTCCCCTTCAGGAAGACATTCCCTCTTCCTCTGATCTTCCAAGTAAAGCTTTTTACTTTCTGCTCTCGTTCCATCTATCTCTTGTTCAGGTAAATATTCCCCCTTACCAGCTGAAACCTTTTGCTGCAAACCACATAGAGCTTATGTTTTTCTGTTATCGTATAAAATGTCTTTGGATAGCCATGGTCCAAAGGTCCTTTTGTCCAGCCATCCTGCAGTTTAATTGAACTAATTATGCAGTTTAAGTGAACAGTTAGATAACTCTTCTTCCTCAATGTCTGTAAAAGATGTTTGGTCTTTTGGCCTCAGATAGAGATAACCTTAGAATATAATAAATTTTTCACTCAGAATTGCTTTTTATTAATATTCTAAACATCAAAATTATTTTCCCTGTAATAAATATCTACCTAAGAGATTACTTCAAATTGTTTACTTAGAGCAAAAAACCACAACTACACTAGTAATAAAAGAGGTCCTCTAACTTTATGGAGGTCCTCTGAATTTCAGTGTAAATAATAGCCAAAGAAGTCAAGCTCCTTGGGACAATTTCCGGTACCACTTCTGTTTACTAGAAGTTTTCCCCTAAGTCACACCTCTGAGATGTCCAAAGCTTAAAATAATAAGAGGATCTTAATCTTTTGTATGTCCCAAGTATACGTGGTATGTTGTCAGGCTAAATGAAGCAGCAGTTACGCCTTATTTGCATTCCACCACAAGTTAGAAATACCCTTGTACTGAAGAAGAAAGAAAAAGACACTCCACCAAGATACACTTTTCTCTGTTCTGAAGAACCAGTCCCTTTTCTCAGCAGGTCTCTTCACAAACACAGAAACTGGGCAAGAGTTGTAGCTTCCTTAGGTCAGCTTTGAAGGAGGTTTAAGAAATTGGTTAATTTTTTTTTTAGACTAACCCACATAATACATTTTGCTCTTTCTTATATAGGCTATGTGGCCCTCGGGCAATAGAGAGACAGCAGCCATATATGGGTACAATACAAAAGAAAAGGGTAAGAGAGAGCAAGGTAATGATAAGATTCTGTGTTATGCATATTCCATTCATTCATCCCCACCTCCACTATAACATTCCTTCAGGAGACCACCCTGTCCCACCATATAATAAGATGATACCTTCTCCCATCATTCCATGGGATTTCTCTTTACTTGACATCTTTGTGTTCCAGATGTTCCAACTGAAAATAATTTCAATAGTATAGTGAAGACTAAACTGTTCCAAGATGTTGGCAACTACCAACCAAAATTCCAGTAACACATAATTTTAACATCAAGATCCTCTGTTTGAGCAATCTCTTTGCTGTGGGCTATATTCCAGCAACACCCTTCTCCATTGTCCTGGCAGAAGAAATAGGAACTGTGAACATGCAAAAACCTTAGGGACAAAGTCCCTCTGGGCCACCAGCTCCCTGTTCTATGAGAAGACAATGTTTGCAGATGTTCCTATGAGGCCACTTGCACAAAACACACATCTTCCCAAGCCTACAGGTCTGCCTGATGAAGTGTAGCCCTGTCACAAGAAAGATTTCTTTTTTATTATGAACAACCCTTGTTAAAATATATATTTCATTTTTACTAGAATTTTGTCTGAAAGAAGCAAGTAAAAAAGTCTACCAGTAGCTGAAAAGTAGTGTTGTTCAGGTAGTTTAATTTTTTTTCTGGCAGAGACCGACTCATCTCTCTTTCTTTGGTATTTTGAGCACCCATTCATTCTGTGTCAATTATAAACTGAGTTTCAAAATGCAGCTCAAGTGATTGAAAGACCATTTTAGAGCTATTTTTACTTCAACAGGTTCCCAGCACAGTTAGGAAACAAAGTCAATTTTCTTCTTCCATCCCAAACCATGTAATAATTTTGGTTACATGAAAATAGACTTTTCATAATACTGGTGTAGCCCTGTAAGACATTAAGTCTGACTGGGAACTCAACCAGATCTATGCTGGTATATTTTGTCTTGTCAGTGGAAATTCCCTCTGTGGAGCATGCAGTAAATGAAGCATGAAGTAAATGACCTCTTTCTGAAAGAACTCTTCTGAAAGACCTCTTTCTGAAATTACCTCTTTCTGAAAAAACTCATGTTGCTTTTGGTCCCGTTTTCAACTCATCACCATTGGCTGTGAGTTCATCAGTTCATGCTGGAAATGGTCAGTCTGCACCAAATTCTCAGCCAGCCTCATAAGCAAGCAGGAGGCAGGTCAAGAAATGCCTTCACCAGTAATGTCAGAGAGGTCCTAGAAGAATGACACAGCCAAACCCAGAACTCTCACCATGAAAACACCCCAGTCCATGTCTTTTGGATCCACTTCCACCTGCTGAAAAACACCTTTATGATCAGGTTTGAAAATATGTAGATGCATTTGCTAGCTCTCAGCCTAACTCATCTGGGTAGGATACGCTGAATTCTTTAAAGCTAAACAGTTCTGACCTTGTTTTTTGTGTTTTTCTTTGAATAACTGGGAACTGTGAGACCCCACAACTAGTTGAAAGTTTAGTTATGCTTTTTTAATACCATGAAATCTTCAGAACACTAATCACAAAAAATATCTATGATTGTACCTGATCTTGCCCTACCCCATCAAACAAAACCCACCTCTCTGTTGACTTTAGAGAATAGTTTCCTTTTCCTTATATTTCCAAATATTTTTATTGCACTTCATTTAAATGTACAGCCAATGCCTGAAACTACTCCAACAAAAACTCAGAATCCACAATCTCTCCTTATCCTGGAACATTTTCCTGAATCAAACAATTGCAGGAATTACACATCTTGGACTCATTCTTTATGTGTTGCTGTTTTTAAATAAGTGTTTAGTCACTGAGCCCATAAGAAATTCCCTCCTCATTTGTCACTTCCAAGACACCAATATGATGTGGTAGCAAGGATGATTGCATTTACCATGGATCAGACGTGCTCTTGTCTGCTATTCCACTTGAGCAAAGCAGTGGTTCCAAACAGACCACATGTTTTTGGGGTCCCCATAATGTCTTTTCAGTGTCTGTTACATGTGAAATATTTAGGAGAGTTTCATAATGCATTTAAGCTTTAAATTACCATTGTGTGGCCTAAACCCTGACTGAACTTTAATATATGGTTTTGTAATAGCATTGTCAAGATCAATATTTTATTATTTGCATATTTACCTATTCTCGTTTTTGTTAGGAAAATATTTGTTTCAATTTATTCCAACCAACTACAGGTTTCTTTCCTCACTTTTTCCCATCTTATCTTAATATGTATTTTATTTGTCTGTTTCAATCACAGAAATAATATGAATAAAGTTCAAATTATACTAATATAATTAATATTAGATTTGTTCTCTCTTTTTTTTTCTATTTTTCAATTCAAAAATATCTAGCAAAAGCAACAAAAGAAGCAAAAAAGGTTAAGGGACCCTTTCCTGGCTCAGGAATTTGTTTGAACTTGCTGAGTTAATAGCTCCCAATGATTGAGCTATAAAAAAACCACTTCATCCCCAAGACAACAGAAATTGTGAGATAAACTCTGGAAACAAATCAAGCATTTTTGTTGGGAAGCTCATGTGGTCTTGTGGAGCAAGAAGAGTTGTAGGAAATGTCTTTGAAATCAAAGTTTATGAATCACTAGTGTCTGTAAAAATTGCATACAGATGTTATAAAGTGCCTTTTCAGTTTTGATTGCCAAGAAGGTAAACTGAAAACACAGTAGTTGTAAAATGAAGGCATAAAAAGCTGATCAGTGTAATAAATATAGAGGAGAAAACCTGCTTTTTAAATACTTTAAAAAAATTTTTATCACCTACTGATGTAACTTTTGCAGCTGTTATCAAAATACAGATATAACAAGTTACCTCTTGATTCAGATTTACTCTTCTGCATATATTCTATGTTCTTGCATTTGCTTGAATATACAATTAAAAAAAATTCCTATCAGCATCTCTGATCCTCCCCAAATCTGCAATCTACTTTGTTAGAACAGTGTTCAAACCTGTTCTCAAGCCTTTGCACCACAACATGACTTTCCTCAGGGTTTTGTTGTCACCTTATTTCTATGTACTGAATGTTTGTGAAAGAGTGCACTGCATTGTTTTAGCCTTCTTTTGCTGGAAACAATAGCCAAGTGGTAAAAATTTTGAAAAGAAGTATTACAGATGCCAGGTGTCATATCTGCTTTTCAGCCATGCTTTATTACTTATACAGAGAATCAGAAACACTGGAAAAATTCTTATCTGGAGGTATAATAATTAAAACCTCTGAGATAGCTGGCAACATTGGCCTTGCGGGTGCTGAAGCAGTGCAAAGCATCTGTATTGGATACCAGGATTGTCCTGTATGTCCATTTGCTAGCCCAGCTGGCTGTTACTGAATGTCAGATATGCTGATCCAGTCCACAAATGTCCACAGAATTACAAAAAGTCATTCTGCACAGATAGTCTAACATCCCTGTTGGATTACTTTTTGCAAGCCTGAAGATATTTTTTCAGTGAGTTATAATAGATCTTCACTTTTCTCAGTTTTCTAGATCATATATTTAAAAGACAGGAATCATCCTGAGATCTCAACTTTTGCTTTAGTTAAACAAACTCCATGGAATATATTTCATGACAACAACTGAGATGGTGGAAGTATTTTGTTTTTATAGTTATGAATTTTTTTTTTTCCTGCTGCAGAAGAGGAGACACATTTCCTTTGCTCTGCTCCTCACATGGATGGTTGAGTACATCAGAAAATAAAATCTGGCTGGGAAATAATTCACTGACTTTAAGTAAGTGATGAAACAGCATGATGTATAGACTTAAACAAATTGGTCAGGCATGTGCACATAATGCTTCAGATATGTAACAGGACATTAAGAAGTCTGAACTTCTTACCAAATAAAAAAATATGGTATATATTACTAACCCACTTCCCTGCATGTCTGTATCAAATATATTCCTTTATGACTCTCATTTTCACTTATGCCACTGAATGCTCTGTGATACAGGGGAGAAGAAGTCAAGCTCAGCATTTCCTGTTCTTTGTTATTTTTAGAAAACTGAGGTGGCATATGCATCTGTGAAACTGCTGCATCTAGAAAAAGCACTTTGTGCCAGGCTGCTGTATTATTGCATTCAGAAGGAGATGGAAGCAAGGGTCAAAGCAGGTGATGGTCTCAGAGAGAACTCCAGCTGGAGTGTGTGTGTATATATATATAAATTTGTTGACATCCATTTCTAATGACTGAAGAGGCAGAGTTGGAAGAGCCAGGGCTGTTTTCCATGATGGTTTCAGCGAAGTCCTTAGAAGAATGATAGTTTCACATTTTCTTTGCTTGTACTGACTACCTCAGCTTCCCAGTTCTGAAACTTGGACATAAGAGACAGGACACAGGGACGAATACTACAGGATGGAACAAATTACATCAGCATTGAAAAAAAGGTTACCTGCCGTTTAAAGTTTGCTATAATTTTAGAAGGAAACAGTTTACAGATGAAAATGAGATAAAGGCCTCTGGAGCTTGATGTCTAAAGAAAAAGGTGGCTCAGTGCAGGACAGCAGCTCTCCTACAGCTGCAGAAAAATAATGTCCTCAGATAAACAGGCTGAAGTATGCATAGCTTTAGGTCTCATCTTACTGAGGGTGCTTCTCTGTGCGTTCTCCAAGATCATATCCCAAACTTCATACAACCCAAAGAGAGCTTTCCCAGCCCTGTGACTATGGCTGAGCTTGTGATTCCTTTCACCTGCATCTGATCAGAAAGTTCCCATAAACAATCTGAAGTTGCCCAATTGTTTCTCATCCTGAGACCCTGAGGCATGATGCTTTTCCCACTCTCAGAGTCAGATTTTCCAGTTGTGATGGAAGACAGTGACTGCTAACACAACAAACCTAAAACACCCTACACTAAACACCTACTTAAACGACTCATGTTTTACTCTTCAGTTGACAGAAATCCACCATTTCTTTCCAAAGGGGCTGTCAAAATAATCCTGCATTCATATTCATTTTGCATAACATAGCTTTTAATTTCCTTGTTTCACTCATTATATGGTATGCATCAAAAACTACATTAACACTCTTACACATGTCCCTCTTTTTTTCTGAATCCTGATCACATCAGCAATAACTTAATATTTGCATGAGTGAGTGTTGATAATCAGACTTTCTGAAAGTGTATATATTTTTGTTAATTCTTTTGATTTCTGTGCTGTTGCCAGGGCCCAAAAATTTATTTCTGCTATTATCAGGTGCCAGCTTCAGCTACAATTTGAATCAATGAAAGGCCCTACAAAATGTCTTGCAAAGTGATTTTCCTTCCACAGAGAAAAAAGGTAACTCATTCCTAAACTCCAGCCATGGCTAAATTATCTGATGTTGGCAGTGGTTCAGAGACAATCTACAAACAAAATTATAATCACTAGGCCATCAATTTCCATAGGTCTGGCCAGAAAGGATTTTTCCCCCAGACCTTATCCCATTTAATCTTGTTTCTTTTTTCTTCACTGTTTCAGTCCCTTCTTCATACTTAATTTCTCATGCTTCTCTCTGAGTCCTTTCCTCAATCTCCACTTCGGTTTCCCTTTCCAGTCATCATCCTTTATTTGCTTAATGACACTAAGTGCAAGAAAATTCCAAATGAATTCAATTTGGCTCAAGTGTTATGGTTTTTTTTGTTCGGTTGGTTGGTTTTTTGTGTTTTTGTTTTGTTTAATTTTTTTTTTCTATTCTAAATAAAGCTGAGATAGGAACTGTAGTCTGAAATACAGATACTAAAATCTGATTGATGAGTTTTGACTCTTACATCTGTATTTTGGCATCTAAATAAAAGTGGTTTTCCAATAGCTTTGAATATCTGCAGTGGAAGTGTTAAATGTTGTATTTGAACATTCACTTAGAAAATGCTTCTAATTTCAAAAATTAAAAACTTTTGGTGGTTAAAGTATTCTGTAAGTGAACTAGTAATCTTGTCTAGAAATAAATGGTTCATAGTAGCAAAATTAAAAGGGGTGCATTCCAGTCCTGTGAAAGCTTTTTGTTCCATAACACCATGTTTTTCCTATTATGTTTAATTATGGTATTTCTTAGCCAAGATAATAAGTGTTCAAAAGGAGCTGCAAGAGCCTAATTAATAATAATCTCCATTCCAAAGACTACAGTGAAATTGGGGAAATTAGCATGAATAGAACCATTGGTTTTTTCTAATCCATCCTTTTTCTTTGGACTGCTATTCATCAGCCATGCCCCAAAATGCTCTCCACTCACTGCTCTTCAACTCCATGCTGTTTGAATCTTCATCTGTTGTTAGACTTTTCAATATCCTAATTATGTTTTTAAGTGAAAAATCTCTCATTAAACCTCAACCTAAAACTCTTTCTCATTTCTCATTTCAAGTCACAGTGGAAACAAAACAATGACCACTACAGATTTAGTCCTTTTTTATACAACATTTGTTACATTTAAGTTTTCCTGTCAGCCCTATTTTCCAGACTGCAGACATTCAAGCTCCTCAAAACAAGCTATGCTGTAATATAGCCAAAGGCAAATGCATCAAGGGAGCATCAGTAAACATCTTTAGAGAAGCATTACATTTCGGATTTTCCTTAGCTTAATGCTAAATACTTAGTTATTTATGACTTTATTTTTTTAGACCTGCTAGAAGAATATAGACAGCAAAAAGGCATCTAGTATTAGTGGCTGTGTGGGTTTTATAGTGCTATTTGTAAACATGAATTTTTGGCTCCTAGATCCAATCTCTCTCTCAACTGGAGGTCAAGAAATGAGTGGAGGAAAAGGTAGGCAAATTGCTTTTTTCCCATTACAAGTGATGAAGAACTTCCCTACACAATTTAAATGACATGTCCATGGTGGTATGTGAAAGGTTGTCTCCCCACAATGCATTTTTCTTTGTAAACATCCTGTCAAGGTGCTTCAGTGAGTTCTGATTGTCTTATCTCTGCCTCAAGGGGAAAAAAACAGTTGTCTTTATAATCCTGTGTTTTAGGATGCTTTAAATGCTGATCTAGTCTACAAGGATTAGGCACCCTGTGGCATGCTCCTTAATCTGGGCCCCAGTGATGGCTGTGCTCAAAGCAGAGCACATTTTGGGAATTGCTGCAGGTCCCTTCTGGGCTCAGCACCTGTGGAAAGTAGGGTATAGGAAGAAGGTTAGTATCTACTTGGGACTTCTGAAATGGATTTGCAGCACACAGACCTAAACATTCACGTCATGGAACTGCTTCTGGTGTCCCCTACAGTAGTCATAATGGAAGCATAACATTTAAAAATTTTAACAGCTGCAAGTAGGAATGTTAAACACTTCCAAAAAGTCTGATGTTGCATTTGAAACAAACAATTGTCTGTCCACAGCCCAACTGGCAAATGATTAAACCTTTAATACTTTTCTCTTGTGTGCGTGCCATCAGATGCAAAGTGTACACAAGGGATTAGTAGGTCACTGAAGAATTTTGAAATGAAATAGAGAAGGAGTAAATAAAATTCCTAGATGTTGTGAGGTGCCAATTTAATCTGCGTCCTCAGAACATCACAACATGAAATGCTATTAACCAAGTTACTTGTTTTATAGGTACTATCAGTATTTTGACATCTGTAACCCACTTGATTGTGAGAAGTTAATAGGTGTAGCGGTCTGACTGATATGGTCTGTCCATGCCCTTACTGAAGTAAATATATTACTACATGCTGTGAAAAATCTCATAATTCTGCTTATTTACATGTCCCCTTACATGGCTGTATTAGATTTTGTACATTTACATGGACTCTGGAGGATTATGGTTATATCCTATATTTGATTTTATAAACCATGTTGCTGTAACAGCAGATGTAAGCTGACAAGTACATTCCCCAGCTGGTATGTATAGGTGGTGTTCCATCTCATAAGCTCATGTGAGGACCAGTTCTAATAACAGCATAAAAATCTTAAAATATAATACAAAAACTAGGTGACAATAGCTTGGCCTTCTTCCACAAGCTGGTAAAGGGTAAAATAGAGCTTTCTAGGCTCTATTCTTGGATATCACACCAGTCTGGATATTCCCCAAGCATTTGATCCTGGCTGGAAACATTTGTTCTTTAATTTGTTCTGATCTCTATGACATAAATGTATCATGAGCCTCTTACTGGATCCCAGGAGGGAAACTCTTTCCATTTCCCAAAACCAGGATAGGAGCCTTTCTTTAAACAGCAGCCAGCAGACAAACCACAAGGGACTAGAGAAGGTGACCTCTCATGTGCTTTGGCAGCTACAACCTCCCAGCATCCTTTCCTGTCTAGGGCTAAAAGCTCTTAGGATTGTGAACTATCTTAAAAGATATATCTGTGAATTTCTTTGTTTTAGCAATAGTAAGCTGATAAGATAGACCACTGGTGTAACTAAACAAAAAGAATTGAAAAGTTGCCTGAGAAAATATGGGTTCAGAAGCCTGGGACATGATTTGCAGTGAGACTTAAGCAGTTCTGAATGACTTACACTGAGCAGCCTCTTCAGTGCAGTAACTTGTACTCTTTCTTCTTGTGGATCGGTATTAAAGAGACTAGTAGAAAACAATAATAACAACAAATATTTATTACTTAGTACTTTAAATAAGAAATGCTTTTACTGATTGTTTTCTTTGGGAAATGGAGTTATAAATGTTCATACACAGCTGTGGCTGGGGTCAGTGGGACTCCAGAACAAGACTCGTGTTAGCTCAGTTTTTCTTGAGCAAAGCTGATGTAACCCTGACACCACCCAGAGCCTGAAGTGGCTTGGAGAGGTAATGGGTGAAGGCAGAAGTAGGACTGCTGCTTGGTACAGCAGGATGGCTGCAGTTTTCTCACAGGACAAGGTGTAGTTATCCCTGCCATGCTGGGTCACATAGGCACACTGTCCCCTGACACCTCAGCCAAAAAAAAACTTGCATGGTTTTGGCTACAGCTGAGCACAACTAGCCTTTGGCTACTGAAGTGCATGCATCAGATGCCATTGGTAGAAATAAGAACCAGATTTGTGAGCTGGATGTGTAAAATATGTGAACTGACATGTCTGCTGGGGTCTCAGCCCCATTATTCTATGTAAATCCCTCAGTAAGTCCATCCCAAGTGGCAGCCCAAGCCTGACCCATCAGCCTGATTGTCTCTGCGTTCAGGTGCCCTGAGAGTGCACACCAGGTGTGGGTGCTGACCATACTGTCCACCTGGGCCATCAGCCCTGCACGTAAACCAGAAGCAGTTCCTGGGGAGGGAGCTGGGAATGTACAGTCAGCAACATGCCTGGACCATGGGAACTGCCTCTATGCAGCCTTGGTTGAACTGGTTCTGTACCTGCACCGAGAGCTGGTTCACTCTTGTCAAGCCGTTGGAGGACCCATCCATGGTCTTGGAACAGAGGAAGCACCTATGCAGCTCTTGAGAACAGTGGAGATGCATGTCCTTAAACAAAGAAAAAAACCCAAAAACTTCTGCCTATCTGCATCTGTTGACATTATAACAGTAGTATGAATGTTGGCTTAGAAACCTGCAAAATCTCTCCATCAGTCCTACCATCCCATTAATTTATTATGCTACTCTCATGCACTCAAAAAAACCCCAGAAAACACCTTTTTTATTTTCCTAATTAGTAAAATCGCAATCACCATTTTTTAATTTTTAAAACTTTCTAACTTGTTTTTAAAATGAATTGATTTGAGCATATTACATACTGGTAATTAAGGCCATACTTTTATGCCTCTCTTGGAAGTCAGTTTTGTTCCTAACTCAGATGTAGGATTAGGCTTTTGTGAAACTGCTGTATGCAGATTAGGATCATAATTTTTAACTTGTTACATATTTTACTACTTTTAAATATCAAAAACTTCATGCTAGAAAATGGTCCTTTGAAGTCTTCACTATCTATTTGTATGGGTCTCTTGCAAATATTTATGTAGCAGTACTATGATATAAAAGCACACATATAGAATGCACAATATAGATTTTTATTCCTGTCACTGTAAATTATATTCTCTTCATTACAACAAAGCATCTTGTCCTTAGATGACTCTCAAGAGAATCTGAGCTCTGTGTTGTGATCTGAAGGGCTTGCATTATACATTTGCCTGGAGCTTTCATTATTAATAGCCCCTCCTTGAGCACCTCTTAGCTAACTGACATTCATTTGAGACCACTGAATTCCTAAACTTCTCTGACCTTGCTACATGAACTCAAGATTCATAGTCTCAAATAGAATGGATACATCAAATAAAATATTTTTTATTATGAGGTCTCAAAGGCTGACAGCAAAAGAGAATAAAATTATATTGAAAAATATTTGTCTAGAACAACATGCTTTTATTTCTCAGTTTATGGTATTTTTCTATTGTGTCAATTAAAATGAAACAGCAATTTCTTCACTTCTAGCTAGTTATATTGTATTTGTAGTCAAAGTTGAATAGGAAGTTTTACAAAAATTACTTTCATGAGTATTTGAACAGTCAAAATGACATAATGGATTTTTTTACAGTAGCATTAGTCCTTGCCAGCTATAATATGTCAGTCAGTACAACTGTAATATGAAACTCTGGTAGGAATAGGTATTGGATTTGTTTTATGTCAATGTTTCCTTCAGATTTTTCCATACAGTCCCTGCAGAATGAACCTTCCTGTGTTTTGAGCCACTTACTCTAAGCATTTATTCTTTTGTTTCCAGCACTTCGAGAGAAACAAGAAGAGGAAAGGTCACTGACAGAAAAATCCCAGCCCCACTGCAGAAAACACGGACCCTCTTTGGTTTTTGGGGTTCAGAGCATGACCCTCAGCAACAAACAGCAGGCAGCTGACAGTCTTTGTGGAAATCTGCCCTTTGGTGTTCTTACTACTACTGAAGCTGAGGTTTGAAACAGAAAACATGCTACTAAGGAGGGTGTTTCTTGAACCCTTGTTAGATATTGAGCACACAGTATATGTCAAAGCCTGCAGGGTTTATTCCTCAGCACATCTGAATTTCCAAGTATCTAAGACTCATCCCCTAATGAGCAGTTTGTCTCTCATAACATTTCTGCCAATTCAGAAGAGTGTAAAGTCCCACTCACAGCCCCAGGAGAATTTAATCAGCAAGAGCTCCATATGTGTATGATAAATCAGAACAGTTAACTAACACAATAAATGTCTTTGCCATGTAGATAGGAGGAGTTCTGCAGAAATATCTGGGGAAAATGGAGCCTTCAAACAACTGTAGTACTCTGTCCAGGTGACATAAGTTTCACAGGGAATCTTTTTAAAATCTGTGCTAGAAGAAGATGTATAAACTCGAGGTAGTGTCTCAGCTACATGGCTAGTCCTGAAATCCACACAGTCATGTTGTATTACCCTCTCTGGAGTATTCCTTTCTGTTTGAGGGATGTGATGTAACATGTTTTCAGAAATACAAGTCCATAATTTTATTTTCAATACATTATTTTAATAGTGTATATTTTAATAGTGTATATTTTAATAGATTAGTCAAAATCTATTAGTCAAAAAGGTACTATGTTTAGACTTACATCTATCAAGGCACTGCAAAAATAGAGATGCTCAACTCTGCACAAGGTTGCATACACAAGCTCTCTGAATTTTCCTTTGAAAGAAAATTACCACCACAAATGCAAATAAGAAGGTTGCATCTGGTGTGCCACCTTTGGAACCTAATTTAAGTGATTTGAATATATGCTTGGAAGTATCTTTTTCCACTGACTACAGTAAAAGTCCAGGGTAATAGCCTGGGATAAATTATTCACTAAAGTTAGGTTCCTGAACTTAGACAGTAGGACTGCCTTTATTGCCTATCACTCCTATCTTAGTCTTTAGACTTCTAAAGGTGGGCAATCAGCAGGTGGGGATGCAAAGAAATAAGCAATCATCTGGTCAAAGAGTGAAGAAATTAAGTGAAAATACCTACAAAGTAAATGTCCCTATTTTTAATTTAAAAATCTTTCGAAAATGCTCTGAAGATTTTCCCTACTGTGAACATAGTCTTCATACTACCTAAAGAAGAACATTGGTTCTGGAAGAGGTGCCTATTTCAATTTACTTGGGAGAGAAAATGACACCTCAGAAAGTTTTGTGTGGTTTTCAGTGTCTGGAAGCCTTCCAAAGAGCATGCCAACTTGCAGACAGTTGTGGTAATATTAAAGCAACACAGAGATACTGATCAAGGACCATACTAGCTCCTTCCCACAGGTATTTGTGGCAAATAATGTCTGAGGTGCTTCCTCTCCCCCTGACTTGAAGCTGCCTCAGAGGTTTGGGCTAAGGAGTGAGAGCACAGAGCAAAAGCAAAGTGAACATGAAGCAGAAAGACCATTCAGAGCCCTCTAAACAAGAAAAGTGGAAAATGTCACAGTTCCTGCAAAATTTGGACCACTGGACAAATCTGAGGGTGTTGACTGCAATGGGATATAAAGGGTTTTACTTTGTTTTTTTTCCACTGGAGAACAAACTACCAGGCCTGTTTGCCTGTCTTTGGAGAAAAGCCAAGGGTTTTATCCCATGGGGAATAAATTATACACATAAAATATGAGGCATCAGGTAATGTAATTAGCTCAATTTAGATGCACTATTGACATGACACTAGCACTTATTACTAATGAATACGCTGCTAGTGAATCATTTATAATGGGAGTATCTAGCTACCATGCTTATGAATTCTTTATTGTGGAAAGGTAGAAAGTTCATTTAGGCTGTTGGATTTTTGTAGGCCAGTTGTTGCTTCACTTTTCACCTTTTTTGATCAGTTTACTCAACTGGGTTTGTGACTAAAAAGAATATGAGTTGAGTTTTGAAGGAAATTTGGTGACAAGGGTAATGGGAAAGTATTGAATACCTTCACTACATTTTCTTTGCATCACAATTCTGGAAAAGGCACAGAAAAAGGCACATAAATTTAGAAGTAAACTGAGAAAGAGCTGAATTGGCAACAAGCAGATCTCCTTGGTGTAGAGGATGGAAGAAGAGCATTTAAACAATGGGGAAGACATTTTCAGCGAGGATTTGCAAAGGTACAAAGACAGTCACAGAGGCGTGGAAGTGGGAAATAAAACAGCTACAGAAATCTGTTTCACTGCATAGCCATATCCCAAGCCTCACTCAGGCCCTCATCCTAAAAACTGGATGTGCTCTGACAGCTGCACTTGTGGGAATGGGACTTGGAGCAGGGGCACTCTGCAGGTGTGCGGCACGGTGTAGGATGTAAGCAAGGGATTTGGCCTCGGGCAAGTTCATGAAACTTCAGCTGTGACTTCTGGCACCAGAGGGTTAATGACAATCCCTGGTGTGGCAAACTGCTTGCTTCAGGGCAGCTCCATTTTTTTAAGGAGAGCACAGGGAGGATCGGAAGCCTTTGCAGTGGTGACTGGTTCTGGGCAGTCAAAACAGCTCTGGCTTTTCTCAAGAGGACGCCAGCCCTGCCAGAAAACCCTATCCATTGTAGCCAGATGTTTTGCTCCTCACCAGATACCCGGCAGTGCTCCATGTTTCCGGACTCGGTGCTACATCCCCATCCTTAGTGAAAAAATTCAGGGAAATCCAGGTGCATCAAAACTGCATGGATAACAAGCTTTATATTGCAAACACTAGCTGGAGCCTCACCAAAACTGAAATATTTTACAGGCTGTTTGGAATCTGAGCAGTAGGATGCAGAGATGTGGTATCTTGTGACAAGCTGGCTCTGGCTTCTGGTATTGAAGCAATTCAACTGATGAGATTTTGCAAGCCCAAAATCACTCTTATTATGCCCTTTCTAATTGATTAAAGCTGTTCCAATACCAACATTTTCCATATAAAAAGGAACGTTTAAAAAAGAAATATGTCTGCCTTATAGGAAATAGAGTTTTCAAATAAAAAGTATAATATCACTGAATTTTAACAGTCACATTTTGTTCCATATTCTTAGCTTATTCTTAAATTTGTGTGATCAGGATTGTATGTCTTTGTCGAATTCACTCAAAAGGACAAAGTGCTCAGGATATTTTATGACCTTGACCTTCACCTCTGAACTTGCTTTATCTCTTTGCAGAACCAAATACAAAATAGATGTGCTCAAACTTGCTTGTCCTTTTCAGCTCACACCTTGCACCCTACACACCCCCTTTTGCATCTGTTTTCCTCCTTTCTTGATCAAGATTAGTCGTGTAAGATGTAGAAATCAGCTAACCCTTGATGTACTGGATTATTTCAAACTATTTTGTCAAAGATGTCAGCTTTTGAAACAAAGTGAGACAAAAATCCCACAGTGTAAATGATTTGTGAATTGAAACAATTCCTCTTGAATGGATAATTTGCTTATAAATAAATAAAACAGCTCATAGAAACATCATGCTATGAGAAAATGAAACCATAAGTGAATATGTAGTGCATTATTTTTGACAGATTTCATAGTCATTTAACACAGTTACATGAATTTACAAAGTAAAAGAAAATATTCTTTGGGGAGAAAAAATTACTTCTAAGCTAGATGATTTCTGCTCTGGATTGTCTTTCTTTCTTGAATCACAGCATATTGGAGGGGACTACAAGTAATTCTCAGTTCAAAAGGTAGCTACAGAGGGTAAAATAAATCTCCTGGAAACCAAACTTCGTTTTTTTTCTGGCATGCCAAACATCAGACAGAGTGTTCCAATCTGGACTGCAGCTAATACAAATGGGAATCTTCCCATCCTTAAACATATATTTGCTAGCACTTACTATAATTATCCCCAAGAAAATATTCCTGTGTGAGCATGGAATAAAATGTCCCAAATCTACAATCAGATATGGGACTATGGAGCCTGAAACCCATAAGACTCTGCACAAACTACAGCTCTGTATCCATCCCACGGTGGCTCAGATTTCAGGATCAATGCTCTAATTATCCCAAACTTGAAAAGTATGCTAGAAAAATGGTTTTTGCCAAATAGAGAAGGAAACGGAAAAGACATTTCCAGTGTGAACAGACATGTCTATGCCATAAAGACAATTGGGGTTAGTTTCAACAGAGTTGTCAACTGCCACTGTCAACCCTGGGAGTGTTTAATCATTGAGGTAGTGATATATCCTTCAGTATGGGAGGTGCTATTAAGGTGTTGTGTTTCCTTCTAAAAGCTTCTAGCAATCTCATTTCTTAGAATGACACAGTCAGTAGTTAGGAGCAAGCAGAGTACTTACCATCCAGATTTTCAGTGGGAATTTTGTGCTACTTGGGTCATGGAAAGTTTTGACACAGGAGGGTTGTGTGTCCCCAGTTTTGCCCTTGCTTTTTTGTCAGACTTCTTGCCTTCCCAGTCTCAGTTCTTGTTCTGCCTCCCAAATACCAAACACTTTCACTCCATGGACATTAATGAATGTTACAGAATGCACAGTAAATCCAGAAATTCTGTGTCATATTAGATCTACTGCACAAGTGCACATACTGTGGGTATGGTGAAAGTGCAGTCTGATACTTATTTAAAATGCTATACTCCTGGAAACAGTATTTGCCAGCCCATGTGCCCATATTTTTTCATGACAAATTCTTGATTGCAGTATACTTTCCTTCCTGTCCCATCTTGTTATCCGCTGAGGGACAGTTTTCAAGAAAGCTGTTTCCATTCTGGAGCCTCATGGAGGACAGCATGTTGTGTGATCAGGATTGTATCTCTGCTGCAATCCGAGTTCCTGTGACAGCCTGGCTGCAAACACAATATTGCAGGGCTTCAGGAAAACAAACTGCATATCTCCAAGGAGATAGTCAGTAGGATCCCCTGGAAAACTTCCCTCTGGGACAAGTGGGTGAAACAGAGCTGGCTTTAGTGGAGCACAAGAGCTAGCACTTCCCAGGAGCAAGAAACTGGCCAAGGAAAACAAGATCGGTGTGGCTGAGTAGGGAACTGCCAGTCAAACTAAAGGGAAAGAAGCAAATGCAGAGGCATGGAAACAAGGACAAGTAACCTGGGAAGAGTATAGAGATGAAGTACAGTTGTGTAGGGATGGGGTGAGGAGGGCCAGGGTGAAGCTGGAACTGAACAAGGGATGAAAAGAATGACAAGAAGTATATTAACAAGTATGTTAAACAAGTATGTTAACCAGAAGAGGTCAAAGTGTTCCCTGTGGAAAAACAATGTTGAAATACTGGTAACAACAGGTGAGGAGAAGGCTGAGGTAACATTTTTTTTGCTGCAGTCTTCAATGTTAACCTCTCTCCCTACACTCCTTGAGTGGATAGACAGCAGGATGAGGACTGGGGAAGCAAAGTTCCTCCCACTGTAAGAGAAGATCATGACCACCTGAGGAACCTGATTGTACTTCAGTCTATACGACATCATAATCTGTATCTCATAATCCTAAGGAAATTGGCTGATGTAGTTGTCAAGCCACTATCCATGATATTTGAAATGTCATGGCAGTCAGGTGAAGTCCCAGGTGACTAAAAATAGGGAATTATACTGTTCTTAAAAAATGTTAGAAAGGAGGGTGCTGGGAACTACTGACCAGTCAGCCTTACCTCTGTGCCTGGGCAGATAATGGAATCCTTCCAGAAACTAAGGCAAGAAACTTGCAGAACAGGGAGGTGATTTAAGAAAGCCATCAAGGCTTTACCAGCACCAAGTCCTGCCTGACCAAAACTAGTGGCTTTCTACAATGGAGGGACTACATCGGTGGACAAACAAAGGGTCACAGATTACATTTAACTGTATTTCTGTAAACCCACAACATCCTGATTTCTAAATTGGAGATGGATTTGATGACTGGACTGTTAGATGGATAAGAAAGTGTTTGGATAGCTGCATCCAGAGGGCAGTGATCAATGGCTGAGTCACAATGGACATCAGTGACAAACGGCATCCCTAACGGGTCCATACTGGGACCAGCAGAGTTTAATAATCCCTTCTCTGTGCTGACCAGTGGTGGGTCCCAAGGACAGGGGAGGTTTATGTGGGATATTATGAAAAGGGTCTTCCCCCAGAGTGGGGCTGGGCACTGGAACAGGCTCCCCAGGGAAGTGATCACAGCACCAAACCTGACAAATGTTCAAGAAGTGTTAGGACAATGCTCTCAGGCACATGGTGTGACTCTTGGAGATAGTCCTGTGAAGGGCCAGGAGTTGGACTTGATGATCCTTCTCACTCCCTTCCAATTTAGCTTATTCCGTGATTCTGTGATTCTATGGTTTCTTCATTAATGACACAGACAAAGAGATTGAGTTCAGCCTCAGTAAATTTGCAGATGACACCAAGCTGAATGGTGCAATTGTCACACCTGAAGCCATCCAGAGGGACCTGGACAAGTTTGAGAAGTGGGTCCTTGAGAATCTCATGGGGTTTAACAAGACCCAGTGCAAAGTGCTGCATGTGGGTTAGGACAACCCCTGATATCAATACAGGCTGGGGGATGAACAGAGTGAGAGCAGCTCTGCTGAGAAGGACTTGCAGTGCTGGTGGGTGAGAGGCTGGACATGAGCTGGCAATGTGAACTGGCAACCCAAAAAGCCAATTGTATCCTGGGCTGCATCCATAGCAGTGTGGCCAAAAAGCCAATTGTATCCTGGGCTGCATCCATAGCAGTGTGGCCAGCAAGGTGAGAGAGGGAATTCTTCCCCTCCACTCTGCTCTGGCAAGATCCCACCTGCAGTGCCACATCTGGGGTCCCCAGCACATCAGCTGTAGCTGTATCACACTTGCTGTAGCCAAGCCCAGAGAAGGGCCACCAAGATAATTAGAGGGATAGAGCACCTCTCCTGTGAGGAAAGGCTATGAGACAGTCTGGGTTGTTTAGCCTGAAAAATAGAAGGCTTTGGGGTGACCTAACTGAGGCCTTTCAGTACCTGAAAAGAGACTGCAAGAAAAATGGAGAGGGACTTTTTACAAGAATATGACAGGAAATAGACAGGGAAATGGATTCAAACTAAAAGAGTGTGGGTTTTGGCCAGATATCAGGAAGGAATTCTTTCCTGTGAGTGTGGTGAGGCATTGCAGCAGGCTGACTAGGGAAGCTGCGGATGCCCCATCCCTGCAACTGTTCAAGGCCAGGTCGGATGCAGCTCTGAGCAACCTGGTCTAGTAAAAGCAGTTTTTAAACATGGCAGCGGGTTTGAAACTAAATGATCTTTAAGCTCTCTGTCAATACAAACCATTCTGCAATTCTCTGGTTTTGAAATGTTATAAAAACTTGGGTGTCTATGAGCTTGAGAAAGATCTGGGCCCAGCATCCAATCCTGAAATATCTGAAAATCTGAACAGTAGTGTGTATTCTTCCACCAGCTCAGCAATACGCTTTGAACATGATATTAACAATATTGGAAAGCAGATTGATTTTGGGTCACATTTTACCTCTTTGGTAGCACCAGCTTAGTGGGTGGCTGAGGCTCCCCTTGGCCCCACCCTGCTCTGCTGCAGCTGCCTGGGACAGCAGAGCCCCACGCCTGCCCAGACAGGCGATTCTGCATAACTGGGGATCCTCGGCTGCACCCCGCCCTGCCAGGGATGGCGCCTGTCACACAGCATTGGCCACTTGGTACACAGCCCTACAAGAGCAATTGACTCATTTGCAGGCCTGCTTACCTCTGGCAATTTATCTGTAATGCCTCAAACCCCCGTGTGTTTAAATGATTTGCATGTATTTTGCTCTCACTGCTCAGAGACTATGTAGAGGATCTGAGAAACATCCACCAAACTGAGAAGTGTAACAAACCTTAGTTCTCAGTTTAATAAATTTGAAAAAAAATTGACTACAGGGTGATTTCAGAGCTGTGCTCATCACGTTATGAGTGCACACATCTCACAGTAAAATGCACATAAAGACTCAGGCTTCTACATAAAATTCTTTGGGTCTTGTAATCACATGCTGAAAGCTGAGCCAGGCTACTGACAGAATAGTTTGCCTGCAGCCATAAATAGTCTTATATGGCTTCCTATAGGAGACTCTTTATTACCCACAAAACCTGGACAAATCACAGACATGCATATTTTTCAACCATTCCCTCACATACTACAGAAACCAAATCTGTATTATGCATACAGTAAATTTTAATTTAGTACTTAATTATCTCATGATAAGAGAGATATTTCTCTGTCCCCCTTTTTTTGGAGGGGGGGATGTGGGGGATGTCTTTTGTAGATAGGTACTTTGATTATGATAATACAGGGTTCTGTTTTATGTGTAGGAACATGTTAATCTACTTTGAGAGACAGTGGCTGCAATTCAGTGGCTTTTCCATTTTGATTTGCATTGGTGAATATTCTTAATACCAATTGATGTGCAGGCAAAGGTGAATATTAAGACAATTGTCTTGGAGCTTTATATTTGATAACTTTCATATGTTTCTTCATAGCTCCAAAAATGCTAGAAAGTTTTACAACTTTTCATTCTCCCACTGCCCCCAGATTTGCCATCTTGTGCTGTTCATTACTCATGCTAATTCACCCCTTCTGAGAAAATGGATTTCTAACCAAGAGGAAGCCTGTGTAATGGTTTTACAATAGGATAGCATTCTTCCAGTCTTCAGGAAAAGACAGGTGAGCTCACACAAATTGGTGGGCTCTCCTTCTCTAGTGATTACTTAGCAATACAATGGCTCACCAGTTTATTTTTTTGCTGGTGTAGCTGAGCTCCATTAAAAACAGTTTTCAGTCACCTGAAGCTGACTTTCAGCCTAATTCATAGCATTTTTGTGATTAACAATCTTTGCTATCCCCTTTGTTCTTCTTCATCCCTCTCTTTTAATCGCTTCTTGAGAACTGAAAAGTCAGTTTATATTGTTGTTTAAGCTAAACTCTCAAACCTATAATATCCAAATTGGTTTGAAATTGAGGAAAATGAGTTTTTATGGCCCAGCTAACATGCCTACCCTGCAGAAAGGCCTGAAACTACCATGGTAATTGTTTTCATGTTATCTCTACTGTAACTTTCCAGTGATATACTTACTGCCTGTTCTGGCAGAGATACAACAGCTCTAGTGGACAAGTTCATGTCAGACATTCCTGTATTTGTAATTATGGTTCCTTGCACATGCCAGATGAACTGAAGCATGGCACAAGTGCCTGTGTGTTTCTTCAGTTTAAATCCATACATTTGCTCTAAGCTTTTACCAGCCTGGCAGAGGAATCTCTTGTGTTCAGCCTTTTCTCTTCAGGATATAGACATTTTTATTAAATTACAAGAGTGATGAAATGTTGAGACTGTCTTCTGCAAATTTGATACAAACCAGGAGGCCGAATTTTTACTCATATGAGCAGTTCAATTACTTTTTGTGGGTATAGCACATAAATATTAGCAAAAATTGAGACTTGAGTTTTTTATTACATTTGCTGTGAATGAATGTGACATAGATAAAAAAAACTTGGGAAGTGAACTTAGTGAAACTGTTTAGTATCATAAAGAGTACTATAAGGGAAATCCTTGTTCCAAAGGAATTAATGGGAAGCCTGATGTAAAGGACAAGCATCAGAAATATGGTGTATAACCACAAGAATTCTCAGGCATATGCTCTTAGTTAAACAGTTTAGAAGTTTTACTTCTTACATAAAATCTAATATTAGGAATATTTGTGTTAGTTTAGAACTCAAATAAGTTGAAGAGGGCTTCATTTCAGCAGATTACCTTTCACACAGTGGGTTCTCTTATTTGTGGTGGAAGACTAAAATTTGTTTCCACTGGAGAATATAATTGTGTTCTGTGTGAAGTACTGTAGGTGAATTGGGAATATATGATAGTTTTTCTAATTAGAGCCAGGTTTTTGCCTAATTAGATCTGAGTAAGGATTTTCAAACTTGGGTCTGACAGACTTTGTGTGTGTGATAATTTTATTGTGGCAAATAAATTAGTTTCAGACTCATTAAGCTATATTCACTGCAAGAAGAGAGAATGGGACAAAGTGATATCTTTGCAACTGCTTGCAAAGGAAAATCCTTGTGAAATTTAGTAATCTCAGGTATATTTTGTAAATATAAACCTATAGTAACCTATGAATAATCTAGGAAAAACCTATGAATGCCTGTGTCAATGTTGAGTTGGAAGCTGGAGTGGTGGATCAGGGCTGCTCCCAGATTTTCTAGCTATTTTCTTTTTCCAACTAATCCCCTCAAATTGGGTATTTGCTGAAAAGCCCTGGGGGGTCTGGTTTAGAAAAAAACATGTGAAATTCCTATATGTTGGAGTCCTTCCATAAAAAAATTCCCATTTTTTAATGCTGAATATATATATATATATATATATATGTTTGTGTGTGTGTATATAAATGTATTCTGATAAGTATTTGAGTTCTCCTTTCCATAACCAGAGAATATTTACAATTATTTTAAGTTCCTCATAGTCTAAACAAATGTACTCATTAGAAACAACTGAGTAATGAAAACAAACATTCCCATTCATGTAAACCAAATGCAAAAAATCTGCCAGCCATTTGTGAAAATGGTTTTTATTTGACTATATCTAAATTGGTGGCAGTATAATTTTCCCTCAGGAACACTGATGTGGTTTTACATGGAGGGTTTAACAAAAGAGGTGGCATTTGAGAAATGAAAAAAAAATGTGTCAGGATTGTTATTTTTCACCTAAAAATGTTGAGACAAAAATACAATGGACATTGTGGATTGTATTTTTTTTAAAATAAATATATTCTGTACTATCTTTTGCTAGAGGAAATCCAGACCTACAGGGACAAGTGCTTTAATACTTAAAGAAATATTTAACAAAAATTTTGCTCTAATACTTTATTTTTCCTGTAGCACACATGCAGCTTACTCCGAGTTTGAGCACACCAAGACCAGACTATGAGGGATTCCAGTGATCTTGATTATGTAAAACATAAATTTTATCAGCATGTTCCACAGGAATCTCTCCTGGAATAAATATCTGGGGGGTTTATTTGGAAATTTTGTTAACAATTTTATCTGTGTGTAAATTGCAATAGAATTCTCTGGTTCATGTCAGAAAGATAATTTGGTTGTTACAACAGTTTATTTAAGTGATACCTCTTTATTTGTTATTATTGGACCAAAAGTAAGAATAGCTGAAGTATTTAATCGTATGAAAAGTGCTGAACAATTTGAGCTTTTGATTGTTTGGTCCACCAAGAAGTTGGGCATTTTTATCAGAAGACTACTATGTTCCTAACTATGACTACCATATTTCAAATTTATAACAAGACCTTGTTTTAGATAACATCAAAGTGCTGCAATTCAAGCATTTATTTCAAAACAAATATATCGTCTTCAATTTGCACTGAAAAAATACTATTTAAACATAATGAGTTACAATAATTCCTACTGAGTAGTTTTCATTTCAACAAAATACTGTATTCTGTGGAGCAAATGTAATGGTTAAAATATTTGGCTTTTTAACACATTTCCTGCAAAATAAAATGCCAATTTTGCTTGTTCTGTGCCTAGTATCTATATTTCTATAACTTTGTGGCTAGCTTTGATTACAGTTTTCTAGTACTGTATGCCACTCAAATTAGAACAAGATTTAATTAAGTATATTAACAAACATAGCGGGACAAGCCTGCACAAATCTGGAACAAGATTGACTGACTTCCAGGAAGTCCATAAGGATTTACACTATTACCAACAGAGCAAAATTTGGCTCTGCTTCTTTGCTATATCCACATATACAAATTATAAATCTTAAATCTGGGCTCTCACAGTCCTTCCACACATTAATTTCTTTATCTGATCTCATAAAGGTGTCTAAGGCTCCTCATTGTGGATACAGAGAGTTTTCTGATGCAAAGTTTTAAAAGGTTGTGTTTATACCCTTCAGAGGCCTGAAGGGGCATTGCTGCCACTTTGCAACCACAATTCATCTGTAGTGGGACTGAAAACCAGCCCTGCTCTTTTCTGCGGGCTCTTTGTGTAGCCATGGCTGTCCCTGGACAAAACCTTCATCTCCTCTTTTCCTCACGCCATCCCATTGGCATGGTTTTGCCAGCAGTCAGCACTCAGCAACTCTCCTGTACCTTCAAGACACAACAATTATCATTACCATGTTTTTAAGAAGATTTACGCGCTATGAAAAAGTGAAATCAAAATATCACATCAGAAAATGGGTAAAATACCACAGCCTGTGAGCCAAACAAATCCTTCCTCCTTCAACAGCATCAATGACTTCCAGCCAAGTTAATGCCCAGTTGCACATGTCTGCAGTAAATCTTCACCTTCTTCAACACCTCTGCATGATTTGCTGTCTTTGGGTATACTGACACCTTTTCTCATGTGAGAACTTTATGGCTTGATAACCATAAAGGGACAGCTGGCCCCGCAGAGTGGTTACTGCTTACACTCACCTCCTAGTTAGTAGGAATCTAAATATATAGAAATGCATGTACAATTCTCACTTGTAACCTGATCTACGGGAAGTGTCTAAGCTTATTACTGCAGGGATATGTGTCTTAGATCAGCAGTGGCTTTGTAAGTCCCTTTGTAATAATATAGCTATGGCTCACTCTGAGCAGCCCCGAGCTCTGAAGGAGGCTGAAGGTAGCACTCAGTCTGAGCCAATGGGTCAGGTGTAACTCCAGCTTTGGCTGCCTATGTTCATGCCGTACAGAAAAATCAGTCATAGGTAGGTATTATTTAGAAGAAATGTCTAAATTCACTGCGCTGAAAATGTGTTTGTGGCTGATTTTGTAAATAAGGGAAAAATCAAGACATTAAAAAAGTTCTCTTAATTTCTCCCTCTTTCTTTCTCAGTGTTGTCTTGAAGGTGTTAATTTTGGAGGTGATGCATTCAGAGCCCTCTTCTAGTGGGGTTGGGATGCCCTGTGATTTCCTGTCTGCAAGAAGAACAGACTGTCTCGTCTTTACAGGCCAGGCAGACCTGTAGGGACAGTGACTAATGACCTTCATTTATCATGCTTCCTGGCATCCTTTCCGATAATCTGATCAAAATCTCTTACTTGACAGTGGCTCAGGAGTCATCAGTTCACAGAAACACCAGAGAAAAGTACTGAGGTTTTGGGATCCACTATTGTTCTGGCCAATATGGTTTTAAATACTGTAACATAGAGGGAAAATATTACACGTGTCAGTTGCTAATAAAACATATATCTTTAGTATTGCCTTTATAAATCCTGAATTAAAAACAATTCTAGCTTTGTGGTTCCCTCATTTCACTGGGATGGGAAAGAACAGAAAATACAGGAGAACAGTTGTTTTCAGGTATCTGGGAAAGTAAGGATGAGGGAGCAAGCATGCATGACTGGGGCAACTTGGTGCTAACTGAACTGCTTTCCTTTAGGTTCCCATCAAAATTAAGGCATTCTATATACGGCTTTTTCCACAAGGGAATTGTGAAGACCAGACAATACCTTTTGCCAATGAGATTATGTCAGAATTTTTCTCCTCTCCTGCCACTGAAGAGAGGTCCTGGCCAGGTGGAAGGTGCGCAACAGGGCCATAAAAATTTGCCTTCCTCTCCTGTGGTACATTCATGGAAAAGGCACATTCACATGGGGATTGTGGCTGAAGTGCATCCACAATGGCTTCCTTATCATAAGAAAGCCTTTTCCTTATTGCCACCTTTCAGTTGGATGAATCATGGAGAATCTTTGAGAAAAAAAAAAAAGAAAATGAGATGGAATAGCTAAAATCAGAAGTGTTATATTTCTCAGAAATCAGAAAGCCATCACTGTTCCCAGCAATTGCAAGGACACCCCACAACATGATAATAAAGCTTTCATGACTTGATGGTTTCTGTGGCAAAAATTGCTACAGCTGGACTACCCTGACATTGTTTTGTGAAGTTTCTCAAAAATTACTTTTTTCTGCCAAATTATTTGTACCTCTTCTCAAAGCTTGTCTCATGCCATCATGTTTTCTTTTCAATTCAAGATATGAGAAATATCCTTCTTTGCTTTTACAAACATTTTATTAAATTCTTCCAAGTTCATGGAACATGCCTTAAATACTGTATATTTGTTTCATTAAAATTTCAGGTGTCACTCTCCTCCCTTAGTAAAAGTTACAATCCTCTATCCAGATCCAGATCCTTATTAGGGTTTTTTTCCGTATCTGAATGAAATGTTACCTTGCAATTCCAAGAATCTAAGAAACGTAATTCTGCACTTAACAGAAGACTAGATTAAATTGTGCAGAAGGCACCTTTCCATCTGTTCATAGATCATTCATTACTTTTACCCAAGACAAGAGTCAGTCTTCATTTAGAGAGAGTTGTATTTTATTGTGCTCATTCTTTATACCATTAATCTCAGCTTTCCCCTTTGTAATCCATTACTTGAACAAAGGACCTTAGCACAGTAAGATACTTATTTTCAAGCATGAAAATGAAATGGTAAAAAATATTTTTTTTCAATTGCAATATTCCACAAGAGAAAAAAACTCAGTAAAATAAATAAGTGTTTTGAAAGATTATACTTTCCTATTTTGTAAATTCTCAAAATGGAAAATGAATTGGTCCATTGACCTAAGATCCAAAATTTCATTTATTTAATCTTCTTGAGCTCTGCTAAATATATCCTCAGCCATGTCAGTAGCAGTTTATGTCTATAATTTTGCAAGTCATGCACTGCATGGTATTGTGTTACCTCAGTGCTATATTTTGAATCCCACACACATCTATTACTGTAAAATAGGAAAGCACTTTCCTTTTGGCTATGCTCTCTTAGATATTTCCTTACACTTGGCTGAAACTCTCAAAGACTTATTCTGTTTGTTAAATACATATTTATAATTTAATAATGCATTCCAAGAGTGATTACTTAAAGCATTCAGGTACTTGGATGCTTTTCAGAACAAAGCCAGTACATACTTGTAAACATTTAATGACCTTTTCCAATATACATTTTGCTTCCCTTTACCTATTCCTTGCTTTTACAGCTTAAAGCAGAGCTTCCATGAGAAAAAATGCTTCTTTTTGGGACCACCTCATAATTTGGAATGTTATCACTTGGACTACAGTGACTGTCTCTTGCTGATTTTCCATTCCTTAAGTAGGTAAGAATTGTTTGCGTCAATACCATCCTATGTTCCCTAGCAATTATTCTAATGCAATACAATTTATATTAAGGTTCTACCACTCCCAGGCTTTTACATAGGAAAGAAAAATGCAACATTAATCACACTGTTGATATGCCTCAGAATTGTGACAGGAATATGACATCAAAAGAAGCCAATGAAAAAGTTCCCCATTTCCAGGTAGAGGGAGGGGAAAAATATATGATTATTTATGCAGCTCATTTAGAAGGATATTTTGCTATTACCTAGTCTGTTTTCTCTTTGATACAGGTAAAATTTGTAAAGAAAACTGAAGTGGCCAGGGAAAAATTATAAAAATCAATATGCAACATAAGACTGTAGTACAAGTTTTTTCCTGACCTGTATTTTAACTAACTTAATGAACTTTTCTTGAGTGTCACTGGAATGTCTGCAGTCAGTAAGGCTGTGCATTCACAAGAGTTTATGGTAAAAAACAGAAGGTAGATGCCTTTTGGTGTGATTTTATGGACTAGTCAAAGTTTCACTGATTTTTGAAGAAACTTACATCCTGCTCCCCACTCTGCTATTCCATAAACTATCTCAGTCAATTTTGTGACATTTCATGCACAGGGTTGTAATCACAGATAATCAGTGGGGTAAGAGGACTTTTTCCTGTCTAGCTCTGCAGGGAAAGTTTATCTCTGAAAGAGAGCTTAATAATTTTTGTACATGAAAAAGGTTGTTTTAAATTTCTCAGAGTGGTTCTATTTGTTAGAAGGAATTTTAGGAAAGATGGATTAGTGGATATAATGAAGCTAGCAGCCAATCCAAAGTGTACTTTATTCCTGGGGTAGATCTACAAGTCCTAAAAGCAACTGTATGTTTACAGGTGATAACACCTTAAAACTGAGTCACTTTTTCTGAGTATAGACATGGCTCTCAAAGTGAATACATTTGGCTTGAGTTTACATTTTTGGCCTGTGAATACATTTTGCCAGAGATGGGGCATTCTGACAGGCAGTCAGGGAAGGCAAGCTCACGGCTTTCAAGTAACAAAATGCCTGTTAGTAGTGCTTCTCAGGTTTTTTGGGTGGAGGTGAGGGAAGGAGGGTTGGGGTTTTATTTTCATTTCTGTAACAGAGGACGAGAATCATTCTCCTGAAGGATGCACAGCAGAAAGAATTGTGCTCATTTCAGGCAGGCACTGTATTTTGTTCTCCTGACAAGAAGCAGTGATGGCTCACCACATCTGCTGCCCCAGGAAGGGTAGGAGACACTGGTCATGCTGTGGAGAGGCAAGAGGCAGCCTGTGGTTAGGGATGGGATGCATCCCAGGAATCTCACCCAGCCACTGCCAACTATGCAGCTCAGACCAGCAGCAAGGTCAAAGATCCAGGAGACGCTGGCCATCGCTGATGATTTAATTTGAATTCATCCATGTGGGTGACTTCTTAGACTTTGTGGTTAACCCACAGGTATATCACTATAGTCCAGGGGGCCTGAGATGAAGAACTATGAAATAATTTCCTCAGATCAGAAACTAAAACTCTGAAGCAGTGTGAATCTCTGAAGAAATTGTGTTTCAGGACTCAGATTGTGTCAGTAGTCATCAGCATGCTACCTTTAGGTATCACAAGAAAATTTTCCACTGTAGAGAAAAGCTAGCAAGGTTAAGTTTTTTGCACTGAGAAATAATCAAGAAAAAAATAATTTGGCAAATACCTGTAAACACTCCTTCTCTGCAGACAAGGATATCCAGGTCAGATATCCTCAAAACTCTGTCAGTTAAAAAAAAACCAAAAAAACACAGCTATGAGAAAGCTCCACTCAAAATACTGCCACACAATCCCAAAAACTTAAATTGATTTAACCTGACTGCATGATTTGTGTTACTCTTCAAACACATCTTTTTCTTGCTGATAACACTTTTTTTTTGGGAATTTGTTCATCGAATTGTAATTATTTTAATTACAACCACAGGTTGTCAGTAGGTTAACCACAGGTTTATGACTGTGATAGGCAAATAAAGCAAGTGCAGCAGCTTCCAGTGGCTTCTGCTATCCCTGGAACTGGTTTGCAGGAATATTTGAGCAGACCCTGGTCAGCACCCCCCAGTGCTGTGGCCATGCAGATCCTCACTGATGTGATGGTGCTCTGTGATGGGGGACTGAATCCAGGGAGTTCCTGCTGCAGCAAGGAGACCTCCTGGGACAGCGAGCACAACCTGAGCAATACCTTGTGAGAGTTTCTCAACATTGTTTTATCTTCTTGTAGAGTTTCTTTTAAATGTACACAGAACAGATGAAGTTGGAAGGGACCAGTCTAGAGATTACCAAGTCACAGAACAATAGACGAACAGAATAGTTTACTTTGAAAAGGACCTCCAATACCATAGATTCCAACTGTTGACGCAGCACTGCCAAGTCCATCACTAAACCATGCCCCCAAGTGTCACATCTACGTGTCTTATAAATATTTCCAGGGATAGTGATTCAACCACCTCTCTGAGCAGCCTGTACCAACGCTTACCAACCCTGTAGGTGAGAAAATTTTCCTCATATCCAATTTAAATCTCCCCTGGCGCAGTTTGAGGCTGTTTCCTCTCATCCTACTGCTTGCCACTTGGGAGAAGAGACTGAGACCTTGCTAGGCCTCCTCTGAGGTAGTGCTAGAAAGTGAAAACCTGATGTTTCCCCCCAAAATTGTGCAGTCAGACTTTGCTGTCCCTTTCTGTAAATATTTGCTTTGAGTTAAATAACTCAGAATAAATCTACAAAAACTGTTAAAATCAACTAAAGCAGTTAAATTTCTGCCTTGAGATGCTTTGATTCACTAGCTGAACAGCTCACTGACTGTAAGAAAGTGTCATTTCAATAAACACTTTGGGAACTCCAGGTGATCTGAATGACTTGGCTTTTGGTGTGTGCAGGCATGAAGAACATAGTCACTCAAAAATGGGAAAGTCTGGCTTCTCTCATGGATGAAGGTCACTGAGGCCCAAGACATGGAAGCAGGGGCAGGACATCCAGTACATGAGCACTGCTTTGCCTGCAGTGGGACTGCTCCCGAGCTGGAGGTGAAACCAAAGTTAAATGCTTTCCTGGACTTCTGCTTCACCTTGCACTTCTTTTTAAGGCATGATTTGATTTTTTTTAAGCAATAAACAATACTTCATGCTATTGCAGGCTAATGTAACAAGACGGGTTCACTTTATACACTAAATTAAAAAAATAAATCTATCCTCAGTTTTCACCTGAATTTGACATTTCCCTTGTTCTCTTTGTGTTTAAATTTAAAAGTGGTAGCCTAAGGGAAGGCGTTTGAAGAATTCTGTGTTTATAAATGGTCTGTATTATATTTTATATATGTAGGCAGTAGCTATAGTCTTCCCTTTTAGGCCTGAGGGGAAGGCAATGGTTTCCTGCATGACAGAGCTGCAGCTCCTGTCTGTGGGCAGGTACACAAAGCTCCCTTTAACTGCCTGGAAGGAGCGGTGAGATGAAACATGCCCGCTGATGGTTAACAGATCTGTCCCTCAAGACTGCTTTTCACCGAACATGGCATTTGTTTACACTCAGCTAAAGCTTTTAGCATTTTTGGGCCTATAAGAGGATTTGGCTGGTAGCCCTGCTGCTGATTGTCATATTCCCTAGCTAGAAACGTCAGTTACCACTTCTCTTTCTTCTTCCGTTCATTAAACTTTTTGTATATTTTCTCTGTCTTTCCCAGGAATTAGTGATGACATGTTCCATTTGCATATTACTGTAGTTCTTCCAGGGGATGTGAGAGCACACAGAGCTTGCAGCTTTTAACCCACTAGGGATTCAGGGACCAGGAGCAACACAATATCATCAGAATATTGTTTGTAGCATCTTGTGTATAAAAAAAAACAATGAAAAAAAAAGAGCTGTTCAGCTGGAACTGAATACACACACACTCTGCTTTTCTTTCATGACCTACCACTGAGCATTTTCTCTGCAGATGACAGGAAGGTATTTCTGGAAATCTGTCACAGTATAACTATCTGAGAGGAACTCTGAGCTAAAATTGTTTTAAAACTCCCCTTTTATTACTGTGTGGTGCTGAGTTGTCACACTGGCAAAGCAACTGATTTCTCAGATTTGCCACTGAAGGACCTTCATGAGGTTGTTGCTTCACACTGCCTGCCTAAGGAGTTACCATGGTCTGTCTCTGCTTTTCCTGTACCCACATACAGGGGAGAAACTCTCTTCCCCTTTTCCTTAGGTAATACAACTTTCATAATAATACAGAATACTCTGCCATGCAGGGCTGAGGCTCAAGACCACCTAATTAAAACTTCAGTCATGAACAGATGATGTTGTCCAGCTGCTGTCGATCCACATTTGTGGGTTTCCACCTCATGATGCCATTTTCTGTTCTGCCATTTTTTCTCCCTGGTTCATTCACAAACCCAGAGTTCATTGACACTTACACAATCAGAACTGAGGAGGCAATAGCCTCAGGGAGGTGGGTAGTAGCAAGCAGCTGGGCATCAGTAGCAATTGACTTAATTTGCCTACCATAACTCTCTTGACTTGTTGCAACAATGAACTGGAGGGATTTAACCACACCAGAGTAATTTCACATACTTCTACCTAGCTAAAACTTATAAGCTTGTCCTAGCTCACAAGCTAAGCTCCCATTGGTGTCTAGAAAAGAGACAAGCACCTCCAGAGGGAATTTCTTCTGTCTTAGATGCTTTCAGAGCAGCTCATCTGACTCTGTCTCCCTGCATGATGGAAAAAGCTACAAATTAAGGCAGCTAGGCTGTATGGATTGGTCTGGAGTTCCAGGGATTGAAGAAAGCTTACAAGATACTAACTTGTCCAGATTTCAGTAACATGAACTGATGCCTTGAGAGGAATACTCAATGCAAGAGATTAATCTAGAATGTGTCTTCCTCCTTGATGTGAGTCTTAGCAACTCCAACTCATTTCAAACCTGCAGCAGAACAGGAACTTTCTGCCCATCATGCTCCCTGACATGTTTGCCGTTCCCATTATAGCTGTTAATCTTGTGCTCAGAGTCAAGCTGTCGTACTGCAGGTGTGTAGAATAGACTACCTTGGAAAGCTCAAATAGTTAAAATCAAGGGAAATTAGGTGCATTTTAAGGGATGAATATGGCATAGACATGGCAGCACTGGCTTTAAAATGGATAGCTCAGAGAAAAACAGCAAGTAGCCATAAAAGCAAGGACCTCAGTTCATGCTGAAAAACCTGCTTTTATGAGAAATGTTATCAAATTCTCATACCAGAACACCATTCAAGCAGGGCTACATCCACAGAAGTATCAATTAGCTACCCAAAACCTAAGACTATTGCACAAGTTACCTATGCAGTAATGAAATGTGCACGATCTTACTCCCTGTCCCTCTCAAATGAGACTTAGTCTTTGACAAAGGCTCTGGCCTAGAAAGGCTGTCGTTTATTAAAGACCTGCAGTAACCCCAGCTCAATTTGTGGCTGGTGCTTGGCTTTTATGTATGATGAATTAGGAAGTGGGATGGTTCCTCCTCACACTACAGGTTTCATTTTACTTTTCTTTGTGAAAAATTCCTTCCTTTCAACCCACAGACCTGGAAAGCATTTCAAAGCCTATCTTATTCATGTGATAGTTTGGTTACTCCTCAAGAACTGGTGAATTTAAGAAGTAAGTTAAAAGTTCCCCCCATTCAATTCTGAAGCATATCTCAGGACCACTTATGTTTCCATTTTGTACCACTTCTGGAATTTCAGAGATCACTTCTTTGATTTTGGCTGGTAAAAAAATGTAACTACATTTCTAATAATTCAACTGGACCAGCTGAGCACCTTCTCTGTCAGCATGAATACTGCAAAGGGAAAACCCATATAACAAATTTTTTATTGAAAATGCCCTACAAGACTGAGGTAATTTCAAGTATATACATATGTTTAATTTTTTCAAACACACCTTGTTTATTTTCATTTTTTTTCTGTGAAGTAGTCCTTTTAAAAAAGTCCTCTAACTGTTTTTTAATTGCAAACTGTTACATGCATGCCAGGCTGTACATCCTCCTGTTATCCTCTTGACAGTCCAGTGAAATCTCTGCTAGACACACAGCTGCTGTGGGATCCAGTTTCATTAGCTACTTCCTGCGGCTCTCTGCTGTTGCTGGGGCTCTCAGCTATTCTTCTTCCCCTTCTTTCAGTTTGCTCCCCCCTCATTTATTCTCAATAGAGTCATATACTGTAAGGTACATCAGCTCTGATGTCTTTTCTGAAAAGTTTTCAAAAGAACTGGTACTCTTAAAGCATGCAGAGACGAATGTATCTGGTTTCACCAAAGTACACATAATTGAGGAAAGCGGGAAGTTTCAGGCAATGGCCTCAGTTACAGCAGTAGCAGGGCTGCATTTGTATCTTGCAGGTCAGCAAATTATTTACACAGCCCCAAAGTGCACTGCAAGCATGGATGTAGAAGGGAAGGGACTGCCAGAGTTTTAGAGCAGGGACACACAATTTCAGTGAAATTCAAAAATTATAGCCATAATTCTGCTAAGATACTTTGCAAAGTTATTAAATTGTACACATTTCACAGAGTGGAATTTGGCTTACTGTATATCATTTAGTAAGTTGTTTGCAGTGGTTTTGCTACCTTTGGATAAAGATGTTGTATTTGATCTGTTTCAAACAGGGGCTCTTCAGTGCAAATGGTCTTTTTTCATGAGCGCACAGTCTCAACCCAGTGGAAACGGATGGCTTGTCAGTGCTGTGTGATAAGGACAGTAATGCTACTGATTTAACAGAAGCCTACAGCTGATAGGAATTTTCTTCTTTCACATTTAATCTTTCAAGCTGGATTAGACTTCTGAAGGAATGTTTTGCCTTGCCGTCATTTATTTGTCTTTTTCCCATTCATTTATGAAAAATTATTTCTTTTTAAATGCACAAAACAATATTTTATAATAGATATTAACATTCAATTTTCAAATCAGCCAAAGTTCTAAGTTTTTCTTGGATAAGATTTGGATTTGGCACATAGGGAGCTTCATGGTCTGAAATTTTTCAGCATTTCAACAGCCTAGTGAATGTCTATTTCCTTGGGACGAGATTATCACAGTTAAGTATATGTGGCTTTTGTAGAAAGCACAAAGTGATTGTTTTCATAACTAACTATTTTTCTCCTGCGTCCACCCATGCTTGTGTAAGTAACCTTAGAGGAGTGTTCAGTTTATGAGGCTTAGACTATTCTAGTAAGTTAAAAAGTGGCAAGGGATGTTCCCAGGCACTGTGATTCAATTGCATTTACTTCTAAATTTTTAAAAAGGTCCCAGGAATGGTTTTGGATCACACTAAATATCCAGACATGATATGAGGGTGAGAAAGGGATGGAAAGCCTTCTGAATGGCAACCTGAATGCAGGGACCCCACTTTGAAGAGCAAGAGTGTGACAATGTGAACCCAAGTACCAGCTGTGTTAATTGCCAGAAAGTGGTTCCGAACATGTTTAATTTATTAGTTCAGATACAATTTGAGTGGTATTAAAGGTCATCTACCTCTTTGGTATTTGAAGGGCATTTAAGGTACCTCTCTCACTTCAAAGGAACTGATAATGAACCCACAAAAACTTTGATATACAAAGACACTTAACCAAGTGAGTAGTTCTGTGACAGTCAGCAGTGTAACTCATATGCTTGAGGCCAGGTCCATCCTCATCACATGTGTGGGCTGAAGCCTAAAATATGTAAGTTTGGAGCTGTATGGCCTCACTGAAGTTGAATCTTCACAGGATGTCTCTTGTTACATTTTGAAAAGTATCTGAGGAGACAGACCAGTTCAGCCCATTTCCAAACATTAGGTCTCTTTTTAGTACAGCCATACTCTCTATTCACAATGAAATATGTGGTTTCTGGCCCCTTGCACAGTTACTCTTTATCTAACCTACATAGTGTAGAAACAGGAAAAGACACCAGCTGGTGCCTTATGTCACTTGTCTCAGAAGACTGATGACAGCACCAGTGCTGTCATCCAACTTAGCATCTTTAAAATAGCACAGCTTAGGGACAAAAACCATATAGATGACAGCTGATATGTCTGAATCAAAACTTGCGTGTGCTATTCATATCTTAAAGATATAACGGAAAAGTTGGTATATTTGTTATTGATGAAAAAAGAGAAAGTTTGTATACCTTTATTTACCATCTGAAAGCTAAATCTCTGACCCAACATAGTTTAGGTTTCATTTGAGAGACAAACAACACTAAAGACACCTCAAGGAGTGGTCTTGAAATGAAAGGCTTCTGAATGGACCTTGAGGTTGTTGTTCATTAAGTACCTGATTTTACACAGATAAAATAGAATCCTACCTTAACTCCTCACATGAGGATTTTTACATCTTTCTGGAAAATAGATGCTATTTCAGTTAGATATAATGTGTCTGGAGTCATTCAGTGAAATTCTGTTGTCTGTGTTCATATTAGAGGAATTTAACAGCACCTCTGTGTTTGAAAGCTACAGGCCTATGAAATCTTGCAGAGATGACACGCACTGAATGACAGAAGCAACAATTAAATAGGCAGACTGAGATGGCTTTGCATGATTTTGCCCACCACAAACATATGGATCACATATTCAACATCAGTATTTGATATGGCATTGTTTGGTGTTGGACAGCCCTTGTGCCAAACTGCCCTAATGACAATGTTGTTTTCAATGCAGGGCTTGGTTGTCCTCATTGTTGCTTCATAACACTATGAAGTGTTAACAGAAACTTTGCCATGACACAAAGGAGTTCCCAGGAAAATAACAGAGCTTTGTTGTTTATTTATTCACATCAAGCTCTGGATGTGGTGACAACTCCAGCAGAATCAGGGTAAACAAGCACTCACTGCAGTAACTAAGCAATACGGCTCAGACCAAGAAGTGGGCATCTTGTTCTGTGATGGATTAGAAGGGCATCTGAGAAAGCTGACAGAAGAGTTGAAAATATAAACTTTTTTACCAATTTTATCATCGTTTATCAACAATGGCAAACATCCAAAAAGTGAATTGTAAATCTTGAGTCCCCAGAAGTAGAAAAATAAAATCCAGGGGGAAAAAAAAAAAAAAGTGTTGTCTACAGGGAAGCCCATTGTTCAGGACCAAGGTACAAGGTTGCTATGAAGGAAATGCAGATAGAATACCTCTGTCAAAAAAAAAAAAAAAGCAGCAAAGAAGAGCCTGGATATTTATTCAGACCAGAGGTAGCCCAGAATATTGTAGTCTAGCATGGCATTGCTATGAGGACCAGGCTGGTGGACATCCTCAGTACCGTGCAATTTCTGTCAAGTGTGCTTGCAATAATTTCCATAACACCAGTTGCAACGGGAACAGTCGGGTAGGTTGCACAGAGGTTACTTGGAGTACCTATCATAGTAACAGGATACTAGTCCAACCTGATATAGTAACAAGCACACAGTAATTAGTCTGGGTGTGAAAAAGCAGCCCTGCCAGACTTGTATATCTTGACTATAAATAGGTGGGCACATGGGCTTCTAGTACTTATTGAAGACATTTTACCTCTCCTGCTTTGGATTAAAACCATCAAGTTTAGAAAAAGCCACCAGCCGCTCAGTCAGACAAGGGTTATTGAGTCCAGAGACAACAAGAGCTTCAAAGCAGGAAGCAGGACATTTAATTGCTGCTTCTCTTCTCCTAGGCCCTCCTCTTGAGCAATTTGTCATATCTGATTGAGGCTGGCTGATTTTATAGTGCAGATGACAGGTCTAGGCAGGCAGCGCTGCTTGTACAGTAGGACCAGGAGGAAAGCCCAGGTAAATCTGTGCCAGCTCATGAAGTTAAAACAGTTTTGCATATGAAAAGGAAACCATAACTAATTAACACCAGGCAGGTGGTCTAGCTGGAAAACTAAAATCTAAACTAGGTCACAAGGGAATATAGAACTTGGCAGATGAAACTGTAACTGAAATCATCTCCTAAGACCAGCCAAGTGAGAGCAGAGCCAACTACCCCGATGAAAAAATATGCCTGTGCTAGTCATTTCTGGGAAAAACAAGCCAAGGACAAATGACTGCAGCTCTCAGAATGAGCATGATTACATTTAGTCTTCAGGGCTTTGTTTCTAAAAGAGTTTTTTGTTAAATGCTAATCTTATTTGGTCAGATTCACAGTGAGATCAAAATCAGTTTTCATGGTGCTTTAAGAGAATCAGCAGGGAAGATGATTGGGGGTATCAAGTATTAAAACAAAGGGAAGGGTGTTAAAATTTATGTCAAATTTTGGTAGGACTTGGAGGAAGCAATAGATCCTGCTGAGTTATGAAAGCAAAAGCAGATATCAGCAAAATACAGAGCTGGCTATGTATCAACTACAGTATCAGGAACTGTAACCAGAACAGTGGGAGAAGGTTTTGTTTGAAGGAAAGAAATGGAGAAAGTGAGATTTGTGAGGTGAAAGATTCTGTTCTTTCACTGAAAGCAATGACTGAACAAATACAAACACTGTGTCTTAAAAGTTACCATGAGTAGTGTATGGACTTTGAGAAACTGAACACCCAGATCACATATTCAATTGGTGGCCCTTAGGGAAACTGAAATTCCTGAAATGCAATCCTATGACATACCTAAATGTTAAAGCAGACTGATGGAGACTTACCCACAAGAAATAGGTGATAGATTTGGACTTTTAAAAGCTTATGAGAGCTTGCACATGTGTAAGGTAGCAATGTGTACAAGGTCCCAGCTATTCCTGCTGCTGCAGGTAGTTTATTCCACTCAACTCACTGTACCTGTGGTCAGAATATGTCTAATTCTCCATGTGAAAATCTTGAGCTGTGCATTTAAAACACACAAAAAATACAGCCTGCAAGATCAATTGACTGTATTTTAATGGCGTTCCTTGGCAAGCAATTCAGTGAAAAGCTAATTGCAATCAGCAAGCAGAAGTAGCTCTTTAGCTTTAATCAGCCTCATGGTACCATTTATTCCTCCTACTATAAACACTATTATGGTAATTCTATAACAATTCTCATTCATGCTTCACTAGGATCATGATTGTTCTACTTTTCACAGCAATGCTCACATGTAGTCACTTATATAACATTATACACATGCCTAAAATACAGAGGCCCAAGTTCTTACTTGGTCAACAACAGTGTAAACTACTGCTGCCAGGTAAAGCCCAGACTCTTGTATGAAATCCCTGCCTTTAAAATATTTTTTTTCTGCCACATTTAAGTATGTACAAGGCAAGGCATAAGCTACTAAGGGATCACAGTTTGCTTGAAAAGAAAGTCTGGGACATGGAATGGTCTGCACTCTGCCAGATCAAACTAGAGTACTTGACGACTTAACTGTCCTCATTTCTCCATTGCTAGCTCAGCTGAAGCAATTGCCATTGCTTCAGCTTCACACTATGCAGGCCACCCAGAGTAAATGAGCCCAAATAAACTTCCAAACTCATCAACGTGGTTGATGCACTAACCCAGCGCTGAAGTAGATTAGGAAAACCTCCCCATGCTTACTGATGAGACTGTGTTGGCATAGCAAACATCTGTCAGGGTGAGTAGCATCTTCTGGTACCACAAGGTTTGCAAGGTAAATGTGTCATGTATAAGATAAATGAGTCCCAACATAAAAACTGATTCTTCCCTTAGCAAGACAGAAAAGAGAAGTGATTTGTCACAAAAGGCTTAGGAAACTATTTCATCTAGAACACAGCAGCATGGAAGGGAAAAAAAGTTAAGACTGGGAGGACAAAAAAAGGACGGAGTTGATACCAGAAGTTAGAGTGGCAGCATGACAATGTATTTTATAGCTCTTAGTACATGAGAAGAGCTGTCAAGTTTTTGCATCAGACTGGGAATAGACCATGCAGGAGCTAGAATCCATTTCACCAAGACAAAGGGGAAGTTTAATCCTTCTTTCATATCATGTTCTCACTAATTAACTGCTCCCAAGACATTGTGCTGCTAACTTTTTTCCTTGTGTCTCTCCAAAAGTCTTCAGTTAATGAAAAATAAACAATTTAAAAAATGAAAAAAAGACAAGTCTGGAAACTGATCAGCCAGAATCTGTTTTCTTTACACATTCTACTTTAAGCAGTACACTGTCCTTCCAACAGGCAAGAATATTCTCTGAATGAGAGCTAAACCAGCTGAATACCATTGTGTAAAAGCTCCATACCATCACTGACCTGTTTCAGTAAGCTGTCTACTCAAATCATGTGGGAGTCTTCTATAGTTTGTGCTCAGAAGAATGATGGACTAATTGATACAGTCATCATAGTCTCTATAGAAACACATCTCATTGTCTTGAGGGAAACATATTTGAATCTGTAAGAACCTTTATTACTTATATTAAAATTATTCTCTTGGACAATTATCATATTGACTTGGGAAATGTAGACTTGGGCATTAAGTTGAAACCAAGCTATTAAGAAACCACCCTGAGGTGATTTTTTGTAAAACTTTTAATTATTGACTTGAATAAAACATCAGTTGTCTTTTAATGAAATATGCCGCTGCATTCAGCCTTTCCCTTGGGTTTAAGAGGTGTGCTCAAATGAACACTCAGAGACAACTCTGTTGTTATAATTTCTATATTTATAGTGCCAGATAAGTGCTTGTTGTAGTCTAGAGAGGGACAGATAGTAGTCTAAATATGCTTGGACTACTCAGCAATGCAAATGAATATCACAGGAAAAGAGGTTTTAGGAGAATGAAATAGAAGAAGGTCAGTGTTTGGCTCCCATAGAGCAAAGCTGACAGTCTGTGTTGCAAACTCACTGCATGGCTACAGGAAAAGGCAGGCACTTTAATAAGAACGTCAAGTGTTCAGCCTGGGTCACCTGGGCAAACCCTGTCCCAGACCAATTGCAGGCAGGTGCCAGACCTGAAATACTCCCAGACTACAGGAAAGGAATGCCCAGGGCTAGACTATTCCTCTGCCAGGATGCAACTGCTGTTCTTATGGCAGTCAGCCCAGGCATACTGAGAATCCCATTATGGCTTTGTTGTGCATGCAGTCCAAGGGAAGACAAAATGGCCTGGGAATCACATTATGGAACTTCACGAGATTTGCCTTAGATGCTCCCATTCCTGTCAGGGCACATGTTGACTGCACATGTTCAGGGCCCTGACCGCTGTCAGGGACAAAGGCAGCACTGGAGACAGCCCCTGCTTTATGAAGCAGGAGTGGTCCTTGGCAGAAGAAGAGCTTCACTGTCATAAAGCATCTTTGTCTTCACCTACCAGCAGTGTGACTGGATAACATCTTTGTTATCAGAGTGCTGCAAAGTGTTTTGTAAGCACTTAAAGTGAAGACAATGGGTACCCTGCAAAGGAAGCAATAGATGATACATGGGCTACTGCTGGACGTGGCCCAAGGCACACTTTGGGTGAAATCAGAGTCATCCCATTGGCCTCCCTGGGATTTGGATAATGCCATTTTGGCTCCCTGACCACCAGGCACAGTTTGTACTGTTCCTGCAGATTATGTTGTTACCCTTTTCAGCTTGATTAGGTATGCCAAAAAATTGGAGGCTTGAAGGTTATTCTCTTTAAGAGGAGAAATTGATGATGGAGTCAGATAACTTGCACACAGTTCTCTCTGGCTGCAAGCCCTGTGTTCTGAAACCCAGGTAATATTAAGCAATGTGAGACAACTTTGGTTTTGGCCAAACACATTAATGCTTTTGAGCATGATCTTACACCCCTTTGAGTAGAGTCACAAGCTTGTGTTCTGAGAGGCTGCTATCATTTCTTTTACACACTTACACATAGGAATTTCATAGTTCTTTTTCCAGCCTTTTTGAAGGAAGGGTGGCAGCTTGGTCCACTTCCTTCAATGAATTCATGCCCACCTCATTTCAGCCTGCCTGTTTCACTGTAGCAGTTCCTCACACCATGTGATTTTCTCTCTCTATTGCTCTTCCATTTGGTATCAAATTTTCTGCACATTTTGTGTATTTTATGCACAATGAAAATCAATAAAACAGATTGAACAATGAAATGTTAATGAATAACAACCGAGAGGCTGCAGCTGTTTCATTTTAAGATGCTTTTAATCTCCATTACCATAGCAAGCAACATGCTTTTCAGCGACAATGGTTACCAGGACAGACGTACTGTCTTCATCAGTAATGATAAATCACTGAAAGACCTACTCAGCTGCAGCATTGCTGTGAATGATCTGAGTCCATTAGTTGAAGCTCCTACACCAAAATCTAGGAGTCTCTGTGCAGCATCACTTTCAAACGCTCAGATCTATGGAATTGTTCCATGAAGTGACTGAAGCAGTGCAGCCCAGGCTCTTTCCATCTTTGCTTGTCTGCTTAGGGACACAGGGGAAAGTTAAGGCAAACCAGCTCAAGGTGGGAAGTACTGCACATAAATTACAGCATGCTAATCCCTTCCACAGATGCTCTCATTTAGGTGTAAAATAGTTTAAGGTTATTGAAGTTCCATGCCACTGGGATTTATTTACATTTCCTGTAGGAGGCTGTGGTTTGATGTTACAAAATGGACAACAGTGATACCAGCTTAAGAGAAATTTCCCCAGTTACAAAAGGAACAACAAAAATCCCCAAAAGAACCAAAGCAAAATATGGTCCAAAGTTTTTTTAACTGATTTTGCAAACAGATTAGGTCACCAAACTTATTCACAATGAAGTCACACAAATAGCATTCTAGAAGCTTTCCTTTTCTTTCTGATAAAGTTTGTTCTAGAAAAATTGAGGTTTTATGTCCATGTTTTACTGTTAGCAATTAAGGATAGTCTCATTGTAATCAACTTTGTTCAGGACTGCCCTACTAAGTAGCCCAGTAATTGCAAAAGTGATTTCAAATAACTGTCTTAATTAGCTAAATATGTACATGCACAGTTAAGGCAGAAACATGAGAATGTCTATTCAAAATTTTCCCTCATCATCCTGTACTTCTGCAAATCCTTTAAGTATTTGCACAGTTGCCAGGAAGCCTAACACAGAATTAGTGAATAATATGAAGTCAGTGAATTCTCTCTGGTTTCTGAGGTACAATCCAAGAAGAATAAAACTCATCTCACTGAGATTGGTGCATTTGGTCAGTAGGTACCCTGGTCAGGAAAACAGAAAATACCTGGGATTACAGGTGTCTGAAAGCAATGTTCTACCTCTGAGGCCTATCTGGAGATAGGAAAGTTAGGACCAGAAAGAGAAGACTGGGAACCAGATTGTGAATGAATGTGCACAAAGTGGAAGGAAAGAGTGTGAGACCAGTTTTGAGTTGTAGTACTTAAAATCCCGCTAGGAGCTCCAGGAAATGGGCCAGGATTTGGCAATCTTGGAAATTAGACCTAGAAGTGATCTCCTGACATGAAGATGGACTGAAGCTTCTTTGTGCAGTAGGAAAAACCTCAGTAACTCTACAAAAATGCAGCAGGAACTACTGAGTGGTACTGCCCAACCAAGTAAGAGACAATAATCTTTTTTCTGCACTTTTCTGTGGTTGGACACACTGGATAGATACTGGCAGATCTGCTGTGGAGGTACCTGGGACAATTCAGAAATATTAATCTCCATTTCTAATGAATGAGTCAATGCAATTCCAGTGTCCTTTAAAGTGTTTGAAACTCTTTAAAAATTTACTTTCACTAAACCTATTGTCTATTTAGGATTACATCAACATTAGTCAGTAGCATTCTTTGAATAATAAACTAGAGTCCAGCTCCCTGGCAAAACTCACCTTGATCTGTATTATCATTTAGACCGCACCTGAAAACCTCATTAATTCAAATAAGCAATAGAGACTGAAATAAAATTCCATTCGTGCTTAATTCTCCAGTGTGGTTTTGAAAAATCTTTCTTCTTTAGCCAGTCTTATGTTACATGCTGGATGGTCTTTGCTTTGACCACCTCATAAAAAAAGGCTCATAAATACTTTCATGTGTTATTTAAACTAGCGGTACTCCCCGAGGCACCATGCTTTTATTTTTAAAAATCCTTTGTGTATTCCTAAAGCATTTCTAAACCAGTAGCAGAGGTAAATGTGTATTTTAACCCAGGCAAGCCATGTTCTGTCAATATCAGAACACAAATTTTCTTACTCCATGCTGATAAGAATAAAACATTTTTAGCAACTTCCACTTGATTTATGTGCTTCCCTCCTAAAAGTCAGCAATTTCTGATTATGAGTGAAAATAGCTGAAATTATTTTTTTTACTAGATGCTTTCCAGCATAGAAAATGATCTCCTAGTATGCTATAAGCAACACACTGGGAGGATCTCCCTTTCCGCTTGGGAATTCTTTGAAAGGAGGAAGGAGCATCTGGGATGGGTGAGACCTTGCCTGGAGAAGAGTGTCATTAGTACAGGTGTGGGGGCGGTGACTGTCGGCTTGTGGAGCAGGTTTTGCTTTCCCTAACTGACCACTATGGATAGCAGTAGAATTAAGTTCTACTGCAAGCAACAAAAAATATACAGCAATACTGATGGAATATCACATTTTAAAAAATCAAATGTAAAGTAGGATTTAAATCAAAAATATTAGAAATTACACAGGCAAAATAGGCATCAGGCGATTGGATAAACCCAAATATTCCAGAAAAGCTAGAATAATTCTTCCACATTCCAGTTTTGCTCTCAATTTGTCTTTCAACAGGCAAGGAAAACCCCAAAAAAAGTCTTTTTGGCTCACAGCCTGAGCAAACTCTTCTTGGCAATTTATAACCTGTGAGCTTCTTTGCATTGTCCTAAATTAGGACAGGAATGACATCACCCTGAGTTGTTGCCTTTATAAAGGGCAACCAGCGACCTGGTTCAGGTGGCAGCACGGCAGCCTGGCCTCGCCCAGGCCACTCGGGCTAATCAACACACGCAGATACCAATGTGGCAGACGGTCGAAAAGCCTTTATTATCTCATCCCGTGGGTTTAAATAGTCTTGGGGGTCTTTGCTACGTCAGAGGGGGGTTGGGGGGTCTCAGGGGTTAGTCGGTAGTGGAAAACTACTGGGGCAGGTGTGGTTACATGCTTCTGGGGCTTCAGGGGTTAATAGATAACGTGGGGCAGGGAGAAGGGGAGGGGTCTATCTTTCCGTGACATCCCGTGATCTTCCGTTCGCCTGTCCCTTATCTACCACACTGAGTGAGACTGGTATTTTCACCCCAACCTCCTTTAATGACCCAGGCTCTAGTGCCCAATCAAAAATACTGACAATAAAATCAAGAGAGAGATTGTTTCTAGATATTTTCCTTAAATTCTGCTGTTGTGCTGGTGCATTGGGTTTACATGGCAGGTAGAGGAGGGGGCTACAGGAGAAGCTGCCAGAAGGTTCCCTAATATCTGGTAGAGTCAATGCAAAATGGTTCTGGGATGGATGTGTTGCTAGCATGAGTAACATACTTAAGAAGAAAGAAAAGTTATTGGGCAGATGTAATTGTGCTCAGGGAAGAAAGGAGTGAGAATATGTGAGAGAAACAGATCTGCAGATACCAAGGTCAGTGCAAAAGGAGGAGCAGGAAGTGCTCCAGGCACCAGATCTGGGATTCCTCTGCAGGCTGTGGTGAAGACCATGGTGAAGCAGCTCTGGCCTTGCAGCCCATGGAGATCCATGGGGGATCAGATATTCACCTGCAGCCCACACTAGAGCAGCTGGATGCTCAAAAGAAGGCTGTGATGCCATGGGAGGCCCACACTGGAACAGGCTCCTGGCAGTGACTTGCAAACCTTTGGAGAGAGGAACCAGTGCTGGAGAAAATTTCCTGGTAGGACTTGTGACCCTGTGGAGGACCCACACTGTAGCAACCTGTTCTTTATGGACTGCATCCTGTGGGAAAAGGCAGGATGGAACAGTTCATGGAGACCTGTTGCCTGTGGGATGGACTCATGCTGGAGAAATTCATGAAGAACTGTCTCCTCTGGGAGGGACCCCACTCTGGAGCAGGGGAAAAACTCTTATCCCTGGGCAGCAGCAGCAGAAACAATGTGTGATGAACTGACCGTGACCCCTGCTCCCCGTCTCGAGAAGGCAAAGCCTAGGAAGAATTCCGATTGGTAATAAATTCAATTAATATCAATAGGTTGTGCCTGTTTTGTCCATTATGGCAATTAGTGAGTGATCTTTCCTTGTCCTTATCTCAACTCATGAATAATTTGTAATATTTTCTCTCTCCTGTTGTGGAGAGGAGTGATAGACCATGTTTGATGGGCATCTGGCATCCAGCTGGGATCAACCTGCCACAGATGGAATCTCCTTGGACATATGAAGATCAGCTGGTACAAGGGATAACCTTTTGGTTCATGGAGTTCATGTCAGTGCCTGTCAGGTCTTTAAAGGTTCACATTTCTTTATTGGATTAATTCCTATTTTAAGTTTTTCAGGAGAACCTGCCAAGCACTAATTCTTGCTGAGATGCATCACTAAGACTCATTTACAACTTTAGAAGTAGCTGACCTGTTAGATACCATATTTTAGAACAAATATCACAGAAGAGTGTTCACATACCCTTTTTAACAGATGTTTAATCAAATGCTCATATTGTCAAGACTTCCTTTCATTTATCCTCACAGTTTTTAAAAAAACAGACATTGAGGAAAACAAAATAAACTCCCCCGATCCTTTTCCAGACATCTCAATTACTGGGTAGCCTATCAGGCTTTAAAAAGGGGGTAAGAAAAAGAGGTTTATGAAGAGCTGAGAATTCAATTTAATCTGGGAGGGAGAAAAGTGGCATTAGAACTGGTCTAATAACAATGGATTTGAAGCAGCTTTATCTTTAAAACTGTTTCTTCCTCCCCCCCCCCCCCCCCCTCCCCAGATCATTCCCTTTAGACAAAAGCAAACCTTTCACAACACCTTTACCATTCCATTGGCACAGCAGATCTTGGATTCAATTCCAGTTCAGATGTGAAAGGCTGCTGGACAGTAATTATCTGTTACACACTTTGACAGTAGCCAACATGGGAGCTATGGACAGGAGCAGAAGTGGACATAGGAGCTTTGCTTGTAGGAAGTTTTCTCCTCCAGACATGTTACCAGATTCAAGAAGAGGTTCCTCCTTCCCTGCAGAGCCACCAGCCTTGAATTTAGAGGAGTGGGAGAACAGGAAATGTCATCTCCATATATTTTTGTGGTCACTAAGGACGACCATTTTCCCTACCTCTCATTGCATCCCATGCATCATTTGGAAAGGCAGAGTTAGGTCACAGTGGTACCCTATAAAAGGACACAGAAATTCATCAGGAGAAGGAGAAGTGGGACTGTCTTTAAAACATCAAGTCTGTTTGACCCACTGGGATCTGTGAGAAATAAAAAAATAAAACAATTAAAATAGAAATAATACTACAAACTAAAATGAAAATGTACATACAATAAAATATGGACAGCACCGAAGCCATTTGACTTTTTTGTGTGCTGGAGAAATACAAATTACAACACAACTGTAATCTTTCCATTGTCTCAACACTGGTCTAATGTTTTTCTTACTAAGAGGTAAGAGACATCAGATACAGTAAGTCACTTACCTCACATGACATAAAGAAATCAGAGGGTACAATCTGGCTGTCCTAGATATTGGAGTTGTACTTGCAGTCTTTCCAATACATTGCTGTTGACCCACAAAACACCAGCTCAAACTGGAAAAAGTATTTCCATGAGATGCATTGGAGGACAACAGTTGACAAGGAGAAGGACTTTTTCCTGCTGCTATATACACACTTTACTTTCCTAGGCAGCATGCAGGGGATGCACATGCTGTACATCTGCATGGGGTTCAGTATTTTAGCTCTGGTGCTGCCTGGGCTCAGCTGTCCCTGCAAGAGCAGCAGAGGTGTAAGTGAAGATCCCCAGTTCAGAGGGATCTTATGTGCTGCCATCACATCAGCTTGGCTGCTCCTGCCATGGAACACCGCTTGCTCTTCTTTCCAGGGGATTGGTTAACCCCTAGACAAATTATGACAAGATATTTCAGCTAACATGCACTCTGAAATGAACCACAGATGCTGGCATGGCATGCAACGTGCTCTCTAAGCCAAAGAACATCTCCTAGCCTGGCTGATCCTTTCTCCCAGACTGTTGCCTGTCTTTTAGTTTCTGAGAGACAAGTAATGATTTTCCCATCAGTTATGTTATTCAACCTGCTTTTTAGCCTAGCCTAGCCTGGCCTAGCCTTTTATTTTTAAAGATCCAGAATGGTTGTTATACACCATGCATCCTAAACTACTTTTAAATGAAGGAATAGTAGAATGTTTGCAGACTGATGCAGACAGCATTTGCCAAACTTAAATGCTGTGGCAAAGTAGCAGACACCACAAGTTAGGTTTGTGGGCAGAGGTTTTTACCATTACCCTATCTGTTTTTTGGGTCTTTGGTGTTTTGCAGCTGTCCTGATTAGTGTTACTAAAGCATGGTTCTTTTAGATTTACTGTCTGTGCTACAGACCTGAAAATCTGGGGAGTTCAGGCAGAAGTGAGCATCAGTGCTGGTGGATAAATAAAACGACACAGTTGCACAGATTCAACTGCTGGCTGTGTTGCTTCAAATCATAGAAGTGTCTTTCACTTCTATTTGTTTTCCTTTCTCTTTGAAGCAAAGAAAACTACAAACCACAGTAGATTTATAAGAATATATAAGGATATCAGACTTGTTTAGTTTGACAGCTATGGCCCCATAGTTAACTTTTTTAATAGGCTATATCACTAACATCACAGTTAATATGTTTTGGAGAATTGATGATGAATTTTATTTGTAAACTCAATGCAGTTGTTTCTTCCTGGCATTGTATCTGTAGACAGGCTTAAATTTTGCATGCTGTTGTTAAGAAGTGCTGTAATGAGTTTGAAACAAAACCTTTCTTCTATCTATAGACATAAATACATGATAATCTGTTTATTTTATGCAGGCTATCTTTTGGAATCACTGAACATGAAGACAAAACAGAAAATTCTCCTTCAAGTGAAGATATAAAATGAATGAGACATAAGGACCTGACATGTGACTCAGTGACTTGATTCAAATTTAATTAATAGGAATCCAACCTGTGTAAAAGAGATAATATGCCATGAAAACATGACATAGCTCTGCTATTTCATGTTCTTGCAGCATTACTACAGGAACTGTGAACACAGGGAATTACTGTTATATAATATCAAAAGACCATGGTCAATGGAGTTGAGGCATGGACTCTGCAGATACATGAAGTAGGGCTGCCTTTGGAACAGCCTGAGCCCAGCTGTGGCAGACCAGGCCCTCCATACCTGGTGCTGAGGCTGCTAACGAGCAGGATTGGCACAGAACCATCTGCTGATGCTCTGGTGCTCCATTCATGGTGTCAACTGACTGATATGACAGAAAAGCACGTGATGGGTGGCTAAAATTCTAATTTCTGCATAAACATGGAATCAAAACAGAGTGTCTGATGATGGATGGGCAGGACACATGGTGGTACTGGGTGTATTTAGGAAGTCCACATATCCACACTGATCCTGACCACAATTAATGCTGGAAGTGAAATCCAAGTGACAGGGAAAGAAGCACACAGATTAAGGTCTGAGGAACACTTGTTACATGTGTTTCAGCATGTTCATGTGCCAGTTCTGATGCCTAGAGAGGCTACCTGGAACCAAGGCTAGACAGAGCTAGATGAATAAAGTAGGTACTTATTAAAAAGCCTTCAAAGGATACACCTTGGGCAGTACAAGAGCCCAGCCATGGTTCTGCCCAAGATGAGTCCGAGATGAATGACCAGTCACGGGTTTTCTCACTTTTATAGGTTTCAGTCCATTTACATATTGGGGTTAAGTGTCCAACAGCATCAGGTTATGAAGTCCCATCCTTCCAGATTGTTCTCCTCAGTTCACTGTTTATACTTTTGGGCCCAAAGCTGCAATGGTGTCCTTGGTTCTCAGGCTGGAAAAGGATGGTTTGCCTAACTCGACTGTGAAGAGAACTTGCTAACACTTTACATGAAGTTCAGAGTCAGACTCTAAAGCAGTACAGAATCTGAAAAATATTAAAGCTAAAATTTAAGGCATCAGTTCTGCCACAAGAATATGGCATATTTCTTAGCTTTTGTCTCTTAGTTACCCTCTTGCAGATTAAAAGTAATATAATTTGGTTATTTAGGTGGATTAGTAAACTTAAAGGTCAGAATCCAAATCTCAGTCTCTCTACCAAATTGTTGAAATAATGGGATTTAACCTCAGACTGCATCTGTCCCTCATTTTGATTCAAAGTATGTTTGAAGGGGGTCTACTTTCCATTTCTATTTAGAAAGGAGTTGATTAAATTATTTTTTTCCATTTATGAGAGCCAAAATTATACTTTAGACTTCTGAATGAACAGAATGTCAACTCACAAGTCTAAGGAAGTGTAATTAACAGACTGATTTGAAGGCAGCATTCTTAGCTCATATTCAGATTCATGTTACACAATGATGCATTTACAATGGTCTATTCTTCTTTTACATAACAATTAGGTCATAATTTCAAATAAGATTTTTATTTCTACAAAATTGCTGGCAATTAGTTTGTCATCTGGATAGTAAAACCATCTGTCCAGAATTATTCCCACCAGGAAACTGAGGGTTTAGAAATCCCATGTACTTCCACACTTTAGAAGGATACCACAAATATTCACCAGAAAGCCACTGTCTAAGAATTAAACCAAGTGCCTTGTGGAACAGACTTCTTTTGCCAGCATGTTTTCAAAATTACTAGAATGGTTTTAGAAACTTGACCAGAGACAACATAACCATTCAAAATCCTGCCAGCGACCTACAAAAGGTTTGAACATCAGTCTATATTTGGTACAGATGAAAGAGTAATTAGAAGGCTGTGGAAAATATTAGTATCCAAACTGTAACTTCTTCTCCACATTTCAGGTGAGGTACTCTCCATCTCAGAAGAGAAGGAAATGCATTACATACTCTTATGGAAGTGTCAAATGTCTCAGATGTCAACGTTTGAAACTTTGGAATATCATGGAATATGGAGGAGGGCATTACATGGGTTAGGAAAAAGTTTAAATGGCAAGAATAAGGTCATAAAAGATCAGTCCTTCACAGACAAATGTGGGAGAAAATATGTTAAAAAAATAAGAAAAGAAAGGAAAAAAAGTGAAGCATGAGATCAGTATCTTCTCTCATCACCCAGTGTCCCAGCTCAGGACTTGGACTGCTCAGCAGGAAGGAGGATAAACACCAAACCACATTTCCAAGCAAAACATGATTCAAGAACTAAATAAAAGTCTCTAGTCAAAGCTCTGGCTTCAAGCTGCCATAGCACTCATCACGTTTGCCATGCGTTTATTCCTAGTGGAAAAAAAATGGAGCAAATATTGAACAAAAAGTCCAGTAAGCTTTAAGGGTGTACTACAGTTACAGATCTGCACAGTTGCCCATAACTTTAATTGAAACCAATGGGCAACCCAATGCCTAGAATTTTTAATAGACAGTTTCTCTTCAGGTTTTGATGGAAATGTAATCTTTGACTTCAAGGAATTTCAATTCTGCTTATCTGTAAGAAAGAAAATCACAAAAAAAAATAAGCACAGAAATTGGATTTCTCAGCTGCCATTTAACACACACCTGTTACCTGTGTTAAGCAAGAACAGCCAAAAGTAACAAGGGGACCTTCACTCCCACGAGGTACTAACATTGCCTCTGTTACCTTCTTGGCACACCCATCGCCTCTTTTGGTTCTTCTGCATGGAAATGCCCAAGGGCAATCAGCAGAATCTTCACACCTGCTGGTTCACACAGCTACTGGAGCAATGGAAAGAGGAATCAGGTGGCATAAGAGCAAGTATTTGAGAAATTCTGGACAAAAAGCTTAAAGAACCGTGGATTACAGCTGGACTATAGAAATATCAAAAGGAATGCTAATATTCACAGAAGCTGAGCTTTCCCATCACATAACTGTTGTTTAAAAGGGATATTTCAACCTTCCTAATTTTATTTTGCTGAGTTTTCCTTGTCTTCTAGAGAACTAAGTATATAGTTCTGGGTTGTGTTTTTGTTCCAACTCCCCTTAAAAACTTTCTGTCTTAAAACAAAAAGGCTCCAGGAAAGCTCTTATTAGGTATAAATCTGTATAGTTTAAATTGAATTTCAAACTCTCATTTTATAAGAAGGTATCAGGAGCCATCTGAGAGGATTTACCTGCTGTGTAGTGGAAATATTACTGGGCAGACCCCCTGTGACCCCAGATTAGTGACAAATACCAAATGGCATGTAAGTAGACCTCTAATATCTATGATACAGATGCTCTACAGAATTTTAAGTGAGTCACCTATAAATAATGACTGCACAGATAGATTTAGGAGCTGGAACATGAATTTAATGCAAAGTTAATAATCCCTTCTGGAATTATAGCATTTCTTGAGGTAAAGGGGAATGTAATGGTTTTGTTTCTCTTCAGTTGCTTGTCTTGGTACTGAGAACTGCACTTGTTTACTCTGGAGAGGTGTTTTGCTGGTTTTGGCTGGAATAGAGTTAATTTTCTTCACAGTAGCTTGTATGAGACTGTGCTTTGGATTTAGGCTGAAAACAGTGTTGGCAATTCAGGGATGGTTTATTTACTGCTAAGCAGTGCTTGCACAGAGTCAAGGCCTTTTCTGTGCCTCACTCCACCCCACTCCGCCAGTGAGCAGCTGGGGGTACTCAAGGAGTTGGGAAGGGACACCGCTGGGACAGCTGACCACAACTGACCAAAGGGATATTTCATACCATATGGGATCATGCTCAGCATATAAAGATGGGGAATTAAGGAGGCAGAGGGGGGATATTTGGAGTGATGGTGTTTTCTCAAGTGACCATTATGTGCGATGGAGCCCTGCTTTCAGCTGGGATGGCTGGACACCTGCCTGTCCATGAAATCATTAATTAATACCTTGTTCTTCTTTGCTTGTGTGCACAGCCTTGGCTTTAGATGTCAAACTGTTATCCCAACCAATGAGTTTCCTCACTTTCCCTCTTCCAATTCTCTCCTCCATTCAAATGTGAGGGGAATGAGTGAGTGGCTGTATGGGGCTTAGTGACCTGCTGGACTGAAACCACAAGAGGAAGGAAAACAGGTAATCAGTCCACCCAGTGGATTTTTCTGAGGAGAGCTAAGGGCATCACTGGATTTGGTGGTGTGAGCACATGCCTCAGAGACAGGAGCCCTGATTTATGTGCCAGCTCCCAGGACTTTCTGTACTTTGCATTAAGCAGCTACAGAGAGGCAAAGTGTTTTTGCTCTGCAAACATCATCCTTGTGTGCTTCACTGAGAGCCTGCACACTTGCACTTCTCTTTTCTTCCGCTCACACGGAACTCCTCTGGCTCTCCGAGAACATTAACAGCATGCAGCCTCCTACATAGCTCTGGAGAGAGTTGAAAACAGACTTGGACTAAAGTCACCTGTATCCTGTGCAAGTGGTCACTAATCACTAATCTTCTGCAGAGGGTGAACAGTGAGTGCTGCACAGGACACGGACAGCTCCTGCCATGTTCCTCAGCATGGGAAGCCTCCTGTCCCACACAGGAAAGGATTCCAGACGTCACTTAGGGAGCAAGAAGTGGTGCCCAAGCTCCTGGTAAGGGCAGGATTTTGTATACAGTTCTGGTGCCACTAGCTGGCTTCAACACCTCCTCACTGAGGCTTCCAGTTCTCTCCATGGAGAACATGCATGATCAGTGGAAGCCCTGGATGTCCTGCAGGTGGCCCACCACAGTGGCACTTAGCTTCACTGAGCCTGAGTCCTAACAACTCCTGGGTTATTCTGTGGCAGAGCCAAGAAATTAATTTGCCTTCCCAAACATAATTTTCTCCATTCTGGACAACTCAGCATTCTTCCTCACTCCTTGCTTTGCATTATTTTCTCCCAGATTTGTTAGCATACATTTTTCAAATCAATTTATGTTTTTTCTTTTTATTTCTAACTACTTTTCACCTTCTCTGCACTATACCATCTATCACTAGAGTCTCAGCTATTAAATTAATGTGCTATCTAGATCTCACTTCACTTCCATGTCAAATCTGACATGACTTGGCAATGAATAAAATGAAGCAGACTGGAGCTTCCTTTGCAAATGATTTGACTCTCACTTTAGAAAACAATGCACCTGTGCATAAGAATGGAAACAGCACAGTGTCAAAGGACAGCCCTTCAGGAAGCAGCAGAGAGCAGTCCATGCAAAACATCTCTAAGTGAGGGTGAGAAAAAAAACCCAAGCCACAAATACCTCTTCCCGGTCAAAAAACTACCAGCGCTGGAGAAGTGATGGGAAGGGCAGATCACTATTAGCATACTTGTACCTACGTCTGACTTCCACGTCAGCTGGCAACATTATGTGGCTTCCATGAGAGCTGGCATATCTGTATTTAGCTTTAGATAAATCCAAATATTTTATTTTTCTTCTGCTGCTATTCTATTACCATTAACAGGAACAAACAGCCACTTAAAAACCAGAAATGGCAGTATAGAATATTAGTAAAACACAACCAAAAAAATTTCCCTGGTGTATCAGAACTGGTGGAAGTTTATCTATACTCACACAAACTGAAATACTGACGGTTACAAAGATGGACGATTTGAGTAGTCAAATGTAAGAACTTTATTTATCTTTCATAGCTGTGCTGAAGAACAAGAGTAAGGGGTATATTGCAAACCATTTGCATAAAGTTGCTTAGGCAACAGGTTAAGTGATACAACATTTTAATTTTGCTGTCATAACAAAGCTCGACAACAAATATGTCTATATTTGTGTATCTAGCTATGTATCTATATGTATGTGTATGTATGCACATATATAGTACAGAGAAGTTCACCCAGTTAATAGACTGTGGAGGGAATTCAGGACATGTACTCCAGAGATTTCCATCTTTGCTGTGTCCTTTCTGGCACATGAAGGTGCATGACAGCTGTATAGAGGTAACGGGGACAGGGCAAGAGCTTCAGGAGGAGCCAGAAGAGGGATGGCAACCAGCCCTGCCCCCACTTTGATTTACACCATCCTCCCCTGAGGTCCATATGGAGTTATGTGCTGCTGTCCACTGTGCTATGGCCAGCCTGCCATCCACACCATGAATTTGGTGGGATAGGGTAGCCAAGAGACTGTGGCACCTCTCACTGGTCCCTTGCCCTATCAAATTCTTGAGCACAATCCTGAGCAGCTGCTGGGCACCCATCTAGGAGTACTGGGTGCTCCAGTCAGTGACCCCTTCTGGTTACCTGCAGATCCTCTTTGCAGTTGCAGCCTTGTAACCCTCACACCTCTTCTCTATGTTTTTTTCCAACCTGGGAGATGACTGTTTCCCATGGATTTTCCCATTTCCTTCTAGCCCTTTGCCTGCACAAGACAGCTGGACAGTTTTGGTAGAGCCAGTCCTTGGCTAAACAGAGAATGGCAAAAGTGGCAGCTGTGCAGCCTTACCATTGACAAAGAACAGGAAGACTGGGACAGGCCTGTGCCTCTCCCTTGGCATATGACACAAAGAAATGTGTCTCTTGATATTTATCCTCTACTCATGTTGCAGGGCAGAATTCAACACTGAGAGAAGCAGAAAACTGAAGGAAAAGGCGGGAAGAATTTCTAACAATATTTTATTGGCTTGCATTGCAAGCAGTTTTGAGACAAAGGTACCACTCAGTAAGCATGGATTCCAGTCATGACAGACATAAATAATAATAATTACTATTTTTAATTTCACTTTCTTGGCACTACCTCAAAGTTACATGTGTGTTATTCTTAAAATAAAAACCATTACAGCTGAACATTTTTATCAGTGAGCATCTAAGAAATGGCAACTTCAAGCAGTACTGACATATTTCAAAAAGTGGACCCCAATGAGCTGCCTACATGATCTCCTTCACCCTATAGGACTCCTTGCTTTCTTACAATATTTTGATTTAAGAAGGGTTTTCACATGATGCTCCTTAAATTTTTTTTTTCTGAGAATTTAGGTGCTCAGAAAGAAAGACACTGACTTCAGGGGGCATTTAAATGTTTACTTCATCAGACTAATTTCCAGCATCATTGGTCTCTAAGCATGCACCTTCCATAGTGGTGCCAAGTATGTAGAAGCAGATCCTTGGTTTTGCTTCCATTTGTTAGGTCTCACTAGACCAGAAAGTGAGAGTAAGGAATAACCTGCTGGCAGCCAAGGCTCTCACTGATGGGCAGAGAAGCAAAGAGGGATCTTCACCAGACCATGTGTGTACAGCAAAACTATAAAACTGCTATAAAATGGTGGTCACTGGCACTCTTCCTAATTTAAAGGGCAGCACTGCTCTGTGCTTGGTAAAGTTAAATGCCAGTTCTGAATTCCCAGATGTTCAGGCCTGTTAAACCTCAGAGGATGGGACTTGTAGCCCTGAGTGAGATGTCTGAATGGCAGACTCATCCATTCAGCATGTGGATTGCGTTGGATAATAGAGGCACCATGAAGTTCAGGCATTTGCTGCGAGTCACTTAGAGACATTTCCAGGACACCAAGGCCTTATTCTGCACTGACTTTCTCTAGCTGCTGCTGATAGGCAAAACAACTGCTGCTCATCTAACTGAGCCTTCTGTAAACTAGTTGCAAGTATTCTTTAACCTATTTAAAATCTCACCTGGGCACCAGAAGGTGAACAACTTCTGTGTCTTGGGACAGCAAAGAGATGAGAGATGTCTCCTCATTCCCAACCCAGAGGGCAGAAATATCACAGACTCGCATACAAGACAATTGTTTAATACGTTCACAAATCAATTTTATTAATTTAAAACAAAATTAATGAAGAAAAATTCTGTACACAATTGTGGACACAACACACTTTTTGTACAATAAGGCCCAGATAAATTTTGTTATGTTTTTCAGTCCACGAGTGACTAAAAATTGAAAAGAGCCAAAGAAAAAAAAAGACAACCAATCCCCCCACATCACTGTCTATTTCTCTTGAGGAAAGAAAAGGCTAATGATAGTCTCAATTCTAAAAATTATCCACAATGTGCTTTATGCACGTATGTGAGTATTGCACGAGTTGCAGCACTCACACTGGGTAAAGTAAAGCACACGTGCAAGTCTTGGTAAGATAAAAACCTCTCTGTTGGTACTAAGGCAATCCACAAATATTTTATTCTAGCAGCAATGTGATTCCTCCAATAGAGAAGAGTATTGATTTGTACCTACATTGGTGCTCTGTAGCTTTGCAGGTAGCTGTTTCATGGCTGGTGGTTTTCTTATAAAAATGAAAAAAGAAAATTAACCAACAAAGGTGAGGTTTCTATTTAACTGGGCCAAGGGAATTGGTACAATTCAAGCCAAAAAGTCAGACTAACAGTTTATTTAACCAAGTAGCTCAAAGCCTTCAAGATCAAGAAAGTCACAAGTCACAGACAGACATGGTCTAGGTTTGTCCTTTAAGTTAGTACAGACAAAAGCAAATTTTAACTCCTTGGTGATAATAATTTCAGCATTTCCATTGCCGGCAATGGATGTTATATCTTAGGAAAATCTGACTCCTGGTGGAAGAGGATTAAAAAACTTAAATGTATATGAGCATTCTTGCTTAATTTCTCCAAAATATTCTCATTTCTAATTTCTAAAAATATTAGTGATGATAGATTCCTTTATTTTTGGATGAGACAAAGGCTATTCAGTACCAAGGTTCCAGTTTAAGTTACATCTTAAAATATATTTGTGTTCTTTCTCTATTTCTTCATGGAATGACTCTCCTAATTAATCTTTTAATACTCTAAAAAAGAGTTAATATGTTAACTTTAAAAGAGGAAACAAAAATACAATAAAGACCTCCTCTTCACTTGGGTTTTATCTGTATTTGCTTCAACCAGGGGGACACACAAAATCAATCTTTTCATAATCAGAGTGGGCGAGAGAAGAAAATGGCAGAGAAACAGCTGAGAACAAAACCCAATTCCTATTGACACTTGACATCCATGCTTTTGGTCTTGACAAATTTATCTAAAAAAAAATCCATTATCTACATATTTATATCCAACACATTGATAAGGCACTGCACAAATTTGTGCACATGTGGCCTCAATCTTCACCAACAAGGCATTACTATCTTTCAATAGCATTTACCTTAACAATATGTAAAAGAATCATTCATTATTACAAATTTACACAAAAAATTCTTCCTGTACATGATTGTCTCAGTGATGTACCTATTAGTTTAAATTAGACATATTTTAAACTACTCTGTAATGTGCTAAAATCAAAAGTAGTTGCTGTACCATAAGGCAAAGGCTTATAATAGCCTTTAATCCTATTATACATATCCTCAGTTATATGATGCCAAAATACAGTCTGTTCATAAATAAGTAAAGATGTACAGAGTACCCTGGGTATGAGAAACCAAAACGTAAACCTTCTTTATAAGAAAATTACTCCACTGGTATTTTGTAAAATCTCAGTCTTCATTGTGCAATCAAGTTTGCTGTGTTAAAGAAATTGTGTGTATCACATTGAAGAGGCTAAAAACTACAAAGCATTTGCAGGTCCTTTTTCTTTTCTTCACAGGTATGAACCTCTTATTTCCTTTTCTTTTCTTCTTCTTTTTGTTTTTCTTCCCATTTTATTTTTTTCTTCTCTATTTCTTTTTGGTAGCAAGTATGGTAAAGATGAGTTGTTCAAACACTCGCATGGCTTGTTTTCGTTGGACTCGCAGCACTGGAGCCAACAGCTGTTCTGAAGAAAAGGACGTGCTCCTCCGTTCTCTGAAAGGGCAAGGGGTAAGACCGATTGCAGCTGTACGTCAACATGTTGAAATCACAAAGTTCTGTAGTCCAATGCTGACACAAGACACAGGCATCTCATCCACGGGCAGAAGGAGGCTCTGAGGTTTGAAAGTGCTGCTAAGCTGCTACAAGTACTCCAGTTCCAAGGCGTGGTGAAGGGCCATAAGGTCAGAGTGGCTCGAGATCCTCCAAAATGGCATAGCATGCTGTGAACAGCACAGACAACATGTAAAAATAACCCCAAGCATTCTGGTATTTAGACGCACCCTTTGTTTTTCACAGGGATAAGAGAACATTTAGGGGAGAGAAAAAGAGCTCTTAAAACCTTGAGTCTTTCAGTCTGGTCTCTCTGACTCACCCCCTAAACATAAATTCTCAATAACAGCAAATCTATTTACAGTAGGAACTACAACAAACACATCAGGAGGTCATAAGGAAGGGAAGGGATTCTAATCTCTTTATATGAAAAACAGATTTCAGAACATTGCAGAAGAAAATACTACTTCTGGGAAAAAAAAAAAAAAAACCAAATAACATACGCACGTGAGTAGTTTGAGGAAGGGAACAGAAAGAAAATAAAGAAAGTGAAAGTGTTGTTTACTATCAAAATGTGTTTGCTCCTTGTAAAAAACTTGGCAGATGAGTTAGGAACAGAAAAATGGTGAGTCAGAATAACTCATGTTATGTGTGATGTGTCACATCACTTTGAAAAGATTTTTATACCAGTGACTTGTATAACATTGGTCATTGCTAACACTGATCTTAGAGCATCTTTTCCATATGGGACATTAAAATAAATACATATTTTTTTCCTATTAGTTGTAATAAAATCTGTCTGGGGCACAAATACTTTTGCAAAGAACCTGAATAAACCAAAAAACATAAATCCCAGGAAAAAGTACAGATTACCTCATTCATGAAGGGGCAAAAATCTACTTAAGAACTACTTTTATACTTGAAACTAGGGGTTCTAATGTCAAGAAGAACTTTTGCATATATTTAAAAAAAGAAAAAAGATAACCATCTGCTTTTGTCAGGAAATTATTCTGTAAACCCAATGGGGAAATAGTTTCAATTCAACAGTATTCTGGAGGCTAACATGATTGTGTTCACATTTTCACTGGGTCAGTTTTTGTCCTGGCATCTTTAGGAGGCAAACCACAAGCAATTTATTATCACATTAGCTTCTAAGTTTCCCAACCATTTTATCTATGATTTCCCAAAGAGGATTTCATCATTCTACTCCAGCAGCTCTTGAGTAAATTCCGAATTCCACTGAAATCAGAGGCAAAAATCCATCTCCTCTGTGACTTTTATTCTGCTCTCCTTTTTTTCATTCTGGTCTTCTCAAATTTTACGTTAGAGATAAATTTTGAAAACGATGTTAAACTCACTGTTTCCAGCTGCACATTTACTGTAATTTTTATACCTGTCTCAGAAGACAAACACCTTAACACTCAGCCTATCACATCCTCTTTGATATGACTCCTGATCTGAATGAAGATGCAATATGGATGCATCAACATGTGCCCACATCCTGAGTATGCCCAGCTTCTAGAGCAAAGGAATTTCTTAAGGATGCAAACAAAATGATCCTCAAGAAAACATCATTGTAACAGTTTCTGTTCTGCTTTGGTTTGCTCTAGTGTTAATGCCTTGAGAAACAGCTGACTGAATCTCAGCTTGAAGATAAATTAATGAGCGATGGCTGACAATGGAGAGAACAAACCAAATAAAATCCAAAGACAATAGAGGTATTTTTTTGAAAAAAATGCTTGTGATATTTTCAAAACACTTTTATAGATGGATCTTTTCCTTAAGAAGGAAATGTTAAACACTAAAACATTTTTTTCCCTACATCTTCAATCTGGACTTCCACTGTACTGTCTCTATGATTCACCAGCTACAGAAAGGAGATGCAGTTAGCTCACTCAGTTACAACTCCACGTCCCAGGGTCTTTTTTCCCTGTTACATTATACAGACAGCCTACCCTCTGTGCTCTGTCAGGCCAGACACTGCTGCTTTCCAATTCACAGATTTCCTAAAGATGAATTTCTTGCATCATCTTCAGGAAATGAACCAGCAAGACCAATACGAAACAAAAATTACTAGTCATGCCATTCTCTGGATTTTGCAAAAGCTTCCATGCACCTATCTCTAACTTAGGCTGCAAGATCTTTCTGTCAGAATTTGAAATATCTGATAGGGGTACTACATGAAGCACAAAGAGTCGCGGATGCTTGCAGCAGGTCCATGCTGTGTTTGCCAAACGACTGCTCAGGTCGGCAATGCTCAGCAGTGCTGCCTCCTTTTCGTGGGAGGTTGCAGCTTCCCTCTTCTCTCTCAAACCCCTGTCAGGTGGGACACAGCTGGTCTCCCTGACAGCCAGCCATAGCTTCCTGCTCCTCCTCTTAATCAGCCTGGCAGCACATCTGCTTCAGCCACTGGGTCAGGGAGATGTAAACAGCACACCTATGATGTGGCTGGCAAAGACTTTGGTGGACACCTGCCTTAGCAAAGTGTCTCTGCAGAAGCCAAGAGTCAATGACATGGATGCCCTCCAAGGTCAGGCAGCAAACCAATGAATAGGGAGAATTATAGGAATAAATTCTTGGCTCCCAGCTCCCGCTCCATGCAGCTCCAGCTTTATAACTGCTTCCCTAGTAACAACTTCAGCATCACAGAGCATACACACACCAGGCAGACAGAGCAGTTAAAGACTCTGATTGATTTAACAGAAGGTTTAGCTTCTGCTAAATCAAATTACAGCGCCTCTTGCTAGATGCCCATGTGCAATATCGAGTATTGGATTACCCTGTTTATGGGTCAGCTGTTGATGATCAGGTTTTAAACCAAAACTGTAAGCAGTCATAATTTTCACTATATATTTCTATCTCAAATTTAATTAAGTGTCCTCTGCATTAATTATGTCTGTCTGTGAAAGGAGTAAACCTGTATTTACTCCATGCAGTTACAGCAGTGAAGCGTGGAATGACAATAGTCTCACAAAAAAAAAAGAGGTAATAATTGTGTAATTCTCAAGATTATAATTATTTTCAGTGCTCCTTCATGTAGGTCTAAAGGCCAGGTGCACAATCCCAAGAAATAAAGCATGCCAGGAACATGGTGGCTGCATGGGGTTGGAATCTGGTCTGATGCCCTGGGCATGGCTGAACGTGGCCAAATCAGATTTCTATCAGTCTGACCCTACAGTATGGCCTTCAGAGCTGTGAGGAGGCAAAACAAACCTGATACAGACCTATATATATCTGTATGTTTGTGTGTATATATAGAGCCTCACACATATGTGTTCATATATATCTGCATGTGTCTTCATGAGGTATGCACGCCAATTTTCACCCCATCTAAGATAATGATTGTATGAAATTGGAACCTTTAAAGTAACAAAATTATCATGCAAAACCTTATCTATTATATCTGTATTAACATGCATTACTGATTCACAACTATTCAGCCATGTCAAAAGTGGCAACACACCCACGAGATGGAAGTAAATTTTCTCTTGCCAAATGACTTGAGATCATTTGAGAAAGCAAGAGATCCTTTGTGTATATATATATGTACTAAATATTGCCTTTAAAAAGCCATCCCTGCCAACACTTAGCACACCCATGCCATGCGGAACACTTCTATTCTGAGCCAAGCAAGAAATGCTAATCTGGCATTTGCTGCTGCAGGAGAATGGATGAAAAATGCTAACCACTAATAAATAGCTGGTGAAACTGGATGCATTAGTATCTAATGGAACTCTAAGTCTACTATTTCAACATCTTCCAAGTAAATATGAAGCTTTTGTCTTCTAAAAATCATGAATTGTTTGGTAGATGATACTTAGCAATAAAACACTTATGAACTTTTAAATTATTTAATTTTGATGACATTTTGAAATTAAATGTGGTGGCAAAATTTTTGTTTTGATGTAAAAAGCATAAAAAATTAAACTACAAATTTAGTAAGCCTAATAACTAGAGTATTATTAAATAACCTAAGTTATTAAGCTATTTATTTCTGAAATAGAAGTAATTTTCTTGTCAGCATGTACCTACTAAATGTACAAAACTTCAGCTATTTTACTACACAAAATAGTGTTGCTATTAATACACATGCAAAACAAATCCATTTTTTGATAGCAACACCAAAAGTGCAGATTATCCTCTATCCTCCTTCTCTTAAATGAATACATATTTATACAAAAAACTTACTCCTGAGATTTGTGATGGATTTGAATAGAAAACTCATCAGTTTTTGTCATCTTTCATGGTATTTTTATTGTATTCCTGCCAGATTTGCTAAGCGGCCATCTTTCCTTCCTATCCCAAACCTGACAGGCACAGTGTGACTCTGAGCTTAAAAGCAATGGCATATTGGATACCCATTTATATTCTATTTATTGCTCCACAAAGATTTATGATTTTTCCTCCAAGTCAGCATGACCATTTTGGAGACAAAGGAGAAGACCATTTGCCTAGGCTCTCCTGAATCACCTGATGTAAAATCCAGCTCCTCAGTGCAAAAGAGCCTTTGTCTCATCTCACAAATTAGAAATGCTTTGGAGAATTCTCCTAAGCAGAAAAACTTAGGAGTTGGGGTTTTCCTGTCTTATTAGTATTTCCTGAATGTATCTCCAAAGGCAAAGGCAAAAGATGAGCACAAAAAAAAATCAAACGAAACACAACAAAACAAAATAAAATAACCTCCAAAACCGAAACACAGCAAACCAAAATGCCAAGACAATGGAGTTTCTGGCAGAAACCCCCAGGCCCTTGTACAGCTGTGTCACCGCAGTGGCACCCTGAGGCCGTGGCTCTGACATGTACTGGCACTGCTGCCAGCACCCAGAGCACCCTTTGGACTTTCACAATGGTTTCTCTCTGCCCTCCTCTCCCTCTTTTCACACACTTTTGTGTGAACCCTGGTGTTACAGCCAAACTCACTGGTCGCTGCACTGACCCAGAAGGGTACAATCATTCCTCAATCCACACTGCAAACATCCTGAGAGTTTTAATTGTCTCATCAAATATTTGGCTGGAAGTGACAGCTAAACTAGGGTGTCAATATCATAGTTAGACTAATGCTACCAGAAATGCAACAGTGTATTACGTTTGCTTACATCAACCAAAACAGGCATTTTATGAACAAACCATTTATCCTAAAAATGTTTCTTAATAAAGCAACGATCTTTTAAGTGGCATTAGAAAGTTTCTATTATTGACTTTTTATACTAATGACAATAATAAGATTTCAAATGTTTCTTTTGTTTTCCTACTGCTATATTGACTCAATATTTTCCATGAAGGAAGGACATACATGAAAATCTTGTTTTATGATGAAGGAATTGATAAATGATTGGTAAATTATTTTTAATAATAAACTTTAACTTTCTTATCTCCTAAGCTGGAAGTTCAACCATTTTTTTTTTCTCCATTGAATGAACATAAAATTTAAAAAAATCTCTAATTGAATAGGCTTGAAAAGACTCATTACAGTTTACATGTAAACAATGAAGTGCTATCTAAAGAAGATTGTACTGTCTATGCTATAAATAGTGTAAAGAAACACACATGTGCTAATGGCATCACCACAGGCCAAAGTCTTACAGAAAAGTGCTGTGCAAAGTGGTAACAAAAGACCTGTCCCTTCTCTGGAGAATAACAAAACCTGACATGCTGATGTGAAGCAAGGAGAGAAGGAACCAGCTACCAAAATTCAGGGGTATGCATGACAATGGGGTACATCACAGGACACTTATGCCACTCTGGATTTATATGGTTTGGGTAGTTTTGGGGAGACAAAGCTTCTGTTTTGTTTGTGTGCTCTCCAGAGAAGATTTCTACTCTTGCAGGATGTGAAGGAAAAAACCAAAAAGGCAAATCCTGCATTCACAGTGTGAAATGGTGATTTCTTACTTGGTGGAGTAAGAAGCAGGACAAGAATCACAGAAGCATTTTCCTAAATCAGGTTGATAGTTTATGCAGAAAGGCAGGGCTGCTGGTCTACTTATTGACTTCTCTGGCATTGCTGCAGCAGATAATTTAATCCAGAGCATCTAACATGCTTTCAACCTGAAAATTCCTTCCACCAGGAAAGATTACACACAAGTAATTGCACAAAGGAACTTTCTATACTGCTACTCCTCTTAGCAACTGGAAAGGCTTTCTCTTATGCTTTTCTGAATCATGTTTCCTGTTGAAAAAAACAGTGGAATAGATAATGTTACCAAAAGGACTACTCCTGCCATTATCATATACAACACTATTTCACCGAGCAACAGAAAAGGAACAAAGGGAAGGAATTTCTTTTCCCCTGATCTTAAATACAGCTTTTAAAATGTAATCATTTGCAGCGGGAAAACATTTCTCTGCAAAGATGAAAGGCATTTCTGAACGAGAAAGGAGCAAACTGTTCCCGTCAGTCCGCCAAAGGGATATATGAAACTGAGACTCTGCAAAGTGCTGGGACGAGCAGGGAACCTACCCGCAAGGCTTCAGGGGCACAAAACCCAGATTTCATGAAGCAAAACCAGTCAATGGTTGTTAAAACGCCATGTGGACTAATTAGTTTCACTTCTCCAATTTAAAAAGTCACAGTGGAAAGAGATAGAAGTATCACAGAGAGTTTTGTGGTGAAAAAGCAGCTGTGTAAAAGCAATTTATCTGTGAAAGGAAACAAGAAAAAAATGCCCATTTTCCTGCTCTTTCTCCTATTATTCAAATAGCCAAGGTTATGCCTCAATCCTCCAAGCAAAGAGTGCGTATCTGCAGACTACCTTGGGTAGTTTTTCTAGCAAGACTACAAGTAAAGCCTATTATTTGTGAATGGGAAGTGTTGCTTTTTATACAGCTTAATTCACATTGAAAAAAAAAAAAAAGTGATTTTTTTCACTTCTTCTCAGTGGAAAGCAAAAAATAATAGACAGTCAAATAGTATCCTCTGCTCAGTTATCTGAGATTATGAATGCATGCCAAGCCACAGGTTGCTGTCTGAACAAAGAATCCAAATTATGGGCACACAAGAAAACAGAAATTCCTGTATACCGACTCCAGTCCTACATGTCTTTTTAAGGTGTGACATATATGTATTTCATATAGTCAAACAGCACATTGCCTTTGATCACTAAGAATCACCATATTTTGCTTACATTCATAACATCCTATGTGGTATTTTGGGTTGCCAAGGAAAACAGAACTGTTAGTTCTTGGCACAAAAGCCAGGGCCCATTTTCTGGCCCCTTTTTGAAATGTATCAAACATACACAGTTTAATGTGTCTTTTGGAGAACAGCAGGGCAAATCATTATCTATAATCTTACTTGGCTTTCTACTAGATATAGTCAACACAGATTTTGTAAGGCAAAGATATCCAACCTAAATGTCAATGAATACTGTCCCATGCTGAAGAAAAGACAATTTTCCAGACTCTTGAAACCAACCCCCACCAAAAGAAGGTCATTACCTTTTTTGCGCCTTGTTCTTCTTCAACACCATCTCCTATAACAACATACACTACTTTTCTTCCAAATCTTTGAATTATTCGCTCAAAACAACTTTCCTTTCCTGAAAGAAAAAGATCAAACTATTCAAGATAGGTGGTGATAGGATGTCATCAAATAAATAACTTTTTAGCCTGGATCTCTCCAGTCCTTGGACTTCTTAAGTAGAACTACAAGATGAGAAGAGTCTGTCCCTCAGGATGGTGTATCAAGGCCCATTGCAGCAAAGACAGCATACTAGAGGTCTACAACATGACCTTTCTTGTCTCATTCCCTAATATGACGCAGGTTTTGTGGGAAATTTCACCACCAGGAGAATTATCTACCATTTGTTTATGACCAGTAGCTTGATTTCAGTAAATTCATTGAAGCTGAATTGAAATTCCAGCCTTTTCTCCAAAACCTGTGATATGATTAATCACAGCTCCTAAAACACTAGTACCCTGACTCAGAAGGTCATGCAAAAGATTAAGATTTGAATGCCTGTAATACAATACATGGGCCATGTCCTTGATCCTGCACTGGGATCCACTCATATGGGTTATTCCTTCCCCACACACATCTAGGGAAATTATCTCAGTGCTCCAGCCCTATGCACAAGTACTGGAGAAACACAGGAATGCTAAGGGTTTGGAAGGGACCTTAAAACTCATCTAGTCCCAATTCACCCTGGCATGTGCAGGGACACTCCCACTATATTAAGTTATTTAAAGTTATCCAAGGTTATCCAAGGCTATCCAGGTTATCCAGGCTATCCAAGGCCTTACCCAACCTGGTCTTGAACACTGCCAGAGTTGTGGCATCCACAACTTCCTTTGGCAATCTGTTTCGGTGTCTCACCATCCTTACAGTAAAGAATTTCTTCCTAATAGCTAAATAACCTAAATTTCCTCTCTTTCAATTTGTAGCCATACTGGGAAGTTTCAGGTACGGTACTGAGAAGACAAAAGAAAGCAAAAGCCTAAAATTGAATTTTCTCAAATGTCCCCATTCTGAAACGACACTTTAATCTGTCCATGGGACATGCTAACCTGTTTGCCTACAGCAGTGGATGGGGAAAATTGTGTTTATTAAAATAGTTATTTCAGCTGAAAAACAATAAAAGCATAAGAGAAAGTCAGCTAGAAATTAAATGAAGTCTTCTAGCCATTAAAAGCCAAACTACTTAATGATGTAATTTAACAGTAGCACTACGCATAGGAAACCTCCAACACTAAGTTGAAACAGTGTTTGACTATTACGAATCATGTTATGTTACAAAAACCTCATGGTTTCCTGTGACAGTCAGTGACAGAACACATTTTTCCAAAACCACCCTTCTATTCCACGTATGTGAAGTCACAAGTGAAGATTTATTAAAATATGTTTTAATTAAAATGTGTATTTAAAGCATTATATTTCAAAGCTATAATGTACTATAAAGTTTTGACAGAGGGCACTGTAACTTTAATATTCAGGAAACATTTTAAATATTTTATAGGAATGCTTTCAAATTTCTCTATAAAACTCTGAACCAATTTTTGTTTTGTCTTGTTAAAAAAAAAAAAATCCCACCATTTGAGCTTGCTGTATTATAGATACTTAAGAACACATGAAAAATGTGTGCTTGTACCCAACAATTATGAGGGAATCTGAGACAGAACAGATATATCATAATCACATTAAAAACTACAAACACCATTGCCATCTGGTCTGGGGTACTTCTACATACTCAGAATAACATCTTTTATACTGAACCAGAAAACAGAAATAAACATTTGCCTGGCTGAAGCTTATTACAGTCAGCATGAAGAAACTTAAATAATTACATTCTGCCACAAAACATTCTTGCTTCTGGTAAATTGTTTACCAAAATTTTCTCCAGAGTCCATGAAAACAAATGAAGCCAGGGCTTACCTTTACAGAATTTCTCCTACCTGAGAATCAGGTGTTACTAATCTCTGTATTTGCTACAGCAAAAGCAAGTTAGAATTGAATATAGACAACAATACTTTTCTTTTTAGACATGCAGCTTTAAATGTATCACAACATGATGAAAATAGCTCACCTATTTTTGTTGCACTGTAAATATTCTCTATGGGAAATACAACCCCTAGTCCATACAACAAGACTTTTGCCAGAGCTGGAATTAGCTGAGTAGTTGTTACAAGAATGTTCACACAGTTTGTCCTATGGAAGAGAAAATGCAAATATCCTTTTTTAACTAAACAGGAAAAAACAAACAAACAAACAAAAAAAAATAGAAGGAAAATCTTACCCCTTCCATAAGAACCCCTCAACATTATTATTATGACTTAAAAAGAACTTTTTTTTTTTACCACTGTCTTGAGGAACAAGGTGTGGCATGGTCAGATCGGAATAAAAAATGAAGATAAGGTCCTCCAGTTTCAGCATTTTGCCCACACCAGACAGCCTCTTCCAGATCATCATCAGACACCCTAGAGCTTCCTTCCTACTTTTAATACTCACCTTGAATGTATGAGGGTGAGTGCTTTCAGTGCAAGTGTTAACCAAGAATCTGTCAAAGCTTCAATTTCTGCTCTTAGTTGTAACCAAGCCTCTCTTTTTGCTGGACCAAGAAGACCTGTGGAGTAGACAAGGGCATGTCTGCACTGGTATTAAGTAGTACTCCGTCATTTTCCCTTGCTTTCACCAGCTCAGACAATTTTCCGCACACTGCAAACTAAACAGATGACTAAACACTCCTAAAAAGGAGAAGAAACCAGTTCTTCCCATTTATGACCTCTAATCCGTGTTTGTTAGACCCTCCAGAGTCACTTGCCTCCAACGTTATTTTTGTAGGTGTTGTATATTTCTTTTACTCGTCTGTAGCGGAAGGCCAGTTTCCGCATCCAGTCCACTCCTCCGCGCACGCCGGTCGCCAGGCACAGGTTGGCACTGGTGGCAGCCGCGGGAAAGCCGTCTGTTCCGAAGTTATATGTGCTAGGCAGAGATAAAAACCCCACAGATTAATAAAAGGCAACAGGCTACATTGAACCACCAGCTACCCGCTTGGCTGGGTTGCAAAGAAGACAGTTAAAAGAGAACGGGCTACTGTGAGCATTCCAGCAGCTCATCCCTCGCCCAGGAAGGAATTTGCAAAGCAACTTGTTATCTTAATGAGTTCTCTTGTACCTTAAATCTTGACCGTTGTCATCCGAAGACACGTCATCGATGTGCACCTGGTCGCACTCCTAAGGTGACAGAGAGATTTTATAGTTTTCTTGATTTTGCTAATCTTGAAAACAAAGCTATAAAAAAAAATCTATGAACAATTTCGTCATCTGGGATATTTTTAATTGTGGAAATCAGTAGATGGCAGTCTTGTTAAAACAACTATTTTACCTATTCCTTGTGCTAATTTCTTAGAATAAATGCACACCGTCATTAGCTACTACTGTTAAACCGTTTTCCAAAAACACATTTTTGTGTTTAGAAAGGAAAATGGTTAAAAACAATTAGCATATGTGTTCCATAAACGTTCTTGCAGCCTTTCAGGTACCTTAAAACATCATGCTGCTCAAAGCTGATTCAGTCAGTGCATAAGTGTAACTGAAACCAGACATTTTGGTAAATGTAACATATTAGAAAAATTAAACCTGATGCTAACCGCCAATGAAATTATGACCTCTGATTGCTGTTGAGCCACACACCAACACAGCCTGAGGCCAGTGTTTCAGAGGAGTGCAGATGAAAAATCTGTTCCTAGTTTGCCATTCATTTGAGAGTTGTGAGTTTCCTTCTCTCTCTTTGGTCTTACTGCATGAAAGCAGCATGCAAAGATGATGAAAATCTGAACAGAAATACCCAAATCAAACCATTTTTCTTCAGCTGCTTGTCTGCAAACTAACGCGACACATTAAAAATTGCTTTGTCCATCACTAAAATTAAAAATTGCAATGTATATTGTTTATTCACAAAAAAATACATTAAAACATTACTATTAACATTTTAACTGTTGGCAGGAAAACAAATAAACCTCTGACACTCTAGATCAATATCAATTCAATGCTTGTAACAATAATGGATTTAAAATATTTTAATAATTTCATCTTCTCTCTCCTAATGTGAAGTCCTATAACAAATATGATCTATTTTAAAGATGAAAATGCTGCAATCCTTTATTTTTGTGTTGCTCTCCTCTGAACAAATTTTTCTTTCTCCATGGATTTGTGAGGAAGGGAGGGAAGATAGAAGTGGAAAGAAACTCAAACCAGCTGTTCCCTAACAGAATTAAAATCATGACCCTCAACCCTTTTTCTAAAACATCTATTTTCCAGCCAACCCTCTCCCAGCAAGCAGCAAGCTCCAAGGAGGAAAAGACTTTGACCCTGTAACCTTCTCCTCCTCTCCTGAGGTCAACAACCTCAGATAAGAAAAAAGCTGAAGAAGCCTATGTGGCCTCACATGGTGGCTGTGGATTCTAGATTTTTAAAACATTGGTTGGCAAAAAATGCCTCAGAAACTTGAAATTCTTTGAAGAAGAAGTTGTGGTCTTTTGCACTTGTGCAACATATTCTTACTATAATGCTTACTCTTCTGTATCTTATGCATAGGTAGCTTGTGCCAGCACAGGAGAGACAATACTACATTTACTCATATTTAACCAGCATACAGTGAAATTCCTCCTTAGGCAGACAAAATGCATTAGATGTACAGACACAGCTGAAACTGCAAGTGTGAGCATATGCTGCCAGGCTTTGAAGATCAACTTGGCTGAAAAAAGAGCCAGAAGCTTCTTCAGCAAGTTATCAAATTCACATAAATTTTTACTGCTTTTCTATTTAAAACCTAGAGCAAATGCCCATCCAAATGCATACCACATTAACAATTCAAATATGAGCTGAGTGTAAGCTAAAGAAGCAACACCCTCCTGAACTCATTAGTTTCCCACTTTAGTTACTCTTCTACTGCTCAGTGATTTCTCCTTCCCCAGCTTAGAAACTATGAATGACAACTGCAACAGGATGCTGGAGGACTCAAAATAGAAATTTGTGAATAAGAAACTAAATTTTTTTGTAACCACAAAACTAAAGGAAGGAGTAGCAGCTTCTCAAAGAAGCAGATGGAAGGATTAACTCAAAAAATTTCCAAATTCAACTCTCTCAGGGAAAAGATAGAGGCAGGAAGAATGAGACCACTACATCTTAGATACCATAGTTAGAATAGAACCTGGAGACTTGGAGCTTTAATACATAACACAAAATCTTAGGACCATCAGAAGCCTTATATCAGGACATTATCCCCTTCTAACCACCTGCATGGCAGATAGAAAGCAAGAACCACAGTGATACATTAGAAATAGAAATTGTGGCATCAAAAGAAAGAATTATTTTGGACAGAAAAGCCCAGAAAATAAATCTGAGACTAAAAACTAGTAGGGCAAAGGTACAGAAACAGTGTCAAGAAAGCAAGAAAAATGAAGAAAATGTCACAAGCACTGCAAATTTTCAACAAAATACTGACTATAATAAGAGCGAGATAGTGTCCTCTTTTGTCAGGAATAAAAGAAGGAAAACAAGTCAAGAAGGGAACAAAGCACAAGAGATACATGTTATAATTTGGAAAGGATTAAAGCCTAATGTGATTGACACTATGTTACAGCTAAAGGGAGGTCACAAACAGTGCACGACTGTTTTGTTCCTTTTGAGTGGCAGGGCACGGCTTTGAGGCTAAATGTGAGCTTTGAGTGCCAGGTATTTTTTCACACTGTCTAGCTGACTTCGACTTTGGGCTAATGAGTGATTGCTGCATTTTTTCCACCCCTTAACATGGTAAGGAGGAACATTCATTTAGCAATTCTTCTTTTAGCAAAGAAGTTATTTAAAAGTAATTCTTCAAAGAAGCCAATTACCCGCCCATCATTAATTGATGTGGTCCATTCTTCCATCAGAACCCCTTGTATTTGTTTTCACCTGCTTGGTTTGTGCGGAACATTCTATTTGTGAACTACCTGAGACACTGCTCAGTCCTCTGATTAGATATAAGCAAGCACACACACAGTCAACAACTTAAAATAGTAGTTAGCTCAATATGCACCATAATCAGGGATATGGTAAAACACTGCCCAAAAAATAAAGTATGCCCTTCAAACCAGAACATTTTCACAAAGGTGTATATACACACATGGACTCCAAAATCCTCAAGTACTTCTCAGAAAAGCTTCTGTGAGGGGAGATGACTTATAGCTAAATGGCCATCCAGGAAAAAAAAAAAAAGTTTGTTTGCAGGCTCACCATTTCAAACTTTCACAAATGTATTTTTGTAAAATTTTCACAGGAAATACAGTACTAGAATTCTCCCTCTAATTCTCTGACGAAGTGAGATCTGAAACGAATACTGAGAGTCTCTGTAGAAACACTGTTATTTATGCAGATGTATTTTATTATGACAGGATCAGTTTAGCAGTCAAGTCCAAAGCAGAAAATTAAAATGGTGGGATTCTCTTAAAACAGGCTGAACTGGCAAATAAGGAGCAAAATATCCTGTGGCTTACATATAAAGCCTATGCAGCTAGCTGCGTTTGCTCCTAAATGCGTTGACCTTGCAACTTCAGTGTATCCAGTTTGAAATCTTCAGGAGGAACTACAAGTGATAACATGTTTGTACTGAAGATTTGTATTTCAGCCAGACAGGCTGAGATGCAGCTCTGCACTTTTGGATCAATCCCTGGAAAGCAAAACGCACTTGGTATTGTTTAGAAATAATATTTTGAGGGAAAATGGGATTGTCAGCATGTGTAACCTGGCAAATCTACCAATAGTAGCTTAAGAAGTTACTGCCCATGCTGTCCTTTTTTTGCTCTTTCACACAGCTGACTTGCATGGATCCATGTGTTTCTGTCCCTCAGACCTTTCTGTGCCACAGCTGGTAGCTTATATTGATTCTCCTGCAGCAGCTCAATTAAACCAACAGATGTTGCATGGAATAGCTGAGATTTGTTTCTCCATTCCCTTCTATCAGCTCTGCTTTGGGGCTCGAAGTAGCAGCAGATATGTGCTTGCAGGAGCAACTGAAAGCTGCTGCAACCATTTGCTAAGTGAGTGTCCCTAGTGAAATGCAGCAAGCCAAAGACAAACAGCAATCAAAAATGAATGACTAGGTGAGTCTAGCCTAAGATTTGTACATGGAAAGCTTATGTCTTCTCCCTCCTCTATTCCCAAAGCATTTGTTAACTTCTTCCTGCTGAGTTTTCCTCCTTCTCTTTTCTGTTTTTGTATGACAAGCCAAACACTGCCAGAGATGCTCCACAGTCATCATTCACAGCTCTTAAAATGCCTGGACCTGTGTAGTCCTCTGGAATCATTCCTTTAAACTAACTTAGGATCTTTATAAAGATTCATATGCAAAGCATTAACTTATGGCAGAAATGTTCTGCAAATATTTATATTACTTTGCTCCTTCACTACCACCCGTCAAGTTGTGTACTTCTGCCATAATTATGTAAAATATGCTTCACTACTCAACTTACTGTAGGAAAATTAATAACAATAATAATAAAAAAAGAGATTAAGGCTGTTATAATAGTTCTTTTATCTGTGCCAATACTACAAGCCAAGTGGAGTGACGCAACAGCTAGCATGCTGATCCTCTACATTTCTGTGTTACAAAACTAACAAAAATAAATCTAACAATTCTGCTGTCTTTGACTAAACACTGACATAAGGTAACTCTGGAAAAGTCTGCACATTATTGAGAGGAATAACGTGAATAACATTAACATAATCTCAAAGGATGCCAAATCTGCTGATTGTAGCTGAGATACATTTCCACATTTGGTTAATCTGCTTAATTTACCATGAGAAAACTAACACCACACTGCCAACTAATTGTTCCAATACCTTAGTCTGCAAAGTCAAATGAGAGAGGGGAAAAAAACCCCAACCAACAACTACCCTTCAGAATGAGCTATTTTCATTTTGCCTTTACATCAGCAGGCCCATTGAGACATCCTGGAAGCTGGCCAACTCACAGGAAATGATTGCTGGGATTCTCTGTTCCTCTCATATCTGTCATTACGCAATTATATCCACTGCTTCATTTTCCCTACTGAACAGTAGAGAAATTTGGTCATGTACATGTGAGAACAGATCTAGCAAAACAAGTTAAAGATGCAATCCTTTATAAATATGAAGTATCTTTAAAAAAAAAAAAAAAAAAAATCCCCAAGCAGCTTTTTATGACAGCAGTACCTCTGTTTATGTCTTTTCCAGGAATAAGATATATATATATACCCCTTCAGTTGCATATACCCTTTAAGACTATTATCTACTCCACAAATACTCACCACTCCTATTAGCCATCACAATGTACTTCTTTCAGAATCACAATTACAGATTGTCAGAATTATTTTTTTTCCAGACAACAATTACATATTTAAAAGCTAGGTTGTGAACACCCCATGCCCCATCTTTTTACTCATAGTTGTGACCACATGCACCAACATTATTTGCCAGCATTCATAAAGCTTTAGTGGTCAACCGCTGGTTTTCACTTGACTAGAAGGATAAAATCCCTGGTATGTGCAGGTTGGAAAATTGAGCAACAGCACATCTACATCCTCTGTGTGTGTGTATATATATTTATATACACATATATATAGTATGAACTGTGCCTAATGCTTCTCCACTGTACTTCTGTGCTTGCTAAATACACAAAACCCTCTGCACTTCCTTTCAAGCCGAGGCAACAAAGGCTGAAGTGCTGAGCTGAGCGCCTGCAACGCACGGCACAGATCCCTGTGAAAGAGCAGCCACCGCGGTTCGCAGCTTCTCAGCGCTGGCACTCAACTGGCAGGAGCTGTCATCTCTGTCTAGCCTGCACTTTGTGACCCTAGCATTTTCTCTTCTTTCCCACCACAATTATTCGGTGATGAAGAAAAAAGGTGCAGATTACCTGTGGGTCAGGCACAGGATATTAAGAACAAAGAGAGTTCTTGAAATCCACTTCATTCTGTCTGACAATTTGTGGATGAACAGTCAAGGAATTAAATTGGGCTGTGAAGGCTTTCAAAATGCTCCCATTTTAAACTTAAGACTATAAAGAGAAGATTGTAATTTTTAAAAAGTCCACAATACCCTTCCAAAACCCCCAAATCCTAAATTTTATTGTTAAATAGAACATCAGAACAAAAAATAAGTTTATTATCTATGTAAATTATCTAATAAATTTATTATCTATATAAATTATTATATTAGCTGTTATAAACACTGAGGATAAGAACTGGAATTATTTACAAACTCTTTTTCATAGCCAATGACTTTAAAGTACTTCCCTGCACCAAATATAGCACCCTTTTATAGCACACAATGGATGACATTCTTTTCTAATAGAAAAAGTGATTAAAATCCTATTTTTCTTGCTCATATCAACAAATGCATTTGGATCAAATATGGTACTCCTGAAGTAAACAGTGTATATTCCAAAATACAGATCTTATTCTGCAACTTGTGTTTATTGAAGTAGCTACGCTAAAACCAAGGTTTACCTTTTCATTTCAACTATACCTTGGAACTGGAAGAATCCAATTTAAAATAAAACATGACCTAAGGAAGTATCTATATAGCAACTGCAGTGGATCGACTAGAGTGTCTCTCTAAAAATCAGTTCTTGCTCCAACTCTGACAAACTAAGTTGTTTTTTTCTATTATGTTATTCTATGTCTGTATATTTTGCAGGAAGGGAAGAGGGGGGGGATGTCAAAGAAAGAATTTTACCAATAGATAGAAACAGCTAAATAAAACTCAAGTGAATCTACATGAAGGGTGTGTTTTATTCCCGGAGATAATGGTGTGAAGTTTAAAGTGTCGAATTAATTGTATTTTAAAGGCCAGCACTTCACATGTAAATACTTTCTTTATTATATGATTCCTATTATCTGCTAATATATACTTTTACAAAGAGAAAAAAATTCTATGGTTAATGGGAGACAGCAAAAATAAAATATGAAGATATTTTAAGAAGAAAAAAAGCCATGAATCTCATCAGAATCTAATTAATTATTCCCAAATCCATTAACTTGGAAGTATACTTTTAGGAACACATAGATTTTGTTGAAACTATACATACTATATATTTAAAATTTAAAGGACCTAAAAATGAAACTTATGAAAAGAATGATTTTTCCACAGAAGCCTTAAAATGTCTGATTTCTCTGGAAATGACGGGCTTGTGAAAATTTTCACAAGAGGACCTAAGCTGAGTCTTTCAGTTCCACATGACCACTTACTTCAAACTTGCAGGGTCTTGATGCTGTTGATAATATTGTAAATGCATATGTTTAAAATAAAAGCTGAAATATTTTGAGGAAGTGAGTCTCCCATCTTTGTAATCGTGTGCTAATGAGACAAATCCAGGCTTTAAAATTCTCTTTACTCGCCTTGCCAGTATGGACAGCAAAAGCATTTTCTTCTATGGGCAGTCTGAAAAATCAACACTTTGATTTTTCTCTTTCCTTTTCTTTCCCAGTCCCAGTGTTGTGGGGCAGATGTTGGCCTTTGTGCTGCTGCTCAGTGGCAGAAGTGGGGAGTGAGCTGACCCATCACTGCCTTGTCCAGCCAGAGAAGAGGACAACAATCCTCTGTCAGAGCTCTAGGAGTGCCAGATGGAGAAACAAGAGTTTTTGTGCCACCATACAGCCTGTGGTGGTTTAACCCCTGCTGGCAACTCAGGGAGAAGAAACAGAAAGGTGAATAAAGTGATAAAGTGATGATATGAGCATGGTAGGCTCCTGGATATTTTAGCTCCGCTGTACATCTGCAAAGAACAACCCATGTGATTGTCTTGAGAAAGGAAATCATATAGGCTCTATTTTTAGTGGCACCTAGCATGAAGGTACTTGTCATTTGCCATGTGAAAGAAATTAAGTGGTTAATAAGTTGCATAAGCCTATAGGAATGGTCTTCTCAAGTGAGCAAAGGAGGTATTTGTTATTCTTTGTAGCTCTAACACTCAGGAACTACAGCAGCACATTCCACAACAGGCAGGCATCTTGCATTTCAGATAGATTAAGGCTTTTAGATGTGCTTTGCACACACCAGCAAAGCCACAGTTCTGCCTGAATGAAGACTTTGTTTTGCATTTTTGTTCATTTACTTACAGCTACATGTGTGATGAAATTTAGTCCCACATTCATGACGTGGAACTTCATGAACTTTCTGTAAGTCACCCATGGTAGTAGTATCACAGATGAGAAACTATTTCCAGTCATTCCCTCACACACATATTTGGGAAAACTCTGTGCTGTGATTTATACTTCCTTTCCTCTCTCTACCTTTCCTTGCTGCACTGCAACTGAGCCGTTCTTGAATTGCTACTGTGGAAAATTAAATGCAAATAGATGGGTTTTGTGTCTCAGTCTGAATGTTCCCTGTCCCTCAGCACAGGGAACTGCTCTGATGCCTGCTGGAAGGGAGTTCACAGTTGTTGATGAGTTCCTTAGAAAGTGAACTTGTCTTTGTCAAGTCTTCACAGAACTTATAGTACTTTAAAAATAAGGGTTATATCTCTAAATATAAATAAAATGCTGTTAAAACATTTTGGAATAATTCCATGTGGCTTTCTCAGAACTCTCCATTGATGAAGAACTATCAGAAGTTAAATCACATGCTCCTCATAAAGCATCCCTAGCCACTATCTGGTCAAGAGGTCCCCATCACAGACATCACAAAAATCAGGAGGAGGTGAACTCTTATTTCAACCAAATGAAAATAGTAATTTTTGAATAGATATTCCTCTGTAGGGACCTGATGACTCCACTCTGGGTGACCAAAGATTTGTTCAGCTGCCCTCCTTATGGTATTTGGGGGTGGGAGGAAAATAATTCAGTCAGCTCTGTTTGAAGCTTTCCTCTCCCTGAAACCATTCCTTGTATCTCACCAGGAATAAGGCTTATTCAACAATCTTTGATGTAATTGCTTATTTTTTTGAGTCTGATGGCCCAGAAATCTATGTTCAGTATGTTCTACAGTCCTTTCTGGTATGGTAGTTTTTGGTTTTTTTTTAAGAAGTGACCTCAGGTGTCTCTTATTCAACATCTAGCTAACCAATTAGGAAATGAAGAGCCAAAGGTTTGCTAAGACTTTCCAGGATCCATCCTCCAATCACAGCCAAATCAGACCAACTCTGCCAAAATCACATTTGTGCCTCAAGGAAAACAGATATTTTTCACAGCAGCAGAACTAGACCTAGAGGTCTGAATATGAGCTTCTGTCCATTGCTTAATGCTAAATGAAGGTCATCTGGTAAAAACAATCATGAATGATTACATTCAAGTCACCAAAAGCTGATTCCACTTTCAGCTCATCTTTAACTATTATACTCCTTTGAAAACTCTTCTCAAGAAAAAATATTTTCTTTCATAGATTGTTTTTAAAATATTTCTATTGAAGAAACATTTCTTGGAATTTTAAAGAATGCACACGCTATTTTTCTATTCTGAGAGAATGTGAAATGTAACTTTCTAAGAAATTTATTTTCTTTGACATCATTGGTCAATATTTATTTATTTATCATCTTTGGTCAATATTTACTTTTAGGCTGGTAAACCTATCCCTTTATCTCAACAGTGGTTGACCTCCACCTATCAACAACACAGTTGCTTTATACTGTTTTTTTTTTTTCTTTTTTAATGACACATCTAGGTTGATTTTCTTCCTTGCTGCACATCATTGGTGATCCCAGCACAACAAGCCAAACTCACATCATCATTAAAAAAAACCGAGGTTTTGCAATGCTCCGAGATAAATTTACAAACTAAATGCTTTAAATAGAACTGGGGTAATTGTCCACGAGGAAAACAAAGAGCAGGAAACACTCAAAGCAAAGGAGATTTGTTTACTTCTTAAATGAGCTACTACCTATTTAGTTTTTTAAAAAACCCCAACCAAACAATACAAATAATAACAACCCCTTTTATATTCCAACAACTTAAATTAGGAATGCTGGAACAACTAAAACCCACAAAGTTGCTCTATGATTGTAAGAGAAACATTAAATTCTATGTAACATTAATCCTCATTTTGAATGGAAGACAATACCAGCTCTACTGGTGGTGCTGCAGAATTAACCAGTAGGTTAATCTTTTTAGCATTCTGAAAGGTTATCATAAACCAAATGTAAACAGGATAACTGTTAATACTAAGTTCATCAATATTTTAATGCATATTTTCCATCACAATTTTCTTCTAATAATATAATTTAAAAAACCATAAAGATGTGAAAAATAAACAAGTGATACAGGAAATAATATAATTTATTAAAATTATAAATAAAGTAAATAGTTATAAAATTATATTAAATTCTGATGCAGCAATTCTTTTTTATCTTTCTCTTGAATTATTTTAATTAACATTGACCAATATTTTATGTTCTGCCATGGACTTTGGTATAACTTTGAGGTAATTTTACTGATTTCTGAAGCATTTTTTCACACCCCTGCAACTGAAAGCCTAGAAGTCTCCCTTGCTTTATGGTCAAGAAAAATGAGCTATTAAACAATACTCACAATCACAGGTAACTTGTTTTGGAACAGCAGTACTTAACAAGAGCAATACTCTGATTTACTATTGTTCTGATTTCTTCTTTTTCAATGGGTTACCACATCATTTTGTAAACATAATTTGTCACCAACACCAGCCAGAGTTCTCTGTAGCTACTTTTTGCCTTTCTTTCAGATCTGTTATTCCTGCTGAGAGAATCTACTAAAGAAGAATTTTTCATACTGACACCAACTGTAGTCTTGCTGTGAATAACCACATTCCCATAAAAATCATTCCATTTATTGCAAAGTTGTTGGCAGACCATAGGAATAATAGTCAACTCAGGAAACCTTTTATCCTGAAATCACACAGCTTAACCCTTTGCATGACCACATGTAGTTCATACATAAAATCTATATTACCACACTGCTATTTAATTTCATTGTAAAAGCTTTTCTGTTGTTACCAAGGTTTTAAAATTATTTTTTCGCAGTACTTCATTTAAGTAAAATTTAAATAATAATTTTTAAAAAGACTGAATTTGAATTAATCAAGCATTATTCAGGGTTTTTCTCAGTATACATTGTTGTATTAAAAATTAGATACTCTTTCTCAATACATCAAATATTACATACCATTTGAGTGTGGCTTTGATTATAAAGTAAAAATTTGCATCCATACAAAACTTTTTTGTATTTTCTACCCTCCTATGGTAGAGAAAATTTTATAGATTTGCAATATAATTAAAAATTAGAAATAAAACCTGTTTGCTTTATGATTTTTTTGTGGAGGATACTTCTGCTGTGTTAATGCCAAACTAATGGAGATTAGATCCAGGAAAGAGATGTTAGTTCTGTTAGTTAATCCTCTTGACAGTTTGGGAATCAGATGTTGTATTGCTTGCATTCAAATTTCTGTCTGAATTTATTAAACTGACAGAACAAAAAAAAAAAAAAAGGTGGTGTATGTTTTCACTGTCTATTTTGTTCTGCTTGTAAATCCTTGTTTGTAGGTAATCACGGCTTGATTTATGCTTTATTCATTTAACCATGGCAATAATGGGAGTTTTGGACTTGTGAACACAACTTCAAGAAAAATTTATACATTTTGTTCCAATAAATGAATTTAAATATGTGTATTTTTAAAGTTTTCTAGAACCAATGAAAATTCCTAGAAACTGTCTTTCTCATGTTCTAACTGCTGCTACAACTGTCTCTCCCCCTTGCCCAACAGTGCTAGGGAAGGAGAGATTCCCCTGTGTATCCATACTTTACATTCACACTGTGAATTATACAAATATGCAGAAGAAAAAGATGAGATCTTTTAACTGATTGAAGGGATTTTCTACCATTCAGAAAGTATAATTTGCTTAGATAAAGCTGATCTTTCTCATGCCAGCATTTCAGCTGAGCCAGTACTCTGCTCCTGCTGTCAGTGAACACTCTTGAATTCTCATCTCCTGACTGCACAGTGCCACAGGTAACCTTCACACAGTGCCTGGACTGCCTTGTTCTGACTGGATGAGGATCTTGGAAAACCCAAAAAAAAAAAATTTAAAAAATGCTCCATTCCTTCAATACTTCATTGTTTCTCTTGTTAAACTTTTTTGTCTACAATTTTTAAAGTCCTTGTTAAAGCCTCATGCTTTAACAGCACACTTTAGGGTAGTTTTAGTCTACTATAGGATCACCCAGCCTCTTGAACGTATCTAAAGAAAAATTTTATAAATGCAATTAAAACCAGTCAAATCTTACTTTAAACCACAAAAAAATAGAAGTGATACTGCAATAAGTAAAGGAAATAATGCTCGCTCCCTTTCTTTACAGTTTCATTAGACCATTGAACTGGATGAAATTCAGATAGAAGCCTTATTGTAACCACACTGAAACAGTAGAAATCTCCTGAGACTGTGAAACTCAAACATTTTGGGAACCAACTTCAAGCACTCTTTTTGTGCTTTTAAAAGAAAATGAATGGAAGAAACTTCTAAATTTTTTTCCCTGTGGAAACATTTTAATATAATTGCTATCAAAAAACCCAAAACAAACAAACAAACAAAACAGCCTAAATCCCCAGCACAGATGTTTAAAATTCATATTTTCATAACATTTAAACTTCAATTATAGCACTCACACATAACCACACCAGCACAAATGGCTTTCATGATATTAAACAACTTGTAAACAGCTTTGTAAATCCATGCCAAATTTAAACCTAGGCTGACAAGAGTGATAGAAACCACCTACCATGCATATTGCTAAGATGCTTAAGCTGATTTCAAATCTTTGTACTTATGTGAGGATTGACTAACGTACTCTCACCCTGCAAAATAACATGTAAGGATGACACTTAGTTTCACCTAGCTTTCCTAAAATAATTACATAATTTTCAGAGACTAATCCACTCAAAAAAATCAATCTGAATAATTACGAGATTTTAAAATGGTTCCTACATCAATCAGGAAATATTTTTTCTAAAGGTTGACAATTACACTCTCTTCAGTTTGTCTTCTGAGATTTGTATTGGAAGAGTCCAATGAGGAAAAAAAACAACTTTTCACAAAGTAGTGGAATCAGCACAAAATAACTGCATTACGTGAATAGAAAGGGCAGGCTGGGAAAGATATTTGAGTGTAAATTAATGTTGATCTTAGCTGGAATAACTTGCACTCTTTAGCACTCACAGCTGCACCAGGGACTTGACTGGCTATATGAGATTTTACACATCTGTCAGCTTAATCAGAGACCAAAACACCAAATCTACTGTTCAGGAATGTTATTTTAATTTATTAAACTTCTTAGATTGTAAACTAATAATGGAATACTTAGTGCTATGAACAACTCTTGACATCTATAATGGTACATAGGATTTTGTTCAGTGTTATCAAATTCATAATATTTAAATAAAATGTTTAAAAAAACGTTGTTCACATCAGTTGCATGAAATATTAAAAGCCAAAGTGAATCCTCTCCTCACAAAAATAAAAGGAAAACATTACCACAATTAGTACATTAATTGCTTTTACTGTTAGCATAAACTATTTATTAATTTATTTGACATTACTGCTCTATTGTTTCAGATAATTTAATTAATAAAATAAACTTATTCAAATCTAAAATTACAATTCTGGCGCTAAGAGGTCTCCAGGATGAATCACATTATTACCTAGTTTTGGATCTAATATGATGAACCACCAAGCAGTGAATCGTATCTATGCTTAGGGAACGATTCGCATTGTGGAAAAGCTCTGTGGCACATAACAGCAACTTTGCAACCACTGAAAAATAAAAATTCTTTAAGGACAATTTTATGTGTCAGCAATATAACATAAGACAGTGTTTTGAAATATGTTAATGGTTGCGAAGTTCTCAGTCTGTTACATTTCCTGCAGTCAGTTTTGCATCTCTTATTTTCCATTTAAAACAACTCCATTGTTTCACTACTGGCTGTAAGAGAATTTTCAAGGCACTGTCTCATGTCCTTCATTACGCAGCAATCTGCACGCTGCCTTTCAGAGCTGCCTCTGCAGCCCAGCCCTGAGCTTTCTGCTGCAATTGAAGCTGACATATGTGGGGTGGATCTGGGATTCCAGTAACACACTCTGCCTACACTCAGCTTTGATACAGGTATTGCAATGGCTTCCAGCTGCCTTATCACTGTCCTTCAATACACTATCTCTGAACTAGCTGATCCTAAATCTGATATTTCAGACTCTGCAGAACCTAGCTGTAACAGGGAGGTACAATTGCTACCTGAAAAGCATGCTAGCATGAATGTTAGTTCTGTCACTGGAAGGAATACCTTTGAATATTTAATTTGGGAAAATACATAGACAAAACATGTTTTGATATTTGGATAGAAATTTTAGTATACTATCTTGGAGATGGGTCTAATACCACTAAAAGTTAGCATGATGCCTACCACAAACCTTTTTGCACTAGCATGCATTCCAGTGACAAGTGGGATGCCATCCAGAGGGACACTGACTGGCTTGAGGGCTAATATGAACTTAATGAAATGCAATAAAGTGCGAGGTATTGCAGGTGGACTGCGACAATCACCCATCACATATCAGTATAGGCTGGGTGGTGAACTGAGAGAGAGTAGCCCTCTTAAGAAAGACAGATTCCAGTGGATAAAAACCCCTGGATGTAACCTGCACCCCAGAAAGCCAACAGTACACAGTGCTACACCAAAAGAGGCCTGAAGGGCAGTTGAGGGGAGTGATTTTCCACTTTCTCCTTCTCTGCCGTGTAGAAATCCCACATGAAGAACTGCTTCCAGCTCAGAAGGCCTCAGCACAGGAAAGAGAGGCAGGCAGTGAAGGCAGGTTGAGAGAGCTGGGACTGTTTAGTGTGGAGAAGAGAAGGTTCTGGCTAATTGTGGCTTTTCAATATATAAAGTGGATTTAGAAGAAAGATGGGGCAGCTTTTTTACCATAGGACAAGGAATAAGGGATAGGAAAGAGGACAGATTTAGATAGGTACATGGAATAAATTCCTTACTGTGAGAGTGGTGAGGCACCTGAACAAGTTGCCCAGAGAAATTGTGGATGTGGATCCCTGGAAGTTGGATGGGGGTTTAAGCAACCTGGCCTAGTAGATGTCCCTGACCATGGCAGTGGGGTTGGACTAGGTGATTGTCCGTCCAAACCAAACCATTCTGGGATTCTGTGAAATACCCTATATTGTACTGGGCAATTTGCATGTCCGTGTATTTTTTCACAAAGCGTGCCTGCCTAGTCTTTAGCTGAGTTATACTGCAGCAATATATAGATATCCCAAACAGAAGCCCTGGTACCAGCTGACTGCAGGGAGTTCTTACTAGCTACTATCTCCCAAGTACAGACACCTGAAACACTGTCATGACTAGTGTTGACTGATGCCCTTCTGTGCTAAATGTTGGGGTGTTTTTTAACCTGTGCCTTTAAAAATCAGACCTTTCTTAAAATGTTTTAATAGCTCAAACTCATTAAAAAACAAAACAAACAAACAAACAAAAAAAACTAAAATTCCCCCAGCAATAGAAAAGAAATTAAATACAACAGAAAACTGGAAAGCTTTCTTGGCTGACTATTTGCAATTTTTTTCTATTTATTTTCTTTTCCCTTGTTTGAATACACATATTTCCTAATTGTGTCAGTAGAGAGAGAAGTTGTGCCAGTATTAGTCCTGAGGACTAATATGTTAATGAGACCAAGCTGAAGCTTTGTTAGAAAGACAACTACAACTGTACACAATAACAACTGCTATAGCACCAGACTCTACTGCTGCTTTTCTCTCTTGAGCACTTTATGACAGAATTATGATCCTTGTATCTGTAAATATCATCCTTATCATCACCATGATGAGAAGACTAAGGTAGAGTGCTCAGGAATTACAAAGTACTGGCAACCACAAACACAGACCTTGTGTTGTGTTACCTACGTAGATATATCTGTGAAATATGCACCAGACAAATGATTAGTACCTAATGCCAGCAAAGGCTCACCCTGCCAATGTTCAGGGCTTGGAGTACAGCTTTAAACACACAACGACCTTGATCTGATTTTTATTTTGTGGAGAAGTTGAGAAAGCTTTTCTCTCTGGTAATGGTGTTTCACAATCCTCCTGCATGTCCTTGGTCTGACTGCAGATCCTCCAATTCCAATCACTGACTGTGGATCTCTGTAAATCTAGGCAACGTCATACCTGTCATGGCTGTCCAAAGCTGGCTCCATGACGTTGCTACAAGGTGTGGAAGAATAAATGACGGACTTCTACACTGCTAATAGTGACCAACCTGCTCTCCCAGCTTGCTTTGGAGCTTGCTCAAAGTCTGCACTTAAGAGCTGGCTTGCATCCAAGCACTTCATTTGTTAGATTATTTGAATCTAGGACCAGATGTGCTAAAACGCTTTCAGAAAGAAGAGCATTTTATCCTACCATGGTCATGGTTCTTTGAGATGTGCAATAATCTACATATGGTAAGCTTGCTGAACGCAGTAATTAATTCAATAATGTGTATTATCATAATGCCCAGAATCCCAAATCATCCTTTGGAGTGCTACTGTGCTAAAAGTTATCAGAGTCTGTGGCATATTAAAGTACCCAGGTCTGAGGGGAAATGATTTCTCTTTCTCCTTCAAATTAAAGAAACAGAACATATGGCTGTATTGCTTCAAAGGCATTCCTACAGGGCACTGCGTGGTACACTGGGGACACAGCAGTGTGCACGGTCACTGGAGGACCTGAGAGGAAAGTCACTTAGTCTCCTGTGGTGTTACTGATACCTACAAAGGAGAAATGTTCAGGCTGACGAAAAGAGGATATATGTCCCTGTCATGAAAAAAGGTCTCCTTGAGTGCCAGAAGTGATTTATAGGGTACATTTGCTTCCAGCAGCAGGGAGGCAGCCAGGTTTCACCTGTAAGAATTGAAGGCAAAGGCCAAAAAGGAACTAATATTCAAGGAGTTCTGCTCCATGATCAGACTTTATGGATGCTGTCCTGGTTATTAGGTGTTCCCTTTCTTATCCCTGAGCTCTGATGATGATCTTCCTGATCTTGGAAATCCCTGCAGTGCCTGATGTTAGTACGACTGCATCCCCATCTGCTTTAGTGACATGGGAGTCTGCCTTGCAATGTGGGCCTTAGTGGTCTTTTATGTTCCTTTAGGGAACAGAAGGGCTCAGCATACTGCTGGATGTCAGACATCTCCATCACATTTCAAGTAAAAAAAGCTGCCCTACACACAGTCTTGAGCTTGAAAAGGAATAGAGGGAGAGGTAGAGTTGATAAATACAGTCTAATGACTGGGGCCCACAAACAAGAGCAAAACTTCCACATAGTCAATTATACAAGAAACAATTTACAAAAAGCAGCTTTCATTTTAAAAAAATCTTATAATTAATTTCTCCCTATCAACTTCTAGATCTGAGTAAATTCAAGATAGTAGTTACAGACTTGTAGGTGTCCTGGAAGGATTTATTGCCCTGTGGGTGGCGGGAGGAGGTTTACAAAGGAAATACAGAGCTTGAGAGTGCAAGGACATAAATGCTGTTTATTCTCTGCTTTAAACTGTGAGAATATGCATCTGTGGAAGACAGCATCTCAATGCTTCATTAAAGTTGGAAATGTTCCCATATGTGTAAAATGTAGGATTTGTAAAATGTCTCTGTATTAATCTAACTTGATTTAATGGAGTGAAGAGGCAGAGAAACGGGCTGTTCTTGTCCTGCTCCTTGGTACCTGAGGGCTGGCTGACCTTGATGGTGGCAGGTGGGCAGGACAGAGGAGTGAAGGTGCTGCCTGGTAGCCAGGCTGGGATGGGAGCACCTCAGCCACTGCCTGCCCTGGGCTGACAGTCCAGCCAGCTGTGGTTAATGACAGAGTTGCATCTTATGGAAATCATCTGCAACTCCAACACAGGCAGCTTTCCAGAGGGGTCCTTGCGCAGTAATATGCTAATGTGGTGCCTTAAATGTTCATGAAAGTGAAGTAACACCCCATTCTTGATATCATAACAGTTATACAGCTCTTTTTGACATAAAGAAGAGATTGTGCTCTGAATTTTTATCACAAACATATTAGATGTGGAACACCAAGTGGATTTTAAGTAACAATCTCACATGAAATTAATCAAGGTCATGATCCTTAATTTTTAGAATATAATTGACTATTCTAATTTTTTTTCCAAAGAACCAAAGTTACTTCTTGACAGTAGTATCTTATGTTATTCCCTGATCTTTTATCACTAAGACAAATATATCAACTACTATAGCCTGAAAATTCATACCACACTGCCATTCACTATAAACAACTCCTATACACATATCCCTTTGCATAGACTCCACAAACAGAAGTGAATTGTGAAAACCTATGAGTGTGTATTATATATCCTTCACAAATAGCAGGAAAATTAATACTAAAAATGACTATTCATCTATATATTTATCAAAATATATAGAAATGAAATTACTTAATATGTGACATATTCAGCTTCAGTATATACCTCTAAAGGAGTAGATCTAATGAGATGGTGTCATTTTAGAACAAAGTTTGCAAAGAACTGAACTAACTTTTTCAAATAAGATGTTCCTAATAACTCGCTGCCACCAATACCTAGTTATACCTTTAACATCCCTACTTACAATACCTGATATGTCAAAAAAATGAATAAACTTTTAAAAGTATCAGTATAAACATATACAATCTTTAAAGATGCAGATATAATCACAAATTTGTTTTGGTTGGAAGGGACCTTAGAGATCATCCAGTTTCAAGCCCCCTGCCATGGGCAGAGACACCTTCCACTAGACCAGATTGCTCAAAGCTGAATCCAACCTGGCCTTGCACCCTTCCAGGCATGGGGCATCCACAACTTCTCTGGGAAACCTGTTCCAGTGTCTCACCAACCTCACAGTAAAGAATTTCTACCTAACACCTAATCCAAACCTACCCTCTTTTTAAAGCCATTAATCCATGTCCTGTCACTACATGACACCTTGTAAAAAGTCCCTCTCCTGCTCTTCCCACTATGGAAGGCCACAATAAGGTTTTGCTGGAGCCTTCTCTTCTCCAGGCTGAACAACTCCAACTCTCTCAGCCTTTCCTCAAATTAGAGGTGCTCCAATCCTCTCATCACCTTTGTGGCCTCCTCTGGACTCACTCTATGCCCTTCTTTAGCTGGGGCCCCAGAGCTGGACACGGTACTCCAGGTGGGATCTCAGAAGAGCACCTCCTCAACCTGCTGGTCATGCTTTTGATGCAGCCGAGGACACAACTGGTTTTCTGGGCTGCAAACGCACATTGCCAGGTCATGTTTAGCTTCTTGTCAATGAACACCTCCAAGTCCTTCCACCCAGGACTGCTCTCAATCCAGTCTCCTCCAGATTTACCCAATCCAGATGCAGATTGCTGAAGAGGCCAAAGTCTTTCTTCCAAAGTGCAGGGTTGTGAGCTTCCTGTGCACCCTCCTTGCTGCCCCAAGTACCTTAAAATCCACCATTTCATGGTCACTGCAGTCAGTCCTTGAGCTTCACGTTTCCCACCAGTCCTTCCTTGTTGGTGAGAACAAGGTCCAGCATAGCAACTCTCCTTGTTGTCTCTTCCATCACTTGCAGAAGGAAGTCATCACCAACACATTACAGGACCTCCTGGATTGCTTATGGCCTACTGTGTTGTACCTCCAAGAGATATTTGGGTGTCTGAAACTCACCATGAGGACCAGGAATTGCTAATGTGAGGCTGTTCCTACCTGTCTATAGAGAGCCTCATCCATTCAGTCTTCCTGGTTAGGTGGTCCATAGCAGACTCCCACACAATGTCACCTGTTTCCTGCTCTCCCTTTAATCCTGACTCATAAGCTCCCAGTTGGCTTCTTATCTATCTCCAGACAGTGCTCCATGCACTCCAGCATTGACATCCACTGACACAGAAGGTTACAGGCCCTCCTTATCTCCCCTGCCTGTCCTTCCTAAACATCTTGCATATTTTCACTCCAACACTCCAATCACAAGAGCCATCCCACTAGTCTCTGTGATGCCAGTAAGATTGTAGACCTGCAGGCATGCACAAGCCTCTATCTCCTCTTGTTTACTCCCCATGTTGTGTATGTTTGCATAGAAGCATTCAAGATAGGCCTCTGATGAAGCCAACTTACTGCCTGGAGTAGCTGGAATTCCTTTGTCCTGCTCTTCAGGTGTGCTTCTGCTGACCTGTGACCACAGGTATCTGACTCGTAGGAGTGGGATGGATTGAGGTTCCTCTCCTCCAGCAACTTTAGTTTAAAGCTCTCTTCCTCAAGCCTATGACTGAAGATGCTCTTCTCTGACAGATGGAGCCAATCAGCCCCACCAGACCAGGCTTCTCCAGCAAGTCCCATGCTCTAAAATACCTGAACGTCTCTCTGGAGTACCCGTTCTGCAACCAGATTTGACTGGCCCCTTCAAATGCCTTTTTTATGGCTGGGACGATTGATGAAAAAACTACCCACACTCCAGAATCCATTACTGCTGCTCCCAGGGCTCTGTAATCCATCTTGACTGTTTTTGTTTCCTCAGATTGTTTCACTGGTGCCCATGTGAAATAACAGCAGCAGATAGAAGTCAGAGGACTGTATGAGGCTTGGTAGTCTATTGGTGACATCCTGTCTTGAGGTCACAGCCCCAGAGACACACCCCTAATACAAGGCTCTGGCAAACATCACATCTGTCTAGACAGCACCTGATGCTGGCAAATAAGACTCTCAGAAGTGAGTTACCTACTACTATCACCTCTCTCCTTCTCTTAGTTGCTTTCATTGTTATATGGGTAGGGTTATGGGGTCAGGTTCCTTACTCAGCTCCAGCATCTCTCCTGTATGATGTCTCTCCTTTTCAGTCTGCACAGCAGCGAAGCAGTTCTGCAGGGGTACCTCAGGTTTTGGGGGAGCATCTTCCTCCTGCAGGTCCTTGCTTGCCTTCTGCAATGTTATTGCTCCTCCTCCCTTCTGTGTGTGCCAGTGGGGGAGGTTTTGGCTGTTTGGCCATGGGCTGTGAGTCTTCTGCAGACTGCACTTGGAAGCAGCTATGCAACTCCACAAACCCGATGTACAACTCCTCAGCCACCCTGATGCTATGCAGTCTTCCTGCTACCACCTGCAGCTCAGCCACCTGCCACAGGAGCTCCTCCACCAGCACACCTTTGGCAGGCAGGTCTGCTGTCCTGTCCCTGACCCAGGAGAAACCTCTATTCACTTTCTGCAGTCTGAGTTCTGCACTTCATCAGCTCCTTCATCAGCCCTGTCTGCATGGAGGCATTGGTCACTGTCAGGACAGATGGTGCAGATCCCAAATCAGAGCTGTAGCCTTTGCTCTCAGATGAGTGCCCACCATTCTGCCTTGGCAGTCAGGTAGGATGAGTGCCCCTGACCTATGTAGATGGCTACAAAATGTGCTTGGTTGCTTGGTAGACTTCACTTGGCCGGTGGATGTTCCTCCCCTGAGTCGTCACCCTCCCTGCACACCCTGCTGAGCAAACTGCCACACCATGACCTGTCCGCCTGCCCTGGCCACTGTGCTCAGCAGGGCTGCCTGCCTTGGGAAGAGGGATTGGCCACCGCTAGTCCTGGCCTCACGCATGCCAGGAGAGCAAGCCACTCTCCCAAAAGCAGCTGGCTCCTGGTGGGTCTCTGTGCTCCCCTGGGGCTTCCCTGGCTGAGGAACCCCCCTGGCTGCCACATTCCCCTGCTCTGCTGTAGAACACACCTGCACCACAGCTGATCACCTCAGTGGATGGCACGTTTCAGTCCTATCATCAAGTTGCTCGTTTGCCTAAAACACTGGAGCATACCTCCTAAAATACATAATATGTATAATTGCTTCATATACACAATTAAAATATTATACCTTATTATCCCTATCACAACATAATCAGCATAATCAAACATTCTTTTCAGATGTGGTTCTCTTGAGGGCACTACATCAATGTAGTTGTTCCCTCTTGCACACAATTAAAATTCAACTATAAAACAGAGAGTATGAGACATTTAAATAAAAAACTTCAATAGTGAAAACCAAAAGCTCTTCTTTGGAAGCCCAAATGCCGATTTTGGAATTTAAATTTTAGAACACTGCACTATCTTCTACTGTTTAACCTAGTATATTTCTATAACTTCATTATGAAATTACTGCTAATGCATGAAAATATTGTTTATTATGTTACTTAGATCAAATTTTACATAAGTAAACATCAATATTTTTCTTTTCAGTATGTTAAAAATCTTGTCATACCCCTTTAACATGCTGTTTAAAGGAATGTTCCTAAAGATTGGAAATTATTTGCTATTACATCACTTTGAAATTAATTGTTCCAAATAAATCTGTGCAAACTGAAGGAAATAAGCAATTTGTTTTATTTTTTTCAAAGCAATAAAGTAAGAATTAGCACAAAGGTGCAAATCTAACTGTAGTTCACCGTCCAGAAACAGAATACTGACTTCAGAGCTAGATAGTGAGATCAGACTGAAGTTTTTCCATGAATTTGAAATTTTCAATTACAAATATTACTATTATTATCATTATTATTATTACATAAAGAACAACATACATAAAAATAGATTATTCATTTACCTGGCTGTATCCCCTACTAAATTCAACTGATACACATTGGCATTGATTTACTTTACACAGACTAAAAATTGATTGCTGAAGTTTAGAATTTAACCTAACAATATTACTAAATCTCTAGGCTGAGCTTTGAAAAGCCAGTCAGGTCATACATAAATCAAACTGTGCTTCAGAGATCACTGCTGCAACTCCACCCTTTGCATTCAAAATGTTCAATCAGTCTTTAGCATTTTATAAGCAGAAAAAGTATTTTCACTTGGATAACAAGAGAGCTATTCTGATTATAGAGTTTTCAGGAATGTGTTGGATGAAAGAAGGTTTTTTTAATTTAAAAACATTAACTTGTGGTATCTGGAAAAATGTGCATCATAGGCCAAAGTCATGACAGATGATTGCCTGCCTTTAAATGCCGCCTCTCTATGCGCCAAGAAGAGTTCCCTCTGAGCCTGGGTGAGACAGAGGGCATCAGCTTTCACGTTCCCACTTTGAGCTCAGGCTCAAAGACACATCTACCCTGTGGGTTAGATATGCTCCAAATCCAGCTTTGCTGTTCTTCATACTACTGCTGGGCAAGGATACCCAAGCTCTGCAGCTCACTGGCAATGGTGCCTACAAATGTTTTCAATCCCTACAGCCCAGATACTTGTGCCTATGGACTGGAAAGCTTCGACCTGAGCTAGATCTTTCAGACTCAGTTCTTCATCAGTGAGAATAGATGCTTTAAGCATACTCAAACCAAGTTGTCCACACTTTTCCTGAAAGCCTGTCAAGCTGTGAGCAGCCTGAACTTCCAAACCACCAAGCAAGGAACTTTTGAGTTTCTGAGATGGATGTGAGGAATCTGCCCTGAGGTCACAGCCCTTGGGAAGCTGGCAGGGCAAAGTCGCAGGCCCTGCTAGCTAAATGGCCACAAACTGTGGCTCCAGGTGTCCTTCAAGAACACCACGTTTCTCTGACATGTTCTAAAAACTGTGTCATTGCTGGTGAACTGAAAGCCTCAGTCTATGATGAGGCCCAGTCCTTACATGCTGTTTCCCACAGAGTACAGGCTCTCTTACGCGCTTTCACTGTGCACTCTGAAGGTTTGTCTGTGCACACTGAACGTGCTTTTCACTCCTCGGACAAGGCATGATCCCTCAGACTGCAGCTCATGCTCCCCAGACATAAAGATCCTGTACAAGGACACGTGCACAACTGCTCACTCCTGGGTGCCTCTAGGTATGAGGAAGGCAGACCAGGGTATAGACACAAACTATTACACTTCAGTTTGGACATACTACATAAACTGGCTTGTTGTGGTGGAAGTGCAAAGAGTCAGGCTTATCAGTGAGCTCCTCTACCCGCATGAACCATCCGGAGCAGTTGTTTTCTCATACACAGCTTCAAGGTTCTTGAATGAATGAACTACTGTGCTGTATTGTTAAGGCTGCAACATGTCTATTAGCAGAAGATAATCTACCATCCCTAAGATGTGATTGATTAACTTCCATTAAAGTCAGTGAGGTTGACAATTGCGTATGAAGTAGCTACATATCTGGCTCTGCATAACAAATGAAAACACACTGAACTTTATTAAATATACTTAAATACAGAAAGAGTAGTACTTTTTCATTCTGCTCTGGTTAAAATGAAATATAACCAGAAATCAGAAACAGAGTTGGAAAATAACTAGCCTTGTTATATTTTTAGACAAATATGAAAAATAAGTCTTATACATGCAACTCATTGACGGTGCGTTTTATATCCAAAACAATTATATATTTAAATACAGCTACCTGAATGGAAGAAAATGCTACTCTAAAATTTAAAGAAACCAGCTATTTTACTGTAAGTATAAAAAATAAATACTCTAAGGAATGGAATAAAAAAAAAAGCATGTTCAATAATTTCATTACGTTCTAAGATGCCAAATCATCTGTGAGTGGTTTCTTTTTAGATGAAAAGAAATCAAAATATAGGACAGATGTTGGACAAACCACATTTGAGGTCTATCACACACTGGCATTTTTCAAATTATTTTGGCTCATCTATTGAATAAGGTGTATTTTGCTTGATTTTGAAAAGGGAAACATCAGGAAATATTTAAAGGCCAATTGCTGCCAATTAACTTTGATCAGCAAAAGTTGCATTTGAATCTTTTAGATTCTTTTGCTGTCTGGAATAACACACTATTCTAAAATCTAGCAAAACAACAACTTGATGATTAATGTGTGTTGGCAGCCCCACCACAAGCTTGCTTAACAGCTGGATTTTAAATAAACAGCTGTCTTCACTATGATGGGAAAGAAATCTGACTGTTTTCATGTTTTTGCGTTATTAAAATGTGATCAGAAATTGCTTTTTTCCCTTTTAAGATGAAACAACCAGGCATTACAGTGACAGTCTCTTTCAGCAGTTTGGAGAACTTTGGAACAATCTCCCAAGCATTGCCAAACCATAGGCTGTGTAGGCTAAAAAAGCCCTTGGCAAGGCACCCGCAGCTTCTCGCTGCAGGCAGAGGCACCCTGGCACAGAACAGCCCGTGCTTGCTGCAGGCACAGCAGCCCCAGGAACAGCCCACAGACAGCCCATACAACATTTATGATGTCCCTCGGGGCTAAGGTAACACTCACCCATCGTGGGATGTAAGCAAGAAATCTGTACCCAGCCATCAACGGTTTATAGAAGCTGGAGTTTAATATTTAATGGCCTTTGCAGACTATTGAATTCTGTATGTTTATAGGTTCCTTTGGTTTATCCACTTCTGAAACTGTCTACTATCATCACAACTGCTAAAACCTGTGAGGAGAAAACTCTACCATTTAAACGGTAGTAACTTTTGAAGGCCAGTGCAGACATTTAGTGTAGTTATTATTATCTATCCTAATGACTAAATGATATAGCTATTTTCTAAGCATTTCTGTATTGAAACTCTGCAAATAATTGTCAAACCATTTAACAACACATAAAACCAGACAAATATTAAATATAAGATAATCTCTGTGTATTTTAAAAGATTGAATACTTACTTCTAAATCGTTAAAGAATAGATGTGTGTCCGCCAAATTGAAAATCATCTCTTCCATTCGGAGTCCAAGGGACACAGAAGTGGGAGGATCCTTAAAGAAGAAATTAAGCAAGTACACCATCAATACTGTGCCTAACATACATACCCAAATACAGACTGGAAGAACAGCTTTTTATAATATACTACTTGTATCAAATGCATCGTCTGCTTTGTCAGTTTCAGTTCAGTAACTGTCTTACCCTGTACTACAACACTTCCCAGTAACACTCAAAAATATGACTTAAACTCAACCGACTCCTTGATTTTGCCGTGGGACTTCTGTGGTCACCCTCATGCATCCCTGGCACTGGCTCTTTGCTCTCTGTGCAGAAAGGGCAAATCCATTTCGCGTAAACCTTCTCCAGATTCTACAACTGTTCCAAGTTTTATGATCAATCAGGGGTATGATAATACTATTGTTACTAAAAATAAACCGATCGCAAATGACAGGATTCAGTTCTGGGGATACCTAGTTACTTTAAAGCAAAGAACTATTGATGTTTTATTTTCAAATGGTAATTATATTCAAAACCACTCCTTGATTGTCAAAAAAGCTTTAATTATGTTTCCAGTTTGGCCCACCCATGCAGAGTGAACAAAACTATTGTTTGTTATTAATACATAACACACTTTAACTTCTCTACAGAAATTACCGTAACAACTTACTCCTTACTGAGCTAATAAACTCAAAAAGCATGTTCATCAATGTTCAGCATTGTGGTTACCAAATGCATTACAGATGTTTGTCTTGTTTTGATTTTTTTGGTGTTTTATATATTTTCAATCTGAAAAATCGAAAAGAGAGCCTAATACATACATTTGATATAGAGTTTCTCATTTATAATGCCAAGTCTATCCAAGAGCACAGGAGCATGAGTTTGGAAGAACATGCTGTATTACCCCATAATAGCCTCTATTAATAATGTTAGTTTGTTAGGAATTATATTTTAAATAGAATTGAAGAAGTGGCAACCCATATTTTACTTAAAATTCTAAACTTGATGACAAGTCACAGTTAAAAAACAAGATATGCAGTCCTCAGTTTCTTTTTCCACCTCTCAATCAAATTAATAGGTGCTTCAACATGATCTCTGAACTTTCCAACATTTTTCTGTAACTACTGGTTAAAAAGACAAAATGCGTCAGTAGTAGAGAGCTGGAAAAGAATGGTGATTTGGCAGCCTGGTTGCCTTCTGGAAATGCCAAAACCCAAGAACTGCTATCCAGAGAAAGAATTTTTGAAATTTCAAAGCAGAGCTACATTGAGCAGACAAAACATCTACTCTTGAACTCACATTCATTAAGAATACGTTTTTAAAATAAAAAAAAATAGCCCTTATAAATGGGGAAAAAAATTGCATCATGCTATTTTGATGAACTTTGCCCCTAAAAATAAGTCTTTTATTTAAACTAGCACAGCCAAAGGAAAAAAAAAATAAAAAGGAATATTTGGCTTCTTAGTTCAAATGGAAAGACTTTGAAATATGAACAAAAGTATTCTGTCCCTCTGTTTTAACATTGCTCTATTTGTAGACCTACTACTTCCTCTGCTTTACTTTAGTAGGCATGTGAGGTGGAACACAAGCGGTATTTTCTCTCTAGCTAGGCCTGAGGCTTCTTCTCCTTTGACTTTTCTGCTTATCTTTGTGCCCAGTTAGCAGCTCATCATCCTAGACAGTTCATTGGACTTCTTTTTTTTAAACAGACAAAGATTTCTGTTGTACCTGAGCAGTAACAGAAGACACCTCACAGGAGCCTCTGCTCTAGTTATTAAAGGAATTAGATGGGCTAAAGGTCTAAGATGCAAATGAAGATCACTAGCTACATCTTGATTACCAACTACTAATGCAACAAGGTAGAAATAATTCCCTTCTGACTTCCATCCCTAAATAGGAACATAATTTTGAAAAGCAGAATAAACAGGCAACAGAGCATGATACTAGTTATGAACCCATTTGACTAACTTTAAATGGATGGCTGCAAATATATATTTTACATTTCAGTGTATACGACATGCTTTTTTATTATTAAGCAATTTTATCACATTTCTGAGTCTGTATAAAGGGGGTTTTGTAAAGCTTTCTACCCATTTTAATCCAAGGTATTTTTACATTGCAGAAAAAAAACCAATATGGTTTTCTCCAAACTAATACTAAAATAAAGTCATTTATTAGGTTAATCTAATTACGCAGAAAAAAGAAACTCATTGGCACCTACTGAAAGTGTCAGATTAAATAACACAAACTAAATGGATTGCTTTTCAAATAAAGCTTAACTCTTAGTTTAAATACAATCTTTTTGTATAGGAAGTTCCACTTAACATAAAAACTACATTAAACTGCGGCTCTCGGTAGCTACATATTTAATGGAAGCAAAAATCTTATCTGCATTAGCATTTTAAATATCTGTGTAGTCACAAACTTGCAATTGCTCTAATGAAAAGAAGAGGAACCTTGGTTTAAAGCATCATCCAATATCAAACTCTGCCATCAGACATTACAGTGGGGGCTGTAAACTTTAAAAAATGACAAGGCCAGAACAAGGTTTTAAAAAAATAACCCCATACCCAACCTTCTTTTGCAATTTTAAGCCACTAATTGCTAACTAATTATTGTGAGGTGTCACACAATGAGTAGGAAAGCTAACAATCTCTTCTTGTAGCCTGGGATTTGCAGGTTCAGTCAGTGTCTTTTCAGGTATGGTCAAAATCAGGTACAAATCTCTGAGGGAGGTATAGTTTAACTAAAGAAAAGAAATACCAATGTCAAACTGCTTAAGTAGGCCTTTTGTTTTGAATACTGGCATTGGAGCCACAACATTGCCTGTATGTCATTTCTAAATTCTACCTACTTGATTTCTTTGTTTTGTGGAGAAACAAGAAGCTGAAAAACAGGAAAGTTCACTTTGGGTACCAGGCTTATTTTCCACTTAAGCCTACAGGTCACAAATGAAGGGTTAAGTGAAACCAGGCTTTGTTTTTCTCTATCTCTAAAGTATATTAAACCACAATAAAATAGCTTATAATTTAAAGGAAAATTCCTTTAAAACCTCTGCATATAACTGCTTTCACTGAGGGTGGAAATGTAAAGATCACAATATTCTGTGCCAATTCTAAGATGTATTTTCACCTGCTCCAAGATCCTAAAGGGCTCCAAGTTTTTCCAAATGCCCAAACATAATCAGTCCTAATCTCAGTTAAACTAACTGGTAACTTTATATTTGATCAATATATATCTCTCTGTACATAGTTAAAAAATCCAAAAGCAAATTAAAATGTTCTGAGTTTTTTGTCTAATCTTCTGGAAGGGCATATTCTTAGTTTCATACATTTCCATTAAATTCACTAAATTTGAATAATCCTTAAATAAAAATGTAGTGCTTTATGGAGTAATTTTTGCCATGACTGAGCAAACTGAAAAATAAAGGTGTTATTTTGTTACAACAAAAACTGAAGGAAAAATGCAGGAAGAAATTAGAGCACAATAGCAGCTAAAGAAGAGCAGGTGATAAAAACATGAAAAGTACAAAGATACAGAAAAAGGTGGCACAAGGAAGAAGTTAGGAAGAATGAGACAGATTATTAGGCAAAGAAAGTCAATCCCTTCAGCAACAAGGCTGCACATCATTCATAGTCATTCACCATGAAACTCGCTCAGGCATTATGAAAAAAGCTGAATGCTAAGTTGCCAAATCCCCTATTATTTAATTAGGACATTTTTGTTTGTTTGAAGATCCAGCTTTTGTATTTTAATGATTATGTGATCACCCTAGATTAAATTTTTTTAAAGGGCATTTCTAGCCCTCACCATAGTGCAGATTTATAAGAGAACATGATGCTAGATTGCTCATAAAAAAGAATACAGGTGAAAAGAACAATAATTCCCCTCAGCATTCTTTTTTTTCTGATTAACTTATGATCTGGATTTCTGATTTTAAAGGTCATTAACCACAGGCAAACACTCTTTTAAAAATATGCACCTTCTGCTGCCACAAATAAATCCTAAAATTCTCATGTTTTACCATGTTTGCTTTGAACATTTGATACTGTCTTTCTCTAACATCCTTGGAAATTACTAACTGTTGTCTGAAGCTGTCAATAACCCAAGAGAAACTCTGATTTTAATGAACCCTTAAGAAAACAAAACCAGAATGGCACAGTTTCATTACATCATCTGAGAGTCATGAACAGCCATGTTGCTACCCCTCACCAAAAGATTTTGTATTTATCGAAAGATTAAGCAGTAATGCTATCATTCCTCTCAACATCAACAGTTGGCTGTCATTTAAAAATGCAGGAATATTGTTCCAGATGCCATGTAACCAGAGCCAGCTGGGCAAAAGCTACATCTTATGGAAACAGTGCCAACCAGGAGTCAGCCCCCTCCTTGCAGCGAACATATTTATATCTCTCTGCAACTGAATCCATCCCAGCCACTTTCCTCAACTTCAACCAACCAGCAATAAAGTGTTTATGTTCAGGCCACAATTAATGAATCCACTACAGGGAACTAGTAACAAATGGGAAAAATATGCTCACATTAGTACTTCTATGGCAGTGACTAATTAATTAGGCTTTTCCAGCACTACTCTGCTGGCCAAAAGCCAGTGGTGAGATTCTGTTGTCACTGAGCTTTTTTGTGAGCACTGGGACTTTTCTCCTCATTCTGAACTAAAATGTCATAGATTTTAGGATACCACAGAAAAGCTGGTTTTAGTTTGAAAAATGTAAAATAACTTCTGGTAAATATTTAATACTCTTCTATAGTGCTTTTGTCCATACACATCTATACAGTAATAGTTGAAACATTTAAGTTCTAGTTTCTTTTTGCTATCTAAATATAAACTAACAACACCTAGGAAACCAAGGTTGCTGAATTAACTAAATAGAAACTAACAACACCTAGGAAACCAAGGCTGCTGAATTCACTTGCTTTTCTGACATATAATGAAAAAAACCCAATTATTTTCCTCAAACAGGTACACTGTTATTACACTAAACACTTCTGCAAACAAACCTGACCTGAACAAGCAAGAAAGTAGTACTGCTTTAGATTTATATAGTATAAAAAGCTATTGAGAGAAACTCAGAACCTGACCCAGGCACAGACTGAACTGGAGGTATCTTTGCCCTGCACTCAGCTGGGTGTAGGGTGAAATCTTTTAGTGCTAAATAGAAGTTTTACAAGAAGACAGAGACATTACATGAAGCCAGACAAAGCTATGTAGTTGTTCTTTACATGTAGAATTTTTTGAGGTTAACAAAAAATCACATTCCAGTTATAACTCCCAGGAGGTGAACGTAAAAGGCTACAACAGATTTTAGCACAAGCTGTTAGCTTTCAAATACAATCCTGACAAAAAGAAGTCTGATTTCATAAGGACATATCATTCATAAACTGTTCTTATTCATCTAAAATCGTGTTTCTCTTCTGAGAATTACCAAGGAAATCTGCTGTCTGTAGACATATTCATCTGTTCAGTTATGATTTAGAGACTGCATAATATAAAGCTTTGACTCATAAAAAGACTTTTGAAAACATCAGCTAATATTTAGATTAAAAAAAATATCAAATATTTAGATTTTAAAATCAAATATTTAGTTTTAAAAAATCAAATCAGTCAAAGATAAAAAATTTTAGACTGATGTGGCTATATCCAAAAGCATTCTTCCTCTTTCCCTCTTAATACAGAGCACAGCCAATCCATCATAGCAATCATTTCTGAAAGTTCTTCACTCTCTGAGGGGACACAGACCTTTAAAGATTTTGATTATATCAATAGGTTTCAGACAACCTGTATCTACCAAACAAACCTCAAGTGTTCAAAGTATTACTCCCAATGCTATTTAAAGATGTACTGAATACGAGAGCTGACTAACTGCAAAGCATGGACATGTGAAACAGCTTGATATTTTTTTGTCTTGTAACACCAGTTTGCCTCTAAAAATCAACAAATGTTCTGGTATTCCTTGTGTATCAACCATAAACTAGCAATATTACTGAACATTTCCATCAGTTTCTTGATACTTACCCTTCCATATCTGTTAGCATAGGACCCTGTAAGCAAGGAATGGAAAATGATGATTGTCTCATCCAAATCCCAAATGAATACTCTCTGTAAAAAGAGAATCAAATCAATGTGTTCCTTTGTGAAGCTAATACTTGAAATGGAAAGTTAAAATTTGAATCAGTAAGCACACAAATGGGAAAATTGTACTGAAATGGTTGCATATTAAAATCATAGCTTCCCTGCCATTTATTTTTAAAACTAACAAGTTTGGGGTTTTTTTTTTATCAGGGTAGGATAATACAATCTCTTAGCTTTTTACTACAATTGCTATTAAATCAAATCCTTCTATTAGACTAGAATTATAGTATAGACAAATATACACAGAAAATGAAATTGTACAATGTAATTTTTGAAGCGTGATGTGAGATAGAAACTGAAATAAACAGGAGAAGCATCTGAAAATTAAATCTTCAGGGTTAGAATTCTGTATTTCTTACAAAACAAAAATCTTACAAAATTCATGTAAGTGCCTTTAAAAATTATCTCTAAAACCAAAACAAAGCAGATTGCTGCAAAGCACTTTATTTTCCTTAACTTATGTTAATTTCAATGCATTTGAGGCATCTGAAGAACAAAAACTATGAGCTTGGATGATGTATGTATAAAACTTATGGCATCAGTAAATAATTCTTTTGCTTAGAGACAATGGAAAATACGTGTTTTAAATTTGTTCTCTGACCACACACAAAATGATAACTTAATGAAAAATAATACATTCAAATAGAAACATTTTAAATCCTAGTGAGATTGTATTTCCCATTATGAGAAATGGGGTAAGCTTCTGGAAAGGAAAAGTAAGTGTGGACACTTATAGCTGTGGTGTGTCATTGGAGATGTGTTCTCAACATAAACCATGGGCCAGTGGGAGGAATGCAAGCAGAGCACGAGAGAACAAACCCCACTATTGTGCTAGAAGTGTCTCTTGTCCAAATAAAAACCTTTCTTTGCCTTGGGAAAAGTTTGCTTTTTTTTTTTTTTTCCCTTTGTTTTCCCTTTTGTTTCATTTTATTTTGTTTGTTTGTTTGCTTTGTTTAATCAAAGGGAGAAGAAAGACCCAGTATTTTTCCAGGGAAGTAGAAGCTCTTCCTGAAACTGATTCTTTAGAAGAACAATCCCATTTTCTATGAAAATACTGTTAGAAAAAAGGGAGTTTCAATGCCACTTTATTTTTGATGCATAAATAACACTTCTTTGTGCAAAATAATGATAAAGTTCTGTAACAGGCCAAAGACATTTAATATATAGTACCTCCAGATCAGAGTCAGGTGGTGGAGAAGGATTGTTGTTTCTTCTGCCACGTCCACGTGATTTCCCATCTGAGCTACGACGCAATCGATCTGAATCTGAATCTTTGATGGGGGTTGAGGGACTGTGGATTGTACTGTACTCTGCCGTGGTAAAGAAAGAACACTTTTACCTTTCAGCTCAATGTTCCTAAAAAGGTTCAACTTACTTGCTTACACCAAACCCAGTTCTAACTAAAATAATTAAACATAAAACAGTAAGTGGTCATATTGATTCATAAATTAATTCAATCTAGCTCAAATTATATGTAAAAAGAGTGATAAATGATTTCAGTAAACACCGATAAAAGACTTAGTAGAAAAAAACTTCATTGCTTGATTCCTTCAATTATTACAAGATTAAGCAAACAATTTTAAGGGATATCAGTTTTTCATAAACCAAAGTTAATTTAACTCTAGCTTTTCAAACTTAAATATCTTAAATGCTTTAAAATAACTTTCATGGTGACAGGTAAGAAAAGTCCAACCAGGTCTGAAAAAAACCCAGACATATATAAACTGGAAAATTTTCCAAATTGCCTGGTTGGAGACTCTTTTAGATTGCTACATTTGAGCCAGAAGAATAGACTTCTTCTTAAATATAGCACAAATTAGAATATTTATTTTCCTACTGTAATTTAAATTAATAATAAGCATTAAATATGTATCAACTATGAAGATGACATTTCTAGTGTTTTTCAAAGGCCTAATCAACACTGAAGATTTCCAATGAGTACCTTCAAGACAGGATACAAATCTTTACAAACAGTATTGCATGCTAATTAGTATGCTCCAGCAACATTTATTTATAAGAATATTTACAGGTGAAAAAAGAGTGATGATTCACGTAGTTAAGAACAACAGCTTTTTCTGAAAACATGCAAGTTTGAAGGTATTTTGCTACTCTTAACATCCATAGACTCTATCATAGTGAATGCTTGTATATTAACAAAGCAGACATTGAGCATCAGTCATCATTCCCATTAATTAAATTAGCAGTACCATAGTCCTTAGAAATGCAACAACACATTTTTAAATCTCTTTTGGAAACTTCCTTTCATAGTCTGAATTTAATAACTAATTTCATTTTTATGGTTACCGTGATTTCTTTTATTTTTTCATAAAAACACTACTTTAGTGAAGGCAGCTGCAATTTTTATGGTTCTCAATTTTACTGCTCAGTTAATATTAACTACTCTTTAGAGTTCAGTAGATACAAAATTTTTTGTTTGAATCTGCCTAGACCACGGCATTTCAGCTTGAGCAGACAGGTATACTTCTCACACAAGGGATTCTCTCTCCTAGGAAAACATCCTGTTGAGGTCAAAGGTTAAATTAAAGAGGAGACTCTGGACATCTGTGTAGCACCACATATGCACAATTACTCAAAATAATAACAGTTACTTGTGCTGAATGAAAGGAAAAGGTCTTGAAAGTCTCATGCCTTCAAATCCACACTTATTGAGAATTAGCATAGCTTACATATTTCACATTATATATTTACCTAAATATACCAGACTACATCAGACAAAGCAGAACAAATTAAGATGTAACCCAAGGTTAAGCACAGAATCTTCGGAAGACACCTGACCTATAATAAAAGAGTGATTCTGCATGTGTCAAACAACAAAAGTTATCCAGCTACATTTATCTACACATCCCAATAATATGCATATTTTCCTATGACAATGCACACTGCAGAATATTTATTTAAAGTATTTAAACTTTGAATGCTGACTGCTCTTTCACCTACTGTACTTAACCATAAATAAGAAATTGTAACAAATAGTACCAATTTTCCCAGTTAATTTTTCTGCTGTACACTATTTTGATTATTATAATCTTAAATAAAAAGAGAAAGAAAATTATGCACAAAAGGCTTGATAGAAATTATAACCCCATAAAATAAACAGACCAGAATTTCTTCAACAGGTATACTGGCCAATGATGTTCTAAATATGTACTTCAAAAATTAGATACAATGAAAAATTGCATTTCCCATTGACTAATTTAAATTACAGCTGCTTTTGGTCTCTGACACTGTTTTCAGGAGTGTGGTTTTAGTTCCCAGTTTTAGAAATGTTTCTTACAGATATGCTATGCCTAAAAGTTTTAAGTATTAAACTTGCTGGAGTAATACTAAAACAAGTAGGGAACAGGTAAGATGGAAAGAGTATAAGCAAAACTTCATGACAAATAAACAAACAAGGAAACCTAAACGAATGAGGACGCAGAGCAGAGCATGGTGAGGGCAGGGATGAAAGTCTGTCTGTAAGAGGCATCCAGCTCTCCATCTTTGCAAACACCTTTCACTTATGAATACTTCATTCAAAATTTCTAACACAGGGCTGCAAGTTTGGGTGGAGGCTCATTTCCATTTCCACTTCACAGGTAATCTGTCTGGATGCACCAGACTCTTACCTGACAGAAAGACTCCCAACCCTGCCTCAGGACCCCTTCTTGGGACCACCGTACTTCCATAATTCCCAAGAAAGATTTTTCTGTCCTGCTCTTAGGGATCTCTCCAGGAAATCTCTGCTGCTTGGACAGCTGCATCATCAGAACATACAACTTCAGCATTTGTTACAGCAGTAGAAGCTTAATTTGTGACAGTAGGGGGAAAATTAATTCCTTCATTGTATCTCCATGCATTTTGAAGATTGTCCACAGATCCCCTTTGTTGTTAAATTAACCCTTCCCTATCAATCTTCTTTTTTAGGCTCTGATTCTCATTCCTTACAGTCTCACCAAACTGGAAAAAATAATGCAAAGCAAAATCAAACAAAGCTTGACTTCCTGAAATGTTCCGCAGGCTACCCTCCCCTGGACACCACTTGGCCAGAAGAAATTTGCATTTTCTACAGTATTTCCATAAATATTAGATTGGGCATTCCCAGATCATCCTCTGAGGAAGAAGTGACATTGAACTGGTTGTTTCCTGAATACTTGGCCAAACCTTGCACATGACTGAACAAGCAACATCGCTAATACCTGCAACTTCCGAGCCTGCTCAGGAGATCAGTGTTACAAACAGTGTGACAGACAGCAGTAACCAGTGGGGGAAAACATGACATTGTGTGCAAGAAACTTTTTCCATGTATGTGAAGGAAAGCTTCTGTGTGCATGGCTGCGTCACCAGCATCCAATGGTCGCTCTCAGGGCCTCATAAGGAAACACAGTTAAACAATTCAGTGTCCACCTGAGCCCTGAGCCTTGACAACCCCAGTCCTGACAAATTCTGGAGAAAGAAAAACAACAGTGGCTGAGGGTACTCTGTGTGCCACTAATATCTGGTGTACTGAGAGCAGTCTGCCGGGAAAGGTAGAGCTTGGAAGAAGCTGCCAACATTCCCCGTCCCACATTTGTGCAGTTCATCATTCCTGCCTAAATGTATACTTCACACCTGCTCCTATTCAGATCACATCTCCATATTTTGAGTTCTCATCCCATCTCCAAAGGCCTCGCAGCCCCTCTCAGCATGGTGTCATCTACATATTTAATAGGCAAACACATTCTGTTCCGTCACATAATGATTAATGAAAATGTGGTCTGGTGCTAGGCCCAAGGCAGACACAGAGGAATGCTGCTGTAGCCATCCCTCTGTTTTAACAGTGAGCTCTCACTCACTCCTCTCTGGACATGATTTCCTAAACAGCTTTTTATGCTTCTGCCATAATTCCTGCCAAACTGCTTTAGCCTGGCTTGTTTTAAAATTGTTAAGTGAAAATATTTAACTGCCAGGGCACCAAAAGACTTGCTGAAGTCAATTTACATAGCCACAAATCATGTTATCACTATACTCATTACTCTGTGATCATTGGTAAGAGAAGGTCAATTTGCTCAACTTCACCTGACTTCATGGTACCAGACATACTTTAATACTAGCCAAGTGAAATGATGATTTTTATAAAGCACTGAATTCAATTTTATCCTGTCCTTGAGCATCACAAACACAAGAAAGTGCAGAAGAAAACACTGCTCTCCAAATAATCATGAGCAGAGAAGAGGGTGAGGATCAGATCTATTGCCTGTCCAACACAAAAGCAAGATCACCAAAGGGATCTGGCAGCAGCATGGTTAAATACGAGTTTAGATAAGAGCTATGAGATTTGTACACATTTTGCCAAAAAAAAACCCCCATGCCAGGCTCCCAGAGTATTACATGGGTTCAAGAGGGGCCTGAAGACATCCCTGGAAATTAAGCATTCGGGGGTGCTACAGCTGCACCACATTAGCAAGTTGGATCTACGGGATCAGGCTCTGCTGGCTGTTTCTGAGAGGTTATTGCAGTGCAAGTGAATTCTGATCTAATCTCCTGGGCATCCTCAGTAGGGGCTGGAGCAATCAGTTGTTCTGGAGGACACCTTCCAGGTTAGCTTTGACTGGCAGGACTCCACTTGGGTGCCCTAGGACCGCTCTGCTGAGCCAAAGCTTCACATCAAAAAAGACCCTACTCAAAATTAAAATGCTAATGCAGGCACACCCTAAACACACAAACAATAGCAGGTCTGGAAATCCCCTGAGACAAAAATATCTGGGATCTGGAAAAGTGCTTAGGGCAAATCTTACACAAGGCTATCCTGTCCTTGATGCTCCTGAGATGCCTGCTGATGGCCCCTGCAGCAGGCAGGGCACAGCCTGGTGGATCCATCAGTCTGGATGCGGCAGCTCTGGGTTGCAATGCCTTCACAAAATTTTATCAATAATGTACCAACAGTTATTTTTATGCATCCATCATTTTAGATCTCCCTGCTACAGCAACGCTCTGTTCTCTGTTCCAGGCAGACACTAAATGTTACAGCTTATTTCTGCTTCACAGCCTCTTCTAACCTTGGGTAAGTGTAAAAGACCCACTCTTGACTTCTACAGTCAGACAGAAAAACAAAAAAATTAGCCCCGATTCTATAAATATCTTATTTTCTAGGTGAGACTGTTACTCCCCTGGTTCTGACCTGGTAGCAACCCCTGTAGCATACAGTGACATTAAGCCTGACAAAAACGTAACTGCGAGGAATAAAATATGTTTACATTCTGGCTTAACTAAAATACGTGAACCATATTGTATCAGACTTTCCTCTATGCTTCAAGGCACCCTAAAACTGCAACTTGACATAAGGGTTCATCAGCTTGTACTTCCCTTTATACATCACTGGGCAGTGTTAATGGTTTTGTCACACAGAACAATTTTCCATCATCTCAAAAATAAAAACATCTTGATTATTTATGAATAGACAGTACAGCTCCAAAAACAGCATTTGCAACACCATATTCTGTAATTCATTTCTGTTTGTTATGAAAATCCCCCCATAGTAATTGCTGCATTTTCTTACTGTTGATTTTGATGTAAAGCAATAGTGTTCAATGACAAATCTGAGGCAAACTGGCTATGCCAGAAAGCCCAAAATCAAGTGAGTCTCTAGATAAATCCAGATGGTGTGCGTGTGGGTAGAGCTTTTGCTGTTGACAAAGGCATTGCAAATTTTATCAGACTTTTTCCCTAATACACTGAAAGGTTATGCAAAAAACAGTAAACATACATTATCAAAGTAATCATATCTCATGTCACAATGTAAATTACATGCATGAGGTGGGTCCAGGGTAGTTAGTACAGTCAAATGTCTCTGCAAGTAGCTACGTACAAAAAATTTTCCATTTAGATTGTGCCAAGATTAATGGCACAATGGCCCTTAAATCTTATACTTAATTTTGCCAGTGTTATTTCAACTCCTGTGTACCAGAATAAAAATACAAAATTCAAGTAATTTGAATATGCCAGTCTCACACTATGATTTTCTTACTTTTGCATAATTAAAGTTTCTTTTTGCATAAATAAAACTAAACACAAATACCATGAGCACCTATACAAACTTCTACTTGCATACAACTGGACCAATATTAAACAATACAGCAGAATCTAGTATATTTGTGGATGTTCTTTTTTCACTTGTCTATAAAAAAATAGTACTGTATTAGTAGTAAGTAAAAGCACTAAGAAATACAATAATGTCTCCTGGAAGGATCACAGAAATATATCTCTAGTGCTGTTTTGACAAAATGTCAAAATCTTCACTTGAAAAACAAATTAAATGTTTGTATATTGAGAATTAAGAGCATGGTGTTATAAACTTGACAGAAGCTCTCAACAGTCTGTCAAAAAGACTGGCAAAAATGATTATTTATTTCAAAGCCTGGTTGAGGTTTTGATTTAGGATTGCATATTTATAATAATTACAAAATATCATATATAACAGTATTTATAAACTATATATGACCACAAGCTACAGTGGTCTGTTTTTTTTTTCTCCAGCATTCTTTGTTGAAGAAAAAAGGTGAAGCAATCCATAATGGGCCAGTAGTACCTGTATCTTTTGTAGTTATTTCTTCCTTACTCCTTTGTTCAGTTTTCAAACAATTTGAAATCATTGTTACTTTTAATCCCACCAAAACCAAAGATAAACATCCCAGGAGAACAACCATTATGAGAAAAGCAAAACTAGTACTGCACTTTGCCATTCATCATTGTATCCAATTTAATTTCTGTTTTTACAGAATTTTCCATGATTTTCCTTCCTTGTATAAATATATCCTCTAGATTTAGTCTTCATTTATATTTATGAAAAAGAACAAATATTAGAATACCAGAAATGTACTGTGACTATAGCTGCATTTCTTTCCATACGGGTATTAGTGAAAAGTTGTCTATATTAACTATTTGCCCTCTCGCTTTTCTGTCTCTAATTGATTGTTATGAAACATGATAAGAAACTGTAAAAGTTGCTTTCCCTTTTGTAATACTAAAGATTATATTGTAGTCAAGGAAAAAGTTTAGTCTTTAAGAGCAAAACAGTGGCCCATGTCTGAGACCAAGTTTTGTTGGCTGGCACAGCCCTTGTGAGGTTTTTAATCTGCATTGTCAAGAATGTGAGTAATACAAAAAAAAAAAACCCAAACCTTCCAGTAATATATTAAACACACTTATTACAGAAACCAAGAAAAATGAAAGAGATTGAATCTCAAGAACAATACAAGTCTCTCTTGTAAGAAACACTGTTTAATAAATTATAAATACAGCATCATATGAAGTAGAAAGATAAATTCAGCCTTCCTGACTGAAAACAAAAATTGCACAAATCTTTTTATTACCAGTTGTGATGATGGCGTTGAAATATTGCAAGATAAAATTGTTATTGCTTCAGAAAAGGTAGTTTTTTCTATACTAACTCCTAGAAATAATGTTATGAATGTTGCACTAAGAATTTTTGATCATCAGAGGAGGCATAGTGGATGGGGGCATAACTCCATCTCTCCAGGGTAAGTATCACATTGGCAAACAGCTGGAAAATAAGTAGGAATGCATAAAAAGGACAGACATCCACACAGCGCTAATTCATCCCCAGTCTCCAGTGATCTTGTGCATCAAGAATTTTTTGTCTCTGTAAATTTAATATTTGAGCTTGTCAAAGTTATGCTTGAACTGGCATAAACTTTTTGCATCCACAACATCCAGCAGCAAAGAGCTACACAGCTTACTTACATGAAACATAAAGAAATACTGCTTTTGTTCAATCTCAACCTATTTTAATGAATTTAAATATTGGAAGGGAGAACAAATATTTGCTAATTTATATACTTCTATTCTCTTTCATAATTTTAATTCTTATTACTTCTCTTAGATACTACAGCTTAGACAAAAAAATCAGCAACTATTTTTCACTAAGAAAAATACAGGCTTTTGTTCACAAGAAAATAACATTAATTTGTATATCTGATTTATGGATACAAAGACTATAAACATCTGGACAATGAATGATTTTATCCTGACTGTGGTATAAGAAAGTTTCAAATCCTTAAAGTGAAGAGAAAGAAGAAACACTGAGCATGCAAAATCTCAGGTTTTTCTGCAAGAATCCCTACATGTTCTGGATTGCATGGCAAAAGCTTTAAAATTTAACTAGTAACTGAGGAAAATCATAAAAGGATTATTTTATATTTGGACAAGGAACTAAACATATTTCAAGTGAAATTATCTGAGATTTCTGAGTCGGCAAAAGTCTACTAAAAATGTCACAAGCACACATAATTACTTTCTCCCTTTCACATTTTTCTTACCAGACTCGTCTGTTTCACTTATTGGCCCAAATTCATAGAAACCACCTATGTCTGTCAAATTATTCTGGTGCCTCTGTAAAGTCTGAAGGCTGTTCTGTGCTTGTCCTGGCATAGTTCATAACCACACGGATTACACTTTTTTTTTTTTTTTAATATAGAAGATGTTTAAGGATAGACAGCTGCAATTCAGCAGCTGGAGCCTATCCTACTACATGTGATGGTTCTGCACTGCTCCCCACCATCCCTCATATGAAGCATTCCAGTTGTGGTAAAGAATCAGCAGCCTAACTTGAGCAGATGTGGCAAAACAGCCTACAGAATTTTACTATCTGTAATAAAAATGTGTTTTATTTGCTCTTTTGTTCTGTGTTTTTGACCCACCTATGAATTTCCTTCTGTTGAATATGCTTTCCACTTGTCCCCACTCCACCAGCATTCCCTTCCTATATGTTGATCCCTCTTTTCTTTGAGCCCAGCCTTGCTTTGTCTTGCAAGCAGATTGTGTATGAGCTCAGCTGAGGGCTAGCAATAAACCACAACAAGAAGAAAGTACAACCATTTACACTATCCAAGGAGAAATGGCAAGCACAACATTGATTCACTGATCAGTCCTTCCTTCCTTTCTACCAGCGTTGAAGGTGAGGCAACAGAAGATTCTTGCCTAATTTCTCCTTAGGAAGCCAGCACTGGTATGTCAGCCACTTTAAGCTGCTTTCATACCACTGGAGAGGTTTTGGCATCTCAGGATTAAGGCTGTTGTTAAACTGAACTCTAATTAGAAGTGTTCATCTCTCTCCAGTCAATACAGAAGGAGCCTTAAATGGGCTTGATCCGAACTTAACTGCATAAAGAAAAAAACTGCATAAAGAAAAATTGAGCAATTTGGCCCTATACGTTCTGCTGATTGCAACCACATTGATGGAGACGACTTTGATCAGCTCCTTCTAATAGAGTGGTCCACAGCAGGTACTTTTCCTCTGGTAGAGGCAGTCAGCCCACGACAGCCCCATAGCTACATTAAGAGTTGCTATTTGCAAACTGTTAGAAGGAACATTTTCAGAATTGTCAAATCAGTAACGTTAAAAGAAATGGAAGTCCCAGCAGTGCCAGAGGAAGGTGTGCACACATCTGAGAAAGGGCTAAGCAAGCACTGGTAGGCCATCCATGGATGTACAGCTTTAAATACATGAAATAACAAATTAGAAGAAGGATTAGGTGCAAAACTCATCCACGAGAAAGCTCACCAAATACTTCCAAACCTTTAGACAAAACTGTCATAAGAAGAACATGAAAGATGTGACAGAGAAAAGAAAGACTTCTTAAAAAGGAACTAAGAAAAGTTCTGTTTAGGTTTATACGGCACAGAAAACTACTTAAATAGGAAGACAGCCTTCAAGCCACTAAGCTTGAGCTTGGGAATATTATACCTCTTCTCTTCGTATGCACATATACTATAGCTTTTAGGAAGTAAATGCTATACTAAAGATCAATGACTTTAGAAAAGCACATGCAAAGACTTTGCAAAAGATCAAGACACAGATGATATAACGATTCAATTTTAGTATTTGGTAACAGCTAAACTTGATCACCTTAGGGTTTTGGGCTAAGAGGAACTTAACTGCTTCCAACTTAAAAATAAAAGCAAACAAAATCACAAGAAAACAAAAGCAAAAAAACTAAAAAAGCTAAAAGCAGGATAATTATGCAGGCATCAATATGCATCCATACCTAAATGCCACAGACCCCAATAGGCACTCATAAATTTAGAAGGATTCCTTTTTCAAATACAGTGCACACACATGACCTCATGTATATAAATGCATAAACCAGCTGTATTTTCTTCCCTACTTGCAGCAAATTTCTCAAAAAAGACAACATTGCATAACATTTTCTTCAGGTGCACACTCAGGTAGAAAAGCAACAGAAGCCTAGCAAATTGCAGTAAAATTTAGCATTGCACATGGAAGATCAGTCCCATAGAGTGCTTCAAGAGAACTAAAACCAACTACATCCCAAAGAAGTCCAAAACAAAACCACCTGATATCACTGCCAAATAATAAGTGCCTCTTCCTGCATTACTAAGAAACACATCTGCATCCTTGAACTTTCTCTCTGACAGACTTCATACTTCTACCATCTACTCATGACTGACATGCTTGATCTGTTAAAAAGATGGATTTTAACTTTTTTTAATAATGAGAAAAGTATTTTTCATCCCTCATTTCCAAAAACAGCTGGAGCAGTTTGGCATAAATGTTCAAAAAATATCTCAACTAGTAAAGGACTGCCAAATTCCACCAAGAAAGGTAAAATGACTAGGAAAAAGAATAAGCCACTGAAAATCTTTTCTTAAAATGGAAACACTTGTGCAATTTCAACTCTCCTTTGCAAGCCTTATTATGGCCTCTGAAATCAAAAACTCAAAAGCTCTCTTTCAAGCAGACAGGTTATGGTTTGAAGGCCTTTTGATTTCAGTCTTATTTAAGAAAAATCAAAGGGGTTTATCTTAATGAATACACAGCTTAAAAGCACCAGGTTCCTGTTTACCATAAAGACTTAACCATACCCTGCAAGTTTTAACACACTTTACAAATAAATACAAAAAACTTCTATTCCAGATAAGCTTTAAAACTGTTACTGATCCTCTTTTTTATTTAGTCTATTTTCTGTTAAAATCTGTCCAAGATATGCCACAGGCTCAGGATTAAGAAATAATAATTTTAAAAAATCAACAACTACACCAAAAAAAATCCAATTCAATCCCCTTTAAACTTACAAAAATGTGCCTCATAGGGACCATAAAATCCATGTAATTACCTGCTGCAGGATCTGTAACTGCTTGACTGGTGATGCCAGATGGTGGTTCTTGAAGCTGGTACGTTGCATTTGTGGAGGGTGTCGTAGGGCTGGTGTTGCTGTTTGTCATGTAATGTGAAGGGTATGGTGAGCTATTGTAATACTGTGCATATTGGCCCTGGCCAAAACTGGGGTAAGAGGGATATTCCTGCAAGACAAAAAAGCAACTGAGTAGTCCATCAAAATTTTGCTACTTTTTTAGTATAAATTACAAAATATAACTACAAACACATGTCAGACTTTGAGCACAGATGCTTCCTGGACTTGATGCTGTAGGACCTAAAACTGTGAGGCAGTAAAATGAAATCTAAATTACACATAATTTAGTATGTCTTCTCATACAGTTTATTAGACACACTGCTGAAGATGTGTGAATAAGAACATCAACCTCTGACAATTAGTTCTAAGATGACAGATTGAAGAAAAACAATTATGAACTTTAGTTTAACTTGAAAGATGACAATTTCTTTCAACAAGCTATTTAAGAGCTACATTTTTTCACTGGATAAGAATTCTAAGTTTGCCAAAGTTTGCTGAACTCCTATTTACAAATTTACCTGCTGTGAACTATTAAATCCTGTAGAATTTGTGAGTGAATTATTTCCTGCATATATTCCTGATGATGTTGTAAAACTGCTGCCTGAAATGAAATGAAAAATTATGTGAATTACTAAAACAAAGTATTGGAAAATAACTTCTATCACACAATTATATCATAATATTATAGCATATTTGTAATATTTCCCATATGTTGACCAGTTCAGCTTTATAACACGTTAATACACAGAAAGTGATAATTCATAGTTCTTACACTCTGTGTTTCATTATTGCAATAAAAAAAGTCCCCTTGAAATTTAGACTGGAATTTTGGACCCACCTCAGGTCTGATTGCAAATTCAGCTATTGCACCCCTCTGTATAACATTCAGCACTGGGGAAGTAATGAGGGTTTCTTTACTTCTTTTTTTTCTTCCTCCCCCTTTTTTTTTTTTTTTGATGAACAATAAGGGAAAGCCTTGTCCCAAGAGACACCATCACCCCTCATGAAAGTCTGGTGGCTGTTTCTCCTGCCATCTTTGGAACTGTGTCCTCTTCTCTTCCTGAGCCTCAACGCCTCACAGGAGCAGCAAAAGCCAAAACTCCCTGCTCCAAACAGCTCAGTCCGACTGCAAAGCCATTAGGACTCACTAATCGATCAGAGACAGCCTTGGGCTGCAAACCTTTCCTCTTTTGACAGAGTGTGCTCGGCATGACACAAAAGAAAAAAAGTACCTCTCTGAAAAGGGAGACCCAAGATGGAATTTAGCCCAGAGACTGAATTACTGCCTTCATCTCCCTCCTCCGGCTTTCATGAGCCACCAAAAATAGACAGATGGGGCTCTTGTTTAATACCCAACCTGAGAAGCTGTTCCACTAAAAGGGCAGCAACCCCCTTTCAGCTGTCTTGCTCTCGCTGGCTGTAACCCAGGAGTGACACAGCCACCAGCTGAGACATATGGATGCCCAGGGTGAAACTACATAAGACACCACAAAGTCTGTAATGAGGCAACCTATTGAACTCATCCATCAGGAGAGCACCAGTCAGCGCAGGTTATTAAAGTGCACAGGTTGTTTACAGACTCTCTCACCATCAAAATCTGCCTCAGTGCAAAGATATACTTTGAGGCCTCAGGAGCAAAACTTGCAGGTGAGCAAAGGAGACGAGGGATGAAAATCAACAGGAAGACAGTCACACAGATGCACCAATCTTCTGATGTACCCAACACAACCCAATTAACAACCAAATCCAAAAGGAGGTTGCTCACTGGGAGAAGCAACATTTCTTGCAACTCCAAAGACAGAATGCAGACAGGGGTCCGTACTTACTACAACCCCTGAAGGACATTTGTGAGCTATTTAGATTTCTTAAACAAAAAAACACCAAACCAAGAGGTACTGTAGCTATGAGAAGTCAGAAGGAAAAATATTTAAATGTTTTGCCCGCAAAATCACATACAAGTGAAGTCTCAAAGAAGTAGATGAGAAGTCCAACAGCAGTGGGAGTAAATGATGAAGCTTAAACTTAATGTATGAAATTACTATAAACATTTATCTTCTATCTTCTACTAGTGCAAAATCTCTGATTGTTGATAGATGCTACTAATCCTGTGAACTAAAATCAGATTACTTCAGCAGAAGAGTTGACATCCAAGTTTAGCAGATAGTACAGATAAACAGAACTAATGAGAAAAACATGTTGTTTTAAATTTAATTTAAAATTGGAAAACAGATGTTATTTTTTTTATTGTGACAAACACAAAAGCCAAAATACAGCTCAAAAATATTTTAAATTGCAAAACTTTGAAATAATATTTTATTTTTAATAGTGCTCTGACTGGAAAAATATAAGTCACTGTGTCTCTTCTTATTTCTGTAGGGTTTTTTAAAGATGCAGTAATACATTCAAACTCAGGTTTTAAAGGTGCACAGTTTGAGCCACTCTAAAAAGATATAAATGGTCTCACATAGTTATAAGTAGAAAAACCCCAGACTTCGTTTGAGGAATCCATTATCTTTCCTCAGAAAGTTTGGAAAATAATTTGCAAGAGCAAATGAGAAAAGTAATTACATGCCAGCCAGCATCTCTCCCTCTCAGACAAAGACACACACAAACTAACATGCAGATCTCTCTTTCATCTCATGGTCAGCACTGGCTTCTAGGGAGGAGGGGTAAGGGTCTCCTAGACCGTAACAAACATGAAGCAGGTTTCTCAGAAATAGCTCTGTGGGCCACCCAGAACTACAGGCCTGAAGTTGTTTTTAAAATACTCATGATTTTGCAAATTGTCTTTTAAATATTCAGCCATAACATGGCATAGAGCCGCTATCTTGCCTTAGCTGAACAAACACAAAAATAAGAATCACTACAAAACATGCAAGATTTAGTGCCCTAAGTTAGCCGGCTACATAGCTTTAAAATGTGATAAAAGCTGTAAATTGCAGGTCAAAGGTCTATTTTGCAAAGAGCTCTGACCCACATTAAAGCTGGGAATCCCAGTCAGCATGGGAAGGCGGCCGGACCCTGCTGGGACTAGGGCGCGCTCCAGGTGCGGGGCGCGCCCTGTGCCGCCGCAGGCACGGGATAAGGTCCTCCCCCGTGTGTTGGCCACAGAAGCCATTTGCTTCCCTAGCTCAGTCTCCTTGCCATGGGCTATGTCTATCATCAGGGTATGTGGCAGAAGTTTAGTGCAGCTCCCTTGGGAAAGCCTTACACGGCCAGATGGGCTATTTAAACTCAAGGTTTCTTCCGTTTGCATACAGTGTTTAAAAATCCTTGGCAAACTCCCCCTTGTTGTCCTAGTAACTGCTTAGCCATCCAGCACAATATTTTTATACTGTATAATAATAACCAAATACCTTAACGTTTACTTTTTTACGGTTGAATTCCCAAACCCATGGGATAATTATTCTCTATCATCACAGCCTTGGTAACTAAAACAATGCTAGTGCTCATCACAGGTCTACCACCCTTCTAGTGGTAGGGTACTCGAGTGGAGGGTACAAGCCATGCTTTTTATCACAATCAAAGGAGACTCGAATAAGACATTTGCAAATGGAGCTCTTTTCTTACTGTTTCCCCCAGCCGTTCTCCACTCCATTTATCCTCACTATGCAATTCCTATAAATCTGCCAATATAGGAACAACGGCCCATTCCCACAGCTATTAGTCATGTAAGTGGTCTTTCAACATCTATGAAGCAACTTATATGAAAAACAGCTTAAGGAACACACTCGTTAAATAAAGTAAGGCGGGGGGAGAGGGGAGTGGGGAGATGCATGGCAGAACCACCCGAGTCCTCTTCTCACCCTCTCCCCTATACACAGTCCCTTATTGAGATTATAAATTTGTGACAAACAAAATTCCAATTACCAGAACAAATTTAGCAAGGAGTCACAGGCAGCAATTCTCCTTATAATTTTCATAAATTGGCAGCCTCTCCCCCCACTATTATTCGGTGACTAATGACGCTGTAATCTTAGCAGAGTCAGGAAAAGCACTGGGTTTAATTGGCTGCACACACACCGCGAGGCAGCGTCTCCACATTTCAGGGAGACATTCGTCCCAGGGAGAGGAACCAGAATTAACTCCAAAGCTTTGGAGCGAGAGGTAACCCCAGTCAGGGAACACGAGCAGGACAACTGCAAGGCCGCTAGGAAATCCCCTTTGCCGCAGGCAAGAATGCCAGCAGGGCCCCGAGCCGCTGTCATGTAACTCGGCTGCGGAGTAGGTTGTGGGATCCATTATCTCCATTTAGCAGCTCAGCAGCTGCACGCAGGAGATGAAGAACAGCTATTGCAGGCTATGACAAGGCTGAGGCTGCAGCCTGCCCATATACTGCTAGAGGGAAAAGGGAGAATAAACTCATTTTCCTCTCTGGAGGTTTCTGCACAAACAACTGAACAGCAGCAGCACTAACCCCGTCTTCTGTCATGAGAATGAATTTTGTCTTTAAATAATAGTTGAAATTATGAACAGGTTCTCCTTCCAAAATTAAATCAGGAAAGAGAAACAAATGTTCCTGTTTACTTTTAACAGCTGTTCAATCAAAAGGAAGAATTAAGTAAATTTAGAGTTGTTTCAAATACACAAGTTTACTTAATGAAAATATCACAAAGACATATATTCTCAAGTGTAGTATAGACATATATTGTCAAACATTTAACTGCAAGAAAGATCTGCTCAGAAATGTGATTCTTTTCTACTTAGCAACTAACAATTCCTCCAGTTTTTTCCTTTGAAATATTCTCCTTATTTCTATTCTTATGGTCTCTAAGGTTTCTGTAGAAGACCAGTCCTTCCCTCAGCCATACATTGTGCTGCTTATGGGCACAACAGAAAGGACATACACACCACAGGGATGCTCCAAGTCTGACCTGTGGCTCTTCTGCTCAAGCCTGATTGTTAGTGATGCACTGACTTCCACAGGTGGGCAGATCTCAGCCCAAGCCCAGAATATCTAGAGCACAACCCAGGCTAAGACTGCCCTCCCCCCTAAGCCCTGCAGACAATTCCATCATTAAATCAGTGCTTCTGATCCTTTTCTTACTAGAGCTTCACAACTGGGTCATCTTTAACATATTTCTTTTTGAAGAAAAAATATAAGATCCTTGCCTCTCAAAGTATACAGCTGAAATGCTTTCCAAGATGTTGCTGTTCCATCTCTTGACAGCTGTCACCCTTTGCTGTGGTTGACAATTCTGATGTTATACTAATTTTGCATACAGCCAAAAAAAAAAAAAAAAAAAGCAATACCCTTTATGGCAAACTCTATGCAGTCTATTGGCAGAGTCCTAGCTTTGCACTACTAATGCCAGCATTCACATTACTTACGGCTTTCACTTAAAATTTTCCAAGCACTCTCTACATTATCCTATGCTGCTCCCTCTTCCCTCCCTCTACTGAATGAGTTTCCAATAGACATCTGCAAAACTATTTCCCTGTCCTCCCTAAAATCCCTTTTTATTGACATCCCTCTGCTTGAGATCTTACCAAAAACACCTTTACAGCAGTTAGATAACCAGTATGGGGTGCCAGATGTCTATTATATATAGTGTCAGCTTTATTGTTTCATTAGGCTCTTCTAGCCTGTGTGTTTAATTTTAGCCTCCAGCTTCTATGGACTATATTTTTATTTGCCTGTAGAAGTTAACACAACAGCATCCCAGTATCTGACTGTGGCATGAAGGCACTACTGCAATAGAAATTATAGGCAGCAGAGACATGATTTTTCAATCATACTATTTCCTAGCAACTATGAATTATCAGTTCCTTAAAAGCTGAAATGTCGATTCAGAAGTTCATTTTAGCTGCTGCTGGCAAGGATTTTGCACTTTCTCCTACAGAGAGGTAGGATTTTTGGATGGGGGAAGGTGGGTATGGAGGTGTGCTTGCTTGAGTTCTATTGTGCAGCTGCCTGCAGAAAGCAAAACCATTAACCTTGTTTGGCTATATTTAATTTGATGAGGAGAAGTTCATCACTCTTCAGCATGTAGATGAAAATCCATGTGCTACTCTGGTCCTGTCCCTCTTGCTTGTCAGAGCACACTATAAATCAGCAATATTTGAGAGGTCAGATGGTCAGTTCTGCCCTATGGAGCTACTCAACACACAGTTCAAAAGGAGACTTTAAAAATGCAACAAAAAACATCTCTCTTGTGTCTAAGCAAAGGATTGGATCAATATATTCTTAAAGCTGTGAAACAAAAGCAAAATCTTATTCACTCAGTCTCTGAAAGCACTTTTGCCTCAAGATATTTTATTGAGTGTTTACTTGGTGGCACACAGTTTGGACTGAGCTTGATAATATACGAAGGTGCTAAACTTATAAGACAATATGGTCCATTTCTGTGATTGGTGACTTATGTCAACAATTCCAAAATCTGCAACACACCTGATATCTACTGCCAAATTCAGGGGTGAAAAGGCCTGCAGCAGACATCCCAAATTAGCTATTTCTGGTAAACAAAGATTTTTTAAAATATCGGTTAAGTGGTGAGCAATCCAGAACCAGGCACACCCAGTGACTTCTCAATACAGAAGAGGGGAAAGGAATTGGGAAAACAAGGTGGAAAGACATTAAATAAACGAAACAGGCAAGTACAGCTACAAAATATAATTGATAATAATAGCCTGCACATACAAAGACTTACAGCTTTTAAATAGACTTCAAAGAAACAGACTTCAATCATTACTTAGTTACCTCCACAGCTGCAGTAGGTATTTTTATCTTCGTCTCCCTCCTCGAACATGCTCAGGTGTCAAATTATATTTGGCACTTCCTAAATTCATAATCCTGTCACGTTTTACAGGACTAGTTTTGTCTCATTCACTATTTGCTAAACTATTGCTATTCAGAGATACATTTTTTTTTACTGTAATAACAATAGAATACTTCATTGTTTAAAATTTAATGAAGCAAGGGGTCTTCTAAACTGCTGAGAGCTGGCCTGTTGCTCTCTCTCAGCAAAGGCAATCATTTCATCTCCAACTGCAATAAAATCAGAGTTAAGTGCTCAAGCAAACATTCATTTTTATTCTAGGAATATAACAAAATGAGGAGGAAAAAAACCCACCACAGCATTGGCTACATGCTACATCTAATTAATGGTAATATCTTTTTATACAGACCTTGCATCTGGTAGCTATAGGGAGCCTGTCCAGGTTGAGGTGTGCTAAAGCTGGCACCGTAGCTTAGAAATCCTGTCTGTCCAGGTGACTGTGACTGTGCCAATCCACCTTCTGTCTTGATGCCTGCCCACAATGCACCTAAATCAGTTAGTGACAGCAAATCTATTTGTTCATATTCAAACAGGGCTGGAAAATAAAATCTTTATTAACTTAATTAACAGCCATTTTAACATATACCTACTATTGCCTCAGAGAAAAAATATTGAGAGCATGCACAAATTAATAGGGTAAGGGCAGTCTAAAGGCACATTGAAAACTGAAGTTCACCAGGGAGAGGTTAAATTCAAAACTGTGTTTCCAATAACTGCAAAAGAAATTTATACATGAACAGGAAGTTGCATTATTCCTTTTTTCTTTTCCTGCCAGAGGCAAACTTTTCCATATATTCATGACATTACACAGAGGTAGATTAGCAACTTTATATGAATTTAATGAAGCATAGCATAGCCAAGCTCTCCTGCCATCTACCTATTAATGACATAAATGAAAATTGCATTGTATATTATTCCTACTTGAAAATTACACAGCTCCAAGAATGGCTTTTTTAAGAATTAGAAGTGGATAAAGAGAACTAGCAGCATTAAGTGCAATGATGATTTTTCAAAGGTAATTAAACACTAATTCAGTTCTTAACAAATAAGCACCTAAGAGACAGGAACTATTCCTGAAGCAATTTTCTGAACTGGGAAAAACATAGCAAAGTCATTAATCTGCACTGATGGAGAAATCCATTACATACCACATTACTCTCTCCTTTCTCAATTTAGTTACAAAATAATCCAAAGTCTGATCAGTGAATGACTTGCTGCCCAGTTTCAGTGATTCTTCCCTCAATTTGTAAGGCAATGAGCAAGCAAATATCAGCAAGCAAAATACTGAGGAAATGCACACAATTCAGCCTCTATCTCTTAGTTTTAATTGTAACATTGTCCCAGCATGAACTACAATTTAAAAATTATTATAGCCGAAGTAATGGAAAAGTGATACAATATTCTTAGGTTTCACTGTGGCATTCAATGATACCTCATTGTTCAGAAACCAACAATATTTGAACTGAATTAACTAAGTGTGAATTAGTAACATTCCTTTGAAAATTACTGTTAATCTAAGTCCATTTCCTGGTTGGATTTTTCTTTAGATGATATCCAACAACGTTTCAAGGTAGGAGAGAGATCAGAAGTTACTGCATTGGCAAAACTTCAATATCTCCCTATATACAAATGACAGCATATTTTCTACCATCTAAGTAATTGTTTTTCAACTGTTGTCATCAATTAACCTCAATTCCTTCTGCCAGACCTTCTAACTGCTGAGCTAAACCTGTTTGCTTGTTTTTCCCTGATGCTTATTTGATTCTTCTGTTTCATGTTACAATTAAGCAGTTTGAATGACAAATCTTGACACCTCATTTCCAAGGGGAAACTCCTGCTGTGGATGGTTTGATATCAACAATCCCTATTTGTTGTCTGTTTAAGGACTTCTGAAATGCTGATTAAATATGGCTTAGAGAAAGTTTAACTAAATCAAGCATTAAATTCCCCATCTAAATTTCCTTTAACAGCTCAATCCAACTCTCAATCTCAGACAGAGCAGGAGATGATCAAAAGCAGAAGTAGGAGGATGCCCCTTGAGTGAAGACAACTTGGCACTGACGTGCCCTTTTGCAAACCTCCATGCTATGAAGAGCCTTTCATCTCCTGAGGCTTACTCTCATAGTTGCTCTCATCTACAAAGTCTTTACTCATCAAACCTTGATGCTCCTTTCTCCCAAGTCTAATGTACTCAAGGAAGTGGGAAGAGACAGTGCCACAAGAGGACTGCCAGGGTCTGGAAGGTAAAGAAGTTGGTAAGCAAAGCATTTGCTAGATGCTAGTGCTGGAGCAGGCAGGAGGAAAGAGCGTCAGGAAATTCTCCAGCCTCCTCAGGGGCTTTGCAGATGAAGCAGAGCCAGGAGCCCCAGGGCAGCAGCTGTCAATGGCATTCCCCTCCACCCCCCTTCCTGCCTGCATGGCTGCATGGCTGTGGAGGTGGGGAACTGCAAAAATGAAGAGGCTAGAGGTACAGTTGAGACAGCACCTTCCCAAACTCCACTCTAGAGAGAAAACCTGAGGCAGGCTGATACAGGAACTCATGAATACTCTTTCTTCCAGTGGACCCAGAGCAAAGAAACAAAAAGAAAGAGGCCTCAACTCAGTTTTCCCTTTCACATAGGCATAAGTCTTCTCCCTTTATACTGCTAGAAGATTTCTGCCTGGATGAAAGGCAAGACAGAGGGTACATGGGTCTAAACTGCAGATCAAAGAGTAGAATTTCGGCTTGAAGCAAAGCTTCAGCTCTTGCCTATTGCAAATGAGTGTCCTAATGCTCCCCAGTTTTATCTGGGAGCATAGATTATATGGCTGCCTTAAATATGCAAAAAATATATGTTAAGTCCTAAAACTTTTTAATAGTTATTTGCTTTTAAATATTACTCCTATAAAGTACATCAGCAAGGAGCACCTTAGCACCAGCCACAAGGCACAAGTCTGAAAAGAACAAAACACATAAAAATTCTCTTGGCTCAGATGCTGAGGCTTTCAGTGGTCAAAAGTAGTTCTGCAATGTAAAACACTGCAAATTTATCTGAAGTCCTAGGCATGGGGGATGGACTAGGCAAAAAACCAAACCAAAACAAAAGAGCAGGCAAGCATGTTAACCCCCACAAGCAGTTGCCAAGTAAAGCAACTCTCAATTACAGCTCCAACGACAGTGAGACAGCTAAACTCAAGTAGTGAAATCAAGGCCTGGCTGAAGTCAGTGGGAATTTTAGAAGTAACTTCAGTGAGGTCAGGATTTATTCCAGAAGAACCAAGCAAAAACCAAGCCTAGCAGTCAGCCAAGTATGAACATGAGGTGTCCACAGGAGAAACAGGTCAACAAAAGCAGGGTGGGGAAAAGGGCTGTCTGTTATCGTCCCCCCTGATCCAGGTGGAATTAGCAGACAAGCTCTCATCAGCAACAGCAGCTCTCTTGTGTGTGTGTGTGTGTGTGTGTGTCCAAGACTCCTCATCTCAATCTCATAGTGTAGGTTTAAAATACGTGCATTTGAACTGAAATGGAAACATCCAAATTATACTTAAAAACCTATTTTAAAGTAAGGGGGAAAATAATGTATTTTACCTAGTGTTCACCATAATCTGCCATAGGATATACTTGAGATCCAGTGGATTTTCAACTTGCAGACTTCAAGATGAGAGATCCACCAGTTTTGCACTTAAAACTTTTAATACTTTTAAAGTGAACAGCCTATATGGCGAGTTCTGTCCGTTTGGTATAAAACTTACATTATATGAACATATTTTTACAAAATATACTGCTCAAAGCATGTGGATTGTATATTTTTAATATATTCCCCCAGAGAAATATAAGACCTATTTTCTAATAATGCATCCTTGCTGCTGCATTGCTATGTGGTCTGCCAGCAGACAGTCTGGCAGGAAAATGGTCTCACCCATGGCAGCTTGTTTTTAAATTAAATTTTTTGGGAAATATTTGTTACTTAGTACTATCTCCTTCATCAGGCAGACAGAGCTTTAGTGGCAATTTACCTCAATTTTCACCTCCAGGGAGTTTTAAAACATTGGAAAGAGAGGATTTTTTTTATGGAGGCACTTTTGAATCAGTTTTTTTTTTGCCTTCTGAAAATCAGCACAGCCTTGCAAATTCATCTGGGTTCTAGTAATCTGTATCGGCTGAAATTCAGACTTTTACATCCCGATGTAACCTCATGCACTGCTGGGGAGCAGAGCCCTGAGCAAGTCGCCAGGGGCTGGGCCTGTGTCATGCAAACCCAAAATCTCTTTTCCCATTTCACTGCTGTATTTTTGATGTCACCAGCAAGAAGCTAATGATGAGCGTCTCCTCCTGACCCCAAAATGGGCTTATTTTCTTGAGTACCTTTTTAGCTCTTTAATACATACATTAAGCATCACTTAATCCAAGGTGAGAAAACTATCAGTCCTCCACAAGAAATGCTCTAGAGCACAGCTGTCCCAGTAAGCACTAACCTAAGGGTCACACAGGCTTGATCTAAAGAACATTTACCTCAGGAATAAAAGAGCACGGCCGTGATTTCTTACCATAGGAAGGGATTCCGTAGGGCTGGCCGGGCTGGGGGTAAGTGGCATAGGCTGTAGCTTGCTGCATTCCTGCTGTAAACTGTGTCTGCCCATAGGCAGCCATCGTTTGTGAAGACGGGGTAGGGAGAATATGTGGGTAGGGTCTGCTATTGATTACAAGTGACAGAAAATAGGACAGACACTGCATTAGACAGACATGCACGTAGTTATTTTTAGCCTTATTATAATCCTACTGCTTCATTAACACATAATCATAGGCAATGCTAGACAATGGAAACTTTAAGAGACAAAATAAGAAAGAACTAATAAGAATAATATAATAATAAAGAAACAATAAGAAATCAATAATAAAATAATAAGTGAAATGAGAACTTTACAAATATTTTTCAAATACATTCTTAGCATTTTAAACAAATTTCCCTAGAAGCTGCTGCAGTTTAAATTATGGCTTAACAGATGGACTCAATTATTATTTTAAATGAGGTTGAAATCTGCCTATTCCAGTTATTATTATTACTACTGGTATTATTATTATTTTAAAAAGATATCATACTTGGAAGGGTAAATCTGTGGTGGGGAGAACTGGTGTGTTTGTCTTGGGCTGAAACCACTGCTTCCAATTGCTGCACCAAGGAGAAAAGAAAGCATACAGAAGTGTAAATACACACACCAAAGATAAATATTATTTTTCCTAATAGAATTTCAGAGTATTAACAAGATTTTAATTAAATTCAAATATCATTGATACCTTAGATAGAAAATACTATTTTATGAGGAACTATACAGGAATTCTTAACATTAAAATCTTGATTGCAAATCTCAAATACTAAATTGCCCCTTTGTACAATTCCTGAGCCATAGTTTATTCTTTGGTTGCACACAGGCAACATTTTCAATGCAAACAACCTATTTCCTCATGGAAACATTGCGCTTCATATTTTCAAATGATTGTTGATATCTCAAGTGCAACGTTTTATTAACTTTTAGAATTTTTAAGACCTACACTTTATGAAGGAGCTTTATGCGTGCCTCGATTGAAAACATATGGCCCGCTTCAGAGCACGTGCCTCTTTTAAAAAAAAAAAATTCCTAATACAGACTAAGCATTACCTTATTACACTTCTAGTTTCTTCTACCTTATCTGCTGTCTAAAATGCTTTCAGCCCTTCAAATCAGTATTGCAGAAGGATGTCTAAGGTGCAGATGCAGTTAATGGAGCAGGTAAGCGGAGGAGGCTGCGCGAGCCGCTCCCCGAGCAGCCCCAGCAGCGCGGCTGACACGGAGCCTCCCCCAGCACAGCTCACTTCTGTCAGCATTTCTGGGTGCTGCTCACAGCCTGGCAGCTCTGCTGGCCTCCTCTGCTCAGGACGATAGTCCTGGGAGCCCTTCCCTCTCTGGTTACTGTCTGGGTGTCACTTCTCCTCTAGGTCCCAAGGTGGGCTTGGGAGCCTTTGCCAGGAAAGGGTCAGCAGCAGGTTATGAGACTACTGTAAAATCAGACAGCCCGAGAAACAACAGGCCTTATTGCTAAGTACTTGGAAATAAACAAGGCACACATAATTACCCCTCACCAGCTACCCCCTTCCTGGCCAGCTACAGGGAAAATCCATCATCTTTACACTCTGGGTGGGAAGCAGGGACCCTCTTTCTGTGCCTTCTGCATCCGATAATTTTTCTTTTCTGTGGCCTGTGAGGCTGCAGATATGCCAAGTGTTACACTCCAGCCTTTACTCAGATCACCACAGATGTATGTAGCTACAATATTTTCTTCTTTCAGAGAATTAAAATACCTTAGAAACATTTCTTTGGGCTTTCAGGCTTGATACTTTCAAACTCAACAGCCTTTACAGAAAATGGAGGCTGTGACAAGACCAGGAAAGGGCTGGCTACCAGAAATCTGACTGGTTGTCAAATATTGCTACTACCGAAATGCAATCCCACAATATATTATTAGATCCTTTTCAGATTTGATTTGCACAATAAAACCAAAATGCTACAAACACCACAATTAGTCCATGTGTGTGTAAAACACCTTAGGTTGTTCTCACAGTGTTTGTATCTTGTATGTCAGAAGCATTTGGCTTCTTCTAAGAAAAGAAGCCTGACAAAATAATGAATACTTTGGTAATAATAAATTACATTAAGTGAAGAAGACCTACCCCTCAATCAGAATAATAATCACAGAGGCATGTATGTTTACTCACAGAAAATAAAAAGTAATTACTCTGGGCCAGAATACTCCCTAGTGAGACTCCCACTGAAGACTTCAATGGACATTAATAAGCCTGATACTGTAATGCTCCTTACTTGGCGAAAACTCCTGTCGACTTAGACTAAAATGAACAGAAATAGGCATAAGATGGAAAGTACAAAAGGCTTTTTAGGAGAGGTGCACAGGTTTAGATCACAGGGGATAAGAAAATAATAAATGAAAAAAATGCTGAGCTTAAAACTTTTTCTAATTATTTTCTTAAAAGTTTTTATTATATTCCTTACCTGATCCTGAGAAATTGTCTAAAGACCCGTCTGTGGTAGTAGTAGTAGCGATCTCACTGCTGTTCATTGGTTCTGTTTTAACTACAGAAATATAAACAGAAGATATTCTATATGCTCCTAATATTCTTGCAGGCGCATGCACACACACTCACTACAAACACAAAGTCAATAAAGCAAAAATCTGCCAAAACTGTTCTAAATCATGGCTATCGATATTTTGCATTTTATGTACTTGTGTATACAAACAGTGCAAAATATTGGCAGCTATGATTCCTGTCCCCAAGGAATAAGAGCCACTGTAACAAACCAGAAGTCCCCATGCAACTCTCTGCACCTGTCCTGATTCCTCTTAATCCTACAGACCCAACAATAAGGATCCACATTTAGATCAGGTCACACAGCATTTACAGGCTTGAAAAACAGCAAATTGAATAAGACAAAAGAGGAAATAATTTTTAAATGGTTTTTGCTGAGGACTGTTCAAATTTTGTTTCCAATTAAATATTTTTTCAGAGGAAAATTAAGGATTTGTGATGAAGTAAAACTCTTTTCTTGTGGTGGATTTCTCCTCTCAAAATGAAAACCAACTTTATAACCCTGAATAAAAAAAGAGGACACAGTCCTCACCAAATATTTCAAAGAATGCTTTTACACTTTATCCCTCTGTATCCACAAAGTAACATGGCTGTTTGAGAGTAGAAAAGGAAGAGACCAAGAGATTATTGCCTGGCTCATGCTGATTCATAATCAATAATAAATTCATGACTTTTAATAAAACCTCAATAAACAATTTATCTTTCTTTCAGTCCAGTGCAAAGTCTGTAATGTTAAGATTCAGACAGTATCCTGATCCAAAGAGCAAGGATGGGGCTGACTTGGCATGGATACAAAATAGGCACCAATAGTTCCTAGTTTGTCTACACATGTGTGTTCAGGAATTACAACCATCACTAGCACTTTGGTACCAACTCTGAAAAGGGTGAGGCAGAGGGACTTCCCTCTTTTCATAAAAGACCTTTCCTTTCATTGCCAGTCCACATTCTTATTTCTGCATGTTTTATATCCTTCACCAAGCTTCCTCCACGGGATTTGTAAGAAATCTCTCAAGATTTTACTAATCGTCCAGTATTTTCTTTTGACTCTCATGCAAGATTTCTGCCTGCTAACTTGGGAGGTCAAAGCTTAGCTGCACACAAAGAAATTCTTTACTCTGAGGGTGGTGAGGCACAGGAACAGGTTGCCCAGAGGAGCTGTGGCTGCCCCATCACTTGAAATGTTCAAGGACAGGTTAGATTAGCCTCTGAGCACCTATTTGGATCCTTGTTCAAGATATCATTGTCTGACAAACATCATCAAAATGTAATTTCTGTTTCTATGACTAATGAGCAAACTGTTGCACTTCTGTGCAACATAGTTTTAAACTGAATGCTGTTTACTACACATACTATTTTTGAAAATACAGGAAAACATATGAAATACAGTGCAGTGCCATCTTCATGGGAAGAAATTCTAGTTGCTGACTGAGGTTCTCAACAATTTTTCATAAAAACTTTATGTCATCTCTCAGGAGATGTTTTATCTCCTGACTATAAAAAAAAAAAAAAAAAAAAAAAAAAAAAAAGGATACAAGACAGAATGTTCCTATTACTCCTGGATCCCTGGATCTGGATACCCATTACTTGGGTGACAATAAATATGCCCTAGAATGCTGTCTTTAGAAACAACCACAACCTTAATGAACCTTTGTGTCACAGATAGTTGGGAATTTAATAAAGATTAATAGGTACTGAAAAACTCTCTATTCCCCAAGCACCTTAATTAAAATGCCTGAAAATTACTGCTTATTTCCTTCTATCATTCTAAGAATATTTAAGAGGATGAAATCTTGCTATACAAAGAAATAAAATTAGAAGAATAGCCATGGGTTTACCTGTTGGAAATATTTACATGCACTCTTACTGCAAAGGAAGGTCTCTTGTTTGTCCAAGGCAAAACTGACTGGCCATGGAGCATATTTCATGCCAGAATCACAGGGAAAGAGAACTGCAAAGGCACTGCCTTAGAATTCAAGTCTCACAGTCTATCCCAGCAGCATGAGTCATCCATATCTATGATGAGAGACATATGGAGCTGTCCAAGGAAGCCAAGCTTTGGACAGCACAGATCTGGCCCTACCACGTGCTGCTTACGGGTGCCTTGGAGTTCAGCTCTTCACATTTTCCATGACAATTAACATTTCTGCGACATGTCCTAAGCTTTCACAGGATGACACTGGGAAATGAGTGGGAATATTGCCACATCTAGACAACATACATTGCAAGATTGCCAGTAACAGCCAACACCATGCTCAGTTGCGGCAGAAACTGTGGAAAGTGACACAGGAAAGTTCTCATTTCTGCTGCTCTTTTATCAAAACTGACCTTTACAGAGATGTAGAATCATCTGAGTTGAATTCTAGAGAGAGACTTTGATTTAGCAATGTACTACAAAATTTTAGTGTCACCCAAACCACTCACGTAATAGATTATCAAAAAGAAGTTCAAGAAGGAGACGAATGTCTTCCTAATCTGCTGCTATTTAGAACTAGTGATTTAGATTTGGTTTATATATCAAGGAGCTTAACCAACTATATCAACAAAGAGATTTTTTTTCCCCTTATTTTTCATTCCTAGTAATTTCTGAGATTCTAGAAAGACCTAAAAAGAAACTATGTAAGAAAACACATGGAACAGTACTAAATATAGGAGTAGCAGGTAACAGCCCAAATGCTAGCTTGGAGAAATAAAGCAAAAATATTCAGAGATGTCAACTGCTGGTCCAATGTTATAGAGATTGTTAAGGTTTTTCTTATAAAGGAACTCAAGAGACTGCAAGTGCAACGTTCCCTGTTTTGTCAGCTGTACAGCAAAAGGTGGTTAAAAAAACTACTTACATGGCAGTTTCTGAACTCTGTTGAGAGAGAGAAAACTTCAGACCACAACCCACAAGTTTGTGTGGTTCATTGGCCAAGTAACAACTTTCTGATTTCACAGTTTGTCATGGAGTTCCTGGTATACATATCAGTAAAGAGTGTTATGAGGAATGAGATGCTGGCTATTTTAAATATGGATTTTGAGACCTAATATTTGGCTACTCCTAGCACAGAAATTCTAGGAATACTTCATAAAAATTTCAAGCATGCAAAAAGAAAGGTTTTAAAATATCTTTTTAAAATTGCTTTTATTACAATAAATACATATAAGACTTGCTCTACTGAACTCATCTTTGTTAACAGCTATGCCATATACATTAAATTAGAATAAAAATATTGCAAACATGCCTGAAAGGTATAAAATAAGTTTTAATTTTGCAGTTTTAAGATTGAATTAACACTATGATGCTATATTCTTTGCAATTTACAAAAAATTGGGCAAAAATAAATATTCTTGGCTGACAGGTCTCAGTGTTCATGGGTTATAAGAGACTCAACAAAGTGTGGTAGCTTGTTTATAGACATACATAAAAATACAATCTCTTGCCCTGTTTTGGCTGGCATCTTCAAATAATAGTAGTAAGTAAACACCATGTAAATCTTGATTAAGTACTTTATGTATAATCAGTTGCTATTCACACACTGTTTTGCTTGACATCATCCTGTTCTGTACTCACTATAGAAGCCCAAAGTTCACCTAGAACATAAAGATAATTTTTACTAATAACAAGACAAAAATTCTACCTTGAATCTCTAAACTGATTATATTTTCAATTATTTTATTCAAATAGCCCTTTGTTTGTAGTGAAGAATCTTGCAATTATAAAAAGGTCACAGATTACTACTCAATTATACTAATTAATATCCAGGATATTATTGTCTCTTTCTAAAACGGATTATCAAATCATCAGCTTCTGACCGTGAAGCCTGATAAACTTACTTGTTAGTGCTCCTCAAAGAAGAGAACTATCCCTGAATCTCATTGTCTGGAAACTACCAGAAGGTAATTTCCAGCCTAAATTTTTGTATGGTTTTCAAAAAAAAGTCCCTGCACAAAGCAGCACATTCTAGTTCAAGCCCAGACTGTTCCCTGCTTTCCCCTCCTCTGATGTGAGAGGCTTCAAAACTCCTCCAATATTTGGCCTGTGGTTTACACTTAGGTTTTAGCACATACACCCCCAAAACCCTCATCTTCCTCTCGTGTTATGAATTTCAGTTGAAAGAGCTTTAACATCCTTGTATCTCCTCATCTAGCAATAAAAACCTTAAATTTACAAAGAAATGGTGTCATTGCTACAGTGCAAAATCAGAAAGAAAATTCAAAAACATATGGATAGAGACAAAGGTGGAAAGTATTTGTAGCTGCTAAGGAAGATTTAACTTAGATATTTATCTGACAAGTACAGTTATGGGTTAAAATTCACTGCAATTGGGAGATGAGAGTATTTGAGTCAAACTAAGGCTCTGATCCCTTCACGCTCACATGTCCAATTATACCAAATGTTTGTATCTCTCTCCTGCAGATGGAGGCAGCATATATCCCAAACCAATCCTTTTACAAGTGTCATGGACTATCATATTTCCTTTTTTACTTTCCTCTTTTCAGTTGGGAATCAGACCATGCACATGTTTAACAACTTGCAGTGTTCCCAAACAGTATTCATATTCTTTAACCGAAGCCAGACAAAATGACCACAGGTCATCACAGGCCCAGTCATTATGGGAAAAGAAGGTTGTCTTCAATACCTTCTGGGAATATGGAGGTCTACATGTGAACAAGAGAGCAGCATGGAGAAGTCAAGCCTGCTCTGCCACTTAGGTGTACAAGATACACAAGACTATCTCAAGAAGACAGAAGCACAATGACAAAGCAGGTGGGACTTTTCATAAATGGGAAATAATATGTTCTACATTTGGCCAGTGTCTGAGCTCCGGGACTGACAGACTTAAAGCCAAATTCACCTGGACAAAGAGAGACAGTGCTAGCTTCTGTTCCCCTCCAGCTAGCACCAGCAGCAGCAAATTCCCTAGCTCCTGTCACCATGTTTCATTGCACATGGTGACACAGGTTCACTCACTGACCAGGGGTCAAAGGACATGGCTAACCCCAAAGTGCAACCAAGTTCTGTGCTATTTTATCTACCCGGGACAAGCAAAATCCATCAGAAGATTATAAGGTGCAAATGCTAAATCATCAAGCCACAAGTCTGAAGTTGCTAAGGCTCTTCAAATACTACCCTATTAAGGTATGATCTTTGACTGAGATGTTCTACTTCTGTACTTTCTGCAGGTGCACAGTGACAGCTGGGCCTGGATTTCCTTCTCATCTGTATTACTGGCCATATGACACTTCATATGACATTTTTGTATGGAATCACACAATTGTACACACACGTGCATAACAGGCTGGTCGCACAGGAAAGACACCACCCCTAGAACGATGTGTTGCTGGCTAGTTTTCAGAAAAGAAGTGGACATCCTCACAGGCCCTTGAAACCCCACAGCCTGTGCACAATTGCTGTGCATGTGGAGTTCTGGGGTCCTTGGACACACTCAGAGGGTGCTCTCACACTACCACGCTTCATCCACTGTCTGAAACAGCATGTGTTGTGAACATCTATATGAGCAGCTTTCAAAATAAATGATATTAAAATAATGGTGCTTCTAAGATTTTCCTTTTTTTTAAAAGTAATTTGTCATTTGGAGTATTTTGTTTACCCCCAATGCCCGTGGGAACCGGTATTGCTATTAACTTATCATTTAAGGAGGTCCTTTCTTAAAGGAAAAATTCATCGAGGAAACTGAAATAGAGACTCTTTCAAAAATGGATGCACATACATATAGAAAAGACAGTAAGTAAATAAATATTTATTAGCCAGTCTCCTCCCCAGGACCTTGCAACAGGAGTTGCTCGACTGAGTCAGCAGAGAAGTGGACAAATCATTTCACTGGCCAAGTGCCTATGAAAGACAAATAACGGAGCATTATGCTACATGTGCTCAGAACAGAAAGACTCTTGGTGAAGCAGGAAAATAAAAGCACAGGTAAGACAGAGTCTGGAAAGAAGCCAGTGTAATACAGCAAGGAAAAAAAGATGAAGAGCAGGAAAGAAAGCATAGTCCAAGTCAGCCCCTTGCCTTCACATAAATCAGCTGCACATGATTTTTATCCTCCAGAAGTGACGTCAGGTGGGAAATTCTTACTAGCCCCTAGAGACCCCCAGCTTGCTTTTTGGAGCCCAGGACCTGTGCAGTTTTTGCCTCTGGCCAAACAATGGTCCTCTTGCACTCTTCTGGGATAAGTAGAGAAATCAGCATCCACAGCTCTTGATGCTAGTACCTGACTAGAAGGCAAATATTACATCTACCTTTAGTATGCTATTATTTCAGGATGTCTAAATACGGAGGTATCAATTACAAGTTTCACACCATCAAGCTCCTTAGTGCAAACACTAGTGTAGAAATTTCAGCATACATAATTAGCAGGAACTCCAGAAATGAGTAATTAAAAGGTACTGGAATTCAATTAGAATCACCAAAAGAAGCATATTTTTGTCTGATTACTATCACCTACCACAATTTTGGATCCCAAAGCACACAAAAAACCAAAAAATCTAAAAAAAATAGGAATAAGTTAAAAATCATTCACTGCCAATGTGAATTGCTTAATTGCAATACTGAAAGACTATTTTGAGTGCGAGAAAGCATTGCTAGAATTTAAAGAAATACAATTTATAGAAATATAATTTACTTTGAGAAATCTACATCACATGCCATAACAACAATCAGCTCTATCCTCTCTATAGATTTTCACATCTTACTCCCCCACTACTTAAAGAAATACTGAAAACAATTTTTTCTCCATTCTGTAATACTGCAACTTGACAGCAAACATACCACACAGTGCTGCCTTTTGAAACCCCAAAGATGGATTTATGTTCACCAGACTTAAAACAACCTTTTTAATGGCCACAAATCAGATAGTCTCATAGTGGAGAGCTTTGACTGCCTTTGTGTCAGATCTCATTCTCATGTTGCAGCAGGTACTTAAAGAGTGAGAATAATTTTTTTCCAAAGGATTTTTGATGTCCAACTCTCTTTGAAGCCTCCCTTCCTATGTATCTTTGAAAATCTGATCTTCAATTTGTTATCCATTTTCCCTTCCCACTTGATATGACAAAGCCTTCCCTCCTTCCTCCTTAAACACTCAAATAAAAGGGCAGTAGCAGGTCTGTACTGCTTAAATGAATGAAAAGTAGTTGCTCAGAAAATAACAGCTCCTTCTCCCAGTCCTCATCTATTCTTTTCCATTCCAGTTGCATAAAACACCATCATGATGGGCCACAGGCTTCTGTTTCTCACTCTATGCCATCCATCAGATTTGATTTACATTCTTAAGATAAAAGTAAAGATCACCGTAGGCAGAAACTGGATGCAGTTGTCTGCCATGGAAAACAGATTTCCTACTCCTTTCAAGTTTACTGATTACTCACGGCCTTTCCCCTCTAAAGGGTATCTACCAAAGTGGGCACTGTGTTGGAAAAGCCACCAGCTGTCTGATAAAATTTAATGAATGGCAATTTTATGAGCTTCTGTTGTTATTGTTCCTTTAACTCCTTCAGTATCAACCCACCATGGCAATTCACTGACAAAGGAAGATTAGAGATAAGGCAAAACTATGAACATTTTGATCCCTGCTCCAATAATTTTTTTAAGAGATTTTCTTTGGCAAGTTATACAAGGCCATAATTTTTATAGTGTCCAGCGCCTGCTACGATAGAGGGTATGTTGTGGAAATACACTTAAAGAGAACACGAAAACCTCAAATACTGTAGTATTCATATAGTCAGCATCACCTTGGCATACTAGGCCTGATTTTTCTGAGTGCCTTTAGCCAAACATTTTAGTCCTCTGCATTTGATCCTGGGAAATTTCTGTCTGGTCAAGGTCTGTAATTTCCTTGTTACTTCCTCATCAGTGAAGACTGCCTGGCCAAGAGAAGAATTTTGCTCTCTCAAGGTGAAATTAAGCACACAAAGAGTTATTATATAATAGCTGCATGTAGAGATTAAATTCAGACTCAATCGTACAACTAAATCCCCATTCAGTGCTTTGAAAACTTTCAGCTAAGTGTGAAGCTAAAAATATTAGCTAACAAAGTGAGCTATCTTCCAACCACATCCTCTTGCAGAAAAACATCAATAGAAGACAAGTCTGAAAATATGCCTTAGAGGAATTAATGAACATTTGTTTGAAATGCAGCCATTTCACTCTGGGACAGGTATTTTTTTTCCTTCTTTCTTCTTCCCCTCCCCTCATTTAGTGAACATATCCTGTGCTTCAGGGTATGGAAATCTGTCAAAATCACACCCATAGTCAAATCAAATTTAACATATCTTTACAAGATATTTATAACATGCAAATACCTAGAGGCCCTGCTTCTCGGCCACATGAAGACCTCTTATGCTAGAGAAGGAGGGCTCTTTCATGTTAGTGAGAATGTGTGCATGGTAGACCAGAAGCTGGTTTCACATATTACATTTGACGTGTGAAGATTCAGCAACCCACATCTCCACTCCATGTGCAACAAACAAGCAAACCACACTGCAGCATCTAGAAAGAGGTGTCCAGCAAGCCCTTACAACCACATCCTTACAATCAGCCACTTATGTCTCAGCAGGATTCTGCCTCAAGAATCCCAGAAAAAATAATTTTACTTCACCCTTCATTAAAAAAAAAATTAAACTTTTGCTTCATTCACTCCACTCCTTCTTAAGTCTCTTTAGCAGCTCAAGGATCCTAACAAAACCTTTTCTCAAGAAAAACAGATTAGCAGTAGAAATTCCACCTTCAGAATCTTAGGCATCTGCTTCACTCGTAAATTGTGTCTCTTGGCCCACATCTCATTCAGAAATAAATTATTCCGCTAGTTTCTTTGAAAATTTTTTCCTTCTTTGTCACTTAAGAGCAATCAGAGACAGGACTTTTCAAATTAGAGAGCTCAGAGCAGAACCGCCAAGCACAAGCTGTCTCTCAGGACACTTTTGGAACAACATCCGAAATTGCATGCTGAGTGCCCACGCCTGCTGCGCCCACTGCAGCACCCAAACCTGTGGGGCTCTGTGTGCTAGGGCTGAGCAACCAGTCTGCAGTGCTGAGGAGGGTCATGTCACCTGAGGGAAAAGGGCAAACAAAAGAAAACCGTTTGGCTTCATCTCAGGAGGCAAGCAAGTTAGAGCTTTCTGGGTAGAATTCACTCAATATTCTTTTAAACTGGAAAGTTCTAGTGTCAGACAAATAAGTTACCATGGTTTAATTGACTTCCTTCAATAAACTCTGATACCTACCTAGAAGCTGAGATATTATTTCCAAAATTAGGTCAGTGCATTAATAGATATAACATATACCTAATTTCCTGATGAAGTAACATTAAGCATTTCTCAAAGTGGATGCACACAGCACTACATGTCGAACAAAACTTAAGTCAGATGATAAACATCTTTCAGTGTTTCAACGAACACCCTCTAGTTTTTTTGCTAGGAAAGAACCTTCAAGTTATATAGAAAGTAGAAAAGCTCATGAAGTTTACAATAAAGGCTTCTGTGAGCTAGAGGAATTTTAATTTGAAAGGGCAATTTTATTCTGTACCAAAAGTGGTATATACCTGGTAATATGATATAAAAATAGAATAACATACTTGTCTATTTTAAAGGAAGAAGATTCATTTACAGACATAAAATATTTTTATGCTTAAACTCCATGAGCACAGTAAGTACTTTATTTATCCTTTAAAAAGGTTTTGGTTTTTTTGTTGGTTTTTTTTTTTTTTCTCAAAATACTTAATATTTGATTGAAGCAACACTTTTACAGCAATAGCAAAAAGTAAATTACACACAAGCCTGGCACAAGTCCCTGTTAATCTGATAACCCATAAACTGTCCCCACTACCAAGGACTCCAATTACAATGAATAACAGAAATATTTGGGGAATTGAGGGGGGGGACAACATCTGTTTGACTGACATGTGCCTTTCCTGAAAAAGTGTAATCCATATCCATAATCCCGAAGAGTTTGACAGCATTACTACAACCCAGTCCATAGGAAAAGAAGGCATATCTTTGCTACAACAGTTGTAGCAGTTTACCTATGCATTTATACTGAAGAGAAATACTGAAACTCCATGACTGTCTTTTCTAGTAATGTATTAAGTCTCTGTCCACACAGCCAGTTAAATATCATGTATGATCTTTCCCACTATTGACATAGAAATGCTACAGGAAAGAGCATTTTTTGCTGCTTGTTGCACAAACCCTTCTGTGTTTCATTATATGTATTATTATATGTATTATAGATGTATTATATTACTGGCAAAGCTGTTAGGTTGTTCTGTTGTTAGTATTCTACTGAGAACAAACATAATTTATCAGCTGCCTGACTGCTTCTTGAGAAATAGGTATCAGTTTACCCCATTGAATTACTACACCTGTTTGAATTTTGGCCACTCCAAAAGTCGCCAAAAGCAAGCTAGCCTGAGGAACTTTCAACACTCAGTTTTATTAGCCTACTTGACAAAATTCTCAAAGCCTTAGGAGGTTACAAAAAGTGAGAACATAAAGAAATACCAAAATAGTAAAAAAGACTGAAAAATTACATTTTGTACTATGGCAATTGTAAACAACTACTTTTCTCTCATCATTAAACTTCCTTTTCAGTTTTTGGACTTTTTTTTTTTTTTTTTTTAATTTAAGCTCTGCACATACTACCTGCTCAGTCCATTCTAACTCCATGAAAGAAACAAAAACCTGTAATGAAAACTATTGCTGAAACTTGATAATAGTAACTACTGATAAACATTGAGCATTGCCTTTATATACCATATGAATAAACACAGAACACCTAAAACAGTAATACATTATGTAAGAACACCAAAGCAAAAAAATGAGAAAAAAGAAATTAAGAAAAACTGAAAAAAATAAAGTCTGGCTCACCTTCTGTGCCATTGGGTGTCATGGAATTATTATTTATATGGGAGTTATCAAGTTTTGGACCACTGGGGGATTCACTACTACCACTTAGTCGTCTGTGTGGGCTGGCTAGATCCTGCATTTCCATAGACCTGAAAACAAGATGCAACTTGTTTTAGTGACATAAGTCAACATGAATTACAGAGGCACTGCCTTTATGAGATGCAGTCTGCTATTTATCAACATCCCAGAAACACTTAGTAAAAAATTAACAACTTTTCCCAACTTGATCTTTTCCCATGCTTAACTCATGTTGTAGCCCCACACATGAGTGGCCAGCTACCGGAATTATTTTCACAGCTTGTAACTAAATAAAACTTAGATCCAAGCATGGCACTTTCAAAATTGATGTAATCTCGTATTTTAAAAATATCTACAAAGATAGAACCACCAACATATGAAGACATATATTCGCCTAAAACAAATTAACACTCTGCTTTTTCAAAATTTACCACTCAGTGGCAATATAATGGGCCTCCAAAACAAATAAAACACTTGAAGCAATTGTGGAAAGCTATCATCTACTGACAGGGAATGAGATATTCCTGATGTATGTGTTTACTCTGGCAAACTACTTAATTGTTCCTCTGTTTCCTTTGAAACAAATGCAGCATTAAAACATTATTATGTCTGCTCACTTGTTTGCTTTGTGGATTACATAAAGCGTGCCCAATTGGAAAGGGATCTGACCGACATACAGCGAGTCCATAGAGGCGTTAGTGTGCCTTAGCACTCTGCTGTACCTCAGCAGCTGTCGCTTAGTCAAAACGAGAAAACAGCAATTCCCATCTAAAGCAAAAATTAAACGTTTAAGTGGCACAAAAGCAGCTGAATATTTAAGATTTGTGCTTTCAATAGCCCTATAATAACAGGCCAACAGTCATCATCACTATGACATATCCCTTAGTTGGTGTTGGGGCTTATGACTGAAGTTCCCTATCCTACTGTTCCTTTATACCTAAAACTTTTGATATTGTTATTTGATGTACTCATTTCTAAGTAATTGCTCCCAATAGAAACTTCATAGGTTACTGTGCCTCCAAGGCATTTGAACTAGTAATTTTTCAGTTTAAAAGAAATGCTTAGGCTCTTTTAAAGACTGTTAAAATTATATATAAAATTACTCCTGCAGTAATGGCATAAATATTCTAAGCGTCATTTCAGGTACGAAGCTTTTGTATGTTAACTGAAATTTTATCACAGATTCTAAATATAGATCCTTCATTTAATATTTCTTTATCTGAAATATTTTACACAAAAAGAGGATGATACTGCAATGAGTTCAAAACGCCTACATGAAATATAAACTCTAACAATTCAGTGGAAAAGTTACGTGCTCACGGTTTACAGACTTGGTTGCACACACGTAAAGGCTACGCTCCAGCACTTACTCATCTGCTTAATGTGAGAAACAAGAATAAATATTTTACTTATCTCTTGAAGTTTAAAAAAATCCCCAACAATAGAAGGCTTGCAAAAAATTAACAATTTTTGGTCAAATTCTTACCTGCAGCTTGAGGAAACAGCAACATCTGAACTGGTTTGGGACTTCTGCACCTGTAAACCAGGGAAACAAACAGAAGCTTCTATTACTCCAGTTTACTATGAGGCCTTAATTTAAAGAAAGGATATCACTATGGATGACAATTCTGTCCTTTAAATCCAAAGGGAGAGGAGGAGGGTGCGGTGCCCCTGAAAGGCATATTGTCTTTAAATTGAAGGCTCAACTGTTGTTTCCCCGGCAGGTCTCTCTCCCTCCTCCCGCGCCAGGGGCCGGCAGCCAAGTGACGGGATAGTGATTCATCAGGGGCCCGTGACAGCTGCGGAGGGGCTCACTTCACTCCTCCCCCGGCCCGGCCCGGCCCGGCCCGGCTCGGCTCGGCTCGGCTCAGCTCTGCCCGGCTCGGCTCTGCCCTGCCCGCAAAGGTAACCCCGCCGCGCCGCCCGCCGAGGGCAGCGCCAGCCGCTCTGCCCCGAGCCCCTCAGCATCCTCTCCTCCTCTCATCCCTCTCTTCTCCTTCGGTCCTGGCACATTCTTGCCCTCATCATACTGGTTTTCTTCTCCCCTTGCTCTTCGCCATCCTTCCCCTGTGCCTGGCCCACAGGGAACCCACAAGTCAAGCTCACCCCAAAGGCAAGCTGGAGATGCTGGTGTTATTTTTTGGGGAGGAGGGGTAGAGAATGACAAGGAACAAGTCTACCTATGGTAAAGACCTTCACTATATAGCACACAGCCTTACAGAACCACCTCTAAAAGAAGCCCATCTCCAGCACAGTCAAATCAAAATAAAAGCTCCACTTTTTATTTATTAGTTATTGCATAGTCTTACTTCTAAAAATTACGGTTGCTAAAGAGATTTCTGATAAAATTACCCAAAAAGGACACTTCTGGCTAAATAAATGGGAGGAAGCTGTAGCATTTACCTCTGAGGTCGCCCATGAATAAAAGGAATCCACCAATAATTTTTTAGTTTATTCAAATGGTTCCTTTTATAACTCAGGTGAGTAATAGTTTTCATATTCCAGCAGAAAAATGCTGGTGCTTTACTAACAAACTCTAGGCAGTAACAATTGTCTGGTGATAAAATTCAGGTGGAAATACACTCCTAGACACTGTTAGCTTAAAAGCTTCTCTGGGCAAGGTATATATCCTCTTAATGTCTGCAGTGAGGATCTTTCTTGTGCGTTTCCATTCAACCTGAACTGACATCTCTTAAATGATCACAGAGCAAAGACGTGGCAGATGAGGCATTTTAAGTGCCATAAAAATCATCCGAGCAAATCCTACTTATGTGTCTGTAGGGTGGGTTTTTTGTTATTTTTAATCACAGACAGAATTACTACTAGCAAGAGTAAACAACTGCTAGGGGCAGTCAGGCAAGGAAGAACATTACAAATGATGTCAAGAAGCATGCAATAATGCATGCTGAAGAACATCAATCTTTTTATAACTGGGTACTTAAAGTACTGCATAACACGCTTTTCAATACATCGTTGCATGCCAAATCAAACTAGACTAGCAGATAGAGTCAAAACTGTGCATTTTGGTTTAAGAATTTTTTTCCCCCTTAGTTCTTTACCCCAGAAACTGCTGCAGAGTGCCTTAGGATATGCTTCTGCTGTTACTTCTAAACACCTGGAAAAAATTATAGGTGAGAACTAAGTTTGCCTACAGAGCTATCTTCACTCCCTCTTGCACAGAATCTTATAAAACCCATCTTTTATAATAGAAAAAACTTCCTTTTTCAAATGGATGTTTTAACTAACCAATATTTTCCAACATGAACTATACAATTATTCATACTTGATTCAAATTTTAAAAAAAATGTAATTATCACTATTTTAAGTACCAAATTTTTACAAAAAAAAGCAACTTCTGTACCTTTGAAAATATATACATTATAGACATATATACATGTTCATGTATGTGCATAGCATGAAAGATCTCATTTATGTATTTGTGTGACAGGGCAAAACAATAACCAGCTCATTCACAGTGAATTAAATATGTACCTTAAATGTCCTCCAACACTCTGTGATTTGTGAAAGTTCATATCCACAATTTTCATTTTCATTAGACATACTTTAGATATATTCCTTTGTGTCTCAAGGATTATTTAAACCATGTGTTGCACGTTACCAAATTTAAAAATGACTCTTTAATCAAAATAACTTTAAAACAACTAATCCTCACTTAGGCTGGTCAGCTGAATCCACAGAGTGGTCCAGGAAAAATAAATCTACTCTCAAGAATGCGAATGCAGACAACAATTAGACACAGATGTGACTGAAATTAGTTACAGTTTACAAAATGCTACACTTCACATGCTTTCAGTTTTTTATGTGCAGTACAAAATTACAACGTAGTAAGGAACCACACTTATGACGACCAGTTAATTCATAGAATAAAAACATTTCTGGGTGGTGTGTGCTTGTGCTTTCTCTCATATATTTCCATTTTGTCAACAGGTTTCTGGATAATTGAAGTTTGGCAACATAACTCACATATCAAATAAAAAGTAGGGGAAAAAACTAAAATGCCTGGCCTCATCCAGACAGAAATGGGTCACATTAGAAAAAAAAAAAAAAAAAAAAAAAAAAAAAAAAGGAGCTGTCACACCCCCTTCATACTCAGTGCTCTGCTTAAACTAAAAATGCCTTATAGGCTAAATGGCATACACGTTCTTCTTAATACTTCAAAAACATTACTCTGTATAATTTGATTTTTGTCAGCAACATTCACATCTTTCTCCTTAATACAGACTGCAGATTGGGAACTATGCAGTACATGGTGAGAAAAAAAGGACAATGATAGCAAAGCTACTTAAAATTCATCCATTTAAGAATCTTAAATCAGTAACATCAAATTCTGATTAGTTAATGAGGTCTTTTAAGTTTGCCCTTTTTTCTAATTAAATTTATAATTCTTCACAGATGTAGGTTTTGTTGATGTTCAATTTGTCTCTCTCATTTTGTTAAACCTCACATAGTACTCCACCAATCCATTGAATAGCCACATTAAATCTGTTAATACCATGCTCTTCAACCCCAGAAATTATTTCCAGAAGGCAAACTTGCTTTGAGAGATCATCAAACAAGACTTAAGGTACACATTTTATCACATTTTCCCTACCACAGAGCTCAGGATGCAGAGGAAAATTCATGACTTTTGCACTGTTTATTATACTTTGCTAAATTACAAATCAAAAGCATCTGACAGAAGATCATGTATGAAGCCAAAAAGTTAATAATGTTCTGTGAAAAGTAAACTGTAAATGGGAAGAGATTCTAAATTTCAGCATCACAGAGCAAATAAAATGTAGGTACTTGTCTAAATTACAGGTTTTCCACAGTATTTTTGCTTGCTAGGAGTAATTTTTTTTAATGGCTATAATTTAAAACATTTTTCCAGCTGAAAAGAAATTTTCAAAGTGAAAATAAGAATTTAACCTACAAAACTGTAGCCAGCACACACATTTTCTCTTAAAATACAGTTCTACTTTACAGAAGCAAATTTCAAAGACAATGTCAGTTTTCAAACGAGGGTGTTCCTTCTTAGGGAAAAAAAAAAAATCTGTCATTTTTAGGAAGGGGTGGAGGGAGGAAAGGGACTTTTTTTCCCAACAGCACTCTTTACCTTCCTAGAAGAACGACGCAGTCGGTATCTACCGACATAATGGCTTCAACAGCCAAAATGGTAAAAAACTAAAACGCGAATTGGCTGCAGAAAGGCACCTTGCTGGCAACCCAGGAAACCTGGGAATACTTTCACTCTCCCAGTAATCATATATCGCTGGGCTCCAAGGGAAGAGGTTGGGATTTTTCACTAGACATTCACATCAAAGACAAATTTTACTTATTAAAGCAAAAGCAAGTAATTGAAGCTATTAAATTTTTAATTGCTAGTTTAAATTCTTCTAAAGTGCTGTCCTGTGTGCTCATTTCATACACTCATGAATGAAACATTTTGAAATCCCAACACTTTCCTCCCCTTAAGAAAGAAATACTACAATGTGACAATGTTTTTATTATGACCAGCCATTCAAGAATGTCTTTCTGATTTTCCAAGATGTTTTTGGCTCCTGAGAAATATTTCTTACTTATTGCAATTCAAATAAAATGATTACTCATTCTTTTTTTTCTCCTAAGGTGAAGCATGACTCAAGCTGCCTGTCACTGCGCAGAAATGCTGAGAGGGGATGGCTGCTCATTTCCAGACCCTTCCAGGCCTTGGGAAAACTCTGACAGCAGCGAGGTGCTTGGCTAAAAACTGCATGTCATAGATTTGTGAGCAAAATGAAAACGCTGTATGCATATGTGTTTATATACCTAAAATTCTGTAACGTATTTACACACACATATATGTACTTTTACCAATGTGTATCCATATAAATACTATTAATTTATCTGACACCTCAAAACAGTAGTCTGTGTTCTGGCAGATGCTTTGCGAACCATCTCAGTATGGGTTGGAAAATAAAATAATTTTTATACATGGTATCGAATGTTAAAAACTTCCAATGATACACTACACCACATTTCCACTTCTTACTCCAAATTTCCCCCAGTGCTCATTTTTAAATTTAAACAAACTACTGAAATATACTATCATTCCCCCCCCCCCCCACCCCAGAAAGCTTTTATGTCTTTCGCTTACCTTGGTTTTGAATGTTTGCTTACAGAAGAAAGAAAAAAACACACCAAACCCCAACCACCTTCAAAGAAGCATTTTCAAGTGCACTAACACCTTTATTTTTCCAGAATCAATCTTGCACTGTAAAGAGAAGTCCTTCCTCTTGGTGTTTGAAACGCCAAGAGAATGTTTGGTGGGTCTTGGTTGCTCAAAAGGAAGATGTAAATTTAAGGAGACTTCAGAAGGTCTTTAACTTCCTTGTTCTAAGATCACCGTTCTGAATAAGCCACCTAAAATGTCAATAAACGTCAAATATTTGAGTTGTGTAGATGTTTATTCTGTCATCTTGAAAAGTTCTCCTGTGGGGATCTGCATGTTTTCCTTGGTGTTTGGAAAATTTAAACATATTAAGCAAAAGGATTTCCTGCTTCAGAAAGCACTGTCAAAATCTCTGTCAGGCATTCTTCCTCCCAATTTTCTTATTATTTTTCTCACGCTCTCATGTCTCTTTCAACAAGGTCTGCTGGTTTCGTACCGTACGTGCCTATTTCCACCCCCCATTTAACATCGCCCCATCACGCTACTCCTATCTGCCGAACCATTAGCACTCGAGGAAATCAAACAGGAGAATCCCCAAACCTGGCTGATCACAATAAACAGAACCTCCCAACATCTGTTTTGTGGGAAGCCTACAAACCCCAGCCTGAACCACGGCCAAAATTAACTGCTGCACCCAGCGATTTATAATTGAGCGCCGCTCTCCTCCGGAGCGGCAGAACGCGCGGAAAGCGCCGCTGCCGCTCCGCGCTCCCGGGACCCCGCGCCCCTCGGCACCGGCAGCGGCGCCTTCCCCGCGCTGCCCTCCCGGTCCGCCCGCCCCGCCGCCGCTGTCGGAGCCCCCGCCCGTACTCACGGTGCCGGCGCAGCTCCGCGGTCAGAGCGCGGCGGCCGCGCCTCCCATGGCGCGGCGGGGCAGGAGCGCCCCGGGGCCGGGCCGCGCCGGGCCGGGCCGGGCAGACAAAGCGCGGCCAAGGGAGGCTGCCTGCAGCCCCGCCGCCTGTTTGCTCAGCCGTGTGTGTCTGCCCAGGCACTGCCTGGGGGCACGCCGCCGCTCCCGCGCCCGCTCTCCGCCTCACTCCCCTTCGCCTTTTTTTTTTTTTTTTTCCTTCTTTTCCCCTTTGGGTTTTGTTTTTGTTTTTGTAATGCAAACCGCAGCTATTCTCTTGTCCCAACCTTATTGGTTTAAAAGCAACAACTGCAATGAGGCTTGCGCGGTCTGAAGTCAGCCTTCCCGCACGGGCGAAACGCGGCCGGGGCTGCCGCGCTCCGCCGCGGAAGCTGCGCGCCCCTGGCCCCCGGCCGCCCCCTCCGGCCCCTGCCCGGCCGACAGGGCCCCCCTTCCTTGCACCTTCCTCAGCCTCACCCCAGAAAAACTCCTGAAAATCCCTCGGGTTCCTCCTCATTTAGAAAGTCGAATTGCCCATAGATGCGTCCACTCTTTTAAACTGGGTTTAAACTAAAGCCGTCCTAATAGAATAACTGGAATTACACCAACATTATATCAATGAGAGAGGCTAAATAGGGATACTCATAGAGGCTCTTAAGCATACAACCAGCGTGCACGTCTGGACATGCCGTTTTGATTGGATATGTAACAGATTTGTTCTCAAATATCTGAGATTCTTGCAACCTTGTAAAGAAAGGGTCTGCTAAAACTATTTAGCTAGCCTCCTACAATTTAAGGGTATTTATTAAATAAAATATCTGGAACTTTTAAAATGGTTTAAACTACTTAAACCATTAAATATCTGCATGCCTAAAAACAATTGTAAATACAGTCAAATTCGTATTTTAATTATTACTAATCACTTACTAAAGTTTTTAAATTTGAAACTGTATAAAAGCTGTTTCCACAGACCATATAAACGTTTCCAAAGAAGGGAGAGATGGTTGCATAGAGTTAAATTTGTGCATTAAGTAACCTTAGCTTTTACCAATCAATAGGTAATTAAGTAATTTAATTAGTAAGCCATTAAACTGAAATAGGTTTATGAGGCTTTTCTATTACAGAACTTTTAGTTGCTCATAATTTAAAAAGAAAAAAAACTCTTTCAAAAATACATACATTATGTTAAAAAACATTATAACATACATAGTAACTAAATTTGACCAGCATTCTCCAGAGTATTTCCACTATGCAGACAGTATCTTTCACTTCATGTAGCACTAATTTTTCTACAGTTTTTCAGTGCGCATAATCCAAGTATGATGAGGAAAACAGCATAACGATTTGTAATACCAAAAAAGAAGTCTTAACCATGCCAGGTCTAAAGTACTAAATTTTAAAAAACCAAAACAAAACCAAAAATCAACAACCCCCCCCAACTTTATACTGTATAAACAGATTGAAACAGAACTTTTTTTCTCTTTATAAAAACCTGTGGTTATTCACTGCTAATATATCCTTACCTTCAATTAACTAATCTGTGAATGTGAAAGCAATACTTCTAGAGGAGAAATATCTTCTGGCTACTACATCCCAGTAAGTGAGACATTATTTTGTAGCAAGTACATTGGGAATACTTCAGGAAAGCAGATCAGTTTGCAAAGCTACAAGTCAACCTCGAGCCGAAAATGCACCTAGGATTTCATTTTGTTTAGCGGAGAAAAGGGATCTCGGGACAGTCACACACCATATATGGGAACCCAGGTCAAAATAAGCAGCTTTCGATTGGGCCCGTCTGCGTAGCCAGCACAAACACAATCCCATCACTTCTTCAGAGTCACAAACCACATCTCACGCCAAGAAAACTATTTATCGTGTTCTATATTAAACTGTGAAAGAAATACAAGTTACTTATTATGGAGCCACGCAGCTTTATCAGGTAATAGCCACTGAAACCCTGAAGCACAAGGCTATGCAATCATTCTGAACTATGTGCTTTTTTGGAACAGCCACGATCTTCTGGAAAACGCTTACTACTGAATTCTTTACCAGTGTTAATAAGATCATTTTTTAAAAAGTCCTACCCAGTCTGATATAAAGATACATCTTGCTTCACTGACTGTAGGAGCTACATCTATTAAAAGTATAATATCAGGCACACACTTTAACAAAGCAGAAGTTCATTTTTTTTCTAGAATAAATCAAATAATATCATATTGTAGATGTGAGGTACAATCTAACTCTGGAAAATGTAACTCAAAACCCTTTCTCAAAAATAGTGATATTTAAATGATGGTATGGAAATTAAAAGTTATTTAAAAAGAAGACTGACTTCAATGATGCATGTAAATTTTAGAATAAATCTATTTAATTCCATTATTGAAAAGAAAAACCAAAACCAAATAGCACAAATATATGAATAAATTTTAGTATTTTAAATGCAAAGATTACTAAAACAGGTTTATTGTTGTTTAGTTCATAGTCCCTACTTGGAGTTATATCTAAGTAATAACTTCAGAAGTGTGCCCAGTCTTTGTATTTAATTACAGTAAGACAGATCCCCACACACATGTACAGAGCTTGATGATGTGAGAATAAACATGGGATAAATTACACAGAGGCTAAGATGATTAGAAAAAGAGTGTTGACAATGCATTGCAAGAAAAGAATCAGCTTTGAATTTTTAATCTCTTCTGTAGTATGGCATGTAGGCAGTATGGGAACTGAAGACATATAAATGATCTAGATGGGGGATATGAGATAAAGTAGGGTCCTCTGTGTTTATACAGCCATTAAAGAGTGCCTTAAAGTTCTTTATCTGATGTCTGAAGATTGGACTTCAGATCAGTGTATATCATTACCCCATGATAGGGTCTAACCTATGAACTTATCCTACAGCTGATACCATGGACCAGATCCTCATTTGGTTTAAGTGAGTGCAGTTCTTTTTATTTCAATAGGTAATCTAATTATGACAGCTGAGTACTGCACCAATTTGAAACCTACTTAAAAGAGGTTTATTTACTTATCTTTTGGGGTTTGTTCTTCCCAGCAACTACATACCAAATCAGTGCAGGATGGGTTGTTGGTCACTGGCACCCAACATCATTTTCAAACCACAATTGCACTAGCACTGGGCTTGGAACAGAGATTTCAGTGGGATTTGCATATGTTTTCGTCATGCCATAAATTTGTCCTGATTCTGCATTCCCATTAATGCAGCTGGCATCTCAAGAGTCCTAAGAAGTAAAGGACCAGGCCTATTACATAACATCAAATGCACAACAAGCTACTGGGTATATTATTACAACCATTACTCATGCAATATGGTTTTTACTTCATATGCAGTGTCACACACTTGTTTTAGCACAAGTAAAATGGGTCCATCTGGAACACAACATTTACCGGGCGCTTAGGTGCCACAATTACAGATGTTCTGGTAATTAAGAAAAATTAGATGTAAGATGTATATGGAACAGTGGGATGTTAATATGTTTGTCTCCAAGTAGGAAATACTACTGAAATATTTAATATCAGAAATAGGCCTAGGAAGACCATACTTCACTAAAGCAAAAGATGTATCCCATTGCTCCTGAGAGCCACCACCTGGCTCTTCCCATAACAACTGCAGTGCAACGTCAGAACCCTCTGAAGCAGCAATATGCCTCCCTCCTATGCCTCCATACAAGTTTTATCTTACACATAGCAGCTGTTGCCTAGAGACATCCCTGGCTGGAACAGAAGTTTGCAGCATTTGACAGGAGCCCGTATTGTCTCATGCTACTCATGTGAGCAAAAGCAGAAAGACCTTGGTAAATAGAAACAGGAAAAAGCATCAGAAGTCAACCATTTAAAGTGTTCTGTGAAAAAAACTATCAGTGTGCCTAAGAAGAACACTTTAATTATATTCTTTCAAGATATATTGGATAAAATTCATATTGAACTAAGGTCTGTGTGCAATGTGTTATAAGAAAAGGAATGTGCTGTGTTTGTCCTTAGCCAAAACACGTATGAACTGCTGGTCCCAGTTTGCTAGTTTTTCTAGTTTGCATGCAATTGTAGTTGTTTTCAATCCATCACTTCAGTACAAATTACAGAACCATTTAGTATAATTAAAAACAGGAAATAGCAATATTTATTAATCTTAAGTAGATGCTGCTTTAGCTTTTTGTATGAATGCATGACTTACATATGATTCCAAAATAGTTGACAGCTATGACATAAAAAGACGCAGAGACTTCCCATAGAAAGTGTTCCAAGTCTAGTTTGAAAGCCAATACCTTAGTGTATCTCAATTTTTCACTCTTCAAAGTGAAAGTATGCTTGTTTATCAGTAGATTTCTTGCATCTTAAAAGCATTATGTTAAAGTGAGAAAAAATAGTGTGTGTATATAGAAATATTTATTTATTTATTTATTTATTTATTTACAAGGACCAGTAAGTGTAAATTATATATATACTCACTACTCTAAATGCAAAATAAAAAAGTAGTTTCGCAGGGTGAAGGAAAGGTTTCCTAGGTGAACTTAAATTTTAAATGTATCTAATACTATCATTTTGATTTGGGTATTTTTTAACACTCTACATTACTTGTCTCTTCTAGAAATCTCATGAAGGCAATGATTGGCACACAAAAATACTGAAAAGCTTTTGTCTCCAGATCATATGAAGTAGCTGTTCTACCCACAAAAGTGATGGCTTTTCCTTGAAGACCGAGACACCAGGTCTGTGACATCCTGAGGGCAGAGATCTGAGATCTACTCCAGGTTTAAAAGTAATGTAGCTTTTGCATCTACAACAGTCTTCATTTTAGCAATGTCTCAGCCATCAATTTGAACTATAAAAAATTACCTTCTATTTTCCAATAAAGTTCAAAAGTTTTACAGGGGGACCTTTAATACTGTCTGCAGTACCTAAGAATCAGTGGAGTGTTACTTTTATTTGCCTCACAAAAACCTCTGCTCAAAAGATACATAAACATGTAGCTATTTATAAAAGAAGTCCTGCTGAAGACAACAAATATTTGTCTAAAGAAAGTAATTTAAAGAATTACCAGTTGACAAGATAGGGGGTGAAATGAAGGAGTAAATTGCAAGCGGTGAGCTTCCTTAAGAGACAGCTAATTTTTCTAATTGACATTCAGGCTTTTACTCCAGCTCAGCATGGAAACATAACTACCTAAAATTTGAAAATAATCATCCTTCACTGTGATATGTGAATAATAATTTGCTTATAAAAATGAACAAGTGAAATCAAATGCACCACTGATGCTGAGAAGCAGCTTGCTAGCATTCTAAGGGGTGACAGAAGCTATAATCAGTAGTTCCTTGGAAGACTGGGTTGCAGGAAGAGCACACTGAAAATGAGAGATTACCAGTGAGCTGACAAAATAATCAACTCCTGTTGTTCTGTAAAGACTATAAAACACACCATTTCACACACATGCCATTTTTCCATAGTTCATCCTCCCACGACTGCTTAGGCCTTCCTCATCTTTCATTTAGTGCTACCAGAATAAAGGCAGAACTCAGAAACCATTGCAAAATTTTTTTCACAGCAATAACTTACATTTTTGCCAGTGATATAAATATAGTGCACTGTATGACATGAGTCAGTTCAGTAATACTAGACTGTCTTTTTCCCAACTTTTTATCACTAACATGAACAGAACCGGTTTTCTCAGCACCTCTTATAAAGTGAAAAAGATTAAGAGTTCCTCTTTGTTTTTCAACTCTGAAAGTCATACTCAGAATACTTTAGTCTGCTAGAAAAAGATGTTTGTTCTCTAACCACAGAAACAATAGGTTTTTTTGTTGTAAATTCTATTTTGTTATTATTTCTTAAATGCATTTTGTATTTTTTTTCTGGAGTGTTATTCATGTCACTGTTCAACAGTAGATGGAGCAGTGGATCATTACAGTATTTTAGTTATTTGTGCCAATTATTACATAATTTTTCAGCTACTGACATATAAGGTTGCACAAAAAAAACTAAAAATATTATATAGAGAAAATAATTATTGATTAAAGCATTTCAAATTAGAAAGAATATTGAAAGAACAGCAACCCAGGCTCACTTTGACAAATTATTAAGACAAACCTGCATTTATGATTAATATAAGTGACACATAAATACATATTCAAATTACAAACCTTGCATTAGCTGAACACAGTAAATATGTACATTCTTAACTTTGAAACATTCAGTCACACAATTTTTCTTTTGGTGATCTGAATGTCCTCTAAAATATTATAAATTTTCCCCACTGTGGGCCTTGTAAAGAAAAGGACAAAGTAGAAGTCTAAGTTAAAATAATCCCGTGATTTATTTTATACTTGCAATGATGTTTTTTCCCAGAAACTGTTTTTAGGTAATTTAACAGAATAAATTCTTCTAAACTTTACAGTAATTATATCCTGAGCATCATTTGTTCTGCAGAAGCTACATTCTCACCTATATGTAATCACCTAAAATTAAGGATTTAGTCAAAGGTGATCATCCAAACCCTCATCCTCAGGGGAGAGACACTTCCAGTCAATGCAGGGGACCCAATTTTGAGGTGTCACCTCCCTGCAGACACAGATGATGGACTTAAGATACTCTCAGGTTTTGGTGGCTACAGCTGCCCCAAGAATCCAGACTTTGTCGAACCCAACAGTACAATTTCGCTTAGAATCAATTTGGTCTCAATAGTAATTGTATTCACAGAAGTTTCAAAATTGAGCATTCGGCTCTATTTTGAAACTTTGCATAATTACTGACTCAGACTGCCAATATTTGTTGTTACAAATCAAGGCCAGAGGAAAACTTCTCAGATGGCTTCAAAGACCCAGTTCTCATCTCCAAGCCCAGCTCCCTCCCCCGCTTCCTTCCAGCAGCATTAACTTTTTCTCTGCAATCTCACAAAAAGGAAAAAGAATAACCTCTAAAGCTGTTTTAGACTGAAGGTCAGAATTCAAAGGATTGGTAACTTTATCCACGGAGCCTTGCAATCACATTGCTATTGGAAACACACCCAGAAGCACCAGCACTCGAGATGTTTTTATTAAGCAATGTCAATAGGTACGAAATTTGAAGGTTGGTTTGTTGGGGTTTTTTTTCCACAGTGTAAGATTTATCAAGATTTATATTTGCAAGAGATCAAATTGCTCTCTGCCACTGAATTTTAGTTTAACGCTCTCTCAGGTAAGGAAACTGGGCTCTGTGTTAGATGCTAATGAAAACAGCAGCTTTGGTAGCTTTGGTTTGTTTATCTAAATACTTAAAGAGAGGCACCTCTTGCAGCCAAAATGTAAACAAAGCTTAAACTCTTTTAACTGCTTGGATGCTTCCAGGCTACTAATAAGGATTTTTTTTGAATTTTTTTTTTTTTTTTTTTTTTTTTTACATTTATGGCATTATACAGATTTTCTACATATATATCCTGCTTTAAAATCTACCTTTCTGAGGAAATACTTAATTCTTAAACCAATTATTCATAATTATACTTTAAGCCCACAAACACAAGATGACAGATCCCTTTCAAACCTGGGCTCAAGGGGGAAAAAAAAGTCACAGACAACAGGCAGAAATTTTGTCCCTGCAAACCTGTCACTAGAGGGGAGGTTTCGCAAGAGGGAAATAGGTTAAAAAAAAATTCAAGTGAGTTTCACAAGAATTAAGAACAAGCAAAATTGTGATTACCAATATCTAAAAAACTAAATCGTATACCTTGCCCCTCTGTCTTGTACCACATCTGCATGCCCAAAAGAGCAAAGCATTCATATCCACACAAGCTATTCACCTAAGGAAGTTCTGAAAATGCATCTTTAGGGATGCCTTGCCTTGCACAATGCAGGGATCTCCATGCACAACCACCTCCATTAAACAGTATTGCTAAACTAGACCCAGACAAATGAAAATGCATCTTGCACTGGTTGCCAGTTTATGAGCTGAGAGACACAGCATGGGTGCTGCACACTGGGCAGAGGCAGAATGCTTTTCTTGCAGTGGTACTGGAAGAATGCAATATCATAAGGGGAACAGGACACAGAGCTACACACAACAGCAGGCAACTGCATGAAGAACTTGAAGCAAAGTAGAGTAACCTGGTTTTAACTCTTATCATTTGACTTTTAAAGAATTGCAGTGTGTCTGCTATTAGTATAAGGAAAGTGTTGAGTGTAACTCAGAAAAGCTTATTTGTCTTTGGTGAATCTAGGGCCACTGTCATTACAAGCAGGGTATTTTTTGTAACCAGGCTGATTTTTAACAGCTCTTTTGGAAAGCACAGAAGCCTAAATTAGAGACATCTTGGAAAATTCAGTAGCTTTAGTAGCCTGAAAATGCATTCGTTTGAAATATATTCCACCAATGTACTCCAACAGATGACTGGTTATTGAAAAAAAACTAAAATTAAACTTCTGGAGACTGAATGCTGCATGTGATGCCTTATGGTGCCCAGGACACATGGGCTTCATTGCCCTGGCTGAGGACACCTCCTGCTCCACCAAGCCCCAGCGGGCTTTGGCCATAAACTAAGACATCCCTAGCCCCTGCAGCCACTGATGAAGTGCTTACCACCCCTCAAGCTTCTAGAATGAAGGCTACCCCTCCTGAACCTTAATCTGTATCTAGAATAGTTTTGAATTCAGAAATAGTCTCAGGAACAGTGTGGTGGTCTCAGGAACAGTTGAAAATGGGAAATCCAAGGGATGGAGAGTGGCTGCCCCTCAGCTGGCTCTTATTCTTCCAAGAAACCCCAAAAAAGCTGCCACAAAGCCTCAATGATAGCTCTAAAGTGCATTTCTTTTCTCCAATCTCCTTTCTCATAAAATACTATTTTTTTTTTAATGAGAAAACATTCTTAGTATTTTCACCTTCAAAATACTATAAAATATTGTGTATGCATCTCTAAATCCTGAATTAAAACAGAATCAGCATCACAGTAATTGGTCTCAGGCAAATGTGGTATACCAAGCATAGCAGGAGGCTTATACAAATCTTTCTCTACTAGCTGATGAATTACAGGATTTGCCTCTTGTTTTTCTGGTAAGTAAGTAAATAATAGTATATAGTTATCCAGCATGTGTATTAAAGCAGCAACTTTTAGGTCAACTATTTTTTCACATCAATGTAATGTAGGGTTGCCTAAAATTTTTTTACCATCTGATGAATGTGCAGGATGAAATGCATTTGAGCAGGTCCTACATTACAAGGTTACTGTCAACCACTGTTGGGGTCTGCTTCAGCCCAGGCCACTGCCCTGCAGTCCAGTCCAAAGGTGGACTGTGGTACCCATCAGTTGTCCTTCTGACCTCAAGAGGGCTATGTACTGCTGGCTGGAGCCAATCCTCACAGTCCACGTTGCTGCAAACTGGTCTAGTTATCTCATCATGTTTGGATGCACTGAAGACACCAGTTCCTCAAAATTTGAATGGGTAAAATAAAATAAAATTACTTGAAATGAATGGCTGTGAGAAAATAGCTGAAAGTTAATATGCAATAAAAATGTTTCCTATTAATTTAGTAAGAGAAGTGGATTTTAGAGAGCCTGAAAAAGAGGTTTGAAGACTTCTGTTTACATTTGGTTTAGAAACTCATGACTATGAATAAAACCCAAATGAATCACAGAGATTTAAGAGATTGGTTTGAGACACTGATTTGCTAAATCTTTACACTCACCTGAGCTTGCTTGTAACTTTGCAAGACATAAGATTCTCTGGTTTAATAAAACTGTACTACACAGCTTAGGGATACCTACCAAATTTCCAAATTTAGCGCTGTTTAAGGATGTGTAGCTTTTCTCTTGCTAGAAAGATCCATGGATAATACCAATAAATCTTCCATCAAATAGCTGAGAACTAGTAGTAATGCAAAGTATGTGCAATCAGAAATCAGTGATGTCATCTAACAGTCAATAAACATGAAAGTACATGGGCAGACATCAGTGGAAATGTGATAACCTAATATGTAATAAAAATAGCGATAACCAGACTTCATAAGATTTCCACATAGATGTCATGTGCTCAGGGAAGCGACAGTTAATATCCCCTTTAGCATTTGACAATGTGTTTCTTTCCTTCCACCCGAGAACTAATAAGCCACAGCATCCTTCCCTGCCTAATATCAAATGCCATGCTATCCAAATCAACGTCTCTGTAGGGGTGGTTATACTGAAAGAAGTAAATCCAGAAAATTTTCATCACTTGAATTGATCTTGGATTAGCTCCATTATTTGAAAATCCCACATAATGTACTTCTGAAGTGTGCAAATGGATTCACAAAATAGAAATCAAAAAAATGAAAAATAATTGAACTCCTGACTTCCTCCAAGTCTAAAAAACATACATTCTGATTTATCATTTAAAATTTGTTTGGTTTCCTCACCTGCTTGCAATTACAACTCTAACTTCATTAGCTGAATACTGCTAAATGCATTCCAATAATCTTTTCATAACTGAACCCTGAAAGACTGTTTCATTTCTTCACTCTTGATCACCTTATCTGATTATTTCTCCATTTACATAATTCCTTTCTAGCTCCGGAAATTACTTTTCAGAAAACATTCATCACAGAAGTCAACGCATTGTCCAACTCGCCAGTGTCTCGCCCCTAAGCTCGTTACAAATGCCTTCCGAGGAGTTTGTTCTCCCACGCAGGGGTGACTGCCCCATGGCGTGTCAGATGCTTACTTACCTCCTCTTGACTCTGCAGGTAAGAGAAAGGAGTGCGTATATTTATTAGATCATTTCTGGGTTCATTTTCTCATCTTTCTTGATCTGAATCCCTGAAGTAGGAATCACTGATATTCTAAATTATACTGGCAGTGAGGACACTCCTGTGGCACCACAAGCTGGGTGGCTCAAGATTTTGCTCTTGATTTGTTCATGAGCTGCCAGCAACAGCTGATGATGCCCACGTTCACCTTGCATGATTTTCCTGCTCTCACAATTTACTGTTTCATTACTCAATTTACACAGTTTGTCCTTCTTTACATGAGCCTGTTAAAATTTCCTTCTCTGGGGGAATACCCACATGTATTTGCCAAGGGAATTTATTCTCTTAGCTATCCTATAGAATCAAGAAGGTGTTTCTATTTTGTTTGTGACATGTAGGGGATCACTATCTCAGATACTGGTCAATTTGTTATATATTCCTCCTTACCCCTCTAACCATTCCTACACTGCATCTTGCTAGGAAGGGTGTGAGACTCTTGGTCCTGCTGGAGATGTGATTGTTTCTTTTTTGAGTTTGGGGTCTTGGAAGGAATTTTGTTGCTTCACAACTTCAGCAGTTGAGGATCTTTGGGTTAAAGTTTGTGTTATACAGAGAGAAAGCAAAACATTTATTTTCTCAGATCTTTTGCATCCAGCATTCAGTCTATAGGGCAAAGAAGTTAAGATGAACTGACAAAGCCCATGACAGACTAATTGGTGACGGAATTATCTGGCGGAAGATTGCTGCTTGGTTTGACAAGACTTCAAAATATGAAAAGCACTTGGTAGACAGGGAAAGCTGCAGAATATCTACTTTTCATGCCAGTTTTTTTTAAGGGCTATATTGATTCAGAATTATTCTCATTTTACAGGTGTTGTCATTTTTTGACCTGCTGCATCTGTCCTGAGAAAGCCAAGGTGGTACAGCCATTTACTAACAGCTGAAATTAACTCTTTGACTTGAGTTTTGGAGGGGATAGAGACACCATATGATATTTGTTTTCAGACATAACCGGTTCATCTTTCATTCTTTCCCTGAGCTGAATTGACAATCAGAAGCTTTGCTTTGGATTTATGATGTTGAATGAAAGCCCTGTGGATAATAAAATTAACACCATTCATGACTTAATTAATGATAAGCACCATGTGTCCTTTACTAAGCCAGCAGTAACTGGACACAGGACACAGTGGATAGATGGGTTCTGCAGCAAATGCAGAAGCCTTTCCTTTTACCTCCCACACCTTTCTCATATCATCCTGCAGTGTAGCTACAGTCTTCAGAATACAAAGAATTCATTTAACCCAATATTGAGATCAAATTAAGACTCTGGATACGTTACCAGAAAGTTGTTTGATACCTGGTGATGTGATTGACATAAACATCTCCTCTAGAGTGATGCAATCTGTATTTTGGGGGTTTTTATACAAAAGTGGGAGTAAAAATTTTAAATATCTTTTCTAAATGTACAAGCAAGTCTAGTGACTTCACTAAAAAGTAAAGCAAAAAAATATTTCCATTCTAAATAATTGCTGAAACAGTTTTCTTTTGTGATAGCTACTTCATTCATATGTATTTTTTATTTCTGGAGAAAAGTGGAGTTTATGTTAGTAATTAAAAACATGCAAAATTATGTGAACACTTTGTATTTACATTGGTTTTGCTTCATTGCCTGCATATTATTCTGATTGCATAAAAACACCCAGGAAAATTTTCAAAGTGCTTCATAGAGAATACACTATGCAGTTCCTATTAATTTGAATAAGTCACATGGTTATGTTCTCACATTCCAATTTGAAAATTTCCCTCCTGCTTTCCACCATCTAAAATAACTATCTAATTCTGGGTATGCACCGTCTGCATCTCCCACTCTACAATCTATAAATACAGAAGGAACATAGAGTCTTTCCATACAGATACTACAGGATGCTCCATTAGCATTTTATACCCAGAAGAAAAAGTCTCCAGCCTAATGAGAGTTACTCTATTCCTCGTGCTGCCCCTAATCCTCATCTCTAAGGATATTTCCATTAGTATTTTTCTTGAAATGCCCTTTAGATGCATAGAGTATCAGTATCCTGGAAACATCTAAAATAATTAGAAGTACAATTACAAAAAAAAAAAAAAAAAACTAGGATCAAAAGAACCACTAAAACTAGAATAAGAGATAATCAACCTGTAACCCATCAAGTAGTCTGAGAAATTGTGCTTTGACATTCCAGAAGCTAATGACAGCAAGTATAAATGAAAGATTTTTGCATTTGACTATATTTGAACTTTCCCCACAACGTGCCAGGAAGGTCAGCCAGGGTATTTTAGAGCAAGGCTGTGAGTAGAGAGAATTACAGGCTTAGAGTTACTTACAGGGCCTTGCCAGAGATTCCCTCTGTTTTATAGCTCACAGGCTTCAATTTTCACAGTTGCTGCTTCTAACCGGTTTTTTTACATCTCCTGAAAACCAGAATGGGGGAAGGGAGGACATTTTTCCCGACACAGATAACTTCCAGCGATCCAGTGCCCATGGAGCAGAGGAATGAACATGGGCAGCCAGCGGCGGCGCAGCCTGCTCAAAGCAGCGCTTGGAACCAGCCTGAAATCCAGTGGTGGAGCAGCTGCAATGGCTTGGGAGCTTCCGTGTTGGGAAACTCGAAGAGAAGATCATGGGGTGGCTTAAGAGAAGAGAATCAAGTGGCAGGGAAGAAGGAGAGGTTTGCTGATGAGATTGGTGTAGTTCTGGAGAGGGAAGGGTCTGGCTTTTGGGACGCAAGTGGCTCAAAAGGCTTGGAAGTGCTGAGGGTGCAATGGTTTGGGGCTGACACAGACCAACCAGGTACCTCTTACCAACACCCCAGTTTGGGGAGAGGGACACACAGGGGTGGTGTCATCAACAACACCTTTAGGACCAAAAGGCAGCTTGCCTGCACTGGAGACCAGCATGCGTCCAACCATACCATCATCAGTATACAACAGCCCTATCCTAGAGTTTCACAGATGACCACCCAAAGATACATTTGTCTTTAGCCTCTCATCAGCCAAGGACACTTCCGCACATTCTCCACAAGCCATCTTTGTGTTTTCCTAAAGCTTAAAGGAATGTGACATGTGTGAGGTTGGCTGGCTTTCCATCAGACTGGATTGAGATTTCCCAAGAAATTAAAAAGTTATTATTAGGAGACATGCAGCTAGACAGACACATACAAAGAATGTGGTTGCAAAAGCCTTTTTGCTTTAGGAAACCAGGTTATAACAAGAAACTGCCTGATCTCCATTTACAGTTCTGTTCAGCTATTTTAATGAAGTTTTTGATTTTGCTGACAGGGCAACTTCATTTTACACAGAAAGACCGTTCCCCAGAGGGTAAGATCTGTCAGTTGTCACACAAAAGCCTTTCAGTCCCTACCCACAAAAGTAAAACTGCACCTCAAGAAATCAGGTTCATCCTATTGAGCTGCTGAAGGAAGGAAAGCAACACTACAGACAAAAATTGTGCATTGCTTCCTTTCAGGGACCAGCTATGGCTGCAATCAAAAAGTCACTTCTTATTTATATTATAGATTGTTTGAATTTTTTTTCAATCTCAGACCTGGTGCTGTTAACAGCTGGACTATCCTCTCTCATATGTGGGTCAGATTGACTTTCTCCTCTTCACCACATAGCAGCAAGAGTGATGTCAATGAAGAGCATCTTTCTTCACCCATTCTTTCAGTCTACTTTGATGGATACCAAAAAATAAAATCAAAGGCACTATCGCAATGCAGGGAAGGATGAGACCACAAGAAAAGAGCTACAAGCTAACAACAATGGACACCATGTATGAGCTCATGAATAACCTGATTTTCCACCAAGTACGACTTGACAAAGGCTTTGATACATAGCCTGCTGGAATGCCTGAGGCTGTCAGCTTGTTTCAAAGCAAAAGGGAAGACTGCTGGCAACCTCAGAGCCTAAAATGGTGGGAAAAAAGCTTTGTATCAGGGAGATGTGGAGCAAGAATCTTTCACCCTCACTTAATGACCTGATTTCCAGCTAGAGTTATCTGATTTGGGAAAATTATCAATGCTCTGTAGAAAAGGATTCTTTCTGGAAACAAGCAAGTCTCAACTCAGGAATCTTTTCACCTAAACTATCAAAAATATTTTTAAAAGTGTAAAAATAAAAAAAGCTGAAAAGTCTTTGCATGTAGAATGTCCTAAAAAATTTACTATATGGTGCAATTTTCTGAAAACCCATGTTTCCCTCTGGTTTTAACAAGTTTTTCCTTTTTAATATCATTTCCCTCATACAACACATTATTTTTACTACTATCTTAGCTCCTCTTCAGAAACCTGTTTCTAGTAAAATAGTAATGGAAGGGGAAAGCACTAAACAAGCAACAAAGGTGAAAATTTCACACCTCTAAGTAATATCAGTACTTAACTCGGTGTCTTTTAAAAACATTTAAAAATTATATTAATTCAGAACGATATTAAATTGATTCAGTCCTTAATTAATAAAGACAAGTGACTAAAGATTATAACCAACTAGACTCAACCATGTAAATTGCTTTCACGATCAGTGTTAAAGCTCAAAAGTTGAACACAGCTGAAATCAGTAGATTTTAAATATATTGATATCTATGCATTGTTCTATTAATTGTCATCTTTATTAAATGCAAAAGATAAGGGATTTTGAAGAAAGTTAAGTCTTTAGCAAGATGTAAATAAAAAGCCTGCCTACAAGGTTTTCATACCAATGATGAATTCATCACTGAAATTCTATTTTTCCTCATAGATCATGTCTTTGCTCAAGTAAAACTGTCAAAACTTGTATTCAAAGTATTGAGATGTATCAAAAAAGCCCTGCTTCACAATATAAGTTTGTTTTAGGGTTTGTGTAATGCTTCAGACTTTGAAGCTCTTAGAAAGCCCACTTTTTTTCACCTGAAAAAAAAAAAAAAGGTATCATCAGATGTAAAAGGAAGAGAGGAGTATATGGAGAGTTGCAACCACAGTCAGTTTGAAAACACTGAAACTTTCATGCAATATAGGTGTAAAAATTGCATACACCTACCAGTACATCTGGCCTGACTGGATAGCTATAATTTAAGCAGGTGGCTGACAGATGTCATATCTCAAGCATGCCTTTTCATGTTCATTTTTATTTTAATCTCATTTTCATGTCTCAAGTATGCATTTAAAATTATTTGCTAACATATTGTACTGTGTAGTGTACATGATCCTTGAAGGAGATTTCAAAGAAGAGTTCAAAGCTGCCAATTGATATACAGTGGGAAAAATGAAAATAACCACTGACAATTTACCAGCCCCCAACACAGACAAAGATGGGCTGTTCCACAGCTAACTGCAGCAACAAGGTTTCAGAATACAAAATACAGAAATCTTTGCCAAAGGTAAAATGAAGTTTTTGCTGCAACTTGCTGAAAAATATATTAAAATGCTGCTTTTAGGCTGAGAAGATGTAGATGTAGCTCACCCTTTCACTATTCAAGGATTTTCAGATGGTATTCTCATTGTCCTACAGTGTTGCAAAGGTTTTCCTATTTTTAAGCTTCATTCAGAGGTTTGGTTCTGCAGAGGAAGTGCCAGAAACCAAAAATTACCAGTTATGGTACCATCACTTGCTTCATATAAGATCTTGGTACTTTAACCGAAGAAACAACTTCTGTGTAACTACATCCCAATCTTACACATGACTGTATCTATCCAAGTGGGAGATGAGTGGTTATTCTGGAAAATCTGACCTAAATTCTCGGCTGGCAAAAGCAGCATACCAAAAAGCAAACTTAAGTTCTGAATATCATCTGGAAAGTTGTCCTAATGAATGTAATCTCCCTCACAGGAATAAAGCCATTCTATCAAACCCACTAGGGTACACTGAGATTTAATTAACTATCCTGACTTTCAGGAAGAAAGTACCAAATAATAACAACAGGTGACATTGATAAAGTCTTAAGTACAAAATATGACTGTTTTGCCAAATACAAGCAATACTCTTTTGTTTTTATTAACAGATGCATCATGTCTCATTCCTTCAAGATGAGGACTGAAATGCTCTATAGTAATTTGTGTGAACTTTGGGGCACATTTACTTAAATCCTCTAAAATATGCAGTCTTTTTGGCCAGTGAATTTCAAAGTTAATGAAGCAAACATCCTCTTACATGCATAAGTGAGGAAAAAAAGGAAATAAATCTTTCTGTTTGACTCCCATTCAAATCTGAACATGAAACACGAGCACTTTTAAAGCAAGGCAGATTTCTGCAATGTATTAAAAGCATATGCTAAAGCCTACTGCTACTAAAAAGCCTCTTGCTCCTCACTTTATCACTGCACTGCATATGCCACCTCACAGGTGGCCATGAGCTTTTATACAGACACAATTTCTAAATGGGAAAAAAGAAGAATCAACTAAGAGCAATCTTATGATGACTTTGCGATTTATAAAAGAAAGCTCTTTGAAATGCTGCCCTGAGCCACACAGAACTCTAGTTGAATAATTAATTACATATTGACAAGGTTTATAAAAGAAAAGCTCAGCGCCGTATTGACATTTATATCTTCTTCTTAAATTCATTACAAAATACCATTCTGCTTGAAACAATTATTGGTAGCTTACAGTTTTTACCTTCATATGCAAATGCTTATCAAGAAGATATGACAATGTTTTATATGACTTAACAGGTTGCCTAAAATCTAATCTTTATGACTGTGTAATTTATATTACGAGAACATTAGAGTCTTCTATAAACAATTAAGAAATTATTGCATGTACTTAACAACAAGTCACAGTGTGCTGCAAACATTTCTTTAAACTATTCCAATTGTGCTGTACATCTGAATTTTCTGTGCAATTAGGAACCATTAACACACAAAATACAACCAAACTCAAGATTTAAAATGACTGTCCATGAATTTTATTAGGTAGGGTGTAAAAATGAGATGTAACATATAATTGCAAAATATGCAATACTGTCAATGTTCTTTATTTCAAAAGGAGAGAGGATAAATTTTCATATTTCTGTTTTCCTATTACATTTACAATTAATTGAACTAATATGGCATGCACATTTCTGCTACAGCTCTTCTGTTACAGTACTTCAGTTGCACTTAATAAATTGCACCTTCCATGAAAAGAAAAGGTGATGGATTGAAAAATGTTTAGCACAACCATGCATAATTGATAGGTTCCCTAGTGCAAATAAGTGTCTAATAAATAATTAAATTTAATCTCATTATAAGAGTTTTCATAATGGGATAATTTAATTAAATGAAAGCCAAAGGGTTCTTATGGGTTGAAAGATGCTGCTGATGCTATATTTGGCTAATGGTCTGTGGATAGTATAGTGAAGAAGGGTAATTCACATGGGTACATGCATTATTTAATGAATCCCTCTGAGATGGAGGAAAGGACAGATCAATGATAACTTGTCATTTTATCATTGCTTACAATGCACATTTAAACAACCTGGGAAATGTTAAAAACAGGGAGAGAATCTTGCAAGCCTTTGCAGTGCATCAGGCCCTCTCTGCCAGACACACAGCAACATTGCCTTTTGCAATATGCAGTTTCACTCTCATCTAGCATTGTTATTTTTTTCCTTCTTTCAGACCAAAAATAAAAGCAAAGCCTTACAAGCTTCTGTACAGTTAGGGCAAGCCTGCCCCTAAGTGAAAGTTATAATGGATACAGCATGTATATCTGATACTAAAAAATTGATAGCTGTGTCACGTGGGACCCATTAACAAGCTTTTTGAGTGGGCTGAGTTTTGAGCTTTAAGTCTCCAGAAGCACTTAGCTAGGGTAGGATACTAAAACCATACAAGTCTAAGTAGTTAGCTCATTTGCAGGTGATCAGTTATGAATTAATATGAATACTGAAGGTTGTATCTTTACAGATAAGACAGAAGTGTCACCTTGCACACAATAAATGTGAAAGACCCAAAAGCTAAATGGATGAGTTTGCAATCTGAACTTTCACTTTTCAATGACCATATACTCACAAGCATTCTCATTTAGAAACTTTAACCTTCACTGGTAGATCCTGAATAAAATGACCACTGTAGCTCAGCAGGCTTGCAGTTTGTCTGATGGTACCAGACATTTTTATCAGAAAGATAACAATCCCACTTTTAGAAAAACAGAGGGATACAGTTGCCCATGATTTTGCCTTCTGAATCATAAGGATTATGTAACATAATAAATAATAATATAAATAATAATATTTTTATTATTGCATTTATTATCCGTTTTACCTTTGTTAGAACCCTTCTAAATATTTCTGAACATTAAATGTGATTTTTCTTCTAACAGTAACACAGACCTATTACTTACACAAAGAAAACATTTTCTAGTATCAATGAAACAATTTTAATTTTTGTTTGGTGCTGTGCTATGAGTAGAAGTGGCAATGAGCTACACAAAATGATGTTCAAATGTCTCTAGGAGGTATGACTACAGCAGCTCACACTGTCCCACCAAATAGTTAGCATCATATTTGCCAGTTATATGAGGTCCCACAGGAGCTCTTCATCCTTTCCTAATCTTCACCTAAATTATCTTGTCTTAAATTTGCCATCTCTCCAGTCATCTTATTATTAGTTGATTAATAAGTACATTAATCAAAGTACTTTTATGATAGATACTGAAGGTTTTGCACGATGAATATCAATCTCCTATTTCTATTTTTTTATTCTCCCAGACACTTTTCAATCCACATGGAAGTTTAGCAGTAACATATTTCTTGAATTATTTCTTGTGAGAATCTGAATCTTTATTGAAAAATCCAAATACACTGTATCTGTCTGGTTTTTGTTCACCTTCTCAGTGACTCACATGAAGAATGCAGAAACTTCATTTTGTTGCATACATGTTCTCTGAGGGATTTACACTTCCACACTCACTGGTTACCTCATATAAAAATATGTCTCAATGCTTTCAGTATTGTTACTCATGTTTTTTGACCACCCCCTTCTTAAGCAGAACAAATACAATGCCATTTGGCTTTCTTGCTGCTGCTCTGTTATTTGGTTTTGCACCTCCTTCAGCACTGAAAACACAAACAGTTCCTCACTTTGTATAAAAAGTAGGTGTTTAATTTTACACTAACACAAATGAATCATCCATGAGTCATTACAGAGATGTAGTGCCTCTTTCCTTCTCAACTCTTATATTTAGATTGGTAAGTTTAATAGCCTTACTGATTAATGTTTTGTCTTTTACAAAAGGAGTAACTGGAATACAAAAGGTTTTTATTCTAGTGGGGATTTGCAAAAGGATTCTAAGAAAAATTATGACAAAATAATTTTTGTTATTTATAAGATACTCTCTTCCATCTATTTCTTTACAAACAAACAAACAAAAATATACATGTCTTGAGAAAATGAAAGGGGCTGTGTTTTCTGTCTAAGTTGCCCACAATTCAGTAGCTCAATTTCCATGAGTGTTAGATATTCTTGGTATCTATGAAAGAAGTTTCAGAGACAATGTACTGAAATTAAGATTTTTTTTCTATAAATAAACTTCTTCAGGCACAGTTATCTACTTAAATATTCATGTACATTTTATTACAGATTATTCAATTCAAATGGCTGGGAAGTAAGATCTCTGATGATTATAGTCCTTCAAGAACTAATGAAGTTCTCCATCTACTTCTCTAAGGAGATCTGCAGTAAAAGAGACCTCAGTAAACCAAGCTAAAACACACAAGGCATAAAATTTAGAGTTCCCCCGATTTATATAAAATACGGGACAAATGCAGTAGAAATTTTATTTCCTTTTTCAGATTGCATTTCCACCTTATTTATACTCCTGCTGGAGCATAAATTCAATGCCGAAATATTCTGACTGGTATCCAAAGTTTAAGGCATTCAGGGCAGAGGAATTTTGGTTTTTTTAAGAGTGGGACCTTCTATTTTTCTTAAGTTACAAAGTTCATTCTCCCTGCTTCTAGGAACTAGTTTTCTTACCCTAAAACCTCAGCAGACTTCTACACATGATGTTGCAATAGTGACTTACAATCCATGATTTCTATTCATAGAAATCTGCTCCTGCTTGCCCAGCTTGTCTGATAAAATTCCAGTAAGTCATAAAAGGGAAAAAATACTCAAATAAGAAAGTGACATAGAGATATTTTGATGAGAATCTGCCTAAGAAGAAAAATTTCTGTTTAATGGCTTTTTTTTCTTTAAGAAAATTCCTGTCAGCCACCTAAAAGTCCAAACTTTGGCAGTCAGAGTTTTCACACTATACTCCAGTACTTGCAAAATTTATCATTTACATGTGGAAGAACAGTGGCACCATGTACTCTAAAACAGTCAAATCACCACAGTACAGTATGGAAATATTGCAACTGAGCTGCATCAGCAGCTTGTTTTCTAACCTGATTCTACACATCAGCATCTCCTAGTGAGGAGTCAGTACTTGGCACCAGTTGATACCTTGTGAAGCTCTGCTCATTGCACGTCTGCATTACTGAACCTCAAAGTGCAGGAATGAGGAGGCAATGGAAGAAATACATGTGATATGGCCCTTTTAAAGGCAAACCAAAACTAATTTCTAAAACTGCATCTGTACCTAAGTTATTGTGCATTTGGGGCTTTTTTAATTAAGCTGGTATTTATTTTGAAATCTACTTCTGTGAACATAATTTTGCTGTAGAATTATCACTTCAAGAAGAAGTGAATCTTTTTTATGATGACATTGGGATAAACTGTGCAGGACCTATTTAAAATATATAAATTTAACCTGAGAATGACTTTCCAAATAAGTATATATTTTATTATTTCCACAAGTCCCATGAATCAGTATTTTAGCCTAGCTTTTTAAAAAAAAACCCAAGCAATAGCACATGAATTTATACTTTCAATTATTACCTGAAATACAAGAATCACCCCAGAGGTTTTTTCCTTCAGTGTATCAATCCATATCTTGTAAGTTTGTTCACTTAAACATAAATTTAATAGGCCTCTATAATCAAATGAAAACCCACAATTTTACTGCCATTTCTGGACTCCTTCCTTCTGCTGTGAAGTCCTTCCCCAGCCAATTTCCATGACCTCAGTTCTCCATGAGACATACTAGTTGGCATAATGAACAACAAAACTTCAGTTATGCCGGAGAAAAAAATCTACTTAAAATAGGAAAAAACAAAAACACTAATATTTTTCCTGCTTGCAGCATGGGAGGGATTCTCTGGTAAAACTGGTCAAAATCTGTAGAACTTGGATTGCTTACATGTTGCTAAATGAACCCTTCCCAAAGCACTGCAGGGATGGAATCAAACAGAAGTCAAGGAATCTGGTCGAAGAGCAAACTGTCAATCTATCCATACATTGATCCTGTTCATTCAGTAGCTGTTGCCAAATCCAAATGATCATAACTTTTGATATTCAGAAGGACACAGAGATCTGCTCCTTTCCTTCCTCATGCTGTTCTCTCCCTCCATCTAGTACATCTCGCCACAGTATCAGGTGGCAATAAATCTCCTACAAGTCTTCCAAGGATGAGAACAAAATGCTAAATTGCTGTTCATTTCCATAACGACAGAAGTCAAAAGGAAAAGCTGTCTATGTCTACACCTAACCATTGTAAACTGAGTCTTTACAGTAGAAATAACACATTTTGTGGGGGGGAAATCTAGATACCAAGCAAAAAACTATCAAAGAATCTCAAGGAACTCTATGTTTCCTGCCAACAGTTTGTGCTGGAAATGATCTGTTGGATATATTTCATTAAGACATTATGAAAGCCTCAGCTTCACACAACCCAGCTACAAGTTCTCAGCAGCCCTATAAGGACAGAAACATTGGAGCCAAGCATAAGGTTGTAAGAGATGAGCAAGGCTCCAAAAAAAAAATCTTTGAATCTGGTCTTTCCAACACCTTACACAAAGTAATTTCTGGTGTGCTGTAACTGCTGAATGCAAACTTGTTAATACAGTTGGACAGGTCAGTTCTGTATTCTTGAACTACTGGCTAGAAAGTACCAGATTTTCACTTCTTTCTCTAGGCATACACAGGATCTCTTTTTTCAAATGAGAAATGTAAAAAGTAGGATTGATACATAAAATGCTTATGTTTTGTCTATTTTAGCATTTTTTCTTTGAAACAAATATATGACACACCCTTTAATCCCCTTTGAGCATGTCCCCACCCACTCCCTGAAGTCCAGTCTTAATCCAGACACAGGAACAAAACATTCTTGAATGCAAAGTAACAAAGACAGATGATGACAACTTTGAAATACATCCGCAGAAGGCTGAGATTCATTCATTTGCAAAAAAAATTTAAATGTTCATAAAAGCAGATGAACCACTTTTCATAGAATGAATATTTTTGAGACACCTCGTGTTGAAAATTTACTGTGCTAAAAAAGTGCACAGCAAACCAGACAGCAATCAAGGAGCAGATGTCCTTACAAGCTTTATGAAATACTAAGTAGTAGTCAAACAGTATAATCTGGTGAAGATCAGCAAAACAGAAGTTCTCTGAAGATAAACTCATGTTCCCAGTAGCTTTGTACATCTGACTTTCATTTTAAAGTTAAAGATCCCATCAAAAGGGCAGAAAGCGAAAAAGGATGCCAAGGCAGTATGTCCTCCTGAATAGATTAAGTGGGAACAGTAGAAGAGAGGAGACCTGACCTTTGGAGGAACCTTGTGGAATTAATATAAACACCAGATTACTCCTATCATGTGAAGAGGCACTCAAAACTTATGCATGCAACACAGAGCTCTGAGTATCCACAACCTAAATATCCCTGCCAGCCTTTCAGTTCTTCCTAAAATGAACTTCTGGGCACAACACTCACAACTATTCACTGATGTCAGACCAACACTGGTACAGCAGGGAAGGGCATGGTCCTAACAAAACAAAGGAGAGGGCAAAAAAATCTGGAGGACCTAAATGTGCCAGCAGAGCTGTTGAGAGTTGTTTAAAAGCTAAAATGTGGTCTTTATCTCTCAAAATAATATGTGGCTTAGCCAGTGGAATAAATCACACAAAATCTACCGAGTTTAGCAGGTAAAGGAGAACCTAATTGCAGCCTTCCAGTACCTGCAAGAAGGTCATCAAGAAGAAAAAGAGCCAGGCTCTTAACATTGATTGATGCCTGGTGGGGGGATTCAGAACAGCGGGCACAAGGTGAAACTCAAGAGTTTTAGAGTGTATAATAGGAAAATCTTTTTCACCCTGAGGTTAAAACCTTGGAGGTTTTTCAAGATTGGACTAGATAAAGCCCTGAGCCACTTGGTCTGTCTTAATGGATGATCTTGCTTTGAGCAGGAGGATGAATCAGTGACCTCCTGGATTGCCTTCCAAACTGAATTTTATTAACTGTTAAAATAGATAAATGGTTAAACAATTAAATATTAATTACAGAATAATTAATGCATAAAGCAAGAACATGTAGCTCTACTATATTGCTTAGCATTAGCCACGGCATGCTAGGCTTTCAGATTTCCTACACTACTTATTATACAACAAGTGTCTTGATAAAGCCTTACTTAGCATGTATTAAAAGCTCAAAAGAAAATGGTAACAAATCTTAGTCAATAAGCCATAAATTAAATTGTCTCCCAGTAGATCTTGGCATGTTACAGTACATTTCCATTCAGTAGGCCTTGATTGGCAGATTGTAATGATTCATATTACATTAGTAATTCATGAAATAGTACAATATACATAATCCTAAAACTATGTTTAAACATAATGGAGAGAGGCAGCTCCAAGAGGCTGACTGTTCTTCTCCATTCCTCACCTCCAGCTAAAACAAACAGCAGCCCACCCTGTACTTTACTAAAACAGTCCAATAAGTAATGAAACACAGAGCAGATAGTTTCTCCATGACCTCTCTGTCCTTCTAGTTTCACTTTTCCTGATGAGAAAGGAAACAGATGGTACAGGAAAATTATCTGTATCATTTCTGGGCAGGAACAGGATCCTCGCTACCTACTACGGATTTAGGTGGCCACATACCATGTCCTGCAACACAACCTGATGACTGGGAGAAACAAGAGGTGAACTTTTAAAATGCTATGGGTTTCCAGAATCATGTCTGGATAGCTCTGATTAAAACCTTTCCTTAAAGGCCAAAGATTTAACATTGTCAGGCTCCAGCAGTGTCCTTGAATTTGTGTTTGGAGTACAGCTGCAGGCTTACACACGTAACTGAAGCACCTAATACTTGACTTAGTATTGCAGGTTCTCTACAATCCAATATGCTTTTAAAGTCCAGGGATTATATTCAATGCTATATATTTCTGAATGTCTAGGCATGTATTGATACAGATACACACATACACATTAATAGTTGTGTTCATTCTCCCAGGAATTTTTAGTTTCCTGTCAGAGGTTGATTTGCCAGGCCTAGGCAGTCCCACTAGAATCTGGAGAATGTTCAGAAAAATGGTATTTATGACCTATTAAATCAAAATTATGCTGAAAATCTATTTACAACATCATTTTATTTGCATTATCCCTTCTGGTGCAGTGAAATGGTAAGGAAATAGTCCTTTTTTGTAGTTTTTCAATAATGATTTCACAGAAATATTTTCCATTTGCTAGGCAAATTGTGTTACAGGGCTTTCTTAAGTAAAGCACTGTACAGTTCAAATGATAAAATTCTGGTACCATGGGTTGTTATTTATATCAGCAATGTTAAATATGCCATAAAGGTTCAGAAAGGTAGAGAAACATACCTCTGCCATATTATCTATTAAACTTACAAATAATATGAAGGTACAATTTCCTCCATCAGAACAGAAGGCTTGCTGCTGAAGTTAACAAAGAACATCTGGTTTTCATTTGAGGTGCAATGAAGTGTTCATTAAAGTGTCCTTATTGGTCATTTTCAGCCTTTTTCTTTTTCTTTTTTTTTTTTCTTGCTTCACAACAGTTTGTGTCCTAACTCTTTGGTAATTACAACGTGCTACTAAAAATGGTCATTGTTATTGTACCATTTCCTTTTGAAAACTTGCAGGAGAAACATGAAAGAACCAAATGCAGATCTCATCTGATTTCAGTGTAAGAGCAGCTTCCACAGCTCACCTTGTTCATACTTCCTAGGGGTGTTTATTTTCTGCAATTATTCATCTAGGCTTCACTGAACTTGAATACTAATAAATTTTAAGAAGTGAAACAAGAAGCCTTCATGCTGTCTGCAGGGAGGCCTCAGAAAACTCTGCATTGAGAGTTATTAGTATCAGCACCAAAGGTGCTAATTCTTTGTTACTTGTGACAGAAAGCCAGATCAGGTGAAAAACATAGGGAAAAGAAAACAAAACCATTGTACATTTTCCCTGAACACATCAACATCCTTACATGATCAATCTAAAGTAAAAGGGTTTAATAGAAACTAAAAATGCTTTCTTTAGATTTGTGTTGTGGTCCTCTATAAAGTTCTTAAATGCATTTTATAGAAATCTTAGCTTTACAAATTTAACTTTAATAGCTTATAACTAAATTTGGGGGGAAATATAAATTATTTAATTACACAAAAGAATGTGCATTATTTATAGTTACAGTTTAAATTTAAGAAAACTACTTCTATGCTTTAAGCTATATGTCTGTCTCAGTGCTTAAGGTCAAGAAAATTCAGCAACGTGCTAGTACTGCATCCTAAGTAACTTAACCTTAGTATGGTTAACAAAATCACAAGGATTCATAACACTTGACAGGCAAATAAAAAGACAAGACTGCCTCCAAGCACCTACACATGTGGAGTTAAGATTGAAACCTCTCCGAAACACATAGCAAAAATTCACAGGATGTAAATGTGGGCTTTAAACACATATAGGATGCACGTGCTTACTATGTTCTCTGAAACTAAAAGTATTTTACTAGTTACACAGGTTACACAGACGTGGTTCTGCCAGTAGGCACAATAAAAGCATTCTCTGAGTGATGGGGGCTATAAAAACGCTTAAAAGCCTTGCAGCCTGACAGGGAAAGGGTAGCAAGGCAGTTGCAGAAGAAATGGCTTTTCAACTTACTTCCCAGCCTGGCTGGCAGAAGCCTAGAAAGCTTAAGTGTACACGTGTTTTAACTACTAGGTGAACAAGTTCAACAACAAATTTGCAGCTTCCCAATATCAAGCTGATTGATATAAAATGTCAAGCAAAAGTTCAGCCATTTCTAGAATCATAAGAAAGAAAGCAATTCCACACATATTCAAAATAATTCTCATTTTTTAAGTTGAGCAATACATTAGGAATGTGAAATTCATTTCAGGGCAGCAATTACTAACTTAACTATGAATCTCATAAAAAAATAGTTAACCCTGGAAAACAGCAGCTCATGGGAGAGACTTGACAACATATCACATTTTAGCAAGTCAGTCCTATGGACCAATCTGTTCACACTTGGCATGCTTTGAGGAATTCTGAGAGCTGTCTCATAAAATTAGGTCAGGAATGGGATTTATCTTCTTTTAATGATCTTTTCCTTCCCTTCATTCCCTGTCTGGTGTTTACAAAGGACAGAGAAAGAAGCTGATTCAAATGCAGGGAAAGAAGAGTAGCTGAGAGAGAAAATGAGTTCTGTGGCTGAGAAAAGCACGAAGAATAGGCAAACCAGTGAGCAGAGGAAGGAAGAAAGCTAAGGATTAGTAGGACAGGAGATGGAGATGCAGGGCTCTAAGGGGCAATGCAGGACCAGGGGTTGGAAAATGAAAGAACGAGGTGGGAACACCCTGGGAATGAACACTAGAAGCGACCATGAGAAAGAAGAGTGATCAGGAGGATCCACTCAGGAAGAGACATCAGTATTGGCAGAAGGACAGTGCTGAGACTCCTTGCTGGAGTAGACACAACGGGGATGCCCAGGGGAACAACCGCTGCCCTGCCCAGCAGGAGCTGCCCGCAGGTGGCCCGTGGGCAGCCTGGCTCAAGCTCTCTCTGGCCAGCTGGGTGATACAGCTCCACACACTGAGGACAGGCAGGGGGCAACTCTTTGAAAAGCTTTCATAAAAGTAGACTGACATATCCCAACTGTTAAGGAAGAAAAGCAAATGAATGCATGAGGAAGGGATAGGAAGTAATATGGGCATGAGGCTAAAGTAAGAAAGAGCTATTTTTACAAATTCTGGATGTGATCACTAAAGCCAGGATAAGAGGTATTTATTTAGGGTGGAACTATTACCTAGAAAAAAATGTCTTCTGCATGAGAACAAGCTAATTTTATCAATAATTTTGTTAAGTGCAGAAGGAAGATAACCCATTCTAAGAAAATTTTTTCCTTACATGCATGCCACCTCCAGTCTTCCTCTTTGACTTTTGTTTACTTGATTTGACATCACCCTTAATACCCAAAAAATATTACCCAACAGAGACAATCCAGAAAACTCCATTCTTCACAACTCTTTGAAAGCCCTTACCTACAACAACATTCCCATGTTTCTGGAGCATACCACTTACTCTTGGTCTCTTTATGCAGCAAAGATTATTGTGTAATAATTTAGCATTGTTCACTGCAAATACTTTAACTAAGTCAAGAACCCAAAAAATGTCATTGTTAAAGGAGCCCCTGAACAAACTGAGTTTCCTATTTCCTGAAAAATGAAAGCCACAGTAGTTGTGGACACTAAGCACATCAGAGAACCAAGACTGGAATTAAAAAACTATCTCTAAATACCAGCAGTCACATTTCCATGTGACATTTTTAAAATAATAAAGACAATTTAAATGTATTTAAATACATTTAGTTCCTACACATCCTACATAATCCAAATATTTCATTCCTATCTTATATGTGATCTATGGCACAGTACTGTCTGCCGAAACACCCCCCTGTACTACAAACAGAATAATTTGTTTAGCTGTATAATCAGCAGAGAGGCAGCACACAATAAAAGAAAGCATTCCAGCTTTAAAATGAATAAAAATTGATTGTGTCCCTATAAAAACTAAATTGGCAGAGTGTTAATTGCATTTCACATAAACATCTGTAGCAGTCGGTGACTTGTTACTGTGCTGTAATGCAATACAGGACACTTAGGAATAAATGCATCCTCTAGATGAGTTCATAGAGATTTTCTAAAAGCGTCTGATGAGATTGTAAAAATCTGATTAGTCAGAACTGCTAATGACACTTAAAACAAAGGGAAATCTTTAAATAAAATTATTTTGCTTTTCTTTTCTCTTGATAAATTATATGCAAATTACTGTTGATTGAAAAATGCCTGCCTTGAAGGGAAATTCATACTAATGATGGAAAGGTCATCATACAACAAAAGTATTTGCCAAAGAAATCCGCAGGCACTTGAACAATATGCTGGAATAAGAAAAGATAAGCATTTCTCATATTATTTGTTGTTGTTATAATGCATGAGACGCTCTCCAGGGAGGAAAGCAGGCTGGTTTGCTTCCCTGGAGACCTCAAAGTAAAGACTCAGTTCTCCAAAGATGCAAACACGTGTTTAACTGCATGCCACCTCAAAGTCAACCACATTAGGTACATGCAAATGCTTATCTGCAAGAACGTCATCTAAGAAATCTGTGACATAGAACATAATCAAAACCAAAAGTTTATGCCTGAGCTGATGACTAAATAAATAAATAAAGTATAGAAATAACCTGGAAAAAAAAAATGACCTTCCAAGTCTTCCACTAAAATATTCAGTAAAACGGGACTGGTAATATAGCTACATTAAAAAAAAATACTTAAGTTTTAACCATTTCAAATGCAGAATGAGTGATTTCACTATTGGTGTGGTAAAGCTCTACTGTATTGAACATTTATTCCAACAACAGTGATAAAATACAAAAATCAAGTCAAATAAAAACAAAAGTTGAAATTCAAGATTCTCAGTGAAAATTTTTAGAATTTCCTAAATGTCATGTCAGAAAATTGAGCCTAAATTTTAAATTTATTCTAATTATCATCAACTAAAATTATACTTAATATAAAACAACTACAACATCTAAATAAGAAGCTGCAAAGATATGAGAAAGCCACTACTGTATAAGTTGCAGCTATGAAGAAATGGTTTTGGAGCAGATCAAAAATCAAATCTAAGCAATATGTGTAAAAAAGTGTTTATCTTGTTGTGCCATGCAAAGTAATCCTCCCCAGCAGGTGAACCTTGCAAAGAGAAACACAGACATTAAAGTTGAGTAAACATGAGCTATCAGGAATTGCTCAAAGAACTGAGCTTGGTGGATCTAGAAAGAAAATTGAAATTGAGAGGAAGAATGTGATTTATATAATTACTGATTCCTAAAAGTCTCCCACAAAGGCAGTAAATTACCCTCTGTGAAATGGGAATGGAGCAAAATCCACCATCATGTTAGATAAGTGTCCCCCAGCGGTACAATGGCAATTATGATGTTTGATTCTGCTTCAGAGACAGTGATAGATGAAACAACCTGTTGAATTTCTCATCCATGCTTCTATCAAGATTGTTCATTTTACAGTCAGCATATTTAAAATATGATGGTGGTATGTAATGTAGTAAAGAAAAAGTCCATTAAAAGTTTAAAAGGGGTTACTTTATAGATCAATGATAATTAATCTCACATGGGCCTCACCTACATATACATATACATGTACATGTACATACATATACATATATACATATACATACACATATGTATAACAAATGTTCTTTGTATATAAATGGTAAAGCAAGTATTGATAAGATTAAGAATCATCTTGTATTATTTTTAGCATTACCATATAAACTACTGTATCAGCCAAGAATAGACTTTATCCTCCCCGGATTTCTATATCAGAGTAGTCCCATTCCTGATAAGTGTCTCTAAAGAAAACTCTTCTGTAACTCTAAAAATAGTAAGTCCCAGTTTCAAGCACTGATTTTAGTAGAACAAACTCACAAAAATTTAGCAAAATAAATAATCTTCAATCCTTGAATGGAATATAAAGGAGTTCTAAACTCAATAAACATGTTTTCACTTCACTCCCACATGAACTCTATTTTTTCAAATGAACACAGCTTGTGTCTACCTCACAACATACTGTATGTTTCTTGCTCAAATAGATTATAATAATGTGTTGTAAAGCCACTTGGTTTGAACTGTGGCTGATGCAGTACCCTTCAATAAATAAAAAATGAATGGACATATGGAACCACTAGAATCCGCTCTATTCATCCTTTAATGGAGGGTCCTAAATCACAAACCATAAGTTTAGCCTGCTGGTAGCTGCACTGATTATAATGAGACCATTTACTCCTGAGGTTAATGCTTAAGCTGACTCAGATTCTTAAAGCAATCAGATAAGGCTGGCCAAGATGTGGTGGTGCTAGACAGAAGTAGATGTTCAAAGGATTTCCCTGCTAAATAAAAAGGCAAGCAGAAGGTTTTTAGTTGGGCTGCCAAGTAATCCATATTTCCAGGAGAGTCCAGTTTAGTAAAGGTGACATCCCTCAGCTGCTTTGGTATTCAGAAGCAAGGCAGGTCAACCCCATGGAGCACAGGAACACTTCTTTCACTTCTTACTGGGAAACCACACTCCTTCTCTCTTTGATTCTCCCGAGTATGCAATGGACCCCAGGCAGCTTTTTATCCCCAGGGATTTTAGGATGGGGCTTCTATAGTGAAGACGTCTGATCATCTCCAGTTTACAATTTGGAGCCCTGTTGAATGAAATTAACTTAAATATTCACAGTTCAGCCAATTCTACATTCTCACAAGCCTAACTGCAACAGACTCAACTTGGCTGATTCCTCACATACAGGACACATTGCATTTGTGCTCTCCTCCTTCACTGACATTGTCCCAGCTGCAGCATACAGCCAGGAGGAGATGGAGCAACCACTGAAGCCATCTCCCTCAGTAAAGCTCTTCCCTGAAATGTCAGCAAAATATCTCTGAATTTATTTAAATTATTGATTAGAAAGCGAGATAGGAAATACAATGGGTTCCTTCCAATTAATACTGCTGTTTTCTGTGCATTTCTTCTAAAAAAGTAAATTCAGTTAAAGTAATTTTTGTAGTAATAGTTTTGTACATTATAGAATTATCAATTGCATCCATCTTGGTAGGAGAATTCGTTTTTCCAGGATGCATGGGGGGACAATCCCTTGAACTTGTAAGTTTTAGTGCAAAAATGAAATACTAATGCTTTTAGCATATGAATATAAGGAATTGGATATATGCTTATGTTTCTTTCTATGACAAAATAAAAGTTAATATTTTTATACCAGCAACAAAAGGAAGATTACTAGAAAGCAGGTCTAACAAGTATCCTTTCTGAAAAAAGGAAGAGAAGAGAGGAAGAGAGCACCTTCTCCACGCACTAACTGAAGTGTTTTGCTCTGATAAATGCAAAGTATTTTTCAAACTAAGTTATTTAAAATACAATAAAGATACCCTTTTGCCAGATGAAAAATATTTCTACATTTTCTGGTAAAAGATAACTTTTGTCCTTTAAAATCTATTATACAGACAACCTGTAAAATGCCCTTCTGAGATTGAGTGTTGTAGCAGTCTGGTATGACTACTTACTGAAATACTTTCAGTGCATCATAAAATTAAATTATGTGTTCCAGCTCATTGGCTTCTAATTTAGATAAAACAGTAAGATCTGAATTCATAAGGCTGGTTGGTCTGTAAGGGGCCCCAGTAAAGGACTGCATATTAGGCTATTAAGACTTTAATTTTAGCTGGGTTGTAGTTATGTCATGTACTTGAAGCGAAAACATGATTAAACATTTTGAGAAAAAAAATGATCAATGGGATGTTTAAATGAGCATTTATGGGGAAAGCATTTAGACCTGGCATTTATGCAGACCGTAAACAATTTCTAATTACATCCACAATGCCTTCTCTATGAATAGATCGTGCTTTCTTCCTTTTATAGATCAGCATTTAGATAAGAGGGAAAGAATTGGTTAGGGGTTAAATGTAATTTCAAATAAGCATCAGATTCAAACTGAAAGATACAGTTAATTGCTTCTCCTTTGTATGTAACTGAATCATCATCTTCTCCTCTGGAAGGAATAAATCTGAACATATCTCTTCCATGGCAGCAATTTTCCATTTTGTACAACCATTCTCTCATCTCTGTTACATTTTAAATAAGTTCAGTGAGTGAAGAGCCTACCACAGAGAGTTCATTTTTACAGAGTGTTAGTTCAGCTGCAACTTCTCCTGAATGATTTAATACATATAGCTATTATGTAACTCAGATTGTCTTCCTATGTTTTAATTTATTCAGTCATTTCCTTTTTAAAACATGTGCTATAAGGTACAGCAAACCTCCTGGTTGTGATTTTGAAAGCTTTCAATTTATTAGTTATATTTCAGACACTTAAATATTTAGTTATAAAAATGTAAAGATTTAGAACAGTTGGAAACCACTGTTTCCATATTTTACTCCTGTCTTGCAAAGGCTTTTGTCCCAAGGTGAATGTGGTAATGATGTAGATTTGATTTGGATAAGCCCTAGATAAGGTATTTTTTTCCAGAAACATACAGTGAGAAGTTGGTTGGGAAAAAAAGTTACGAGAATATGAGCAAGCCACCAAGGATTAGAGGAAGGAAACTTGGAGCTACATCTCTTCTGGTGTTCAAGTATGAAGTCGTCCAACTCATTAGTTATCTTATTCAACCTTGACATACATTTATATGGAAGACAAGGCTACAAATGACTTTAGCAGGCATGCAAGTTTCTTCCTGAAAGGAATATAGCCAGGAAGAAAATACAGTAGTCAGTTTGGAGCAACTTGCAGGACGAATGTAGTCTCTGTTAGGAGCTTATGTCAAGACATTAATTATTTGTTTCCCCTAATAAACATCCTATTATACTGGTTACTATGTTTAGGCTAGGGATTGACAAGGAGGTCTTGCATAGCAAAGATTTAGCTACTGTCTCATGGTGCTGTAGACCAGATGCTCAAAAAACCTGGTCTCACACAGAGTTGTTTTAATATTTGTGTAGCAGCCAGGCAGGCGAGTTTCCTGTATAAAAAGGACATTTGAACTTTAGGCGTCAACACTAGAAGAATTCATGTTCTTTAATTAGGTCACTGATCCCTCTAAATTTCTATGTCTTGACTAGACATAGAAACATTTTCTGTTTCTCAAGACAGTCAGCCTGTCCCCTCTGGTTCATCTGAAAGAGGATGGTTAAAACTGTCTTCCAGGCACATTCATCTAAATCCCCTAGACATTGTTATCTACATAACACATAGAGTGTTTATAAAGAAGAGCAAATCTTATAAAATAAAATCAATCATGTTGAACATTAATTTTCAGGAACGTGCATAATGAAATGGAGCATGTTGCAAGTGAGAATATGACCCACAAAAATCTGGCTAAGGTGCAATCAGTTTTAACTAAGACTTACAGTTGCAGATGAATCTTAAAAGTCTGTTGGTCTATTAGCACTGGTTAGTATAACAAAAAGGGAAATAAACATTAAAATATATCCAAAATTATTATGATTCTACATCACTTCTGTGTTGACCAGGACCTCTTTTCTTTTGTTTGCTTGTTTTACTTAATTATGAGTAGTCCTGCTATTAGTCACTTTCCAGTGAGTAAACATCAATAAATTTCTTTCTTACTATTAATGCTACCTATTACATTGGTAATTCACTTTCAGGGGCCGCTGTCATACCCACACAAGTACTACACAAGTTCCCACCAAAAAATGTAGGACACAGAAGTCACACAGTGGAGATTACACCTTCCTTCACACTCCCCATCTTACTTCTTCTAGGATCTTAAGTAGCTTACAATTGCTTTCCCAAGATGTGTTATCCAAGTTATCAATTTCATAATCTGACTGTGCAAAAGATCCAAAGTTTCCTTTTAACATATATGTGACCTAAATTTTAAAAAGATACTATTGAATGCTACTTGACATCTAATTTATTTTACTCAGAGGTGTCTCTTCAACAGCGGATGATGCTTAAAGGTTTACTTGGACATACCTATTTTTTATATTTTATATTTACATGAGAAGGAGGTTATAATGTTAAAGGGTATATGTTAAAACTCAATACGTTTTTTCATATTGACTCTTTTTTCAATTCCACAGCAAACAAAAATCCAACTTCACATAAAAAGAAAAACCACCAAGTATTTTTCTGTCACGCAGGCTATGTGTTTGTCATTCTTTGCTTGGCAGCATTTGAATCTGATAGACAGAGGGCAGTGTGAGGGGACAGAGATGCCTAAGTGGAAGAGAGATCCTTCCCCATAAGTGGAAAGTCTGCCTCACAACCTCAGTCAGATTTTAGATAATAGGAAATCCAAGGAGGAGACAGCTACTGAAAACTGAGCTTCATAAATTGCACCAAAGGTCTACTTTTAATCTGATAGAATTCAAAATAATACTCTTTGAAAAGCACAACAGACTAATAGACTAATCCACTACAAACCAATTATCAAGTGCTAGAAACTGCCATATATATAAAGGGAGGAATTTGGGCCATGGAGTTATCTCAAGTAAGCAAAATTGACACTTGCAAAAAAACTGGGAGGCTCATCCCTCTGAAATCAATGATCTCTTGCTAATTTCAACAAGGTCGTAGTTTCTCTTATGATATCTGCATTAGGTTCCAATAATTAAAAATAATTACATATATCTTAATTTACCTAGGAATACACAGTCTGTGATTAGAGCCCTAGGCACCAGCCTAAACAGCATGTATGTTGTTTGTATTATGACAAAGTAACAATAGGTCAATAGAAGAACAGGTCTGCAAAAGCACTGTTTGTTCATAGGACTATCTATAGCAACACTGAAAGTTTCCACTTACACTTAGTTCATACTGAAGATCTTCCCTGTATAACCTGAAAGCTCACAATCAAAAATCACGCAAAATCAAACAGCATGACAAACGATCTGACTAATCTTCACCTTGGCTGGTGTTCAGAAATGTCACCTACCTTAAAAATGAGCCTTGCCATTAGCAGAGTTTCCTTGATAATTTTTTTTCAATCAGATACCCAGAGAAGTGTAAAAGTCCCTTTTACAACTCTCCATCTGGAGATGCAATGTAAACTTTGAAAGGTTTTGTGATTGTAACACTTTGCTTCTGCTGAGATGAAAAGATAATACAGAAAGAATTAAAGCAAGGGATTAGGGATAAATTCTTTAAAAAAACAATTCGTTTTTAAAACAAAATTTGCTTTAATGGATAATTTTTCTTTTATGTAAACTTGAGATCCATTCTCTACTGATGACAGTTACTGTAAGTTACACTTACAGTACTACTGAGAAGTTTTCTAAAGATCTTCCCAGTTTACCTAAAATAAATAACATACATATGTATTTATATAACATAATTATATATGCATGTACCAAACCACATGTTTTATTCAGGTGTGTTTTACAGAAAAAGGCAAGTCACTGGAACAAAAAGTTTAAAATCAACCACTTCATCAAGGATATTGCTGAACTGCAGCTTTACCACAGCTGAAAACAACTGCATTAATATTCAACCTACATATCTCATTTTTCCTTTCGTGAATACTTGTATAAATCTAATTAATGAGAAACTCATCTGTAAGGGTTGAAAAAAAGTTTTTGACATAATGTTATTTCAAAAAAAGCCATCAGTAACACCCTTTTGTAACTTAAGTAGTCTTTTTAAACCTGCTCATTTATTAAGGTCTCTGAGCTGCTTCATAGAGTTTCAACTACCACAACTATTCCAGAAACCACTGAGTTAATCTAATTCTTACCTCTAAAGGATCAAGAAGAGGTGAAACTTCAGGCCTATTACTGTTATTACCATTATTATTTTTGCATATATTAGAAAATAAAGTTATTTTGAAACCTTGCCTATAGGTTCAGCAAATTTAAGACCTTAAAGGAAGTATCTGTAATGGACCCACTATAAGCCCTACATAATGCAAGTTACTTTATAAAACTAGGATTTTACAATTTAACAAATAGCATTTTGTGTTAAGGACATCCCCAGGCTAAAGGCCAACAGAGCAGCAGTTTATTTGATGGAAACCTGACTGCAAGTCAGAAGGGACAATAGAATTTAAACTATTTTTTGGTAATTGTTCTTGAAGTACCTCCTTAACAATTTCTGAATTAATCACGTTACATTTAGTACTCAGTAGCATAAACTGGATGAGGTGAAAAAGGCAGAGGAACTACAAACATTTTATCATCTGTGTCTATATAATTCAGTCTTTGCAACATTCAGCTTCATGTCTCAATCATCAACTCAGTATTGTACTCCTCATCATAACTTATCTCACAATGTGAGCAAGGGTAAGTCCACTGACAAGGTACAGTGTTTCGTCACTGTAATAATAAATTTACTAATTTAGTGATTACTATTCTTCCCTGTAGACAAGGGCAACAAATGGAGTACTTATAAAAACTCTCAATATAAAAGGCAGGGAACTGGAGGCATCCCAGGAAGCAGGGAAAAGCATTGTTTTAATGTTGTGGGTATTGAACTTGTTTTGTGCATTACATAAAGGGAAAATATTTGGGCCCCAGCATTTAGCTGCATTAAATATTTTTTTGTGGTTATCAAATTTTGTAGCCTAGTTTCAGCTTTTAGAAATTGCTAAAAAAGCAGTTTTCTGTTATGTACACTGTACAGGCATAAACATTATCAATTAGATAAATTGACACAAAATTGCTGGTCATTCAAAAGGGAGAGCTTCCCTCAGGAATTGATAAAATTCTATCATGCTCTCAAAAGTCAAGTGTTGTGTTTATGCCATAAGCATTACACAGGAACAGTAGTCTTTCAAAATACAATAATTACTTTGCATTCTTCTTCAAAGAAAAAAAAAAAACAAAACAGAAAAGAGCACACTTAGATCTATTTCCTAACCTAACTAGCCATGGTTTACATCCCACAATCTGCACGCATGTTTTACTGTTTGATTTCTTTTTTGCTTAAATGGGCAGCCACTGTTAATTACTGCAAATTTCTAGGTAAATGCCTGCTTATTTAAAGCTATTTTGTTTGAAGCTTAGGGATGAGAGTGGCCTTGAAAAATTGTTTTCCTCTTGGGAGAAAGGAGTATATCTCAAATCCATTATCAGGGCAGGGAGGAGGCTGCCGTAGGGAGCCTCCTGGTTGGAATGCAGTGCAAGTTTGGCAGACTCAGCAGTGGGTACTGCATGGTGATGGGCGAGTTCAGGAACACAGCACAGCCCCACTCCCTCTGATCATTCAGAAGAGCAGGTGAGACCTGCTGGCAGGATCCCATGGGAGTCGAGGGGTCCAGGAAAGATGGTTCACCCTCAACAACAACCTCCCCAATGCTCTGCCCTTTCCAACATGTAAGAATCTGAGCAGGAAAGGCAAAAGGCCAGCATGGATGAAAAAAACACTCTTGATTCAGCTTAAAAACAAAAATGAAGAACATAGAGGGTGGAGGCAGGAACAGGCTACTCATGAGGCGTATAGAGATACAGCATGAGTGTGTAAGGATAAAGGCAGAAAAGCAGCATCACTGAGCATCTCTGAGAGGTCACAATGATTAGATGAGACTCCTTAAGACTTCAAAAAAGTAATGCAATATCACCAAGAAGAACAAGAAAACTCTGGGAAAAACGCCAGTCAACCTAACATCAGTCTCCAAGAAGATTATGGAACAAAACTTTTCAGAAACCATTTTTAGGCACAGGACAGACAAGAAGATAGAAAGTAATAGGTAGCATGGATTTAACAAGGACGATTTGTACTTAACTGACTTGATTGCTTGCAAGATGAAACAACTGGCTCTGTGGACAAGAGTCTACAGGTCTATCACACAAGCCTATCCTTTCAGACAAATTTGTAGAAGACAAAGCAGGTGGAGAACTGGCTAAACATTTGGGTTTGAACGTTTGTGATCAGCCATGTAAAGGTAGGTGCCAGTGTCATCTTATCAAGCATTGATAATATAGCCCATAATATTTTACAAAGAAGCAGGGAGAGGGGTGGTGTATACTCTGAAAAAGCTGGTGGACTGCAAAGTTTACAAGTTTCCAGCTCTGCCCTCCCACTCTGGTAGGGCAGAGCTGCAGTTCATCAGAGGGACATTGAAAAACTGGAGATATAGGTCCGTAGGAAACTCATGGAGTTCAACAAAGGGCAGTGCCCAGCCATGCCAGGACAGAATACCCCCATGCAACAGTGCAGGCTGGGAGCTGACTGGGTGCAGATTTACAGAAAAGGATGAGAGACCATTTGAACATGAGCTATGAGAAGCGAAGAATATGGGGCTGTATTAGCAAGAGTGCAAGCAGCAAATCATAGAGCATTTACCCCCTTCTATTTGGCACTTAAGAGACTGCATCTGAATTACTGTGTCTAGTTTTGGCCTTCCCAGTATAAGACACTGGAAAGGGCCTGACAGGAGTCTATCAAGATTAGGGGGAGCATTCCTTATGAGAATAGGCTGAGAGAATTGGTTTTGATCTTACTGCTCCTTTTTTTCCTAGTAGGAAGATAAGAAGATGAAGGCTGATTCTTCTTGGAGGTGCGCAATGACAAGGTAAGAGACAATAAACATCAGCTTCAACAATGGAAATTACATACAGGAAGAAAAAAATTCACCATTAGAGTAATGCAGTTTTCAATGTGCTAATCACTAATTCTCAGAGCATCAGTGTAAGATACTTCTACTGGCTGTCAATTTGTTCTTTGGACAAACTGAACACAGTTTATAAGGATATATAAGAATACGTCAATACAAATTTTTCCCTTGTGGTAAATTTGCAATTCTTTATTGTTCCATAATTCCCTCACAATTCCAGAATCCCCCATGAATGAATAGCACACTCTCAGGAGTGTGATACTTTATGCAGCAAGACTGGCATAGCAATAGGTTTCATCCTATAAATGTTTTTTACATGAAGATGAGTCTTTCCTTACAGCTTAATTATTGAACATAAATTATACAGTGAAAGAAATAACTTTCAGTAGGAACATCAAAATATGACAATTGGCTGTGCAACCAAACGTGTTTCTTTTTAACACATCTGATGTAAGGAAGCTATTAATTTTCTAAATGCATGGCCAAACTTCTTTGTAACACCTGACACAGCATTTTGCTAGGGTAATAAAAGAAAGCCTGACAGCTGCAATTTTCCAGAAATATGGATTAAGCCTTTCAATATGCTCTTGGGAAAGTTTTCTCTTTTATAAGCTTCTATAATTTGTTTTAAAATGGCTGATAATTCAGACCCAGAGCTCTGCATCCACTCCAGTTCTAGCTTATTTTTTGTCACAAATATATTTAAGTATTGAGGAAAAAAAAACCATATAATCTCCTTCATATTCTCTCTGGCACTGGTTTTAAAATTATTTTGTTTAAAACTTTCTTCCAGGTATTCATAACACCAAAGATTACAGAAACAAAAATCATGCTGATAGACTTGATTACCACTTCTGCTAAAAAAAACCACTCCAAATTATATTAACTGAAGGGGAACATTGCAGAGAAAGTATCTGGCTTTCTCTTCTGAGAACGAGACGCACTGGTGCCTTGTGCTGTCTGGTGACAGGAACTAAATATATTATCTGAGTTCTCCAAGACATTCCACTTTGAACTTAACATGCCAGTAGTCATGCTACTGGTGAATGGACAGCTGCCGTGAGGAAGGCATTTAATGTTCGAAACAAAGATTAATAGACCAACCACAGTTAAATATAAATTAAATAGGAGAAATACATGTGGCAACTACCTTTATATTTATAATTTAAAAATAATATTCTAAAATTTGCATTGCTTAAAAAACCATCAAGTTACAAGAGAATAGATTCTTGCTGCTATTAAAATTGCATCACGTAGGCCTCTGTTCATGTAGTATCATTTGTACACAGTAGCAACAGCAAGTGACTAAAATTAAGACTACTAACTTTGTCCTACCTTAAAAACAGTTAAAGAAAAAATTTAAAATTTGCTTTATTTTTCCTGGCATTTTCTTAATTTGTCTCTCAGTACCACTTTGCATTAAACTACCCAATATACTAAAAAACTACTAAATCTATTCTATAATTTGGGTTATTGCATAATACTCCTACACTATATTCTGACCAGATGAGAACAAAGCAATGTGAAAGTATGGAATAGTGTCACTCAAAGATGTGCTTAGCATTTAAAAATGTTAATATCTGCTATAGAAAATAATTGCTCTAGCATTTAAGTAGCACCAAAGCATACCTTTTTCATAAACTATATAACAACCATGATAAAAAGTGGGTGCACTTACAAAGAGGAAGAAGTCATACAAAATAATATGCCTTTAGAGAAATTACTGCATTTACAGAATATAGAACAAAGTTCTGGATCAAATTCACAGCTTTAGCTCTGCACACACAGTTCCCATTCCCTTCTTGAGGACAGATAATACAATATTTAAATCTAGACTTCAGATCTTCATCACTTCAAAAACATGGGTCAGTCTCTGTGTGTTTTGTATTTGTCCACTGGAATATGGTTTCTGTGAGCACTTACACAGAGATCTCCATAGGAATATTTTGAGCTTCATCCTTTTGATTACTGAAAGCAAAAGCTTAAAGTAGCTCATTTTTCATGCCTGGCACTCTGCCTTTACTTTCAAAAGGATACATTCAATGCTCAGGACTATACGACAGAGCTTAGTGCAACCTCTATACATAACAGAAGCTTACCACAACTAGCTAAAATTATTTAGACTAATACTATGAGAAGGAAAACATTACTGCTCCATTCTGCAGACAAAGAATAGGCACAGACAAACTACAGAGCACCACAGTCATAGAAGCTTGCAGGACAGCCATGGAGAGGATTAATTTCCCAACATCAGATCGATGTCTTAATGACAAAACCCTCCTTACTACCAGAACATTACATCCAATTACACAGGGAGATCTCAAAGCAGAGAAATTTCATTTCCTCCTTACTGAAGTCTTAGATGTTTAAAAAGTGTCAGCAGAGCAATCATGAAACCTTTAGTAACTAGCCTTTAGTTTAGGCTAACACAAAGATCTTGGATTAAACACATCAGAGGTTACAGTTAATTTAGTCCTCCAATTTTGACAGATTCAGAACCAATGAAAATAACAAAGTTTTAAAAGTCCTTTATGAACAGTAAAATGAAAGGTTGTGGTGGATTTAGAGAATGTCTGTGTCAGAAGCCCAGCTCCTGGACTCCACATGGTCAGCTTGTTTATGATCCCAGTGATGCTTGTTTAGCGTCCCTCCAAGAGCCTCTACAGCTCTGCTAACACCACCATCACACACTTCATCACAGTCATGTTTATTTTTCTTGGCAGACTTACACAGGTCCTGTGTAACAGTTCCTATCACTTAATTTACTCAAATGTTACTTTTATACCTACAAATTACTCACAGAAAACAAATGTTAAAACACAAAACACATTGGGTTTGTCAGCACCACTTGTTTCTGACAATCCTCTTTGACTTATAAATTTAACTCTCTCAATTTCCCAGCAGGGTGCAAGGCTTACAGGAAGAATAATAATGCCCTCTAAATTAGTATCTCACATGGATTTGGTATGAAAGATACTTAAGCATGAAACATTTACCAAGCAACACTGTAAAAAGAAAAAATACTAGACAAGAAGTCCATGACAGTAAATGCCATGTGCAATAAAAAATGTGGCAAGAGTTTGCAATCCTCTCTAAGTAACAGCAGTAACAACAACATAAAATCTCCCACTGAGTTCTTTTGACACAAACTATCCTCAACTGCTCAGCAAAACCAAGAAGGATAGGACTTCTATTTCTAGCAGCTGTCTCCAATGCTGAAGGCCCTGTGAACACTTCACAACGAATAATGTTTTCCTACTTAGCCACTGACAATGAGAAACTAGAGCAGCACAAAACATCAGTGGTTGAATAAGATGAGCTCAGAGAAAAAAAAAAAAGTCCCCAAAAGAGCACTGGCTTTTCAGCAAAGACAGCTGAGATCTGCAGTTTATTATTAGCACCAGCTGACAGTCAATGGGAGCGAAGCCAAACGTGTACCAGTGCTTAAGGAAAGGAATCAGGATGACCTAAACAGCATCAGTGTAAATCTGGCATTAGTGTGAAGTAAGCAAATAGTCAAAATGCTCATCAGCAGAAGCACATAATTGATAACTCTCAAAGTCATGCTAGAAAAATATTTAACATCCATTTTTATTTTCATGGCAGGCTTTAAAAACTGAAGAGCTCAGAGGTACAAATAATTTTTCAGGTATGTGCTGCTATGATCCTCAGGTAACCGAAATAAAGGACTTTTCTGTGCCAGTAAAACATGAGAACAAAGATGAGAAATCAAAGCCTGGGAAAGGCAAGTAAGTGGATGAGTACTTTCAGCTGGAGGTAAAAGGATGGTGCAAATGACATCCTTCTTTTTTTCCCAAACTTAGTTGCCTCACTTCCCATTCAGAGTTATCTTCCACAGCATGTTCTTAGCCACTCCTGGATTACACTACACAGCGCAGTTCCCTCCTTCCTCCCTACCTTTGCTCAGCACAACCTCTTCCTGCACAATACACTGAATGCCATAACATGCAGGTAACAACTCTAACACACAGGAGATCTCTAAAAGGCCCAGAGATTCAAAGGTGCTGGCATGACCCTTCTCACTACATGATGACAAGCAGTCAATACATCTTGGCATTTCAAGTACAGAGGGGTCATCACATGCCACCATCATATTGATCCACACACAGACTGTCTAAATCTTTAATAAAGAAAAGCAATTAATGCTTTCAGAATTTTAAGGTGTTACAACTGCTTTCTTTCTGCTAACACTTCTTTCTCTCTTCCCACTTATATGCCAAAACATTTCATGAGGAGGTCAACATGTGGATAAAATCTTTATTATGCCATTATAATCCAATGGTCATTGGATTAACTCTTCCCTGGAAGAAGCCTAGGAAGAGACAGAAAAGGGATTTGGAGCTGCTACATTGCTAGTGCCCAATAATAGAAGGAGATATATTTAAAATAGAAAGAGCTTCTGTCACCTGCACACCCTCAATTGTAATATGTTGACCAAGCTGGGTACATGATCTTATCAGCTGGTCTCAGATGTACAAATTATGCAAGTACCAGACTAAGGTATGGTTTTAGCACCTTTGCTAGCTGAGGATTCACAACTCATGTGCTAGAGGAATCATGAATGTTAATTAGGATACATTTTTCTTGAACAAAAGGCAACAGAAATGGGAAAGAGGAGGAATAAAGTGGAGAAAGAAGAGCACCAGATAAGAGCAGAACCACACATTTTGCACTCCAACTGACTTGCTTGGGATTTAGCCACAGTGCATAGGAGTGATAATGCAGACTGTCTTTTTGGTCCCAAGCTCTAAGATTTGTCCAGCAACCTTGCAGCAGGCATTGGCTGCAAGTGCCCACTGAAGCCAGGCATGCTAAATTGCCTGGGGCCTCAGTCTCAACAGATCTGACGGGTTACTGATCTTTCTCAACAGGGAAAAAGCCCTGATAAGAGTCAATCTTCAAATGGTTCATCTGGTCAAGCAAAATATAAGAAAAAGTAGTCACAGAATTACTTATTAACAGTATTGAATAATTTAATTTTTCATTTAAAAAATATAGTATTTTAAAATTATAAACTAAGTAATTAAACTCTCAGAATTTGCTTTTAGAACAGATGGGCTTAAAAGTCTAAAATTTAGTCTTCCATCTTATGTTGCTCTAAACTAAACATTCAATTTCTTTAGGCGACAGCTTGCTTTCCTCTTTCCTCTCTCTGTGCCACCTGCTGGAATGGGTCTTTGATCTTCCACTACGTATAAAGGACATATATATTTTTTGAAACTCACAAAGCTACTAATTGACCTTAAAATAATATTACATAAGTAATTGAATGTTTCCCAGCAGCATCTTTTCTTGGTCAGTCAGATGCAGGTTACAAAAGGAAAGCAAAATACAATCCCATATGCAAGTTCTTCTGGAAAGTTATGTTCCCACTCTCCCAAAATCTGTCTATCCCTTTTGTGTCAGACCATAAATCAGAACTATCCACAAACTTTATTGGGAAGGGGAGAAGAAAGTTTTGGAGACAGAGCTCTTAACAAAAAGATTGGATGGTAACAGAAAGAGGGGGTAGGTGGCTGAGGCAGGTGTTTCCTATAACCCTATCTTACAAGCTAAAGAATGCAAAAGAGAGCATAAACTGCATTTCTGCCTGATTAGAGCTAGGATTCAAACTGCTCCTCCAGGAAAGCACCATTCCTCTTGTTTGTCTGGAAGAAGTTGCTCACCTGTAGCCAAGCGAGCGGAACACTTGATCATAAGGGCGAGTGTTCATTCCCCTCTCTGTGCCGGCCCAAGCTCTCTGTCATGGGCAGACATCCCAAAGTACCATCACCAGAGAAGAGAGCAAAGAGGGGGTGGAATCACATCTTCCTGACTTGCAACTGATCCCAGTGCCCCCAGTTTCTGGGGTTTTTTTGGCAAAAATTATTTAAGCTAATTCATCACAAGTTCATACAGAGTTTTAGCTTCCAAGACTTTTTTTTTTTTTTCTGATTAGCTTCAGTGAGAAAGGTTCTGAACATCTGTCGGAGACATTATACAAGCTGAGTGCCACACACTACAGTTAAATACCTGAAACTGGAAACGGGCTCATGTTCAGTAGATTCAAATGCAAGCACAGGAAAACATAGGCCAAAAAATACTCCAGCCCTGAAGAACCATTTGTTATTTTCTCAGATTAATATAAAAACTTAATTAAAAATATGCAAAAAGCCAACATTTAACTGTAGTAACAAAGAAAAATTCAGTCAAGACAAGACCATTGCAGAAATAGTTAAATTAATTATTTGCATGACGCTCACTATCCAAGGAGAGAAGTCTTTGACAGCTCTAAAACAAAATACCAGCAGAAGCTTTGGGAAAGATTAACAAAATGAAGAGACACAAACCAGCCAGATTCAAGAGTTCACCCAAGAGCTCTAAAACAATGGAAGCATGATCAAATCAGCTGCTATAATAAACAAGATAATTGGTAGACACATGGGAATAAGATGTAATGGGGAAGAGAAAGCATGGCTTTGTAAAGAGAAGCCATAACTTCAAGATTACTAGCATTTCTGTAAGGATTATTTGGACAAGGATGATTTGGCTAATGTAGTGTATTTAGATTTCTGAAAAGCTCTCACAAGCCGAAAGCTCTTAAACAATTTTGTCATAAGGTAGAAGATCTGACATTAATTACTATTTAAAGGATGGAACTGAGTAAGTGGGCAGTTTTCACAATGTTACTAGTAGAATTACAAAATGACCTGGACTATTAAACATAAATACCCTGGAAAAGATTACAAACAGCAAGGCTATAAATTTGCTGCATAACTCAGGTCAGCTCAAAGTAAATCTGCCTACAGAAAACTGCTTTTATGGTGACCACACATGACAAGAGCTGGTGAAATTCTGTGTTGATAAATGTAAAGTAAAAGACAACTCAAACTGAGAATGGACAAGGGTAAGTGCTAAATTATCTATTCCTCCCAAGGAAGAGATCTTGCAGTTGTTGCCAGTAATTTTTGAAAACAAGGCCTTAGTGGCCAATGGCAGTCAGAAGGGTGATGTAGTGTTTAAAATTATTAGGAAGGAAACACAGAGTAAAACAGAAAACACCACAAAGCCGGAGTGCTCATATCTTGAATCTCTCACACAAAGCTCAGCAGCAGCCTTAGGAAAAAACAAACCTCTTCAGCTTGAAGAGATACCTTTGTGTCATGAAAACAAGATAATTCTACCAAATCAGGAAAGAGACTGCAGGAAGTGAACAGAGATTGGCAAGTCATTATTTCTCATGTCAGGAAAACTTAACAAACCCAAGTTTTTGCTGCAGTTATTTTGCAGCAAGCACAAAACAGAACCACTTTCTTTGAAAAGGCATAATTAAGTTCTGGAACTTACCATTACAGAGAATCAAAGCACACACATACCCAAAAGCAAATTCATGAAGGACAGCATTTAACAAAATGTTTTGGATGTATCCTCCATCCTCTCAAAAGCAGGATTTGCTCCCTTTCTCCTGCTCTCATTAACTGTCTGCCACCAGTCCCAGAATACCAGGCTAAGTTATGTTGTCTATCCCAGTCTGGTGGCACTTACCTCTTGCTGTTGTCTGCTAGTCCTAGTCTGAGGTTCTTCAAGCTGCCATACAAGACTCTTGTTTTTCTGTCCAGCCCTGAAAGTGTTTGCTTCTGAGCAGTTTTTTCTTTAAGTCTCATTAGTCAGACCAAAATACAGAATCAAATTAATTACACTCATCAGAGGTAATTATTTTATTTAAAAAACTGCAGATGGAGAAGAAATTGCAAAGATGGAGATTCCAAGCTATCAAGAAGTGCATGATACTCTTTGCTCTCGATGATCAAAAGCGGATGCAATACTGGCAAATAAGACAGTCTTCGAGCATCAATAAACAAAACAAGCTAAGAACAGAAAGAGCTGATGTCCAGTGCTGCAAGGATTTGGCACTGTGCTTGTCTTCTGTTTATAGAAAGCATAATGGCAGCATATAGCCCTTACAGGGACCGAGCAGAGGATTTGTGCAGTGTCTGCACTATTGAAACCTGCTTGATGTGCCACTCAGCTTTTACAAAGCCTTGCAAAAAACAGAGAAAAACACAACATAGATCTTGCACCTTCTCCCTCTTCAAAGTATTGTTGCAAAGGACAAAGGTCTGAGGTATTCATCAGCCTATCACTAAATACACCTTGCTTGTCCTCCAAAAAACAAATGCTTCAAACTAGAGTAGAAAAATAGAAGGGGAACAGGGCAACCCTAAATTTAGACTCTTTCTTCAAGAACATATAACTGAAGGTGAAAGCCAGGCATATACGCATTTAACTAGTTGATTCTGAATACTAAGATACTTTTAGATCTTTTAAATTATTTACAGGCCTAAAAGGGTGGTCAAACATGAAAAATATCTCCAACTATTAAGAATAAAAATAAAATAAAAAATAGATCATGCTTACTTTCTAAAAATACCTACAGTACTAAACACACATTCAGCAAGAGCGAATTCCTGAATCTATGAGCACCAAAGCAGTGCTTACTCTAAAAGCTCTCACTCTTGAATCCCCATTCATTTTGCCCAAATGCTACACCTAGACTGTATTTTAAAATTACTCCGCACCATAAGGAAAGTATGAAAGTGTGTCTGAAATTACTTACTCTTATACTTTCTTCTTTTAAAATAGAATGAGAAAAAAGATAAAAACTTTTTTTTTTTTTTCCTCTTCAAGCAATTTCATTCCTTGACTCATGACCACTAACAGCATTTACAGCTCTGTAAATTATAATCAGGATAATCAAATCCTGTGCTTTGGGGTAGGAGCTGACCTCCATAGGAGCCGGGAAGAAATTTTCTCCCATCTGCTACACTACACAGTTGTATAGGTGCATTGTCAGTACAATGGAAAGTCCACCCCATGTGAATGGTGGTGGAAGAATATAAGGCTTTGAATGCCAAAAATGCTGAAATGACAAATTCTATGTGATTGATGAGAAATCCCTATGAAGCTTTCTATTCACTGCCAGACTCTGCTGCTGTGCTGTGCACGGACCACGAGACCTCTGAGTCTACATCTTCCAGGACAGTCTAGACAGTACAGCTACAGCAAGGCAGACAGAAATAGAGAAGAATCTCTTTCCTACCAGGTCTGAATTTAAATTTCTCCTGTTGTAAACAGCTCCTTGACTGACTAATCTTACCCCCAGCAAATATAATTTGATTTTACTGTAGCCATATACGTAAACATAATATGAGAAAATCATGGCATTAACATTATTAACTACTAACAAAATTATATTCCTCAAGTAAAAGCTGGAACCTAACTTAATTTAATCTAATACATTCCATGCACACAGACACACACAGACACACATATATAAACTCACACCAAAATAACATTAATTTAAACATCATGTTTCTGAAATCCACTAATCTGAGGTCAGTATATACAGGATTGAAAGCTGCACTTAAACAGGATTTCTTTGTCATTCTATTTCTTTGTCATTCTATTTCTTTGTCATTTTCTATTACCATAGGACAACAGTAAGAATGAACATTTCAGAGAAATCTGAAACTGCGAGGAACTTATATTTCAATATCCCACATAAAATAATAAACTAAAACTAGGAGATTGTTCTGTATGTAGGAGCAATACTAGTGACAGCCACAGCCCAGCTCAGTACCATAAATATTTAAGTGCCAACTTGAACCTCCCATCTGCTGACATTGCTATCCATACAATTATCAGGACACATGTGAGCTGCACAGCAATGCTCCACGCCAGGAACTACCAAAGATGTCAGAGGGAAAAGAGTGACCAAAATCCTTGTCAAAATACTGCTTTAAGGAAACATAATTCTATTCAGCACAGGTAGAGCAGCTTCACTACTGCCTTAGTGACCCTTCTTACAGACAAGGGTAAGAAGCTTCTGCTGGGAAGCTCCAGCTTACCTACAAGTCAATGTCATGAGGATGAAGCTGAGCGCTGGAGTTGGTCATTAGTGTTGCTAAATACAGGGTTCAACCTATCACATAAATACGCATGGTAAACTTGAGACCAAATTTACAAGAGAATGCCTCTTAAAAATCTGCCAAAATCCATGTGATCACTCCACACTGTCTTTAAGATTCACATTCAAGTAGCCAGACATGAAATACCTGATCTGTTAAAGTTTTCATTTTATTTCTAAATACTCACATTCTCTCTTTCTCCCTAGAAGTATTCATAGCAAATTTTGGGTTTATGGAAGCATCAAAATACTTCTTTGTATCTGTAAGAGTACTTTAGACTAGAAAACCCACTTAAAATTGTATTCATTTCCACATTTATTCAAATGGCACCAGGACAGGGTGTGGAAGGAAACAAGGATAGCATGGAAGTCTTGGCATCTGAATGACTATCCCAGCTTTTGAAGCAGCAACAGAAACACATCATTTTAATTAGAAATTATTATTTTGAGAAAAACCGTGTGTACTTAAAAAAAACATTCAGGTAGTCCACTTAATATTGCATAAATATACTTTGTACTAAAGTTTTTTTATAGAAGTCAAATTCAAAAAACAGTTTAGGTATGTGCATGTATAAGTAAAGCAGCCCTGTGTATGTGTGGGTGTGTAAATCCCATATACCCAGATGCAAACCTTCAATGCATTAAGTAAACTTCAGCTCTATACCTTAGTACTCAATTCTGAGTCTGGTTACCTTCCGGATTGTTAAGTCTTTCTAAATTAGAACAAGCAATTTCTCTTTGTTTTACCTAATATTTGAAAATGGCAAAAAAGTCCCATGGGTCACTGAAAATTATCCCTTCATTCCTGCCGCCTGTTTCAAGTCAGTCAAAACATTCCAGACTTCAAAAGGGGGCTTTGCCTGCTTAGGCCATTTTGGTGTCCTTCTATGGTTGGCCTATGAGGGATTGGTTATTTGGATAAATTAGTTTGTGGAGCCTGCTGGCCTTCTAGAAGACCTCAGTGTCTGACTGCAAATTAGTTCTACCGAACATGCAGAAATCCCTGGGCAGACAAGAAGAAATAAATGGTGATAAAATCTAATACTACAATGTTTGTAATGTGATTTTATTCTCTTCTGTAGCTTGTAAGCAAAGCTAATGTTGAATTAAAAATTTTCAAATATAAAAATGTCTATGAAAGCACAAAATCAGATCAGTATCCGAGTCACAGCAGAGAAGGCTGGATGCCAACTTTAAAGTTAAGCTTCCCGCAGGAATCTTTTACAAGAACAAACAAAAAACCTCCTGGTTTTCCACAGAACCAAGTAGGTATTTACATTACGGATGCACCCCTGCTTCAGCCAGGAAGTCACACAGTTGAATTCAGCTGGAGCTTGGGCTGTGAATAAACTCCTATGCAGTCTTTCAGTGCAAAGTTGTACAACTGCCTAAGGAGAGTTTATCCTTACGGAAGAGAAGTCAGAGAGCCAAAACTAACAAACATGGCTCCTCGAGCGGAACAATGGTCCAGAAAACCTAATAAAAAAGAAAATAAACTTCATTGGAAGTTTGCTTTTTACTGTTAAGGGCTAAGCTACAACTTCATCAAGACTTTCAAGAAGAGACTCCATGCTGAACAGTGGCATACAGTGGCTGGAAAAAGTCAGATGGATTGTGTATTTCTCATATACCCATTTTTACAAGTCATCTAAAAATGCCTCACACTGTAACAAAGCAAAAGTTCCATCCCTGCGAGGAAACAAGGATTTGTAACCAAGGTAAGGGGTGGCATCTGTTGATGGACCCCAACAAAACCCCTGCAAGGTCTTTGTGACCTTGAGGAATATGTCCAACACTACAAGCTGTGGGTAGCAGTACTTCTGTCAGTGCTGCAAGCACTGTTGCCGACAGCACCTTAGGATTTCTGCCACCAATGAGGAAAGGTACTTTGTAAGTGACAACAATTTCTCCGTGGTGTTACTGCAAACACAGATGAATGAAGAGCCTGTAGTGAATAATGTTTTCAAACTGTCCACAAATAGCTTACAATGTTCAGGAGTATTTTCACTAAAATGCTTTGAAAGAAAAAATTCTATCAATAGTAACTGATCAAGTAGTTGCTATAGATGGCCTAGCAGCAGCTCACTTCAATTTGGGGAACTTAAATACATCAGCTAGTTCCGCCCGTTCATTCTTTTTGACACTTACTGAATGTAATAAGTGGGTTTTGTGGCTTGTGTTTCCAATATTCCACCAATTGCAGATAGAGAGGGGAAGGGGAGTGGGAAGGGTGCAGGCGATTACATTTTATAGGCTCAGTTACAGATTGCAATTGCATGGTGCTTGTTGGTTATTGCCTTGCAGAGCTTTCCAAAAAGGAAACGTGTCATGCATTTCTTCAGAACAGGAGGGGAACACAGAGGGGAGAACTTTGCCAGTCTTTGAGAAAAACTAGGCAGCACACGCATGACTTTCACAGTGACCATGCTCTAAGTTTTCAACCAAAGGGAAAATACTTCTATTTTCACCCTTCCTCCTCATAGACTTTGCTCCCTAACGTGACAAACAGGTAATGTGAGTAAGCATGACAAACATGTCATCGATGATGCTGTTCAAATCTGCAGGTCACCAGCCATGCCCTCAGGCACAGCCATGCCACCACCGTGGCAGTAGCCTCTGAAACAGCTCAAGAGTTGTGCTGCTGGATCCTAGCTTGCCTTGAAACAAAATGAACTTTCTAGCCCTTCTGGTAGTGAAGATAACCTTGAAAATGTGAAGAGAGTGTAATCTGATGCCTCAGTAAGACTGCAAGGAGCTTGAAACAAAGACAGAGAGATGTGAACTGCCCCAGCCATCTCTCTCTGGGCCCCATGGACTCAGCATTTCTGTGGTCGTGGAGTCTGGCATTTTTCCAAGATTCCACAGAATCTCGCATGTTTGCTGCAAAATTCATTATTTTGCTGCAGCCAGGTGCTGGATGTTTTTTGGTTTGGGTTTTTATTTTCTCCCTCCCCCTTTCTTGCTGAAACCAGCTATTTGCTTTGTGTCTTTCCACTAACGGAGGTAGGAGGCGAATTTTCGGTGCAAAGTGCCACACTCTGGTATGTGTCATGGGAGAAGTGTCCAGTGAGCAGCAGGGAGGAGAAAGAAGTTGGAAATACGCAACCAGGCTGCCCAGAGTGCTGACTGAAAGCTGAGGTTTGGGGGCTGTGGGAGGAATCAGAAAAAAATTAACTGCTGGAGTGGACCAAGAGCACCTCCTTTTTTGGCACATTGGGTACACACTATTTGGATCTACCTTGACTGCTGAGGGCCTCAGAGTCTTCGCTCTGTTTTCCAGATGGGCAAACTCCATCATCAAAAATACTCGGTGCTGAAAATACTTCTTGGTGTGTAACTTTGCAATGAGAATTTTCAATTATGAGCCTGGACAGGGTAGGAATGAAAATTATTTTATGTTATATAATAACTTAATATTGCTACCAGAAAGAGAGTTATAGAAGAAAAGCCCTCCAAAATATCCCCAGAGGGTATAGTAATTGCTGAAAACGTGACAGTATTTACTTGTGAAAATTTTCTTGTGCTGAGTTTTGCAAATAAATAAACCCCATGCATTAAAAAAAAAAAAAAATCACAGGCAAATCAAATTAAATAAAATACCTGCTGACCTCTACACTGCCTTTTCGAGTTTTATTTTAGAAGTCATCATCAGGGTACCTCTAACCACCTGGGTTATCATGCTGAATCTTATCAGTGTTTGTCATGTTTTTAGGGCTTCTAGAGGGTTTCTAAGGCAACAGATTCATGCCAATGCCAAGTTTGGAACTGGCAGACTTAGCCTATCACAAACACAAGCAAAGATAATTTTGCATATTTTTTTATAAATCAATTTGGTATAAGATGTACTATTACACAGCCCTAGGCTCTTTACAATCAGAATTTCTCTAACACTCAAAATTACATTTTCATCTCAAAAATAATTAAAACAAGAAGTTGTTTTTTTTATTTCTCAAGTATATTTGAACAGTGGGACTTGTTGCAAATGACTGGCAGACAGAAAAGCCCCTTCAGGATAGTGAAGAAAATACTAATTTAAAAAACCCAACCATTTGTTTTAGCTTGATGAAACATGAGTGAACCGTCTTTGATAGGTGCATATATCATTAGCAAACAAGCTTCAAAGTCTCTTTTGGACCCAGAAAGAAAGCAACAGAACTTTGGTGAAATTTTCAGATGTGATAATACACTGATATCCTCTGTCCAGCCAGCCTCAGGTTTGTGTTGTACCTCTTTCTCAAGCACCTAGTAAAGGAAGGGCAGGGGCAGAGGTAATGTTCAAGGTTGCAAGCCCAAGTTTGAAATTCATTTCCTACAGAATGCAAAGCAAACATGTGACAATTAGTACAATTAGAACCATTTCTTGATTAGGAAATGGCTAAAATACTCAGCTGCGTGAGTGTAACAGAAGTGCAGAAGTGAGTTTACTGGGCTTATTATGATAGCCTCTGTACACATCAACATTGACAGTCTGTATTTGCATGTGCAACACCATCCTCTTCCTCAAAAGAGAAATCTTGGCCAAAGACAATGGCAAAGTACTTCCTCATCTACTCTCTCATACTGTTAGCTGACAGCATTTTTCCATTTACCTTTACCTTCTCCTTCTCTTGGCATTTTCTCTGTTGTACATCTAGCTCTGTCTTCCTAAAACATTATCCAGCTTCATTTCTCAGTTCTTGAATAAAGCTCCTCCCTTATCTACATGTACCTGAAGTTGCTTCCACCTCATAGTTTGCACGGGACAGCTGCAAAATTAAATTACCTTTCAATTGGTATGTGTAGGGAAGTTTTCTTCTTTTCCTATGGACTAGCACCAGGTTTTCAAAGTCAGTACATGTTTTTGGGATCTTAAATCCCAAACAGGTTTTGGTTTCTGGTTTCTAATTACAGAGTGCTAATCTATCCCTCACCCTCTCTTTCTTTTTATGCACACACACAGAGCAAAATAAACAATGTTCATGCCACCACCTTTATTTTCACTGAGACTATTTTGCTTTCTGACTACTGCTTTTAGGAAATCTCCCTGCTGGTCAAGTGGCTGATGCAAACACAGCATACTGCCCAGTAATGAATGACTTCAAATGATACCTAATTGATAGATCTGATTCCAGGGTTTAATACCCCAATTTTAACCCTCTCCAATGGCACTGCAATCAGAAGAGTCACACCCTGCCCTGTGTCATGTACCTTTGGGCACCTCAGTCCTCATTTACAGAAGCCTGAGTGCTGGTCAGAGCAGTGAGTCTATTCAGCAGTTACTAGCTTAAATTTTGACAATCCTGATAGCATCAACAACTACCACCCACTTGGGTAATGTGAAAGGAAACTGAGCAGTTGAAGTGTTTTACAGGCTCTCTGGACTAAGTGGTGAAAAGAAGGAATGGAATGAATAACCCCAACAGGAGTGCTGGTGGTGCCAAACCATGAACAAATATTTCCCTTAATACTCCTGTTATGTTAGGCGACAGTTACATTTGTCATTACATACAGCCCAGCACACAATTACCCGGCCCAAACCCTCCACAGCACACAAAGCCCAGGCTATGCCAGGCACAAAGAGAGGAGGTATTGCAGTGGAAGCCACAGAAAATCCTGACAGGATCAGGGAAAGGCTTTTCATGCATGGAGGAAAGCCAATTCCAAATAGAACGAGGAGCTTGGGTGGTGCTGAAAGCTCTGGCGCTGCAACTGCAAACAGGACCATCCCTGTTTAGTGCCTGTTGGTAACCATGGCCACCCTTTCCCTAAGAGTTAACTGGTCCTGTCCACACATGGTGGTAGCAGTGATGGATAAATACCCAAACATACACATAGAGACAAGACTGGAACAAATGAACATCGGAAAATAATCAAAGCCATATTGCTTCAGACAGCAAAAACTACACTATACATGAAGTGTAACAAAAACACGCAACACAACAGGCTTATTATCAAGGGCTTTGGTTTTGTCTACTCAGTTCCTACATTAAATGGAATCATCAGGGAAACTGGATATAGAAACACAAAATACAAAGGGAAGAGTGAGAGAGAATATACTACTGTCAAATGTAGAAAATAAATACATCAGGAAAAAATGCAGGAAATAAATCTAATTAAATTTACTAAATAGCTTTTGGACTTATTTTACAACTGGTAAAAATAAGGTAATCTCGATACGGACACTTTCTGTGTAACAATTCAGAATAAAAACATATATGTAGCATTTTGAATTTCACCGAGTACCAAGAATGATGTCACAAATTAAACTGATGAATCCAAAACACACAACTAATCATTTGACCATGCATGAAACATTCTTAATTGTGCCTGACAGTTTGCAAAATTTCTTATTATTGTGACTCTACAAACAGGCATCTACAACAAGCAGCAATGCTACTACATTTTTTTGCCACTGTTCTTAAGACTTTGCAGCTAGGAGTTGCACTCACTTGTCCCAGAAGCAGGATTTGCATATATTCACACAGACAAAGAGAAATACCTTCAAATAATGGGAAAAAAACTCTCTAACAGATACAATTGTTAACAACATAAACACAGCAGGCCAAATATTTCTTAGAGAAAGAAAGAATATTTCATAATATGAATTGCTGAAGACAAATACTTTTAAAGCCATACTTAATTTTCTGTAGTTTTAGCATAAGCCTCCATCTCTCAACTAATTTCATCATTCCCTGCTTCTTCCAACCATTAAAAGGGCATGTAGCTCTCTAAGACTTTAATTCACTTGGTTGCCACAAAAATAATTGCCACTTTAAAAGCCACAACTTTTTTCCTCAGGACTGACAAGTTGTTTACTTACAGACTTCCCATTTATTCCCTCGGGGTCTTCCATTGAAGATTTCTCCTTCCAAATTATATACGGGCTATTAGTTACAGGGAGGTTCAGACAGTCCTAGCACACACACACCTGTGGAAAAGACAGCACCACATCGTCGGATTAATTTGTTGGCATGAAACTAGGAGCTGATCTTCACTTCTGCAACTTTCCAGCAACTAACAAGTATTCACAAGTTGGGAGCAGTTGTCTTTGAAGAATTGAATCAGTCTTGAAAATAAACACACAGCTGAGCTGTTTATTGCGAATCCATGCAAGCCAAAAGCAGGCAGCGAGAGCCCCGTTGTGCTCACTGTCTGCAGAAGAATAAAAGGCAGCCAGGAGCGCTTCCACCACCATTATTTCTGTGCCAACAACACATCTCTTCTTCTTTTCTTTCTTTTTTACTTTTTTTTTCACCTTTAGGAAGCTCAGTCTTCCCCGATATCTATCAATGTCAATAGTACTTTAATGCTAAGAGGAAATAATAACAAAGCAACATGATTGTAGACAGAGCCAGGATAAAAAAGAAAATCCACAAAGTTTTCAAACGTTGCCCTCAAGCTAAGGATATTTTTGTACTTAATCTCTTCAAGTTTACATTAGGTCACAGTCTTAGGCCTCATAAATTATAAATATGGGATGTTTTGTGTTCTCTCACCTTCGGAAAGAGTGTTCTTTGATGTTTAAAGTAACAGTGAAGTACTGAGATGAAACAATAAAGGCTTACCCTACCAAACAGATATCAATCCAAAATATGGTTTCCCTCCTCCTTTAGAATAAAATGCTGTAAACCCATTAAAATTCAGAATTATTCTTGGTGTAATTTAAACAAACCCAGCTAAAACCCTCATCAGAAAAACTGGTGCTTTGCTTTTAAATACATGGGAAAAATGCTGTCAACAAAAAATAAAAATTAAAATCTGATTTTTTTTAAGTGGGTGTACATAGATACACACACACACACACACACACATATTATATACACAAAAATGTGAATAGCACTTTGCTCCTCTGTGACAGTTGATGATATGGTCTGAAGATATTAAATTTGTCCTAAAACCCCTCTGCATATGAAATACATATAATTTAGGATCAGGACTCAAAATCTTATTCTTTATCTTTCTACCTGAATAAGATCCTAGCAAGAAAGTAAAAAACTCCCTCCAAACCCATTTTTTGGACACTACTCCTTACATACATTTGGCTACTTCTATAAAATCTAAGCATTAAGAAAGTGTTAACAGGTCCACTCCACACCCTAAGGAAGATGCTAATATGAACCATGCTTCTGCAATGCATCCACTCCCTTCTTTCTGGTTTACAATTGAGAGATCAAATCCAGTCCTGCTCCTGCTGAGAACAATGGCCAATCTGCAATATTTCTGTGAAATCAGGGTTTGGTGCTTATATTTGTTCTGACACCAGATTATAAATTAGAAAACTATTTATGGCTTTAAAAAGTGACAATTAAAGTCAGGGAGGGAAAGGAAAAGATTTTTTTACAAACTTAAAAAAAAACCCCAAAACAAAAACCAAAACCAGAGAAGAAAACAGCCCTCTGACAATGCCCCACTCCTAAGCAATGACTGACATCTGTTTCAAAAACTCTTTTATTTCAAAATTCAATAAATGGAAAAACCGCAGCAAACCGAAAGTCTGCCACTTCAGCGAGGGAATAAAATGGAGCCTTTTCTAATGGAAAAATATTCAAAAGTCAATTGATGTAATGCTGGTGTGGATGACCTGATGGATTTTCAGATCAGCAGTGCTCTCTTTACTAATGGAAAGAAAACTTTACAAAGACTGGTGATTTTCTCTTGAAGCCCAGAAGGAAAAAGCATATATGCTTTAGTCTATATTATAGTACAGCCGTAATTAGGCGACCTAACTTGCAGGAGCTGCTGTGGCAAATATTTTCTCTCTCTGGGAAGGATTCCTATGACACACCAGTTTTAAAAGGGCCTACTCTTGTAATTTCTGCTCTGACATATGCTGCACTTCATGTCACTGCAAAAGAGGTTTACAAAAAGCTCCTACATATGTGGGCACCCACCCACTGCTAGGGGCAAAGACTTGTCTTGCTCAGAAGACACCAGAGACCTCTGGCAGCAGAATCAAGTCACAGTAACATGAGGGCTTAGATTTTAATACAGAACAGCTGATCCACAATTAAGTAATAATAATTAAGTAATTTTAATTTTGAAAAATTCAACTTTTAAATAAAAGCAACTTAATTATCCTGATTCTAATTGTCATCTTAGGTTATTTTTATCTTTTAATAAAGCTTTACAAAAACTAATTTAATTCCCTTGACTTGTTAACGTATCAAAAATATATCCAAATTACACAGTATCTATTACAGAGAAGCTGTTATATGCAAAATGTGCCGTCGAATATGAGTAGGAAAAAAATTCAATTTATTGAAAAAGACAAGATCTAAATCGAAGGGAAGTAATGAAAGCACATATCCTGTTTTATTTTTCTCTACTTCTTTGGAAGTAATTTTCTTTGTAAAATATTATCACCATTAAATACACAACAGTACTAAGAGTCCCACCAGCTAAAGAAGTACTGTTGTACCAGGGATGATGACCTCTTTCCAAGTAGCTATTACCATTTAAAAGGGAATAAAAAAGCCCACAGAGAAGCACAGAAAGTGGTTTATGGGGGATTTTTATTCCCTCCTTTCTGAAACGTTAGCCAACACCACGCAATTCTCCCCACACACGCGGATCTCAACACGCGCCTTTGCCGCCAGGCACAGGGCGGCTGCCAGCCCCTCCCAGCCACGCTGTGGAGGTGGCAGGAGCTTTAACCAGCTTCTGGTCATGGAAGTGCTGTCCCCCTGTCCCCATCTGAGCACCCACCTGAAAACCTGGCAAGAGGCAGGGGCAGATCACCTGGGAAGCAGATGTTAAACACAGTAACTGAGAAATAATCTCTTAGGGCTGGGAGGTACCAGTGGAGGGTGACCACGTGCAGAGACGAGTACCAAACACAAGGGTGACCAAAAAGTAACGGGCCACGGCTGACCCCTGGCACCTAGACACCTACACTTAAGGACAAGGAACCTGATTCTTTATGCTTGCCAAGCGTTTCTTCATACAAGCTGTGCATTTCCCATGCAAGAGCTCCACTGCCACTAATCCACATCTTGGAGCTGTCCCAGGGCTGCTGGAACATACCTTCAGCTGCACTGGGCCCCTGAGAAAACTCACAGTGATCAGAAACAGCACCAACACAACAATACCTTGGGCTACCTTAGCCCTTCCATCACCAAGGAGAAGGAATTAAAGTTTTCATCCTGTTCCTGCGCCACCAGCAAAATCAATCCTGTCTTACAACCTCCCAGCTGATTATGCCATTGCAAAGTCTCCAAGATAAGGTCATTTTAAGTGCCATCAGTGGTTTCTGCCTTGCTCTTATTTTCTTATGTTTTCTCAGGAACTGATGGGATTTTTCCAGTAACACTTAGAAAAAAAAATATACACGTTTGTTAGAAGAAAAAAAAACCCAAAAAGCCACATGTGCTTTACCTTTTGGTAGAGAAAATTTTAAAAAAGTTTATGAAGCTGGGTGAAACGGCCTTTTTTTACCCTGTAGATGATAGCATGTTGTATTTTACAGTTAATGTGAGGAAACTCAATAATTTTGATTTTAGGTGCTATATTTGGTAAATTTCCTTTTTAGCACTTTCTAAAGACTCACTGCATTCACTCCATTCCCAGGTAGGTCTCTTGTCCCCCAAACCCACTTCCTTTTAGGGTGTTAAATTTGGCAGATAACCTGAGTAGCATTTAGAAAACAATTATTTCCAAATGCTGGGAAAGAAACTTGCCAAGTGTAACAGCTGAAAACCAAAAAGAAAGGGGGAAAAAAAAAAGAGGAAGGAAATAAAATGCAAGAGGGAAAGGTATTTTTTAAAAATGAAATTTGGTAGGGACCTTTCAGCAGCTTTATAAACAATTAACTCCAGGGTTGTGACTGAAGACCACCTCTGATTCAGCCTGGAATGCCTGCAGATGCAATACAGCATCTTGCCTTCCAGTGAGCCTCAGGGACTCCAGCAAAACAGATAGGTGCCCAGATGTGTGGGACTTACCATGCACATCTGCTGGAAGGCATCCCACACCCACTGCAGCGCTGACACTGAGCAGACAGACTCTGGGGGCGTGCAAACCCCCAGATCACTCTGTGGCCATGCGGCATGTAGGTGACACACTGAACAACACCACAGGGGGTAGCTCACTATTTCTGCACCCCAATAAACATCCATGTTCATCTCAACAGACCTTTTTTCCCACTACCATCAAGCAGAAATGCATGGAGTGTCAGGACTTGTGGCTGAATTAGACCTGTGGGAGAGGGGGCCGGAAGTTTTCAGTGTTATTGGTAAGCTCCTTTATATAAAATAGAACAAGCACACTGGTGTCCTGGACAGGCATGTTTAAAACCCATGGCTCTTACACTCACTGCCAAGTCGAGGTCTAGCACCAAATTAATCTCATTTTTTATAAGTAAATAATATAAATTTAGTATAATGAATTTTGTTTCGCTAGCTAGGTAATCTCTTTTAACTTTCTTTTAAGGATTAAAAGTATGGTATTTCCCTAACATTTTTAACTTCACTGAGAAGTTAAATTTCTGGTAAGGAAACATGAGGTCTCATCTTCCTACACAGGAATCTCACTGGGTGTTGGACCAGAATAACCACGAAGACTCAAAAGCAAAAGGAAGCAAGAAAGAAGGTAGAAATAAAGCACTATGAACACAAAAAATACATCACAGGCAAATGATATCAGTGACAGTCTCAGAAACACACCTGTGCTACTTTCTGAATGCTGATTACATTTATAAAATTGCTATCACAGAGTAAGCCTAAGTATGTCTTGCAGGAACTACTCAACAACAGAGTTTGTGCCCCATTTCTTCCATATACCATTAAACTGAACATAAAAAAGGTGTTGAGAAAACAAGGGCCACGATACTGGTTGAAACCAACAATCCTCTTGGTGCTGTTTCCAGCAACAGCCATCACTGGACAGAAGAGCAAGAACAGAAAAAGCATATGCCATTTTCATGGCATTTTCCCAGTTTCCTGCTATTTCAGCTCAGAGGATTTCCTGAGACAGATGGAGTTCATCTGTGTAGCAATCCTCACTACAACTCTCTGAAGTACTTGTCTATTCTCCTCCTGAAACCTATGTAATTTTTTTGTTGTTGTTGTTGTTGTTCCTGGCAGTTGAACATTCATTTTTGGAGGAATTACTGAGAACTGAACAAATTTTCTTGGAATTATCTTAGATGCCAAGACCCCACTTCTGAAAGGGTCAGCCCAGTGCCATCAGTTTCCATGTACAGCTACAACCATTTAAACTGAGGTTTAGCAGTTCACATCTATATCTGCAGAATTTCAGTTGTCATTTTATTGTCTACTGACTTGTCTCATTTCTTCACCACTCTCCTTGCTATTCACCTCAAGTGGCAGAAACCTACAAAAATGATTCTGCCTGATTAGCACACTTATTGAGACCTTTGGAGAGTGCAGTGAGGATAACAGAAAAGTCCTACCTAAAGAAACAAAGGCAAAAGATATTGGCATATTTTTATGGAAATCTCCTGGTTGCTAATTTCAGCAAGCTCAGAAGAGCTCTCTGGTCTCACAGCATTGGAAGAGATGGTCAAATACAAAGAAAACTCTCCTGAGCTGGAGATAGAAGCCTGACAATGTACTGTTCAGAATTTAGAAGGGCGGTAAGACTGGAAAACTGGAAAAAAATGAAGTAAATAATTTGCCATTGCTTTTACAGGATCTAAACCTGAAATATAACTGCTTCAAAAACTGTATTGAAGTCTTTGAGTTGCTTCCCACATCAAATGGTCAGGAATGATTTTGAATAGGAATAAGGACCTGGTATGTGTTTCAGGTATGAAACCTGGTGCCTGCAATGGGCAGATTTCTAAATTCAATCTCCCTCACAAGCAGCCAACAGGGAGCCTCAGTCAGGAAGCTCCACAAAAGGCTAAAGTGGGAGACACATACAAAAATTTAAAGCAATAATGTTATTCTAAAAGGAGAGCTCTCCAAACATAGCAAAAGATCATATTTTTCATTGAATACTAAATGCACACAAAAGCCAAGCTGTAGAACAATGCTAAAATTATACTGGTTACTTGCTTGCCAGAATTTCTTTTCTAAATTACTTATAAAATTAATAATACATTTAATCTACGCAGTAGGATCAACTTTATTTGTATCTGAAATGTAGGTTGAAACTGATCAGCAGAAAAACACACTAACACTTTAGGACAGGAAATAAAGAATATTCTTAAGGTGAAAACATAAAAATTCTGCTTTTTAAAATCAATAAAATTACATTTAACAAGGTGAACTTTGTCTCGAATAAGGATTAAACAGCTCTTCCCTTAACATTCCATAGGATCTTTATCATCAAAAAGTTAGAATTTCCCTGGTTTTATTTATGTATCATTAAAAAAGAACAAAACCAGAATGCAACAGCCAATTCCTTTGTCATCACGTCTTTGAGCAATAAATCTGTTTTCTGCTTTCTATGTGTCAAACAGACTACAAAAGGTGGGGGGGGGTGAACAGATTAACACTTTTAGGTTAAGTGTCATGGTTAATAAAGAATATGAACTATGTACAAGAAAATTGTTGAGCTACGAATCATAACTTGCAACTGGAATACTTACCTAGCTCAGGAAAGAAGTGTAAGACACTTTACAAACAAAGCTTTCTTTCAACCCGTGTGGTTCTGTACAATGTAGTAATTATATACGTGCTTTAAGAAGCCTTTCTACACCTATTATAAATTTAGATTAAAGGTAGGGCATTACTTATTATTTTACATGTGCTTTTAAAGTAGTTTGTAAAATATATGCAGTCTATAAAAGTTTGTGGTCTAACAACAAGCAACTTGTCCTGCTTCTGCATAATTCAGTGCAAACAGGTAAAAGTCTGCTAGTTATAATTAATACAGATCACATGTAGAGGTTTTCAGGTTTACACGGAGCAATTAAAGTAATTTTCCTCTAGGTGGAATGTCTCAGTTTTCTAAATTTTTAAAGTTTTAATTATTTTTTCAATAAATCAGATACATTTGAAGTTGTAACAACCTTCATTAAAACCTAGGCTTCCCCCAAGCTGGTAAGAGCATTCAAGTATACCAGCAATATTTTCAATAGTGGGTGCCACAGCATCCCTGAGAGCAGAAAAATCCACCCAGACAGATGGGTTATAGAAAGCATGGTTGCAAGAGAGTCACCCTGGCTGTAGAAAGCTAATGTTCAACCAGGAAACACAGGGGCCAAAGTCTTGGCATCTCCTGGAGAGGGGGACCCAAGTGCTGGGTGAGGGCCAGCTGAGGTCCCACGCTCTCTGAGAATCACCCAGCTGCCTCTGGACCCCGCTGGGAGCTGTGTAGTTGCCCCTGTGTGGCTCAGAGCCATGTCTCTGGTGTCTCCATGGGAGTGCCACTTGCAGATCTCACAACAGATCAACCACCAAACTCAATGCGCACAGCAGTGACCTTTCTCACACCTCCAGCAGTAAGGCTAAGGATGCTGCTCTCCTCTTTACAATAACAAAACTTCCCTGTCTCTTGAGGTCAACCAAAATTTTCACTGACAAGTCACAGCAATCACACACCACAAGGAGCATCTTATTTTCTGTCTTTACAACAGATCAACAGCTACAAATCATCCTGCTTCTCTTCATGCAGTAGAGGCACCTGCTTGAAATTGAGATGAGCTTCTCTAGTAGGTGCAAGTAGTCTGTTTTCTTCATTTCGACTAATTTCTGAGAATGGGATCTTTTTCAACCTCTGTTAAATCCAAATGAAAGAAGATAAATGGTCCTAATACTGAGAAAACCAGAAGGCTGTATCAGTGAAGTGTCAAATCTGTCAGTGTGAGATTCAATGGGATATTTAAAGGCACCACAGCAGCCTAAGCATCTACAGCCATTTACACCTCCTTGTCTATTTGTTTATACTGCAAGTACTCTTGTGAATTACAGTAAAGGTCCAGCTACACCTTTAGCCACCTAAATACCCCTGGAAGCCTGGCCCAGGGTGACCAGAAATACCCACAATTCACTAAATGAAAACTAGTTTTAAGGCAGAAGTGATACTGGTTTTACCTAACAATGATGCCAACCTTCCTTCGGGTTTCTGTTCGACATCCTCAAGCTCTTGCCTCTCAGGAGTAATCCCAGGGAAGGCACTGCCCAGCTCCCTGTGGGATCATCCCTGCTGTCAGTGGGTCAAGCAAGGAGGCACTGGTTGGGACCTCTCCCTCTTTTCCAGCCAGCAGTCATTGCTTATGAAATTAAACCTCACCAACAAATTGTTGACAAATTTGGACAATTAGCATTGGAATATTACAGGGGAGAAGAAGAAAATTATTGTAGAAGTATTTACAGGATGCCCAATTCCTTGCAAAACAGTGCTAAAACACTTTTGGTTTTCAATGCTGTTCTGCTCTACTTTGTCACATTTTGTGCTTGACAGATGACATCCTTCTCCTCTGATTCCTTCCAGACTATGTTTTCAAGAAAATGGATTCAGTAACTCCTCATTTTTAACATAAGAAAAACTGAAAACATAAGGATTTGGATCCTTGATAAATAGGTTTTGCTTATACAACTACACAAAGATGCATTTTGTGGTTTTTGTCAGCAAAAAATGCACCTAGTCAAACAACAATATTTAGTTTCAGTTCTCCATGTCTCCAAACTGTATCTACCAGTAAGAATGAACTTTATATACATTCATGAGAAAAACCAAAACCCTCAAGAGCAAAACACAGTAGAAATTAAGTAATTAAATAAATCAGTCTGTCCTCTAGCAACAGGCACACTTCTTAAGTGTTTGCTTATCCTAATAGCCTTGCAATCTTTTCCACAGGTCCAGATGACACTTTAATTATTGTTAAACATTACCGACTATAGCAATATATTAAGTGGGAAGAACAGAACAGACAATGGTTATTATCTATAGAACACGATTTTTACAGCTATTATAAAAATAGTTTAACTTATCAAATAATGATATAGCTAAGTTTTTATAAATAATATTTCATAATAAGGGAAAAGTGAATAATGAATTACACTATAATTTTGAACATATTTCACTTTCTTGTGAGAACAATACAACCTAAAACATAAAAAAAGAAAATTTTATCACACACCACCATGCAGTTGCCTTCAATATTCAGATGACAAAGAGATCAAGCTATTGAGCTGAGTAATTAAAATTTTAAAATTTCAGGAATTAGGCCAATTGCCTAAAGTAGCAGTAGGTGTGACTCGCTATGGAAACAACATGGGAAGGCTAGAGAAACAACTTCGAGTTGGAAAAGCTTTTAAAAGCATATGAAGTACCCAGCTGTGGCCTCCTTGATTTTAAGGACTTTACACACAATTTCCGTTCTTATAAATAAAAAGAGCTTTCTCCTAGCTCACTTCATTATAAGGGGAGCTGCAAAAATGCAGACCCACCTCAGAGGGTGGGAGTTCACCTCCGTGATTTTTCCAGGCAGCCCGGCACACTGGGGGCCCCGGGCAGACCGGGGCACTGACTGCCTGCACTGCCCATGCCCCCACACCCTGCCTGGGGTTTGCTTAGGGACAGCAGCTGCCCCAGGCTCCCCCAAGAACTGCCCCTCTGGGTGTCACTGCCAGGCAGCCACAGCTCACTGCCACACCATCAAATCCAGGCAAACTTTTCTTGGTCCAACCATTACAGCCTTTGCATGGTAGTTTGACCCATATCACAGAACTCAATGGTAAATTCATATTTTACTTCCTAGCTCCATGCAATAGGATTAGCACTATCTGACAGAGTGAGAAGATATTCTGTGTCACAAAGGAAAATGAAAAAAAAAAATAAATAAAAAAAAAAAGCACTAGAAGTGTCCAAACATTTGAGAAATCATTATCTTATGATGTTTGGTATATCAGATTAAACAGTCAAAGAGAGTAAAAATAATAGAAAGGAAAAAAATCTCAACCTTCCTAACTCAATTTAAACTCTTAATTTTGTATCACTCTCCCTCTCTCTAAATCTAGAAGGAAAGGTTATTTTGAGCAATAATATTTTTGGATTCTATAATTAAGCAATTGAATGAGAGAAACAAAGAAAGTAATGTAAAATTCTAAAAATGCACAGGATGCCAGAGGGCCCTAGGTGACTAGGAGAAACTGATCAAATGACCTTTGAAGACTTTACAATTCTCCTGCCAGAGTCCATCCCTCACCTTGCCCATGGCAACAAGTTTTGCAGCACAAGGACAGAGCCACAAAAAAAAAAAAAAAAAAAAAAAAAAAAAAAAAAAGTTACTTGCTTCCTACTTTCTCTTCCTACCCTGTTTGTAATTCAGTTCACATGGGAAGATGAAGCTAACGAAGAAAATTAGTAATGAAACATCAAGCTTGGAATGAATAACATCACTTATTGGTGCTATTGGTAACCATTGCTTATGGTCACATAAGGAACCAGTGACTCAGTTTCTACTTAGATGGATTATAAATATTCTTATTGATACTATTATAATTTCTAAAATTTTGAGGACTGGTGAACCATTCAGAAAGAGCAATTCATACATTTTAAAAGGTTGTTGGAGAACACACACACTTGTGGTTTACATCACACTTAAATCTACAGTAGAACAAGTTGTGTAGCTAGAAGGTTTGGGAGGAACAAATCTAGACCAGCCTTCAGAAGATGTGCCAGCTACCTCCACGAGCTGCAGTCCTCAGTTAGGGACATTTCCATACATATTGCCCTTCTGTTTCTTACTTTCTGCTGCAGCTGGACTACCTGCTCCCTGCCTCCTGAGTGATCCTAACAACTACCCTGATTACGGTGCATGCTTGCACAGCTTTTGGCAGATTCATAGGGACTTTCCACACACCACTCTTTCTAAAGAACTTCTGACAGCACTGAATGACTATTTTCTCTTCTTATAACCATGTTTTTATTTTAAAGTATTGTGGAAAGTGTGAGTCTTCAAACATAGAAACTGTTTGGTGCTGCTATTCATACTGCATTTTGCTGGAGCATATATAACAATAAGTGTTTTGCTACTAAAAGTCAATGGGAACTACTCTTTGCAATTTAAACAACACTATGCTCCTACGAATCTAAAAGGGAAATAAAAAAGAGGAAGAGTGAGGGGCGAAGCCTAGTGTTATAATTTCATAATTGAAGAAAACTCTGAGCTTTGATTTTGTTATAGGAAAACTGCCAATTTGAATACAGTCTTAAAGAACAGAGTATTTCCTGCAAAAATTTTAAAAAAGCTTTATCTCCAGGATGAACAACAGAGACCAAAACCATTTCATAAGTAGCCATATCCATCCATCTCTTTGAATGTCTTCGGTGACGGCGGGAGAAATAAGAACCCCAGAAAGCGAACTGAGGCAGGATACACCTGTGGGCGCACCCCCTCCCTGCTGCCCTTGCTCAGCCCTCTCCTCCCCAGGCGCTGGGATGCGCGGAGCGGAGAGGGGGGAGCACCGGAGATCATCCCCCCGTGCCCGACCCGCTGGAGCAGGCACAGCAGGCTCCCGGCGGGGAGGCGCCCGCCCCAGCGGGGCCGTGCCCGGGACAGCGGCGCGGCCGCGGTCGGCGGGGTCGCCGTCGGTGCCCCGGCACCGGTCTCTTCTCCCCGTCCGTCGGAGGAGGAGCTGCGCGCTCCTCGCTCCCCTGACACTTGCCGTGCCCGCGGCCGGCAGCCCCGGCGAGCGGAGCCAAGGCGGACACGCTCACAGCACGGCGAAGCGCCCACAGACTGTCACCTCCGACACAAAACACGCGTTCGGCGCCCGGCGGCCCCGGCCGGATCGGGGCTCCCGCGGCGCCGGGCGAGCCGCGCTCCGCCGCCCCTTCCCCTCCCACGCCGGGGCTCCCGGCCTCGCCCCTCCTCCCGCCGCCAGCCCCGCGCAACCCCGGGGCTCGGCCGGCGCCTCCCGCCCGGCCCCACGTGTCCGGCACCCCCCGGCTCGGGGGCGGCAGCCGCGGCCCCGCCGCCCGGGCTCGGCTCGGCCCGGCCCGGCCCGGCCCGGCCCGGCGCGCACTTACTCCGCGGAGCCTCCGGGGCGGCGGCGCGGGCCCGGCGGCTCCCCAGGAGCGGCGCCCGGCGGTAAGTTTCGAGGAGCGCGGAGCCGCGCTTGGCGGGGAGGGGTTTCGGGGAGGCGGCGGCGAGAAAACTTCCCTGGAGCGGCTCGACCGCCTCCTCCGCCTCCTCCCGCTGCCGCCGCCGCCGCCGCCTCGCCCGGCGGCAGCACCGCGCCTGCCCGGCCGCGCCGCCCGCTGCCGCCGCTCCCGGCCCGCCGTCACACCCGAGAGCGCCGCTGGCTGCCCCCCATTCCCGCCCCACCAACACACGCTTTTAAAATTATTGGTTTCTTTTTTCTTTTTTTTTTTCTTTTCTTTTTTTTTTTTTTTTAATTTCTAAGAATTAAGATGTTATTAGCGAGGGAAGGATGGGCCCTGAGGAATGCCGGCTTCCTGCAGCGCTGCCGGGACGCCGGGGACGGCTGCGGGTCACACACCCCGAGCCCAGCTGGCAGCTCCGTCGCTGGCTTGGCTGCGCCGGGCCCGCAGCGTGAGCAGTGGGAAAGGTACCGGCAGCATCCCCTGGGCCCAGGGGCTTGTCTGACACCGCTCCTCACCATTGTGGGTAGAGCCATCGCTTGAAGGCACAGAACGAGTCAAGGCGTCAAGGTCTGCATGGGAGTGCTGTGCTGGGAGAAGCTGTGCTAGGCATGCAGCACCTGACCCCGCAGACTTCGGATCATCCCTAAAATCCGAGTTTGTACGCATCCACCCTTCCTCATTACCCATGGAGAGAGAAAACATGGGTCAGATTCCATATCTGTTATGCTGCGGAACAGTGGTGGAACATCCTCTCCACTTCCTCATCACAGAGGCATGAACTTAGACCCTGCATAAAGTGTATAGCACGGGCATCCGAGTATAACACAGATGAAAGCCCTGCTCAGTCTGGGAGCCTGGTCCAGACACTGAAGCAAGCAGAGCTGCTGGGGGTTTTTTACCTATAGTTGTAAATATAAACACTGCAGTCCAGGCCTTCTCCTCCTCCCTTTCTTCTTCCTTAAATCAGAAAGGAAAAAAATAGTTGCCATTGCTTCAAGTTCTTCCATTCCACTTCTTTGTGTTGAGTACATACTCTCCTACTATTTTCTTTTCCCAGCTTTCTTGGTGTGTTTTTATGCCAGTTTCAGAAAGTAAAATACGTATCTCTACCTTTAAAGAAATTGAAATTATGCCCCCACAAGCATTTATGTAGGTATACAAGTAATGCCGTTTAAATCACTAGAATATCTAATGTTTGTCCTGAAGGATGCAAAGCACATGGAATCCATTTTAACTTTTTAACAATTTTAAGGGCTTTTTCCTTCACATTTCTTTCCAGTCTTGTAAATTAAAGAGTGAGAGCTAATTAAAATGTCATACATGGGGCCATATACAAAATACAGAGATGGAATCCACACTCTTCTGAAGTTAAATTAATCCATTAGGCTGTATTTTGTCATTGTACCTGTATTATTTCAACATTGTATTTCTTGTTCAAGATAAATTTAAGGTACAAGACCGAGTTTAATTCCCACTAAATCCAGTAGCCAAAACTCACCTTGACCCACAACAATGGGATAATGGATTTTTACACTGCAGGGAAGCAGATTAAATTGCTTTTGCATACCTGAGGTGAGAATGTGATCTATAGGCTGTAAAAATTTTGGTTCACAGATTATGAGAAAGACTCAAGAAAGGTAAAGTCGCAGATCCACTTACTCCCTTGCAGTGGAATATGTAATGGAGAACAGCACATGTGATTCTATAAAAATCTCCATTTAAAAATTCTGTAAAAATATTTTAGAAGGTCTCTGCCAGAGCACATCTAATTCTGCAGATGTGCTTTTATTTTTGTTTTGGATACCTCAGAATAAAATGCCAGTGTCTGTTGCAGCATGAGCAGAATTGTTGCACAGGCATGCGAGAATGCTGGCAATACATCTCCAAGGAGGACCATGCTAGCCCTCAACTTGCTTATAAAACTGTGGACCTCCTTCATACAGGAAGCCCTAGACATTGTGGTGGTAAGTGATGTGGATTGTCTTAGATTTGGCTTAGCAGTATTTCTGTTAGTTTTCCTTTTCTGCAGGATTTTGAGCTGTTATTGTTGTGAGAAGAATCAAGTGACCCCCCATATAATAGTTAGGCACTAAGTAAAAAATCAGCATAATTACCCTTCACAATAGGAAATTGGTAAACATGGTTTATAAATCAAAATGTTTAGAATAGCAGTGAGATTGCCATCCTGCTTCCTAGAGTCCAGACTAATGAGTTGTCAAGCATCTGCTGTTGCTACTGGATTAAAAACCAGTTGTGAAAACTCCCTCCCATCCCAAGAGCTGTCAGGTCACCTGCTGCCATTTATCCCCTTATCTGCAATAGAAACCTCTTTAATGTTAAGTGGTTTATTCGACCTATAATGTCAGCTAAAAACGGTGTGGGTCTTCCTTATGTAGCTAATGAATTTCAGTAGGAATAGTAAGAAAGCATATTAGGTCTGACAACTCATAGCCCTGAAATTTGAAAGACCGATGCCTTTGAGAACTGACAGTAATGCCAAGGTAAACAGTTCCTTTTCTGTTATTCTTTCACTCCTCAAAACAAGCACCTCTCCAAATCTGAGAGCTTCTGGCAGGTATGATGAATGGCAAATCCTAATGAATCCCATGGTTTGGCCAGAAGTGTTAGGACTTAGCACTCTGTACAAATTCTCATCTGAAACAGGAGTATCAGGAGCCAATTTCTTGAACGTAATTTATTCCAGACACTAGCTGGAATAAACAGCATTCTGTAACCTCCTCAGATACTTTGCCAGTAGGGAGCTGTCTTTACACTTCTTTCAACTGAGCAAGGGATCAAAATACAAAATTCATCATTCAAGAATACAGTGTGGTTTAAGAAACTGGAGGATTTGAGTTCATTTCCAGGGACTTTTTTGTGTCCTATCTGTATGACATTTTCTTTCTGAATCAGGTCTGCTGTGGTTTGCTGCTACCTTGCCCTGATGAGTTAAAAGAATCCCAGCACTCAGGTTTAACTTTCTAGAAGCATCTCAAGCTTCTATTCAGTTCCTACAATATGTTTCACTTAAGTTTCATACTAGAAAGGAAGTATAAAATGGGACTTCCTTAGCTGGTAAATGTTCTTTTGTCTCTCTCAAAGTCTTTTCAAACTTTGATTCCTTCAGTCACTAACAGGCGTTTTGTTACAAACAAAAGAACTGCCACAAGTATAAACCTGACTTATCCGTGCAAAGAAGGATAAATAAAACTCAGCTTTTCTGTTCCAGGGTCAGATGCTGTCCTTAGCTACATGTAGATGTAATTAAAAGCAAGATTTTTATTACTACGAAAAAAGACAATAATCAGATGGTGCATAATGGCTTCTAATGGAACCTGGAAACGGTTCTGAGACAGATGCTGTTGGGATCCAGGACAAACTGGCAGCCATAATGCTGTGTTGGTGAGCCACATGTGACAACAGATCTCCACCTACTCCTTTGAAAGGTCCCACGAGATGACAAATAACAAATAGTCCATTCAAATGTTAATCTGTCTCATCTTCTAACTCTTGACCATACTTTATTTAAACTCCTCAAAAGAAACCTTTTTCATATGTGATGCTTATGTTTTCACTACCTTCAATGTTTATCTTCCATGTGATTGGATGATTTAAATATAATTTAAAATATCTTTCCCTCTGCTATGCTGCTCATCCCCACCCCATCCCCCCAGTAATACATTATTCTGTCGCTATCTTTTTGATAAGTGGTTGTCTAGAATTAATGAAGATGGAGGTAGGTGGGAAAAGCAGCCATTTAGCATTGTGTGGAGGAGCAGATAAGATGGTCTTCCAGTTTCATAATCTGCTAATTGTGTCGCTGCAGATAGAAACTTCCCACGTCTCCAGGTCAGTGGGAGAAGTCCCTCTGACTTCCAATGACTTTTGAGCACTGTTTTTTTTTCAGTATCTGAAAATTAATCTCAGTTGCTAAGGTCTAATAATGTAGACACTTATGTTTTAGTGAAACTACCCACCCAACTATTTATGAATACACGAATTTACATAATTTTACTCATTAAATAACTGGCTAAAACCAGAATATAGAGTAAATTTTTAATGAAAAATGTATTTTAAACTGGCAGTTTTAATTGTGCCTTAGCTCATTAAGATCTTAAAACTGAATACTCCATGTGCAGTGAAAGAACACCCTTAACCTTGATCTCTCTACAACTCTAGATGAAGTTTTTCAGCAGTAAAGGCCTGAAATCAGAAGCCTGTGTACCTAACATAGGTATTAACGGGAGGCTGAACCATTCAGAGTGACAAGCCACTTGTTTAATGTCATATTCTGCCAACATGGACTTGTGCATTATTTAACATAAGACCATTTGTAAAAGTAGTTAAGTGCAGTCACTACTGCAAGTTTTGAAGTGCAGTTTATCAGGTACAGAAATTTAATCAATGGAGTCTTGGGAAAGTTGTATGTATTTCACATTCTTTGTTTTTCTTTAGAACATTATGACTCGATTTAACTCCCAGCAGTCCAAGAGGCTGGTCTATGGAATTTAATCAATTTTGCTGACAATGTTAAGTCTTGCTTATCTGTCATTACCTGTATCCTCACTAGGTTCAATAAAGAACATTTCTTAGTATATTTGAGGAAAATAGTGCTTGCAACAGGTTCAGATGTCTTCGAAGAAAATATTAACTATTATATAAGGCAAATATTTATTGTAATGATGACAAAATAAAAAATTTGTATTCTTTTAATGAGTAAAATTACACGAAGGCACTGCAATGCATTTCTGTCTAGTTAATAGGAAAAAGTATCATCCTTAGATATTAGGGGAAAAATATTGGAATTTAAGATTACCATATCTGAGTTTGCTCAAGTCCCTTCTGATCCCACGTCTGGAGATACTCTAGAAAGAGAATTTTTTTTTTTTGTCAAAAAATTTAACGAAACGGCGAATTTTAAGTAAGTATTTTCCCACGATGAAATTCGACAGTGCAAACGTGCTAGGAACAAACCAGGGAGCAGGGGAAAGCGGTGCCTCCCGGTCGCAGCTGCCCCAGCCGAGCCGCGCTCGCCGCCCGCCCCGCTCCGCCTCCAGGGCCCGGGGAAGCGCGGAGCCGGGCAGGGGATGCTGAGCCCAGTGCTTAGAACACTCCCCTCCCTGGCTGTTGGGTGGGACTTTCCAGGCTTGAGGTCTCACGAGAGACGTGGAGCCCTTGAATGATGCTCCGAAGGATATGGCAGGAACCCACCCGGCGGCTCTGCCGCCTCAGTCCCCCGCAGCGAGGTCTGGGGGAAGCCGGATTGTGGGGCCGGCACTGGGGTGCGACCATGCGTGAAATCATCCCCTTCCACCCACCATGGACCGACCCCTGTTTCGCTGAGGTGACCTCCTGTGGCACCCGAGGGATGCTCCTCCAACTCTGTTCGGTCACTCCAGTGGTTTCTTACGGCTAAGAGAAGAAACTAGGAGATCATATGGGGAAGAAAAAGCCGCAAAACCGATTCGGCTGAAGTCTGAGTCACTGCTCCCGCTTGATAACGTTCTGAACGGGAGTAGAGAATGTCCCGCTGATCTCTTTGGCCGTTCGCGGCGCTTGAGCGCAGCCATTGCCAATAGTCGCGTAAGGACTTTGAAGTTATGGATATTGTCTTCGCAGGCAGTCAGTGCTTTAATAAGTCTCGTTCTGGCTAGGTCGCTGAAAGATGTAAGCAAGCCAAAACTTCAACGCTCTTCTGGGGCATAACGTTAGGTCCCTCCTGCGAGAGGGACTCCGGTGCGAGACCAAGCGCAAAGAGACGAATGAGTGCATATGTTCAAAATTACATTTTCGACAGAAATTCAGATCTACCGGGTCGTGTTTAAATGCGAAGTGGGAGAGAAGGGGGAGCGGGGGTGGGGGGGACTCAGTGTGCAGGAAACATCACTGGGAAACCTGGAATGTAACAGGCAGGATCAAAAGTTAATGGCCTATTTGATGTGAAAAGTGAGCTGGGGATGCCGGAGAGCGGGAGCGAAAAGAGCCAGCCAGACACACGCAGGGCGTCTGCGCAGCCAGGCCCTCCAGCCCCACGCAAATAGCTAAGCCAAAAATAGAGCGCAGGTAGGAGCGCTTCTCCGTCGGGTTAGCCTTTAATCCGGTGAGTTTAACTCCCCAGTGGGGCGGTAGGGTGGCTGAGTCGGCCTTGGCTCCGCGGGAGATGCACCTCGCGGAGAGCCGCGCCTGGCATCGGCTGCTCCCGCAAACCCGCGTACAACCCCTCCGCCGCCTGCCGCGCAAAGCCTGGCAGCCCGTGAGAGCTCCCACCCCTCTCTGCCCGCAGCATCGGGGTGACCCCGCGGGTCCCCGGGGAGCTGCGTGCGGGGGGGCGCGGTGAGGGAAGGGGGTGCGGGCGGCGCGGACGCCCCGAGGCGCGCAAGGGCTGCCGTGGGACCCCGCTCGCAGACCCTCAGGGCTCGCACCGCCGCTCCTGGTGCTGGGCCAAGCGCAGGGTTCTATCTGCGCCTGGCACAGACGGACAGGGAAAAGTTCAGGAGGAGAGGATGCACTGCTGGGGATTGGCCCGCCACGGTCGAAGCTTGCCAAAATAACAGACCACCCTGCCACACAGCATCGAGCCATCTCGTTGTTGATATAGTTAAGAAAAAAACATCAGCCTCTAGTACCATCAGAATATTTCATCCATGCCAATTTGTTTAACAATATTTTTATAAAAATAATATTTCCCTCGTATGGCTCAGTTTCTTTGGCTTTAGCATACGCTTTGAATTAAAACTGTTGACAAGATTGTAACGAAAATACTGATTGATGCAAACATGCTCTGAAACAAATCCACACCTGATTCTAGTTCTCTGACTACGCTGATTAAAGCCAACCCCAGCCTGCAGCAAGCCCAACCAGAGTCTCCAGCTTCCAAAGAAACTGCTCGTCGGGACGTAACAGTGACAGAAAACGAAGGCACGGGGACAATTACCGAAAAACAGGGTTTGAAGCGCTAGGGGTTTCCGAGGTTGGTTGGAAGTGATATCGAGACAAACACATCGAATGCAGTCTGTTTCTTGTTCCTTGGTCTTATCCCAACCGCCAGATACAGTCAAATGTTGAGAGAAGACTGAATTCAGGCCGCTGCCAACGCTAGAATAAAAAGGCTAAGAGAAGCCAAAAATGCCTGTGGTCTTCGTGAACTACATTAAATCACGGGGTGGTTATATTTGGGCGGATAATGAAGCGCGTAAAACGGTAGATAAAAATCAGTTGCTATGGACTGTCTAGGATTTCGTGTGTTTTTATTAATCTTCGTAGGAGATTTTAAGATTTACGTGATCTCCCCGTTTCAAACTCCGGACGGAGCGCTCTCGGCGGCGGGAAGCGCCGGGGGAGGCGTTCGCAGCTCTCCGCCCGCGGCAGCCGCCCCGCTCCGCGCCCTGCCCGGGGCCGGACCTGCCCTGCCCTGCCCCGGCCCGGCCGCTCTGCAGGAGCGGCTTGCGCTGTGAATGGAGCCGAAGGGAGCCTGAGCTGCGGGGGGATGAGCGAGGAAAACGGGGGGATGTGATACCGGAGGGCGCGTCAGAACTTCTGCTCCGGCCCTGATGACCCAGGTGGAGATCAACTCTGCGGGAGCGCCAGGGAGGTTTGGCCTTCGACTGTTCAGGCAAGGAAGGGGGAGGATGCTGCTGCCTCCGTACAGCAGCTCTGTTCCCCGGCTGAGCAGAACAGGAACAGCTCAGGTACCAGCTACAGAGCAAGTAGCCTTGGAGCCGTCCCTCTCCTGGCTGACCAGGGCCGCCACAACCTCCCCGTGCTCCCGCTTCTCTGTTCCCCTCTCTGGGGGGCCGGCACCAGAGGTAGCACCAGCGGGGGCCGCTGGGGCCGGGTAAACAGGAAAGTCCTGCTGGATTCCCAGGCGATTCTCCCCGAGCCGAGGGGAGGAGCGGCCACCTTCCGCTCCCTGCTCTGCTCCCGCCCACCACTCTGTGCGGGACACAGGGGCGGCGGGGGCCGTCGCGGCCGTCCCGCACCTCCGAGGGGACAATGGGAACCCGCAGCATGCGAGAAAGTTTCCCGCTGGGATTTGTGTTCTATCTTCTTGACAGCTACACTTTGCCGGTTAAAAAAAAAAAAAAAAAACCAAAAAAAACAAACCTAACAACTTTATTTTCAGTGAAATCAGTATCACTGGGAATATGTGACTACAGAGTAAGGAAGGGGCTGGAGCACGGGCGGGATGTGCAGAGAGTCACGGGCCCACAGCGGCGTTATCCTACATCATAGGCAAAACAACCACCCGCAGCGACCGCATCGCTGACACCCGGCAGCATCCCCACCCTGCCCCGCTCGGAGCAGCGCCGCAGGCCCGACAGCCGCAGTGCAGCCGCAGTGCAGCCGCGGGGCCGCGGGCAGAGCAGGTGCAGCCGGCGCGCAGCGCTGCCCTGCCTGCGCGCTGCTGCGGGATCCACCGTGCGGCCGCGGCTAGTACCTTTGTCCCCCCAAGTTTTGGCTGCTGTGTGTTTGTTTGTTTTCTTTCCCTTTTTCTGGTGTAACTGATTTCCATGCAGTTGCACCTCATGTTTTGCCCCTTGCTCCGACTTAAACTACGTGCCAGCCGGAGCCTGAGGTCCTCTGCGCTTCTTCCTGTGCACGTTCTTCTTTATATCCCCTTTTAAGTTTTTTTCGTCTTCCCCATGGAAGTATGGACACATAGGTGTGCCAGGTTATTTTCAGATGACCAATACCTAGGACTTCAAACCGGTTAGCGAAGCGGCATCACTATCCCCGTGTTTTCTGGGTTTGCGTCACGGCGCACGTCACCGGCTCAAATCCCGGCACTCTCCCTACCGTGCCTGCCTGACGGAGCCCTGAGATGGGAGCACTCCTGGCTGGGGTGAAAGGCAGGCCCTTCTCCCCTCCATGCTCTCAGCAGCCGGGGGCTTATTCTGACAAGGAGAGAAATGACAGTATGACTTAGATACTCATTGTCATTCCACTGGCTAGTGGTGGGGATACCTGCCAGATTAACAAATTTAAGTTTGCATCCAAACCTGTCTTCCTAAATAACACGATGCAAGCAGCCCAGGTGGCTCCTGGGCTGCCATTCACCTTTACTTTTTAAAAACTGAGAGCTGTATGAATTTTAGCAGCAGCCCTGATTTTTCCGTGCATAAGCTGGTTTCTATTGGACGCTGCTGTATACAAACGAGGGATTGTAAAGACGCTTTCTCTGCCAGGGTGTAAGAACGGTACGAGATTGTCATTTTGGGCAGTAGTAAGGTCTAAGTTCAAGGATAGGAGTTTTGCTTGCCAGGCACTTGGAAGTGTGCAAACCCTCCCTTTTCTGCCCCGCCTCACTCCCTTCCCCAAATCAACAGCAACAATAAACTCTGGATGCCAATAAACCTTATTAAAAAAAAAAAAAAAAAAAAAAAAAAAACCCCAACCCCCCCCCCAGAAAAAAAAAAAACAACAAAAAAACCAGTACAGTTTAAGATCTGCTTCGAATACATAAGCCCATAGAACTCCGAGCCCCCGCTAAACGTTTCTCTTTGTACAGGAGCGGGTAGAGACAATCGTGTCGACGGTGTGCTCTTCTGGTTCACTGGTTCACTGCTGTGGCTGACTCCCCAGGTCCCTGCTGCTGGGGTAACAAATACCCCTCTCAAAGGTGCCAAACAACACTTTTTAATAGCGCAGCTTTGCGGGTAATGGTGTGGAGCACTGAAGTGCTGTGGGTCATACCTAGGCTGGTATCACGGCATATCTCTCCCTTCCGATTCTCAGAGCTCTGACACCCACGGGTGACTGGAGGGTGTGAGTATGTGAGCACCCTAGGATATAGCAGCGTAGAAAATGCACTGTTTCCTGAAATAATAAACGATCAACTTGTTCAAATAATCCGGTTTTTACTGTGTTTTGTGTGTGGAGGAGTGCTTACCTCAAGTCTACTCAGGTTTCCCAGGCATGAAATGCCTGTAAACATTGCAAATCATCTAGGAGAGGGGTTGAATTCTACGCGTCTAGAAAAAGACACGTACTGACTTTTTTAAAGGAAAAAAGATAGATTTGCAGGATACGTTGTAAAAAAAAAAAAATCTAATGAAGGGGGAAATAAAGGAAGAGAAACCGAAATGGTACTGGGAAAACCTTGGCTCTGGTAAGCGAGGAAACACTCTGTCTTCTTCCAGCGTGACTTGATGAGACCATAAAGAGACACATATTGTGCATTTTCTCAGGTTTTCAATATCCCACACACATATAGTAATAGCAAGTTTCAACAGCTATTGCCAAGGCTCGGGTTGGTTTCCCTCAAGTGAAGAAATGCATCTTTAAGTGGGAAATCTGCCATTGGCTAACCGCAGTCAGAGACGTCTGCTGGGATAAACAGCATTGTTAATTCCTTCAAGCTCCATCTGTGGAAGTGATAAAGTGCAGCCATTATGGAAGACTGCAAAGTTAAATTAATTAGGTTCCTCCATTATGCTGCAGTATTCTGAAGATGATTGCTATTTTCCTCTCAAGTGCCATTATTCCTAGATCTATCTAGGAGCTGATGCAATTAAAGCGAACGTAATGTAAATTTAACAACACAAATGACACTTTCCTCCACGTATGTTTGAATGGGGCACGGAGGGGCTGTGTCTCAAGCTTGGACTTCCCCCGTAAACATCTGATGTAACCTTAAAAAAAAAGTTCAAATAAACCAGTGTGTACTTGGGTACTTTTCTTCGGCGAATTCTTGGATCAATACTTTTGTTTCATGTTTTCATGTTCTCAGTAATGTTAAGGGATCCAGTTACAAACTCTTGCCAGTAAGAAAGAAAATATGCCCTGCTGTGCACCCTCCTAAACACTTCTAAGAAATAGTGTTTTCTTTTCATTTGGAATGACGATTTTTTTGTCTGCTCTGCCCCGGCGAGCGGGACTATAGATTATTAGTAGACACATTTAATTCCGGAGCATAACGCAGGCGGCTGCGCCCAGGGCCGACACACGCCCTCCCGCCGGGGCAGTGCCGGGCGGGGGGCGAGGGCTCCTGGGGGGCTCCCGGGGCCGGGGCCGGAGCCCACCGCCCGCTGCCTCTGCCGGGAGTCCCGCCCCGTTACCCCGCTGTGATTTTATTTTATTTTTACATTTATTTCTTTCAGGAAGAAGCGTGATTTCTCTAAGCCTTTGCAGCGCTTCATGGGTCATTATGGCTTAATGCAATTAACGTAACCTTTTGTAACCCAATATCAAGTACTTCCAGGACAAATCTTTAAACAGATCACTAATCGTAAAACAAGTTACGGTGTCTGGAGTGAAAATTAAGCTATTTGCTATTCCCGCTGATACTGTCAGCTTTTCGTCATTCCCCCTTTCTCTTCTCTCTAGCTCTCGCATCTTGGGTTTATGGGTTTTTTGAAACGCTTTTTTATTTATTTATTTTTTTCTCTTTATGTCTCTCTTTTAAACCACTAAAATCCAGCGCTGGGGTTTTACGGTTTTCGTCGAGGAAGACCGTCGGGAATCCGCTGCAGGAGGAGCAGAGGGGCGCGCTGGGGGCCGGGAATTTGCGCGCAGAGATGAGGGAGCATCCCTGGCCGGGTCGCACCGCCGCCGCTCCGGGGGCCCGAGCTGGGCCGGGGCCGCAGCGGCCTCCGGGGGCGGAGGGACATCCATCAGCAGCGGCCAATCAAGCGGAGTGCCCTCCCCCCGGGCTAATTGCTTTTGCTTTTCTTTCAATTAGGGCCGGCGCTTCCCGGCGCGCTGCCCTCAGCCGGAGCCGGGCTGGGAGCGCTGGGCTGAGGGCGGCGGGCTGAGGGCGCTGGGCTGAGGGTGGCAGAGGAGCCGTAACACGTCACCACGTGTGCTGCATTCGCAGGCACATCTATCCCCCCCGCCAGCCCTTGTAAAGCTTTCTGCGGCACGCACAAACGCAACAGGTTTGGCTGTGAAATTTATGTTTGATTTAACGGCGAGAAGCACTTCCTGGCCTGCTCTTTCCTTCCCTGCTCTTTCCTTCCCGCCGTGCCGTTTGGGAGTAAATTCCGGCAGGATATTTAAATTTGGTTCAAATGTCACACGGAGCATTTATAGGTAGTTCAAGGTAGAGTCACCGCTTTACCTTACATTTACGCTAATTGTTGCATGTCTATGAATATATTTATGTGACTTTGACGTAGATCGTGTCCATGTGAGCAACACCAACAGAGGCCCGGTTCAGTGATGTGGCACCCACCACAAAAAACAGAACAAAAAAACCCTGTGAGTAAATTATACCGGAATTCTGGTTCAGGGGAATTACACCCCAGTACTCAGAACATTAGATTCTGTTTGGATAGATTGCTTAATCTACCACCCACCATCTCTCTACTTAAATTTTCTCAATCATGTGCAAAATTGGTCTTGTCCTAATTTCATTTTTACATCCAAGTTCTTGTTTGTATTCCCTGTTACCCCCGAGGAAAAAGAATTGTTCTAATAATGCAGGAAAATATTTTCTACTCTCACAGTGTACTTGTGCATTCTGCTACATTTTATGAAGACCTCTCTATAATGTGTCATCTTTTACTGTTTTGCTTTGGAATTTAGCATGTCAGAAACAGGATTAGGTCTACATATTAATCATAACAATGTATTTTCCAAAAAGGATGTAATAAAGGTAATATTTGAAAGGTCCCAGTTGTAAGTTTCAGAGAAAAAAAAATCACTTTAACTTATCTGTCTTTGGAGAGACTGACAGATTTTCAAAGAAATCTTGCAGAATGCACAATGCATTCACCTTGTCTAGTTTAATAGAGGCAGAAAATGATTAGAGTGTGTTTTAATACTTGCTGTACATGTGATGTAAGAAGCCAAGCCTCAGAACAGTTTAAATGTTGATATACCCAGCTTGAAAAAGCTTGTCAAATAAATCAAACTGTTCTGGGGGCAAACCCATGTTGTTTTTAAACCACAGAGTGGGGCAGTGGGCGTGGTTACTCCCATGGTTGAATGGTGAATGTATAGATTTAAAATACATTTCGCCACACTGGTTTTCAGAGGATTGTTTTGGCCTCGTATTCCAATACCATGAGCCAAAACTCTGGTCAATGTTTTGACAACAGAGCCAGGAAAAACAAAAAAGGCTTACCCTCTGAAAAAGAAATGAAGATGTAGTGAAGGAAAACAGTAGTCTCTCTGCCACTGCCTTACTCAATCCATATGTGGACTTAAACACAGGAAATACCCACCATTCACCGCAATCAAGCCAGGGGCTTGTGCATCAGAAAGTGCCTTGTGGAACTAATTGTAGTTTATTAAGATTGTCATTGACATAGAAAAGCATTTTGAAATTGAAGTCAGAACATTTAAAGAATACAGAAAAAAAGATAATCTGCTGCATGAGTGTTAATTTTTAAAGAAATGTATTTACCACAACACTGTAATCTTACAATGTGCATTTATTATGGAATTTTACATTAATTAACATTTTGGGATGTTTGTGATATTAAACTCGTTATGCTTACTCTTAATCCACAGTTCTTCTGGTGCAAGGTTTGTTTCAGGGTAATTTCAGAGTGGAACAAAATCTAAATTTCACCAATTTAAAAAGATAATAAAGAAAAAGCATGGTACCTTTCATATAGGCAAAGTTTACACAGAAAACAAATAATACTTTCTAGATTTTTTTTTTTTGTCATTTTACAAACTTATATGGAAACTTGTCCTTGCCAACAAGTATTTGGCGAAGTGTTTATTTTGGGATGCTTGTGCCAGATATATTTCCTTGTGAGGTTTTGGTGATGCTTTTCCTGACCGCATATATATTTTTATTATTATTTTGCTGTACCGTTGCATTTAGATTTTTAGTGTGGTGAATTACTATTAGACCTGACAAAACAGTACTGTGATTGCCAGCAATTAAATTCAACCTCTGGGTAATTTTAATTGAATTTATGATCCTCTGAACACCTGTGATCTTTGCCTGATGATTTTGCTTCCTACTGCTTTACCTTGAATCAGGAGACTGTTTGTGCTTCCAGTGGTGCAGGTTTTTTCATACACTGCTGTACTGTGGGTCAAGTCACTTGGCCTTCCAGATAGACTGGGAAGTGACTGAGGCTACAATGCGTTTTCCACAGTTTTCAATCCATTTGAAATTCAATTCTCCACACTAGCCACACAGTAACTGTGGCAAGACTAGGGAAAGGCAATTTCAGTGCTTCAAATGGTGTCTCCACCTGAAATAATTTTGGTCTTGTTGCTTGTCTCTGATCCTTCTTTTTTTTTTTTCTTCATCCAAATTTCATTAAAAATTGCTAGTCAATATCTCCTGTCTTTTAAAGAATTTCAAAAGCAAACCTGTCCACAGAGAGCAAGAGTTGCAGTTGCCATTTCTACACATTGAAATACAACTGAATGAGATTTGGAATATAGGTAGCTGCAGCTCCCAAAGCTACACGTTCAAGCCTTACTTTTCCCTGAAATTATTTTAACCCACTATGTAAAATGTCATGTCAGTGGATGCTTGATCTCTTTTGCCATTTCTTAAAAGCCCATTTTAATTCACAATCTAGGCTGAGGTATGGGATGCTTGAGGGTCACCATTCAAATTTCTTTCTGTTTCTAGTGCTAAAATACATTAAGAGTACCCCAGATCTACCTCCAGGGTTGGTCCACAGGTGGCCACCTCCTAATCCCAGCTATTTTTCTACCTTAAGCAGCAGCCTTATCCTGATATTTTGCAACTTTTGCAGATTTGAGTTTATATTTTATGAACCATTCCTTGCATTTTATGTGGTCTGTTGGGGGAAAAAGTGGGGAGAAAATCTGTGTGTAAATACAAAAAAAGGGATGAATTTGCAGGCATGAGTCAAGTCTGATTGTAATGTAAACACTACTGATTATTGTGTTGGTAGATGTCTACACCAAAGTGCATTTGGAGCACAACAATCCATATGATATATTCAGAAAGAAACCAAATATGTAAGAAATCAAGAACAGACAAAACCATTATTTCCCTATAAAGTTGTTCATTCTCCGTACATATGATTCTTAACTTTTTTCAGTGTGAAACAGTGGATACACAAAAAGCTGATCTGAAGAAAACTCTTAGCTACATCCATGCATCCAGCAACATTCCTGTGGGAACAAAAAAGAGAATAAAAGTTTGGCATCTTGAGACCTGGACTATGGACAGATGCACTGTCATGGATTTTTAGAAGTGAGAGCAAGGGACTATGGGCACTAAGATCATATTCTGAGAGTTTGTATTATTGACTTTGGAGTGACAGCAAGTAAAAAACACCCCTGAAGGTCAATGTAATTAGATTTCTAAGTCATCCGTATTTTTCCTGATGAAATGAACATTAGACTGATGTGTATTGAAGGCAGTGAAATTTAAATGTTTTGGCTTCACTTTCTTTGCAGCAGTTTCCTTGGCCATTTGCCCATTACAGGTCTCTGCAAAGCCAGTGTTTATACTGATCCATTTTCTTTTACTTTTTTTTCACCATAGACATCTAAATGTATAAAATTCTGTAAGGACACAAGGACAGCAAAACAATAGAGAGATACTAAATCAGAAGAAGAAAGTAAAGAAATACAGGAGGTGGTGTGGTAAGAGGAAAGGCAGAGATGAATGTGTATGGGGGTAAATATCTTCCTTGAAAATGACAATTGTGAAAACTATAAATTACAACATATAGAACATCAAAACCTTTGCTAGATGCATCTGCATCTCATCCACGACATGCTGATCTGGTGTGTTGCACCTCTGTAACATTCAATCGGAGCCACGGAAGCAGGCATGGAAAAGAGAGCACAGATTTGTAATGAAGAGGCAGTAGCCAAATTGAAACTAGTGTGAAAGTATGAACTCAAGGGAAGGTAATATTCTCACAAACAGTAATTGATGTTTATTTATGGCATCAGAACATCGAAAGCAGTCAGGGCTGTCCTGAGCCTACTCCATCTTGGTTTTGGCATTAGTATTTGGCATAATTATACATTATCAAGTATATAGGACTTGAATTTCATTCCAAGCCCTACTACTGTCAGTTACACCCATACACCAGCCTTTGAGCCTGGTTACTTTAAATAAAGGCTTTTAACTCCCCAAAATTTTAACTAATTTCACTGATGAGTAGTGTGAGTGTGATGGCACAGACTATTAAAAAGAGTCCCTTTAGTTTGTAAAGACATAGTGTCAGTAAGAGTTGGGAACCTGGAGTATGAATTAGACAAGACTGCTGAAGACAGCAGGCTTTTTCTTATGGGCCATTGCAGAGTTATTAAAATTACCATGGAATCAAGTATTAAATCTAAATAATTTAGGCGGTCTTGGGAAACATACTGTTTCAGCTGATGTAAACAGATGTGGTTCTATCAATGTGCTCTTCACACAGCTATGGGCTTATATCCATAATAATACACACACTGGATAGTGGTCTTCCCCCACTGTCCAAATGTCTTCCTAGAGTGTTGTCCATCCTTTTAGGAATTGAGAAATACAGACCTCAAAGTGTATGTACTCTGAATTGAAGAAAATGCAGATGTAATTGTATATGAAAATGTATTCCTAGACCAAAACAAAAAGAATCCGTTTGTATCTGTTACTCTGTGTTTTTAGTGGGGGGAAAAAAGGTATTACTTAACATATTTAATTTTCTAATATTTCAGAATAAATGGACTGGAAAAATCCAAACACTGTTATTTTTAGTCCAGTTTTCTCTCACACTCTCCCTCCTACTACCCCTTCATCTCCCTAGAAAAATTCAGGCCAATTTCAACCACATTTGAGAAAGGAGGAGAAATCCCAAACATCATTAAGTTCCAATAACTGCCATGAAAATTTGTGATTGGATAGCAGAGAAGAAGGATATTTGTTCTTCCAGGTAACTTGGCCCCTGTTCGGCAAAGTCAGCTTTGCTTCTGCCTGGCAGTGCCTGGGTGCACACAAACGCCCATGGCCACGCGTTAGCCAGCTCACCCAGGGCTCTGGGACAGCTTCAGGCTCTTCTCTCTCTTGCCAAAAGGGATTATCAGGTGGGGATGTGAGAGATCAATAGGGTTAATACAGTAGGAACGTGCAGAGGGTATAAAGACACAAACATACAGGGGCTCAGGCTCTGTTATCTACTCATGGAACAGCTTGTTTCTTAAATATACCTAAGGTAGTTATTATATTCTTCCCTAGACATTGAGTCTCATGTTTATAAAGTATAATCCTTGGACAATTTATCACTTTCAATAAATACTAGCATTCAATCTTCATGCTATGGCTTTTTCAATGAAGTAATTTAATTGAAACAAGATCTGTGATATTTTTACACCAATGTGTACAATGTTAGGGTTTTGTTTAAAAGACAACATGCTAAACTTTACACCACAAAATACTTATGTTAGCTTTACTTAAGTTACTAAAGTTAGCTTCCTATTATTTTGTATCTGTATTTTAACTATTTTCAAATTTAGAAGCAATTGATGTATCACCATTTTTAATCCAATGAAGAGTGTCTAAGAAATTACACGCTCAAAAAAAGTAAAAAGAGGAGTTCTGGTAGACTTACAAGTTTAAGCTTTTAACTACTTTTTGCCTATAGCTTTTGATTTCAGTACAAGAAATCTGGAGCTGGCTTGGGAGAGTTGGTGGTGGATCTGTTCCTCAATCACCCAGATCAAGTTCCTCACTTGATCGCTCAGAGGGTGGATGATCCCTCTGGGAGCTGGAATCCACAGGTTCTCTATACAGGCCAGAGAGAAGTCAAGAGAATTTTGTGCTGGGAGTCCTGACTTGCAGTCTGGAGCAATTTCTCTTGTTCTGCTCTGTGGGAGCTGGAGTGACCTGACCCCCAGCTTAGACACTACCCTTAAATGCCTTCAGGTGCCTGCTGTAGAGAGCTGAAGTGGAAAAGGAGCTCATTCTGATCCTGCTCTCAGCCCAAGATAAACAGCCACAACAATATAAGAAAGGGTTTTGTTGCCCTTCAAGATGTACCTAAAGCAACAAAATTTCTCTGTGAGAGAAGGAAATTAAGATCCTCAGCTACCTTAACAGCCATGCAACTTGCCATCACATCTCCTCCCAGACCGGGCCAGAGGGGCAGAGGTGGCATGGCCAAATGCAGAGAGGACTGAGAGGTTCCCTCATGGGCTCTGTCATTTTCTATCTCCCCTTTATTCCCTGTCTCAGGGGCTGCCTTTTCATATGCCTTTTTCCACACCAGCTTTGCTGGAGTGTTTTCATGTTCCTCAAGGGGATTTATCTTGCTGCTTCTCCTTCCCTGATCTGTGGTCACTCCTTTGGTCTACTGAGTTGCTCCCAGCTCTGATTTCCTAATGCTTCTGGAGCCACTCTACTTCCTCTTTCCTCTGCTCTTTTCACTTACTGCCTCTCCTCTTCCTCTCATGGTGTCTCAAGGCTTTCTTCTTTCATTGCTTCCTTTCTCCTTTTCTAGCTCACTCCTTGGAAACTTAATTAATTTTCATGACTTTTTTTACCATCTCCAGGAGGGTGGCTACCAAGTCTGAATTTCTGTTCTTGACAACATCCTTCATTTTTGTCTCTGTAATTCTCATATTTCACTCCTCAAGTCTATCCAACATGCAATTGCCAACATTTTCTGGCTAGCTTACATATAAATTTTCTCACTATTTAAGTGAAAGAAAAAATAGGGCAAACTTTGGGTCTCGTACCACAAGAACACAAAGGGGATACTTCTATTCTTGGTGGTGTACCAGGTAATAAAGATGAAGCTTACTTTATTCTGAAGTCAGACTAGACTATATATATTTATGTGCAGCTGCTATGGTGACACAACAAATCATTATCATTCACATGGAATAATCTGTCAAATATGCAGGGATTTAAATATTTTACCACTAAAATTTGACTGTGCTTTTCTTAGTTGAATGTTGAAAATTCTGTGTAGTTCTTAAAACAACACTTTCCCCTCCAATATATATTTTCCAAAGCTGTGTTATTGTAAATTACCATAAATGATCATCCTTTGTGTGGTAGAAAAGCTTGGCAATGGCAATTCTCATTCCTCCTGACCAGCCTTTGTTTGAACTGGCAGAGGACAACTGAGATCCTTCTGCTATGTGTGTTGTGCAGGAGGACAGAGAAGAGATGGAGGGATCTCTCTCCAGTGGTGGTTTGGATTTAAGTGAAGAGCCTCGCAAGGCTGACATTAGGAAGGTGACTCCTCTCCAGAGAAGAACTGAGCATATTTCCATCAAGTTTTGCAGACTGTGATGAGCCATGGGCAGGGTGCAGAGGCCAAGGATAGGAAAGTAAACACATGGAGAGGACAAGAGACCACGAGTCTAACAGTTGTCATTTTGCTGCTGCTCATGGGAGCTGTCTACTGGTTCCAAAATTAAACAGCTGCATTTACTTCTATGATATGCTAGACACCAAACAGCATAATAGAAGCTGTCCCTTTAACATGAAAGAGTGTGAGTTTCTAAAGACCATGCTAATTTTATAGGTCTGATGTCCTTTAGCTACAGTGTCAATTCCTGGATGTGTGCAGCCAAATGACAGAGTGGAGAGATGTCACACATCATGTATTCTTGTGATACAGTGAAGATGAGCAAAGCAAAAGAAGACAAATATATCCATGAATAAAGATGAGGAGTAGAAAACTAGAGCACGCACTCCATTGGTATTAAGGTACAGACAGAAATATATAACTTTATATTTTGTATTTATTTTTTTTGATGAGCATTAGAAACAATAATTCTTTTGTCTGAATTGAAAGCTCTTATTTTCAGCTGCCAAAAGACCAAGTTTTTTGGTTTTTTTTAAGATCTCAGAGACCTGGAAACAATAAACGTTTTGTTTCCTCAGATCCAGTGATGGAGAGCTGACATGCCAAAGTAATTCTTCTGCTTAGTAAAGATTTCTGCAACATTTGTCTTTCCATTAGGGATGTCAGTAGAACTAAATTATTAATATACTATATATCTCACCCACTTGTTTCAAAGATGAATTTAAGCCATATTTAATATCCTCTGGAAAACCTTGAAAATATGATGGCCTAAATTCTGGCCATGTATATAATGTTTGTACCTAATCTAACATTGTGGAAATAAGTTTTGTAGCTGCTTCATACAGCCAAGAGGCTACCTTTCCTGCATATCCTCCATCATGCAGGCCCAAGGACAACTGGAACAGGATGGGCAGAGAACTGTGGGTGTGTGGTATGTATACATCGCCACTGCATTTAGCCAGAGGGGCTGAACACAATGACTTCATCCATCCTGGCATGCCTGAAGCGTGACCTCAGTTCACTTTGGCTTCAGTTTGTGTTGAAGATTCTTAGCAGGTGCTAGCAGCTCCGTGGATGTGACACAACATATATAGCTCTCTCTTCATCCAAGAGGCAGGATCAGTTTCATGCTGACCCTGCAAATTACATTTGCACTATGTGGAGTTTGTCCTTTTGTTGTTGTAGCTTGGATGATCTAAGTTTACAGCCGAGTCAAGGCTTGCAAGCAGAGCCTATCTTTTACTAGACCTAACTGGGACAACAAAGCAAAAAAGCAGTCCATGAGCTTCAGCAGCAAAGGTCTGTCTTGTCCCTCTCTAATGGCAAACAGAAATACTGAAGGGCCTGTGTTACTCTCCAGAGATGGGCCATCCCCTGCCACCTTATCGTTATACATGTAATTTTTTTCCATGCATCCTTAGGATATTTTCCTGCGTTAGACATTCATAACAACATAGGACTCAGGACTGTCAGGACTTCTTCTGTGCATCTACTAAGACATTTTGCTTCAACTGAAGCCTTGACTCTCAGCAAACCACCCCATTCAGGATGCAGCACTTCTCTTTGTGTCAGGAGATCTTAACCTGCTCTGAAATCCACTGCTGTGTTTTCATTCACATAGATGTCCTTCCATATTGCAAAATTAGTGCTGGTCACACGTTATGTGTACAGTAGCAGGTAGCACAGGCTGGTATGGGCAGATCAGTGGACCACATCTGTTGATCCCAAGGGCCGGGTGTGTCAGAGAGGGTTTGCTTTGGTCTAGCTGGGACCTGTGCTACCTGTGAGCTATTGGAGTGAGTTAGGTACTGTCCTGGAGCACATCTGGCTTAGTTTCATCCAAAACATATTTATGGAATGTGCTCTTAGACCACGCTGTGCTGTGAACCAAAGTGCAGCGAATGGGAACAACCAGGAGGTTTGTTCAAAAATTCGCTTCTGCTCTGACCTGTAGCACTGCTGCAGATTCCTCAGGAGCTTACTGTGCTCTAGCATGGTACAGCAGCACTTCCTCAGTTCAGCATTGTATTTCCTTTTCTCAAGGATGTAGACAGACACTTTTTCTTTCAGCACTTTTTCAGACAGCATTACAATAACAAGACAGAAGTTATGTGTATAAGTTATCTTTTAATTGAGTACATTCTAACACCACCAAGCAAATTTTATCCCTGGGGCTGGGTTACAAAGCCATAGACTATCTATGACTGTGCGTGCAGAAACTTGACTAACCCAGAAGGTACTTTTTAGGAGGCATCCTAGTCAGACAAAATATTTTTACTATCTATACAAAAGGAAATACTCTATTTTTAGTGTCTGGTGATGTAACCATAAGCTTTTAATAACAAACAAATGGATGTAGTGCATTTACTAAAAAAAACCAAAACAAAACAAAAACACCAAACCAACAAACAAACCAACCAATTAAAAAAAACCCAACAAAACAATACCCCCATCCCCTAAAAAAAAACCCAAGGAACCTTTTAGAAGCCTCCACTGCAAAGTTCAAGATGAGGAAGAGGTGTGAAAAATAAGGCTGACCATGCTTACCCTAATAAGAGGTGTTTTAATTTTTTAGTGGAAGTACATGCTTTAATAGGCTAAAATGTCTAATCATCTCAACTTTACTAGAATGTTTTAATCACCAGAATGATTTAGAATCTTTCAATCATTAAATAAAAAAATATAGACAGTACTAGAAGCAATTGTTTTAATTAATGTGAAGAAAGAACGAAGTCCAAGAAACTCATTAAAAGTTATTTTTTGTCTGTACTGCCACAGTTCAGTATGGCTTGCAGTCAGTTGGCTAAGAGCTTTCCTTTGAAAGCATCCCATTGATTGTGGACAGAAGATGCTGTTATATTCCAGCATGTGACTTTATTCAGACAGTTTAGTGAAAATAGTGCAAAACTTAACAGTTAGACATGACATTAAAAATATGTTTTTTTTGAGTTTTTTTTAATGGACAATGTATTGACACCGTGAGTCCAAAGAAGAAATATTGCAAGGGTTGTGATGATTTCACACTTTCTTCACACAAATTCTGAAGGCCTTCCCTCCAGTGCACTCAGTTTTAGCTGTGCACTGACTAGGCTGAATTGCAGGACTTGGCTTTAAGCACAATTTCAGCTTTAGGAAAGTTTGAAGCAGACAGAAAAGAAGTACAATGTGTTCCTGAACACATTGTAAAATAAGAATTGTAAACTATGAACATGGAAGAAGAAAACAGAAAGTAGACTTCCAATATCTTCATAAACTATAGAGTATGTCCTATAAGTAAGATAAAATCCTCTGTCTATGCCAAACATTACTCCATCATAATATTTAATTGCACTGTATCCATTTGCATGAGCCACCAACCCCCATTTGTAGCTGTCCACTGGTCTAGACAGAAAAATCTTTGCACATCTATTCTTTTGGTGGATTTACCAGATTCCCACACCCATTTCCCTCATCTTTGCAATTTCTATTCCTTCCTCACTCTTGTGCTGGCTGCAGCAGATTGCTGAGGTAGGTCCACATAACTAATCCTGTGGCATCAGGGTGAGCAGTTCACTCACTTGCCTTCTCTTTCTTTTAGTCCTCTTTGAAGTGACCCACCCCCCACCCCCCAACCTTGTACTTAGTACGATATGGAAACTGGCTGCCTCTGCAGTGAATTTAAATCCTATATGGTACACACAGTACACTACTGCCGAGCAGCACAGGAAAAGAACTCCCTCAGACTCCTGTGCTCCTGCTCTGTTAATAAAATGTGCATTCTTTGTGCAGCGTGTGCATTGTGTATCCAGCAAGCTTAATACTGCACACTATGAAAGGCTTTGGGGACATTGATCACTAAAAAAGGCTTTAATAAAGCAGTTTTCTAACATGGCAGATTTTGTTTATTTTCAGAGTTCAAGAACACAGTGCTTTGGTAGTTCTGCAGTTCCGGATGTGTAAGGTATTTAAAAATCAGTTCCAGAAACCAAAGCAGTTCTATCCAAGGTACATCAGGGGCTAGATTCCAGCCACACATTCAGTATAAATAATGTAAAACCATCAGTCACATTTTATAGTAAGCAAAGCAAAATTGAAGAAGTAAAGACAAGCTAATAAAATAATTAATATTAGTGGAAAATAACTGGTATAAAGTAACAAATACGTTTCTGTAGACATACCACTTAACTCTAAAAAAATATATACATACATATATGATGGCTACAAATGAGCTTGTGATTTTCTTCCAAAAGTATCTGAGCAGGAAGTAAAACATTTTCCCAGTGGATGAAATAACATTCATTTTTGCCAATCTAAGCAAGGCAGATTTAAATTTTATGTGTGTCCAACTGCTTGTTCCCCCTCAGCTAATAACCTGCCTGCTGGAAGCATTTCAAATGAAAAGGAGTTCACAGTTCCTAAGCCCAGCTCTGAATATATCTGCCATGCATGTAAACAAGTAAACCATTATGTTTCTTGTTGAGATAAAGAATACCATGATAAGTGGGGACTTTTACCAGACAAAGGGCTTCCTATTGCGAGTGTGGATAATCTTCCAGAAAACCCTGTGTTTTGGCAAATCACACCAGATTAATCTATTAGGCATCTCCTTTCATCATCAAATTTCCGCTGCCTATCACAGTGGCTGCCTTATCAAGCACCCTTTACTCAATAGCAGGCCCATTCCTAGGATTTCAGGTGCTGGCCTTCCGAGCTCAGAAAACAGGTGTCCCCACTGTTTTCAGGCAGGAAAGGTCCCTGCACAGAAGCCTGGGAAAGGGCAGGGGTATCAGCCGCTGTTCTACCTGAAGGAACAGGTAACAGGAAACTGTTGATTCAATGGGCTGACTTAATTGGCAAGCATTAGTCAGCACTGAGTGTTTTTTGTGAATTAAAAATCCTCGTAAGAATCTTTACTGACAAAAGTTTTGGAAAGGGGGAAGATATGTGCCCAGAAATGCCCTCCCAGGAGAAGTTGGTACTTGTAACTATTTTAAGTGCTGCATTCTCTTGATGTAGTACAGAAACTATGAGCTAGGAGCAGAGGGCAGTGTCAGGCTTTACCTGGTTATGTGTAGTGCCTGAGCTGTTAGGAAAATTACCTGTATTCAGGAGGAAATGGATTTCAAATCTCAAATAAAGGCTAAACCAATTAACATGATGGATGTGGTTTTTGGTTTTTGAGCTCACTCTCAGTGCCTTCCCCAGCCAGTTTTTTTTGTTTTTTTTTTTTTTTTCCTTCAAATTAATGAAACTGGGGGGGATATGGTTTCTGACCAGACTATTCATCTGTGAAACAGGGCCATCCACTTGGTCACTCAGCAACAATGCAATATGGACCACATTCAGAGTCAGTGGTATGAAGAAAGACATTTTAAGGTTGACAGAGGAATGTGTTTTACAGGAGCCAGTAAATCCTTGCTCATCTTATTTAACTTTCAGTGCTTATCTCTTCTCATCCAGACAGCATCAAGCAGCTCCTGTCCTGGCGGGTGTCTCAGTATCTGCCTGCCTTCTCAGGCAGAAAGACCTTCATTCTGTGCTCCAACCCGGCTCCTGAAAAATTGGCTTGTACAGACTTTGCTGTAATGAAATCAAGGCAGACAGGAAAGCTGGCGTAGTGACAGCAGGAAGAACCCATCTGCTCTCAGCTCCTTGCCTCGACAGCAGGGCTGCTCAGAGCATCAGGATGAGCTCCCAGCTCTGCTTGGTGGGTAGGAAGGAGTTGATAAGCGCATGCCTGCCCTTCCGGGACTCCACAGCACAGGCTTTGTTTCATCTACAGATGATTAAATGGTCTACGGAGCAATTACAAACCAAAGGAAGGAATAGCCAGCTCTCTCCAGGTTTCCTCAATCAGCACGATTGAATTTCTCAGAGGAAGGCAGCAGTAGCAACAGCAGGCTCAATGACTTTTCCTGAAAAATGTTGTCCAGTTTAAGATTGAGCTTTCATTTAACTACTTGCTGTTTCATTTTATTAAGTGCAAATTGTGGCTTAATAGATTTACAGTTGCCATAAACTTCAGCATCGTGAAAGCTGTCGGACTGGCCAGTTGCACAGTGTATTTCTCAGATGATGCTAGGAAGGGTGAACAGGATAAGCAAGGCACCAAGAAAGTCTGCAGGGTATTTTAAGGGGCCTGTGCACAGTGTTCTGAGAGGCAGACAGAGACGAATCACAAGCAGTTGCTTTCCTTTTTCCCCTCTCTTCTAGGAATTAGAGTGGAGGTGGAAGATTTTTGAAGTTTATCTGCAAATGAAAAATAGCTCATTTTGCCTTTTCAGACATAAACTTTGTAAATTGACTGCTAGACAGTGGTTACCCAAGTCCAAAACGGGTTGTTTTTTTCTATGTGCTCATTACACTGTAGCTCTGTTCTGCACTCATTACACTATGTTTAGTTCTAGATGCAAACCAGCAAAAAATATAGACATACTGGAGTGAGTTCAGAGAGAAACATCAAATCTGATTGATGGTGGAATGTAAAAACTCCTATGAGAAGATCTGAAAAATTAAATTCAAATGGTTTGGTTGAGCGTTGGTGGGACAGTGGGCATGAGAGACACCTATGAGAGAAAATGAGAAAGTCGTTTTCCCTAGGACAAAGATGACGGGCTGTGCAATTTTACCTCCTGGTTAGATGACTGATTTACCATGGACAAGATGGAAAGCTGCTTACCTTCCTCAAACTAAACGAGAAGATCTAAAAAGAGGAAGAGAAGATGAATTTTCGTTTTGTGTAGGGGAGGTTTTTGTCACTTCTAAATAAAGTCTCCTGTGGGAGGCTATTAATTTTGCAAGTCAGCAACTTTTCCCACCAAAGTTTTTTGGCAAATATCTGAGTTCCTCTGTCTTGTTGCTAAAAAGTTGGTTCATTTATTCCACACAGGATACATAGGGATCTCTGTTACCTCCGCATCCAGATATGCACAAAAGAGCTTAGAGGCCTTCAGGGAAGTTTGATACTAGAATAAAACAAGACTGCTACAGCTCTGCTCTGTTGCATGCTCTGAACAAAGAACTCTCCCGTGTAGGGGTATCAATATAAGGGAGAAAAAGATCTGGTGTCCTATGCAGGACATTTTCCCCTCTGTGTATCCACACAGGGGTATTTCACATCCTTGACTTACACTGGAAAATACCTCCATATGCAAAAATGCACCCCAGATGTGAAGCAGTAGAAAGGAAAGCTGTAAGTCAAGCAGAGAAGCCTATTTTTGCTGTTACTGCATTCTGAAAAGGGTTTGCTTTATGTGTCAAATATTCTACAAAGCACTGATATGTGTGTGTGAACTTTGCTGAGTGAAAACCACCCTACCAGAGGGCAATATATCAGAGGACCTAATAACTATGTGAATAGTTTCTTGATGTAATGATCCCGTGTGAAATAAGGCAATTTATTTCAAAACAAATTTAACAGACAAGTAATTTTCTGGTGACAATAGTGGGAGAGTTAAACTGTAGTAATTGTACTTACAGAGTTCTGAATTACAAAATTCATACTGTTTTATGATGACTTGAACCTGCCAACTGGAATTGAGGAGACTTTTGCCCTTCTGCTCTGCCAGCACAGCCCACAGCTTGTTGCAACCCATTCTCACTCCTTACCTGTCAGCAGCCATGCTACATCCCATAATGTGGTGCATAGATCACGTCAGAAAGACTGAAACAGAATTATAATGTGTTGGGATATGTTCAGAGGTGCAGAAATCATTACCAACCCAAACCATCTCACAAAACCAAAAATGGATGTTTATTTTTCAGACTTTCTTGTGGTCAAGCTGTTAAATTGTGCTTTAAGAGAAAAAAGGCAGTTTGTAGCTGACTTTGCAATATTGTCAGTCCCAATTCCTTCTAAACAAATATGAAGTGTGTGCTTCACTTACCTTTGTGTGAAAACACATCTTAAGAGTCACAGCCAATAAGACTTTCTTTTCTCCCCACAGTTGCTACATGTGTAAATTAAATTAATTTATTTATGCAAACTGGATCTTACTGTATGAATAGAAGTTAAGGGTTTTAAGGCTTTTGGTCCACTCTGCTAATTACAGTGCAAAGCACGTCATGTACTTGTTGCCAAGGACCATTTTGAAATCACATAAATATCTCAGAGAATTGCCTAAATCTTCTTCCATTAGCAAATGTCATATTTACAGATTGCCAGAGGACCTGATGGTCACCATGCTCATAGACAGCTGCCAGCACGCTGTGGCCAATGAGGCCATTTGTAATTCTCATTAACAGTTCTACCATTTTTGGTTGTATGAAAAGTGATAACACATCGATCTAACAGTCATTAAGAACTTTTTCTTACTCCTTTAGGATTAATTTGCACTGACCCAGAATTCTCTATTTGCTTAACACAAGCAGTGGGCCACTTTGATGTTATCTGCTTCTATAAACAATAGCATACAGTTCTCTCCTGGGCTAAAACAGCTCTTACTCTACTGAGAATTAGCTGTATTAATCATTCTGAAGTCCAAGAGTGCATGATCATAAATTGTGTGCAGGGACCTCACTTAGCAACTCCCAAGACTCTCATTTATCAACATTTTTTTCCCTTCCTGGATATTTAGTATGTAGGGAGTAATTTATTTCTGAGCCGGTGCCTTGTGATGTCTTTCATGTTGAAGTAAAGTTGGAAAACTTTCTGCGACAAATATAATTTTTCTTACTTCCTTAGTGTAAAAAAAAAAAAAAAAAATTTACAGACCACAGCTACAGAATGATTCCCTCAAGTGGTCAGAACAGAAAGCACAGGCCAGGCTTGCAGTCACAGAGCTTGACATTCAGTGAACCAGACACCAGTAACTAAAAATGAGACACATTGCACACCAAAAATGCCCTTTCCTAGTTGTAAAATTAGAGTTTTAAAAGTGTGGGGCATCTTTGAAGCTGATACATGCCTAACTTTTTTTACCTTTCTCAAACTAAGTTGCCAGAACATTACTAAGTTATAATTAAAGCAAGATGAAATCTTCAGAGAACATTAATTTAGTTTATATTTTCCCAGGAAAAGTCGGGCTACCAGCGAGTGATGTTTTCACCTTTGTCATTTATTGGTCTTTTTCTCACCATCAAAACAGAATACAAATCTACTGAAAAATGTAAAGGTGAAAAATGCTGTTGCGTATCAGGTCAGAGTTGATGTGATACAATGTATTTCATACTTTTGATGCAGCTAGTAAGAGACTTTCATTTAAACTCTCCCCCAACTTTCAAAGTCTGCTTGTAAAATGATACAAAGAGCATTAAAAAAATCAAGAATAGAGGTAGCAAAACTCACATTTTGACTGAAAAAATTAAAACCTTGAGTTTTACAGGGCAGTCTTTTATCCACATGGCTCAATTTCTTCAGCTTTTGGGGTTTTTTATTATTTAGACCAAAAGGGGAGAGAGAAGCCTGAATTCTGCTTTCCTTGAAAGGAGCATATGTGAAGTATCTTCACTGACTTACTGGGGAAAGTCCAGAATTAAGTAATTTTTTGATGAGAAAAGAATTTTGGCCCAACTCAGGCAGAATCAGACTCATCAGCACAGAAACCTTTCTAACATTTTTCCTAGTTTCATCTGAGCTTAACTTTGATTTCAAAGCTCTCACTGTTTTATTGTAAACATGTGGTTTTAAAAATACTGCACTAATCCAAAGTTATCAGCATGTGAGTTCATTTTATATTAAGTAGTTCAAAATATATGAATATAAAATGCCAACAGAAACAACAAAAATATAAATAAATCACCACATTCAGCAGAAATGCTTTAATTCAGGATGCAGTAAAGACAGTCAGGTTTAAAAAGTTCATGCCAGAGTGTAAACTGAAGGAATTAGTAATTTATTTTTCTTTCCTGCAGACAGTTTTGCTGCTGCAGCCAAAAGATTCTCAAAGGTTGTCAAAAAGTACAGTTAAGGAGTAAAAGAAAAAAGACAATGGAAAAATGTTTATTTCCCCTAAAGAAATTCTGGCTTCTGCAATTTGGCATTTTTCTCAGCTTTTGAGAGCATTTTGTTTTAGTGAAGGCCAATAGGTTCTGCTATATTAACAGATTCTCCCTCTCTTCCCATAAATAAGTATTCAAGAACTGTGATCTATCCTCCTAGAGCTGTGCTGTCTCACTGATACTCATCAAATCATGAGAACAATTCCTGTCAGAACTGCTCATACTTAAGAGGCTGCCCTAATTCTTCCTGGATTTCTAATTCCAGAATCGTTTGCTACCAGAGTCAGAGGGCAAAATTGAGCCAGAGTCATGTGAAGCACTGTGACAGATTTTTTAATGCAGTAAAACTATCAGTAACTACCTGTGGAAGGTTTTCTTTAGGACAATGGACACATGTTGCCGGTGTACAGCAGCTAATGCCTTTTGAGGTGATGTAGGTGTGCCTGAGCCAGTCCTTTCTCAGTGTTATAAAAATCATGGAATCATAGAATATGACTCTCATCGCTGAGTCCAACTCTTGGCCCTACCTAGGACACCCCAAGGGTCACACCATCTGCCTCAGAGCATTTTCCAAGCTCTTCTTGAGCTCTGTCAGGCTGGTGCTGTGACCACTTCTCTGGGGAGCCTATTCCAGTGCCCTTGCCTTCTTGCTCCTTCTTGCCCTTCTTGAAAGCTGACTGATTCTTCCAGTCAGCTGGGACTTCTCCAGAATCCCAAGGCAGCTCAAATATCATCAAGAGAGACTTCAGAAAAATATCAGCTAGTTCTTTGAGGATTCTTGGATAAACTCCATCAGGTCCCATAGATTTGTAGGGATCCAGATGAAGCAGCAGATCTCACACAATTTCAGGGTTGGCTGCGAGTTGATCATTCTCACAGTCATGGTCCTCCAGTTTGGGGCACTGAGACCACCTCCGTCTGTCATTCTGGTTGAAGACAGACATAAAAGAATGCATTAAATACCTCTGCCTTGTATCTGTCTCTGAGAAGACTGTCCCCATCTTGTCATGAGCAGATGCTGTAGCAGATGCTACATTGCCTTTTGCCAGTATATTTGAAAAAACTTTTTTTATTGTCCTCCACATTTCTGGCCAGCTTCAACTTCAGTTGACCTTTGGCCACATGAATTTTCTCCCAGCAGTAGTGAGCAGTGTTTCTGTATTCTTCCCATGTCACCTGACCTTGCTTCCACTGGGCATATACCTTCCTTTTTTACCTTATTTCCAAGAGAAGATTCCTGTTCAACCAACCTGGCCTTCTGCCTCACCTGCTCTACTTCTCAGTTTGGGAATTGCCTGCTCCTGTGCCCTTGGGAGGCGATGTTTAAAAAGTGACCAGCACTGATGGACCCTGGCATCTGCAAAAACATTTTCACAGGACTTTACTTACTAATACCCTGAGCAGCCTGAAGTCTGCTCTCCTCATTTCCAGAGTAGAATTTTGTTGTCACTTTGGGCATTGTTGTTCACTAGTTTGGCTGATATGTAATTTTGCAGGAGTAACGACATTTTAACCCTTCCTCAGGAAACACTGCACCTCACCACAGAACAGTGTAGACATGCTTATAATGCAGTTAATCTTTAGAACATCAGCCCGTCTTTATTTAAATGCTGTGGATGGATGCTTGACACAACCCTCAAGAGTTATTTTTGCATCACCCATAAGCTGAGAACTGTACTCCTGGCTGAAACAAAAGCAAATAGGGGCTTTCAACTGCCCTCACTTCAATGGATGGTCAGCAGGCTTTTGATTGCTTGTTCTGTGCTCCTTTTTATCCTGCTGCTGCAGCAAGATTTGATCTGGGCTTACGCCTTGAGCATTATCTACTGGATCCTGTGTCTGTAGCCTGAGACAATGAAACTATCTGCCTAATTTAAAATTCATTTTAAAAGTTAGAGCACTTCCACTGCCCTTGTCACTCATGCTTCCATTGGCAAATCTATCACAAATTGCATAATTTAAATAAAGCTATTATTTTATTGAGGTATTGCTATTGTTATTATTACCTCTCCTGAGACATAATTTCTGGTATTAATTTTGTGCCTTCCATTAGCTGTCACAGTATATTCATTTGTATTTATAGAAAATTCATCTTTTGCTCTAAAAGCCTGTTTCCAAAATCTACAGTGCTGAAATATGTGTTTACTTATGAAAATCCAAAGCCCTCATTTAGTGTCTCATCTACATGTGAAGGTATAAACATAAAATTATGTTTGCTGGTGACGTTACAAATAACAAATAGAAGTTTTAAAGTTCATTTCAGTTCTTTCTTTTTATGGCTGTATGTGGTGGCTCACCTGCATCAATAATTTCCAGATACTATGAGAGAGGCCATGTAGACCCAAGGCTCCATGATTGAGGACTTTTCTACTCCCTAGACTTCTCTGTGAGTGCAACTGTGCAAACATGTAATAGATGAGGTGTCTATAGATGCCTACAGAAGTCTTTTTTTGTGCTCATTATCTCACTGCAAAAATAATTTGCCACCGCCATTCAAGACACCAGGAGGATATCTCACTAGTGGAATTCTTTTAAGGAAATGCCAGCTGTCTGTTTAGAATCTAAAATACAGGTAGTTGAAGTTATACTGTGACATCACACATCCCAAATTCTCTGCAGAGATTTAAGAACAGGGTCAGCTGGTACCTGCCCTTTGCAAATGTAGTCTTTCCAGTCAGTATTCCCTTGTGTTCTGGATCCCTGCTGGAGGCACAGGCATTTCTCTAAGTAGGATTTCCTTCAAAAGCTTAAAAAGGGGCAGAGAGGAGAACAGCTGCATTCAATTACTAAAAGCATGTGTCTGCTAGTCAGGAAGAAAGGGTGGCTGCTGCTGCTCAGACAGAACAGCTCCCTGTGCTCTGGAAGCAAACTCTGGCAGATCAAAAATATACAATATTTTATTTTTGTGAGAACACTAGTTTGGAAAAGCAAAGCAGCAACTTGCCTTGAAGAAGAGTGGCCTCAGAAGAACTCGTATATTGTGATGGTCCCTTCAAAACAAACAAGCAGAATCTTTCAAAAATTAATTTCTCCTTAAAAATTGTTTCTGCTGTAGTTTGGGGGTTGAGGGTAGGGAGTAAGCAGCTCCTAATCAGGATTTCTCTTGAACCTGTAAAAAGGAATAGACAAAATTTGATGGTCTGTGTGGATAATTTGCTCCCCAAACATCCTCTCCCAATTGTTTTTGTCTGGTACTTTGCTCCATGGAATTTTGGTTTCTTTCTAAGTGGAATATGAAAGTGATAAATGAGCACCTGAGGAAGAGATCACTTGATGGGAGGACATGGCTCGATTTTAGTAACAGAGACAATGTCAAGAGCTCCATAGAACTGCTGCAACGATGCAGTTGTACGTAGAACAGCAGGAAATGAGGAATCTGCTCCCTGTCAGCAGGTACTCTACAGACCCAAAGTGAAAACTCAGATGAAACCATTTGGACAGATACTCTATTCCTCAAATATTGGCTCTGCTTTTGACATGGTGTATCAGGTTCTGCAAGGAGATGGAAAAGTGGATGAATCTGGGAGGCCTTTATGAGCAGACCACAAATACAATGCTCATGCAAAAACCCTCAAAAGAATAGGCATATTTTTTTACCTCATATTTTTCAGGGTTTTTTTTTTTTTTCCAATATGTCAGTTAACTTTTAAAATACTGAATTGCAGATGACCATCATACTACACTGAATTAAATAGAGTTATGAAAGTGAACTGGAAAAAAATATACAGATTAAGAGCCTTTTAATTGGAAAGCAGCCAACATTGTTCCTGGGATTTAGGTGATCTTGGATATAAGAGCATTTAATATTTAACTTGTGAATAGTCTCCAGTTAATTTGCTGTGGGATTAACAGAAAAAAAAAAAAAAAAAAAGGAAGAAAAACAGAATAAAAGAAAACAAAGAAATCCAGATTACAAAGTTCAAGGATTTTAAAAGTGGAAGAAGGAGGTTATACTATGCTTAATCCTACAATTTCCTTATGGCTAATGAGTTGTAGGAGGATAGCATCTGGACTTTGAAAGGCAAAAAGGAATACAGATTCTGTTGCCCTAAAGCAAAATCTGGTAATTCTACCCTCAGAATGCTCCTTGTGAAGCACCTTCTGACTAGGAGTTCAATAAACTCCTCCTTTCCAGAAGGTGTGAGGGTCTTGAAACTGTACAATATGAAAAGAGTCACAAAAGTTTCTGCTGAATCTTCAGCTTTGGAAGTTTTGCATCATTATTTATAGATAATATGTATTTTACCATTACAGCATTAGGCAGCACAAACAGGAATTTATGGAACTGGTTAAGGCTCTGGCACTAGTGAGAAGACACATGCTTGAGATTTGCAACCCTTTCTGATAGGCTGAAAGGGACTGTTTGGAGGCAGAGGTAGATGGTGATGCAGAAGAGAATTAGGGACAGAATTTGGGAACACAGTGGCTAGCAGCAGCAGCAGCAAGGACAGCTGGGGCTGTGCAGCTGTGTAGGCAAATGGATTATTGGACACAGGAGGAAGCTTCTGCAAAAGTTGTTGCTCATATCTGACGTCTGAAACAACATGAAGAAACGGCTTATGACTAAATGAGTTGAGCAGATCCTTATAATGAAGAATACTACTATCTTCCTGTTTCCTTTCTGTAGGGGAGGAAATTATTACTATTGGTCCTCTGGTGAAAAAGACAAGACAGAAGGTGGACGGTGTTTCCTCCTTGTCCCTGAATGTGATGCTCATGACAGAAGATGAATAAACATCTTGTTACTTTTGTATCTTCTGCTTGAATTCAGGTGCCCTTGAGTGCCAGGCTTGGCTTCTCTGTCAGTTCCCATGGGCTGTGGGTCACGCTCTTGTGTCACATGAAGAAGTTGCAGCCATGCTGTTGTGCAGGCATTTAGATAAGGACTGAGCCTATCTTTCAAAACTGTTTATCTCCAAACTTTTTTCTTTTTAGATAAGCAATCAAATACAATAATTAATTGAATGTAGCTTTTATTTTTTTAATCAGCTGTTTGGAACATGCCCCTTCTGCTTCACATCTGTTTCAAGACATGCAGTTAGCTTCTGTTTCCTTGTTATTCCATCTGCAGTTTCACAGCTGCATGTGTCCTACACACTGCTGTTTTGTTCAGTGACAGCATTTAGATTAAATCTTTAATTCTTTCTATAGCCACCATTCTGAGAGATGTACGTGTCCCTTCAAACCCACCTAGGGATCAGGACTGAAATTGTATCTACCTCAGTATAATTTGCTAACATAAAGGACAGGCAAGCCATATTTTTTGTTTGATTTAGTTACTAATTGAAAACAAAGTTTTATGTATTTTTTATTTTTAAGTTAATTCTCATCCCTGGGAGATGACGGTGATATTCAGATTTTGTACATCAGTGTCCTGAGCACTATTGAAAAGTGTTTTAGTATTTCAATATCCAGCATTTTTTTCAGGGACTGTGTGGCTGAAGGAATGGAGTGTTGAGGTTTTTCTCTGCATACAGATGTTTTTGACTATTTAAACAGACAGAAAAATATCTCAGCACTGTTATGTCATATCACAGCACATGCCCAAAGTATTCAGTAGGGTCCCAGAACTTATAAGAAACAACACCAGCTATCAGATTCTGTCTGTGAGATCCATCCCCTCCCTTAAACAAAATTAAGGAAAATGAAGAGATTTTAGTATTAGCAAACCTCAGGACACAGTTACCAATTGAAGTGCCAATTTAACTTTAAGCTCCTCTTTGATATCCTTCTTTGATAAGAGTATATGATGGCCATAAATCCAACTTGGCAATGATTCTGAAAGGTCACCTGTGGATATTGTTTTTCATGGTGTTAAATAGACTGTAATGGTCTCATTATTGCTCCAGAAGGACAAGTGGAAGTCCCACTGGTCTTCTTGCTGTCTCATAAATAATTAACAGGCTGTTTTAACTGGGTCTAACCTTTGTGCAGAGTGCCTGAACTTCACTACATAGCAGCAGCAGAAGAAATGCAGAAAAATATCATCCATCATTGGTGGTACTGAAACATTCAGGTTATCTAGGAATAAAAATAGAAGACTAATAATCAAGTGATAATCAAGCATTTTACAGGCAACTAGAACAACTATCTTTCTGTACAGATATGAATAGTACTTGCATCCTCTATTATCCAGATTATTCTTATTTTTTTTTTACACGTCTTACCACATAACCTGTAAACCAAGTTTCCAACATGAGAAATTTAACTGTGGAGTAGGTGAGAAAAGTTCAAAATGTTTATTTTTCTCTTCTGCCATAAGTGAAATACAAAAGAAGGAGGATTAAAGAAGGACTAGATTCTTTCTACTATCAGGTCAAAGCTTTCAAGTGGGGATGACTAAAATAAAATCCTGCATTTGAATATTTTAATTACTTCTTGTTTAGATAAATAGTTCTCTCCAACTCTGCATTTTGAGCATTAGCAGGGTCTAAACTAGTACTGGATTCAATATCTAAAGCACAATGCTGAAATCTGCCGCACCTCACCTGGAAAGTCCCCAGGTTTCTTGGTAGCAACAGCCGGTGTGAGCAATCAGGAGCCAGGTCTGATCTCAGATGTTTCATCATGACAAAGTTGGGGGTAGTGCAGAAAATGTTCCTGCTATTGGATACAGGATTGTCTGGAAAAGAAATGCTAAATTCCAGCAATGAAATAGCAAATTAAGATTAAAAATAAAAAGGAGATTAGGCAAGAAGAATCAAAGAGAGAGAGAAAAAGAGAGTCAAAACATGAGTCTCTCAAATTTTCAGTTTTACAGAAAGGCAGAATAGGTTGCCAGTAAGAAAATTATCTGTCTATTTTTACTGCAACTGTTCCTCTTGTCTCCTTTGTTCTTCATTTTGGGAAATGAAAATATCTTCCATACAAATCATGGCAAGTTCATGTAGAAAAAAACCACAGTTTAATAATTCTGCTTTTGGAGTTCACTTCTGTACCATTGTATTCTCTTCTTGACCCTTACATTAATGGACTGAAGAATGCATGGTAGTTGGAGGAAAAGGAAATCTCTGAACACTCATTACAGGAAGAGATGTGTGAGGGATTGCTCTTGAACACACATCCTCTTCCAAGATGCTTGCTAGCAGCCCCACAAAGCAAAAAGTCTGATATGGGGAGAAGAAAGAGTATTTTAGAGCAGGAGTAGCAGGAAGCTCCAATGGCATATTACAGAAAATTAACAACCTTGTGGCAACATGTCTGGAGAACACCTTGATACCAACTGTCAGGGGAGTCTGAAGTCAAGCAGCTTTTCATGTGGGAGCCAGGGGAGGTTTTAGCTGCTTTGCCCTAATGATCCCTGAACTTCATGGGTGTTAGAGGACTTGCTCTCCTGCCCTTCTTGCCAAGAAAACAAATCTTTTTCTTTTAAGAAGACACCCATCTTAAAGTCCCCAGCTTAAAGACATTTAAAAACAACCCCAAGATGGGGGTGCTTCCTATGTATTTTTCTGGAAACTCTTTCCAGTACTTTGGGAGCTCCTTACAGTTGAATAGTCCACACTTTTTACCACATCTTCTCTTTCTATTTTGAGCTATTTTAAACAATTTTTCAACTAATTAAAGGGGGAAACAGTAAAAACAGAAAGACAGCATGCAGGTAATTTTATGAAGTAGCTGTAATGGGTGGTAGTTTCTAGTTGCATGCCACAGAAACTCAGTGGTATTGCTCAAGATGTCTGTGGGGTGAAGGGGCACTACTTGGAGAGATTTATTAGGTTCTTAACCTCAAGTTAAGAAGGGAAGATAAATAGAGGAAAGTCTCTTCCCAATAGACCTCAATTACTTACAAAAAGTTAGCATTGAAAAGCTAACATTTTTTATCACAACTTTCATTATTCTTTATGTAACTCTGCTCTAAAAGCTGAACCGATGAATTACATTGGGGCTGAAGTGAAGAGTTCTCTCTCCTTGAGGAAAAGAAAAAAAAACCAGGAAACCCCAAAACCCAAAAGCATTTCTGCATTCTCCCCCTGAGCCCCCTGCATGCACGCACAGACACACTGCTGTAGAGATGTCCACACGTTGTGGACCTTTGTGCTCTGCTCTCCTGTTCAAAAGCCCTTGTGCACTTAATGAGCAGATCCAAAGCTTCATAAAAACAAAGTCTTTTTACTGACTTCAGGAGGTCAAAACTCGTATATAAGCAATTTGAGGAAAGAGAAACAAAAAACCTATTAGTTCTTGCTGACATTTTTGTGCCCTGAAAAAAGAAAATTGGAATTATTCATTAATTCCATGTTGAAGTAGGAGTACACAAACTCCTAAAGGTGACAACTTGACTTGCAGGAGCAGCAGCAGCAGCCCAGTGACAAACATCAGCACTCACTGATCATGCCTCAGTGTTAACACATGTGGTTTCTGTGCGATCTGAGCGCACAGCTATGGGCTGTTTGCAATATCCCAAACTTCTCCTACTGTCTCTAATGTTTACTTAAACTCTAGAAATTCAGATGTGGATTTTCATTCATTTTAGCTTAGAGAATATTGTGCTTTTACTGACTGTTGCTATTGTCTACTGATTGCAGTTATGGGATGGAGAGCAAACAAACCCTGAAGATGCAGGTGTGTGATGTGTTGAAATGTGATATTGCTTGCTGCCTGTAAGTAAAATAAACAGAATTGACTTATATTAACTCAAGTGTTGATTGTAACCTCAAAGTAATTTTTTTCTTTTATCTCTTAAATATATATATTGGTGACATTTTAAAACCCTAGGTCTTAATTAATTTTCAGGAGGAGTTTTTCCTAAATACACAGGACAGATCCTGATCTTTGATGTTTTGTGGAGTGTCATGACAGAGGAGCGTTGTCCTGTTTTCATCACTGGCTTTAAGGGATCTTACAAAACTTCCCCATTACAACAGTTGTTTAAAACAAGATCTGGATCTGTCTTCTTTCTGCCAGATCACAATCATCACAGAAATTTTAAAACAAACAAAGAGCCAGAGGCTACCTGTTTCTCTGTGCAGTGACTGAAAGCTGCCAAGGCTGGACCAAAGCCAGCCTTCAGGTCAGGTTTACATTATCACCAGCAAAGAAGGAAAATCAGGTCCTGAAAAAAAGGTACTGTAGTTAATAAGAGATTGAAAAAATCTGATTAGCACATCTGCAATTAATCAAAGCTGTCACAAATAATTCAATGAAATTTAACTCCACTGAAATCTCTTTTGACTCAGTTTACAATAGTCTGAACAATTGTGCTCCCCTTCAGGAAAACAAATAAACAATTTCACTGGCAAACAAGAAAGGGAGTATTGCATTAACTCTACGTGAGATGACAGTTTTTTGTGTACATATCATTACAAGGCACATTGGACGTATTTCCACAGCCCTTACAGAGTAAATGTATATATTTCTTAAAGGCTTGTACTCTTAATGGGGTGGACTGAGAGGCTGCAGGACTGGATGAATTAAAGACATATTTGGTTTGGTTAAGCACCTGGATGAGAGGCTGCAAAGAGAAGTTTGGGGGCTGTTGGAAATGTTGTACATAATACAATACATTTTCTCAAGGTTCTGTGTTTGATCAAAGTTCCTGTGTGGTTTAGAGTGAAGTTGTGTCCATAAGGAAATCCCTTTTTCATTTAATTTTTGTTTTGTTTTATTTTATTTGAATGTAAAACTGAAGCTTTGAAAGCTTATTTTAAACCTTAAAGATCTCTTACAGCTTTTCATGAGAAGCTATAACATCAATAATGATGCTCTGGCTTCCTGAATTTCCCTTGCAGTTTTCTTGGATTCATTACTTTTCCCTCTCCAGAAGATGAAAGTTGGCTCTGCGGTACAGAATGGATGCCCCTGGAGTTTTGGTGGGGAGAAAGCTATCCTTTCTTGGACTCAAAGAGTCCATGATCCTATGCATCATTGAGCTGCTATTGAAATAAGGGGAAACTGGTGGACCCAGAGATTTAATAGAAGTATTCTGACCCTCTTCTGTTTAGCCACAGCAGGGCTAGAGCAGCAGGAGATCTCCTCCAGCTTCTGGCTGCAAAAGGAGAGTCTAAAATGGCTGCATGTGGCCCAGATTAATTTCCTATATTTTTATTGCTCTTACCACAGCCTACCTTTGGTATCTGCCTGTCTATTTCCACACCAGCTTTACAGCGTGGCTGTGTCTCCACCTGGAATGTTCTTCATGAAGGGGCTCCACTGTAGACATGCAAAGAATGGAGATTGCACGAGAAGGAAGAACCCTCATGTTTGCATACATATAAAGGAGTGCAGTACCAGAGTTCCCAGCAAACTCGCAGTCCTATTGTATTTTCCTTTTAATATCGATCCCATGATAGACATGGTATTTTCTATCCATGCACGCTGATGTGTGCCAACACCTAGAGCAGAACTCCAAACTTGCAAATACAGCTCCTTTAAATAGCACACACTGCTCTGTCTTGGCTCTGCATATGCTTTTTTCCCTACTTTTCTCTCCCTATTTTGTTATGTCACATCATAATTTAATATTTAGTCCTGCAAGCTGCGAAACCCAAGAAGTATAAGGGGCACAATTTGTAGAACAGCTCCCAAACTGTTCAAGTTCTGGTCGGAATGGGCTATGCTTGTTGCATCTAGGAAGCATCTTAACCACTAATGTCACTGTGCAGAGATAGAAGGGCCAATAATAAATAGAGCAGTAAGGATGAAGTGGATGTATTTTATAGTATTAATTTCACAGAACACAATGTAATACACTTAGGAGGATTTTAATTTATCATAATAGTGGGTTTATCCCATGTTAGCCAAAGTGTAAACAAACAAGAAAAAAATAGAACTCTCAGTATTTAATTACCTTGATATGAATGGAGCACAATAAAATTGGATATAGTGTTGTTACACTTCTCTACAACCACAACTTTGGATGGTGTACAAGTCTTGGAAATAGCAGTGCTTTGTGGATAATAAAATAATGTGAACAATGAATATCTGATCCAAACGTTGTTGGATAATTATTATTAGAGATGTGAATATTCCCAAGAAAGTAACTTTTATTATTGTTCATCGATACATTCTGTAACTCTTTTTTTTTTTTTTTAATGTATATTGCTGGCAAAATGTCTAGGGTGGAAAATCATAGGCAATTCACATCAAGTAAAATGTGTAGGCCAGGAGTTTTGCATTAACATATCAACTCAGCTGTACTGAATTTATAACCCCTTAAAGCAGTACAAAGGGTTTTAGTATTGGATATAAATTATGCATAAAACACTCAGCATGAACTGTTGTCCCTGTATTAAGGTAGATATGCCAGGCATAAAAAATAAATGACAAAATCTACGTTAATGTTAAGAGGTCAACTTTAAACTGACAAAATCAAGGAAATGCAGAATTACTGCTGAATCCTTCCTTAACTCATTTTACCCCCTACTCAGTTGACACTGGGTCATCTCTCTTCTTTCCAAGTTGGAGTAAAACCTCTGCTAACAAAAAAAAGAGCAATCAGGAGTCACTGCCTTGGGTACATGTGCTGCAGGTCAAGACTGGGGACCACTGCCACTGCTCTTCCTTCTCAAGAAAGAAACCCACCACTCATGTAAGAGGTACAACTTCCTTTGTTTCTACCTAGGAACATTCTCCTCCTAGGTGCTCCTCCCTTCCATTTTACCCTACCAGTGCGTGTTAGAATCACTCAACATTTAGCCTAACACACCCCTCTTTAAGAAAATTCTATTCTGATGAAATGGAACCCAAATATGGTTTGGCCCTCAGGACACGGATAAGGTGTAAGTAATAATATTTCAAATAATTCAGAGATGGTTGCGTTCCAAAGTATATCACATTATTTTCCTAAGAGCTAAATAATAACAGCATCATTAGGGGTAAGACTTGAAGGGTAAATATGAAGAAAAGTTAATAAGAAGAACTGATTTCAGACTGCACCCAAAAAAAATACTTGGATCCTCACATCTACACCACCACTAATCACTATCAACCTTCCTGTTTTGAAAAAGAGATAAAAACATTGGAACTAAAGACTGACATTATTTACCCTAATGCAGTATCTTACACCTTTTTTAACCTGAAAATATAAACAACCCATACAAACACACATATTCAGTGAACATAGGATATATTTTAAAAGACTGAAGGATAAACCTGACTTCAGATAAGGCAATGGGAATATGGGTTGCATCTATAAATTTCACGTTCAGGAGGGACTACTGGGTTAACCCAGCCTATTTGGAAGAGCTCTCCAGATCACAGGCTTTCATTCTTTCCCATTAAATAATTCATTTCCTTGTGTCACCCTTATTGGTAGTGATTGGATCAGCTTCAAAAATAGTTACTGAGTTATCAAACTCACCAACTTGTGAATGAAGAGGAATGTTCAGCTGGAAGGCTTCAAGTGACAAAGGCCATAAGGAATTATTTTGCTTCAGGGAACAATTACACACTTAAAAAGTAATTTTAATCCCACCTGTAGCCATTAGATTGCATTATGTTCTAGTATTAGAAACCAAAAAGGTCCCTATTGCCACGTGCAAGTAATTACAGATTGTGATCTAGTTGTTTTTGTGAGCCTAATAATCCATAACAACCTAACTGCCAGTCACACATGGAAGGTTTCAGCCATCTCCTTCTGTACCTAAGTCAATACTTGTCACACCTAAACCTTGACTTATTGCTGACACAGGGTGTGCTCACACAGATTTTCTAAAATATTTCCACTTTCGTCAAAAAGAAATTGTAAGGGCAAAGAAACTGGAGATCTTCCTTTCAGCAACTAAGGTGGAAAAAATGCTGATGCTTGTAGGCTTTTGCAGTTTATGTAGGACCTGGGAACGTTGTCTTTGATGTGATTGTCAGAAGATGCTGCGTCTAGCTGCTGTTTTGGTAAGACTTTCAAATTAGTTAAATACAAATGTTTCTTTCTGCTGTATTTCTACAGGGACAAATATATGTCTGGCACATATACTTCATTTCAGAAAGATTAATATTCATAACATGAAGTTCACAGAGATGTTAATAAATATATTTTAGCCCACTTTGAGAAAAAAGTACCAAGTTCCAATTTTCCACACATGTGTTTTCCACACATTTATGGCATTAAAAAGAAAAATGTGTGGCTCTGATGTTCTTCCACAGATATTTTGGGTTTGAGGGTGGTTCTTCTGGTATAGGATACTGAGCATTCTCAGCTCTAGACCTTCTTACATGACTAATGGAAAGGTGGGTCCTCCTTGCAACCCAAAGGACAAGATCCAGGTGACCTGTGGATAGCAGCATGGAGGCTGAGCACAGCTGTGCCAGCACATCTTTCCTACAGTCATTACAGGCCAGGTCTCACAGTACCATGTGTAAGTGAGGGAAACATTTTCTGCTCTCACAATAGTCAGGTCACAAGGAATACCGAACCAAAGACTAATTATAATCTCATGCAATCAGTGCAATTTCACCTGATTTATTGGTGAAACTCTAGGACAGCAAAATCTGTCCTATTATACAGGAGATATTATTATGTCATATATTATCTGGAGACAAATTACTGGAGATAAAGAGCTGAAACTGGAAAGGTACAGGACTTGGTGACAAAGCCTATGGCATCAAATATTTTCCCTGTTTAGTGTGTTGTTGTTTATTTTTTTACATTTTTTAAATTTTGAGATAAAGCAAAGGTACTTTTTAGACTGTTTTTCATTATACAGATTTCTACCAGAAATTTTGGCATTTGCTGAAATTTGTGCCTTTCCAGAATACCTGAAAGGAAGAGTAGCTGGAACTGAAGAGGCTCTTGAAAAAGAATTAATTGATAACCCAGTGCTTTGACCTTGTGTAGTCTAGTGAAAGGATGTTTTCTTTGGAGCAACAGGAAAGGCATAACATTATGTCAAAAGTGCTGAAAAACAAAGCTAATTAACCCTTGCTCCTGAACTTAAAAGTCATGAATGAATTAAAAAAAAAAGGTAATGATCCTTGAATAATAGTTTTGTGGCAATTATGAAAAAGCATTAAGATAGGAGTGGAATTATGTATGCAGTGAATTTGCTTACAGGAAGTAACACAAATAGCCAATATGGAAACATTCACAAAATAATTACTATACAAACAACCTTTAAGTTCTGAGTGAGCACAAAGATTCAGCCATGCTTTTGACTTTTATTATTTGAAGTGTAACAATGCCTTAAATACCAAAATGTAAAATCTGTTCTACAAATGTCTGTTTAGTTACAGTCTTTCATGAGGGCATTATGGCTTTCAGGTGCAATAAACTACCCCTCTTTGTAACAACACCCCTTTATAAACACAAAGCAAATCATTATGTGGAAAGGGGAGAAGTTAAAAGCCCTAAATCTTCCATTCCCAAGGATACTGTTACCTGCAGATAGAATGTATTTTTTTAATGTATGTATTTACTGCTTAAATGTAGTATATTTCCACTGGGTGTAACTGACAAGATTTTAGGGAGTTCTTCATTACTGATTTATATATATAGATATAGACACACATATATGTTCAACTACCCATACAGTTTTTTGCTCCTGTTTCCTAGCATAAAATTATTGCCTTCCCTGGAATAATGAAAATGAAACTGGTTTCTAGACCAATGACTATTCTTTCTTTGAAGAGGCTCTTAATAGGATGCATGAAACATCTGGAAGAATTAAATCAAAGGGTGATGGAATTCCCACTGGAGAACACATGTCAAACAAGAAAAAGAGTCTTGTGGAACAAATGAGATTTTGCCCTGAGAATTAGCAAGTACAACAGCTAAGCTTAGCATTGGATTGAGATGAAAACTCCTAAGAGGCCTATTGATACCCTTTTTAAACCTCCATCGTGCATAAAAAAGAGAATAATTTGCGTAATACAGTCTGCAAGAAAAAATATCTGGTTTTCCTATTCACAACCGTTATTCAGAGAAATTCCCTAGATCCACAATAATCTACAGGTAGGGAAGATGGTCTGGGTGACAGACTGCATCTAATAAGCACACCACCATTAGGAGAATATCCAACTATAGCTCTAAAGCTGCAGTGGGGAGGGGAAACCTAAATATAGTAGATCTATTGTGACACACAAAGAGAAAAATTATCATCTGCAGCTCAAGTTGTTCATTTTGATACTTGTGTAATTCTTGTTGCCACAGTAAGGCTGAATTTCATTCAGTGTCTTTCTAAGAAAACATTTTATTAAGGAGAAAATTAATAACAGCCTCAGAAACTGATAGTCACATGTCTGTCTGCCTTGCAGTCATCTCCTCTCATTCACAGCTGCCAAACAAAAAAAAAAAACCAACTAAAATGTGACTCTACCCTTATACCAATTGTCCAAAACTGCACTGTAAAGTGGTGAGTTAAAGCAATTTAGAGAGTAATTTAATGTGAACATACCTAAAGGATGGGATGCCATCCAAAAGGAACTGGGCAAGCTTGAGAAGTGGGCCCATGGAAATCACATGAGGTTTAATAAGACCAACTGCAACGTGCTGCACCTGGGTCAAGGCAGGCCCTGGTCTCTGTACAGACTGGGGGTGAACAGATCAAGAGCAGCCCTTGGGGGTGCTGGTGGGTGGAAGACTGGACAGGAGCCAGCCTTGTGCACTTGCAGCCCAGAAACCCACCTGTGTCCTGGGCTTCATCAAGTGCAGTGTGGCCAGCAGGTCAAGGCAGGGGATTCTGCCCCTCTACTCTGCCCTTGTGAGACCCACCTGGAGTGCTGTGTCCAGCTCTGGGGTCCCCAGCATAGAAAGGACAAGGACCCGCAATAGTGAGTCCACAGGAGGGACACCAAGATACTTAGAGGGATGAAGCACCTTCCACATGAGGAAAAACTGTGGGCATTGGGTTTGTTTGGCCTGGAGAAGAAATGGCTTTGGGGTGGTCTAAATGGGTACTTCTAGTACCTGAAAGGGAGCCTACAAGAAAGATGGAGAGGGACTTTTTACAAGGCCACAGTGACAGGACAGCTTCAAAGTGGAAGACAGCAGGTTTAAATTAGATATAAACTGTGGAAGCCCCACCCCAGGTAGTGTTCAAGACTTCAAGGTGGATGAAGCTCTGAGCAAACTGGTCTAGTGAAAGATGTACCTGCCCGTGGTAAGGAGTTGTAACTAGGTGATCCTTAAGGTCCCTGACAACCCAAAACATTCCATGATGGTATGAGAATGAATTTACTTTACTGGGGTGCTGCTGTGTTTTCCCCTGCTGATGGCTCAGTGTTTGCTCAGCTTGACCTGACACGACAACCAGCAAGGGCCACCCTCCAATTCCCCTGGGGGTTTGGAGGGAAGCTTTGGGTCTGGCCCATAGCCATAGGAGAGGCTTGAGCGGTGTTAACAGAAGGAGTCAACTTCTGTAGGGGTTTTTAATCCAGGTTTACTGTGAGACTCTAGGGAGCCTGCTGACCCAGGGACAAACAGCCTGCAGAAGCCCCAAAACTGCATAGTGCAATAGTTTTTAACTGGGGGTGTAATCAAGGGGATGGTCTTTCCATGGACCAATGGGGTGACAGCAGGGAGTGGGAACCAGGGAAATGGGCATGGATGGGCACCAGTAGGGAAATTGGTAGGATGAGACCCTGGTGTCTTGACCTACCTCTCGATGCCCCTGATGGAACTTTCCAGGTGGAAGGGAAGGGCTGTTGAGTGACAGACAGACCCTGGGGTGGGGTTATGGGAATGACTCAGCAGGTTCTAGGGATGAGAGGTGGAGGAAGGAAAGGATTGGCATTGGGATGGGAGGAGGTAAGGGAGGACAGGACCATTTAGGAGTATAGGATTAAACCACTTAACAGAACCGAACAACACAACACAACACTGGAGAAATAAAATGCTCCTTTGTTCATATTCTAATGAATACCTAGCCAATCTTTTTCTATTTCTCTTTTTACATCCCCGTAAATTATGGATTATAGATTCATGGAAGAAAAGTGGTAAAGAATGGGCAAGACTATGACTGCACTATATTCTTGGATGAAACAAAGGAAATTTTCAAACCTTTATTTCTCGTTGGTCCAAAGGCAGTTCAAGAGAGCTGTGATATGGCTTTCCCCTTGTTTTTCTGAAGTTTCCTTCACCCTCAATTAGTGGAAATTGCTCTACTCATGGAAGAGGGAACAAAGCGGATTGACTGCAAAAAGCCCACTTCTTACCCCCTTCTTCAAGTCAAAGTGATCTTGGACTGGAGGTGCATTTAGTGGTTGGATTACTTGATGGTGCTCTATTAAGATAGTTTATCTCTTTTGGAGTTATTAAAAACATAACCCATGAAATACATTACTTTTTATTTTTATTTTGACTACAAAGAACCTTTGTCTTTCCACTACAGCAGGACTGATTTCAGAGGAAATTGGTCTGTTACAGAAGGTGGTGGGAGAGCAGATGTTCTACTGTGGACAACAGAATGTGTTTGTAGTACTGCAAAATGCAAATTGAAGCACTTCCTTTACCCTTTTGTATCTCATGCAGTGGTTCCCTTGCCTCTCTAGAGAGGCCATATGACTTATAATTATAAAAGGTTTGATCCTTTTCCATCTCCTGGTCTTGTGTGGAGGAGATCACCAACTGCTGTATTCTTGGTGAAACTCAGTCTGTTGGGCCTTTATTCAAACCACTGAATTACTTATATTGGAGAAAAAAAGATGCACAGTAGGAAATATTTAAAGGATAAAACTGACTTTTGGAATCTCTGTGGAAAATAAACTTCCTATGCAGATAAAACAAAGAAAAGTTATTTTCACCACAGTTAAATATTGAAACAATATGAACAGTACTCTGAACTATATAACCTTAAAAGTGAATAGTGCAATTTACGGACTTCATCCCACCACATAAATTTCAATGACTATGGATAGCTTAGTACACTGGAGCCGTATGCCTTTTTAGCACACTAGTTTCCCAGACTATCATTCCTACTTTTTTTTTTTTTTTTTGCCTTGGAAAGCTTTTTCTACAGCTATTCTTCATGCAAATTTAAGAATTATTCCTACTTTGTAGATCTGCAGCAGCATGTTGCTGTATTTGCAAAAGTTTCCAGACATGTTGGTTCTCTGCCTTCTGGTTTGTAAGTTCAAATTGTGCCAGAAGGATATGCAGCTTTTCTGTGATCACAAAATTAATTGGATTTGTCAGCAGTAGTCTGATTTATGTCTCCAGTTTAAGCCACAAATGTGTGATCAGTGCTAAAAGTGGTGGTGGATAGGTCAGTATGATGAAATTTTTCACTAATGCTTCACTTTAAGAGAATCTTAGTGTATTAAAATAATCTAATTTCCTTCTAACTGCTTTGTCTTTCTTTAAACATCTCTTTTCTTAAGATGAATTGGTGATTTGTTCTGCTGAAAATCAATGCTGGAAAAATGCTTTTTTCTTCAGAAATATTGTATTTATTGTTGGAAACATAAAATAAAAGGGATTCTGTTGTTATGTCTGAATGTTGGTATCCCAGTTCTGAAAATAGCTTTGAACATAATGGTCAAACTGCTTTTTTCTCTCATACACAAAGGATTCTATAAATTCTTATAAGTCAAAACCCATACAGTTCATAATAATGAATATTTGCCTTTAGTGTCAGCAGATGTTGTGTTTAAAATGTACAGACAAGGAAGGCAGCGGCAACTCACAGGGACATTGTTTACAGAATCAGTGCCTTAATTACCAGGTAGTAACACAAGGCGTACTTTAAAACAAAGCAGAGCAAAACACTTGAGAAGTTTGCAACAGTGCAACAAGTAAGACTAATTCTGCAATTTAATAAAATCAAACATTACTTTTTCGTCTTTGTAAACACCAGTAAAATTCATGTCAGCTATCAACAAATGAAAGATCTTAATGTATTCTAGTGAAGTTTCTTTCAACAGAATTTCTGCTTCATAAGTTTTCTAAACAAGAAAGCATCTGAGCTTTTCCAGCATAGAGCTTTTAAAGGCTATCAAATGGCATTTAAAACACACACACACACACACTATACATACCAAACTCTACCCCTCCTTTCCCCTCGGTGTTAATGGTACAGAGCATCTCCCCATAATTAAACTAAACCCTGAAATCTTGACCATTGTGGTTGCTAAAGATCCCATGCTTTTTAGGAGAGGAGGGGCATTCACTGCAGTTTCCTCCACAAATTCCCAGCCAGGTAAATGCCTGCCTAGAAATCACCCATCCAGCTTCCACTGAGTAAGCTATTTTTGCTCACCCTCTTACTGAAGCTGCTGGAGGGCATTGCAGGCATGGGCTGACATCTGTGTTCTGTCTTAATGCTCTCTTGCTTTACTGAATATGAAAACACTGCTACCATAACACAATAAAATGAACAAAATGGCAGGAATATATTTGCCATAAAGTTTAGGAATAGCAAGTAAGCTAATAAAAGCATTGGTAAACCAGGGCATTAATCTCTGCAAAATATACTGCTGTGTAACAGGTTATCCATCATACCAGATAATGCAGATTTGAGGTGAAAAGTTGATGATCCCCAGTTCACACATTCAAGTGAGCACATTTCATCTTTTTTAACTGTGGCAAGGAAAGGAACAGCCTGGACTTATTTCAAATGTCAGCTGTGCAAGTAAGACAAAACCTTAGAAAGAAAACTGCCATTCACCCAGCTTTATTTTCAGGCATGCTTACAAAACTCTTTTCTGGTTTCTATCTTCTTGTAACTTGATGGGAGCCTACAGGAGACTAAGATGTTCAGACAGAAATTCAATGATGGAGCTCAGAGTAAAATGACACAGCTTCCCACATACACTCCAGAGATATTTAATAGGTTCTGTCATAATCCATATGTTCTCTTCAAAAAATAGGAATAAAAACCAGCTGCATTACAATAAATTCTAACTGCAGTATGAGTTAATTTTAAACTGATGTAACATTCAGTCAGTTTTCATTTAAAATGACAGTGGATATCTTTGCCAGACTAAGTGTGGATTTGTAAAAACAGATGAGAAACAGTAAAATGTTTTTCCTTCAAGACAAATATTTCTTTTTAACATGGATCCTTTAGATAATAGGGGATTGTTCAAGTGAAAAAAGACTTTACATTCATCACCATGATGATGTATTACTAAAGAACTTTACTTTTGGACTCTATTAGGAACCCCTCAGGGATGTGGCAGAGCAGAGATTGCAGATGGTGCCTGGTGGCAGTTCTGCTGGCTCAGGCCCCGAAACAACTTGCTGGGTCTGGTGGCATCAGGATGGTCAGCACCACTGGGCACTGGTGTGGGGCCTGCTGACCCCAGCCATAGATGGCAAACAATGGAGGGAAGCAGGAGGTTGGATTATGTTTATTTGTTTATTTCTACTATCCTAGCCTGAAAGAATTGCCTCTGTGAGGTTCCAAGTGATTTAGAAATTTTCAAATATCACCCCTATGAACAGAAAAAAATAACAAAAATACAGTCTGAAGTAACCAAGATCCACATTAAAAAATACAGTAGGCAACCCACCAATACTCCTAGTTTCTACCATATTAACTGCTCTCAGCTCCCTAGAAAACCACTAATGACTAGGAATAAAATAGGCTTATAATGTGTCCCAAAGATCAACAGCTTTGACTATGCTAGCCCAAGAATGTAATCATTGCAGGAGAGAGGTATGGTGTGTTTTGGCACACACACTTGGCAATAGTATGGCATGTCAGAGTGACTGGGACAGATGTGTCATTGAGGCCCACATCTTACATTGTTTTCCAAATGATGTTTCATCTTAGGTCTCAAAAAGAGCAGAACAGTCAGGTGACTATCCTGTATCCTCTTTGCTGGAGAAAAAGGCTTTTTCCTATCTTCCCTTTCTGAGTTGCTGTCCCCATTCCTAGAGTGATAACACCTCAATCCTTCATCCTGGTCTTTTTCTTGATAGCAAGGCTGATAAAAATGAAAGCATTTCAGAGACTGTCTGTACCCAACAAGACAATCTGAGTGGTCCCATATGAAAGCTCCAGATTAGATCTGACCAGTCAAGAGAGATGTTTGTGAGTCATCATTTGCTAGATGAATTGGCCAGCTTATTGTCCAGGACTGGTCTTAAAGCTCTATGATGTTAACAACTATGGAGAAAGGATTAGAAACAAGAAACACAATTATGCCAAAGCTTGACATTTCCATCTTTTAAATACCCTCTGCATTCTGGTACCCTGTTGCACTAAACAAGAGTGGTTCACCAACTTCCATGAAGTGAGAGGAAAAATAGGGTAGGAGCTTCTTCTAGGAAAAGAGTCATGTCTGAATTCCCATAAAATATGAGAGGAGAGTCTGATAGAGGTCTGTAAGATTAACAGATATTATGGAGAAACAAACAGAGGATGATTATTTTCTATATTAACAATGCACTCAATGCAATTATTAGGCACTGCATTTCAAGAAAATCAAAGAAGGAATATTTTGAACTAAACCATGGTTAAATTATGAAACTCATTGGGACAGAATGTTGAGAAAGCCAAAGCCCTGAATTGGCTCACAAAGGGACTAGACAAGTTCCTAGAGCATAGGTCCAGATACTATTGTTCATGTCTAAATTCAGACTCCAAAAACTCCTAAACTGTTATTTCCAGTAAATCATGGAAGTGTACTAGGGGATAGATTGCTTCCTGAAACTTGTGCTACACATTGTGCCCTGTTGTAACCAATGCCATTAAAGATTAAGCGCTGGGCTCAAGTGGACTTTCAGTAATGAAAACAGAGAAAAAGTCTCCTATTTCTGAGAGGGATGTGGGGTATAAGAATGAATCTTTGAAATAAGTCATGAACATAAAATGTAAAACCAACTGCAATTTTTAAAAAGTATTTTTCATAGGCAAAAATGGACATGCTGTTATGGAGAAAAAATGCTATCCCAAAAATAGCATACATTTTTTTCCCTTGTGACAGGTAACCTTAACCTTGAGTGGGTGTCCTATCTTAACTTTAAAATAATTGTTTTCCCTCTGTAAGCTTCTGACTATGCAAATGTTATACACATGCTCACCTTTAATCATATGGATGCTCCCTTGAGAACCATATATCTTTCTTTTCCTGTACTGTGCTGATATGCTGTTCACTGCTTTCCCTTTCAACTGTGAGTAAAGTGGACACATCGTGATGCCTTAAGAATTTAGCTTTTGTATTTTTCAGATCCAGTACTACTTTAGTGTATAACTCTAAACTCCATATAGAGTGTTAGTAAGCTCTCTTCACATTTTGGTCAGACAAAACAATTCTTCTGGGCCTGAGACCCAAGAACACTCTCTGCCGCAGACTCAAAAAAGTAAAAACAAAAGTGAAGTGGGGGAGGAGCAAACTGGGTATATATGACTTCATTACCTGAAGCTGTAATTGGAGAATTAACCCCTGATACGCAAATAGACCAAAGTTGTATCTATCTAAAAAACTCGTGACCATTATCAATTTTGGGTGTAGCCCCTTGGGGAGGCTTCATCTTCCCTTAATGTACCTGAAGGCCCTTCATTAAATATATCTGCTTTTATCCTTTTAACTTTTTCTGGCCTCTGCTTCTAAGTAAGCCCAAAATAGGCATCAATCTCACATAATGATGGACATTATGCAACTATCTTTCAGTGGCTAAGAAATCTATAACAAACCTTTCTAATCACAATCTCTTATTAGCAGTTCCAGGATAGTTAATACTGGATCAGCAGGACCGTGTCAATGCCAACCAAGTGTGAACTCAAATGATGTTATTTACTCGATTGATAAAACAAAAATGATTTTGGGGATGCAAAGGCAAGCTTTATTTAACGACCGGGCTGGTTAGCAATGCAAAAGGATTTTATTTTATCTTCCATTTTTGCTGGTGTGTCTTTTCTGTCTGTCTCTCTGTCTTTTCTTTCCCAGATGCACTGTAACAAATCCATGAATCCATTCGATTTTTTTGAAAAATCCTTTAGAGGTTCAGACCTCTAAAGTTGGCAGGACCCTGGAATATACAGGGCTCCTGCTGATTCTTGCCATTTTTTTCCTAGAGAACCACAGGTTCACATGTGGTTATTCATGATATTTCCTTGCTTGGATCTATTCAGTCCCTTTGTCACACAGTACTAGAATATTTATACTTTTCATAAAGCCTCTTCTGTAGCTAATTCTTATGCGGGTGGAAACTTCTGGACAGAAGATAGCACATTTCACACTAGAAACTCACACCGATACCTTCATGAATATTTTGGCACTGCTCTGTAAAATACTACTCAGTCCTTTCCAAGGATCTGTGGGCTTGATATGATGTACATTGTAAAAATCAATGTCAGTGAATGTGTTATTGGTAAAGGAATAAGAAAAATAAAAAGGTAAAAGGCAATCTGAATACAGAATCTTTATTTGAATGGGAAAAATATCCATCACTATGACTGGCATAGTAACTACATTGCAAGTGACTAGAAGGTGCCATAATTTAAATGAGTACACTGTTTCTTCCTGAGAAAGTATAAGTTTTTCACTGGAAGCCTGTTGAATGTGGCTAAAAAGCACACCATTTGAAAATGAGTGCTCTGTCTCCCTGGTATCTTCTTTTTGAAGTCTGAAGTGGAATTTGCAAGTGTGCAAGAGTCCTATAACAGGGGGGAGCACTGCAGTGTCCTGTGGCAGAGAGAGCCAAAGGACTGAACATGGTGGGCATTTAGGAGGGTCACAGCAGGGGGAGTGGGATGGAGCTGAGCTCTCCTGGTTTCCTGCATCATCTACTGTAGGTATGCTCTTTTATTATTTAATGAGTCCTAAGTGTCCAAACAGAGATTGTTACTTCTACTTGCTCCGGCTAATTCATTTCAGGGGAGGGTGGTAGCCCACACTGCATAGGAAGTTTGTCCTTGAAATCTGTGAATCTGTGAAATCTATAAAGAAACCCTTCCTAAGGTTATTAGGAGTCTTAACCAGTGTAGGGAACGCTGGATGCACAGTTCTGTGCGGGTCAGAGCTGTTGAACTTTGAATACTGCTGTTTCCAGGACATGATGGCTGTCTCCCAGGAAGAAATTTAGTAAGGGACTCTGTGATGCTCATATCTCTGTTCTTGTAAGTTAGTCGCTGAGTAGAAATACTTACCTATAACCTCCCTGGGTAACAGCAGCACCCACTCTTCCCATTTATGCAGAGCATCAGCTGATGTCTAAATTGTTGACAGAGACCTTGATTTTCTGAGCTTTCCGTGGTGGCTTATGTCCATGCTGATGTGAACATGTGACTTGATAAAAAAAGCTTTCAATTTTGATTAAGAAAAACCACATGAAGAAATGTCAGATGGTATGTGGAGCCTGGCCCATGCCTGTTATGAGAATGGACTCTTGCCCTTGAAAATTCAAATGAAAATGTTTATAAGGAAGTTGGTAAGGTAGAATAAATCCCTCTAATTGAGTAACCTAATCTTTCAAACAATCTTTCTCAATGCAATGCTATTTACTTTGGATTCAGAGTAAAAAGGGAGTTAAAGGACCAATGGGGCTTTAGGTTTCCCAGTAAAGTGGTGGTATTGTAGGAAAGGGGCAGAGTATGAGATGGTATTTATGGAATATAAATATCTATTAATAAAGCATGAAAAGACAGCTATGCAGCACTGATCACTCCCTCACTGTGGGAATTCCTGTGGAAGAACAATTCACATAACTTTTCACTCCACTTTAACACAAGATGGGATTAAACATGGTTAGAAAACTCTTCATGTATAAAGGGTAGGAAGGCAGAGAAGAGGCAGCAATTAGCAGCTACCCCTGCAAAAGGAAGACCTGCAGAGCCCCAGGGGAAAGCTTGAGAACTGAGGACAACTCACTGAACTACCGAGCTGTACATGCTAAAATTCCTTACTTTTAAAGGAAGGAATTAATAGTTTCTAATTTTTTAGGCAGAAGACTGTAAGATATTTTTTGGGTGTTCAGGGTTTGGAAACTGCTGCAGGCAGCCCCAGGACATAACCTTGCTTTTCCCCATTCTCTCCTGCAGCCGTGTTTCCCAGCAGTACCCTTCATCCGCACTTCTCACCACTCACACAGGACATGTCTAAAAATAATCAGAGAGGAAGAACACAGGTTGCCTGCACTTCTTCTTGTAACACTTACTTTGGCTACTCTCCATGTACTCTGCCACATCAGATCACCTCTGTGGGCATCTCCATTTTGGTATTCCACTTTGCATTGCTTAATGAAATTGTCACTGCCTGCAACCGTCTGAAGCCATAGAGGAGAAGGCAGTCACAGTACATGGTCAGCTGCAACTGGAGAGTGGACAGCTTAAATTCTTATTTTTAATATCCCAGGAGGTATTATTTGGTAATGCTTTGTGGTAAGGAGAAGGTAAGCAAGAGATTCTTCATTACTTATGATAAGACCAGGACTGCATTTAGCTTCTCTTTCTAGTGCTGTGAGTTTTAGCCACACACTTAAACCTGTGGAGTTATTCCAAATTTACACCAGCGTGCGGGTGAGTATCTTGACTGTACATGTTTATTAGTGATTGTTAGCCACAGTTTAATTTTAAATGCATTAATATCACCAAGCCATTTGTTTGACCACCCACAGTTCACAGCAGAATGGAAGTAGCGGCATATTTCCTACGCAAAATTTGACAGATGCTTAGGTAGATAAGTACTATGTATACACTTCAGTCTGTGTTCCAGTACTACTTTGATATTAAAAACATTAATATCAAATCAGGTCTGAACAGTGTGAACCCTACTTTACAATAAATATCTGCTATGAAGTTATAAGGATTAACTGACAACCTAGTATTTGTGTAAATTGCCTGCCAACTATGTTTTTTCTTCTTTGAAAAATCCAACATGTGCATAATGTCTTCTGTTAAGTCTGGATGGCTCTCTTAAATGGAAAATGCACCCTACTGACCTTATTTGAAAAAGCAGTTTGGACTAATATAAATTTACTGTGAAACCATTTAAATGTCCTATCTGTTCCTTCTGCACTGTGTTTACTGAATGTGACAAATTTAAGTAGATCTAAAGTGGATAATACTTTTCATCACATTGTTGCTTCAATTGTAACTATTCAAACTTCTGCTTAGTTTTCAAAATGAGAAGGAAAGCGGTGCAAAATGTAACTTACTGACTCAAAGTTCTGTCAGGCAGCAGTCTTCTGCCTAAACAATTAGAAACTATTAATTCATAATGTATATATTCAGTAACTCTGTTCACAAAATAAGTTATCCTGTGAATTTGAGAGATCCGAATGGACTGTGAATATTCTTGTCCACAGTAACAGATGCAGCTGTGAGGAGGAGGCTGGATCTGTCTGCTCAGTCTGTGTGAACACCAGTCACAGTAGTTTTCCTGAGCTGGTTGCATGACAAGTCCCTGGAGGATGTAGGCAGCAGGTGATGTATTAGCTTTGAGCAAAGACAAATTCATTTTTAGGAAGCAACTCTTTCTCCTTGGAGTTGCAAGAAGTGATAGATTTGGAGGTGTTGCAGGCTGCAGGCAGGGTGATACTTATAGATACTTATAGATACTTACCAGCTTGTGGCTTTTATTCCATCTTTATTGAAAAAAAAAGGTAGCTTTGAATTTTTGTTCATTTCTTCCCAGATAAATATTGGAGAATCACTGCTTCCAGTCATTCTCACATGCAGTCAGTGAGGGCCTGTGGGTCCTGTGGGAGGGATGGGTGAGGAGGGTCATACTTGAAAGAGTTGTGGGGGACTTCAGCACCACATTCACTTGCAGCATCCACCATGGGGTAAGGTCTTACAGGGAAAGGTCTGAGCTCTTCAAGGACAAGAAAACAGTTGAAGAGTGGGCAGTCAGAGAAGGAGAGAACTGCTACCTCTCAGAAAGTTCACACTGACTTTGACTACTTCTATTACTTTATTTTTTCCCCAATAGATTATATGAACAGCATGGTAACATCAGAAATATCACTTTTCAAGAATATTGGAGGGAAAAAACCCTTAGATTTTTCTTTTAATGTGAAATGAAAATCTCCAGTAATGGGGAAAGGACATTAGAGTATCTACACCATAAGGAGAGATGCAAGGTGAATTTTAAATTTATTTATCAATTAATAATCTGGTATTTCAGTATAGAAGATTTTCCTGATTTTGTGCAAAACTTACTATGGAATTGTCTATACCAGCAATGGAAAACTAATAATACAGATTGAATGCCAACATCCAAAACAAGTATTTTATATGTAGCACATTTATTCTTCGGTGTACATTTTTATTCTGAGTTTTCCTGAAATATACAAGGCATCATATATAGTATCAATTTTATCTTCATGAAAAAAAAAAATTATTTCCATTTCAATCATTTAGGTTTTTGTTTAAAATTAAAATGCCTGGTATAGTTAAAGTTGAGCCATTTATAAACATATCAAACATTTATGATAACAATATGCAAATGAGACTGTTCATAATCTGTCAAATCACCTGTCAATAAAGCTATTCTATCAATATGGTTTTTCTAAAATCCATCTGATTGATTGATTTTGTTGTATGACCAGAACAGTAAGAGACTCATGACATGGTGACTTGATGAATTTCACAACTGGAAAAGTCTTGTTGAAAAATCCTTTACTGTTTTAGATAAAATGACAGCTGCAAATCTTTGATGCTATTGCAGCTGCTATTTTAAATAATTGTGCTATCAAAGCACTTAGGAACGATGGCTATGACTACATTATGTGAGGAATCCTTATCTTTCTCTGTGCCCTAAAGAACTCACAGTCCAAATGCAAGACAACAGTAAATGAGGTTCGACTACATGGCTCACTTCTGGGAGCCATCCCAGAAAAGAAGATCTTTGACGAAAGACTCCAAGATACCTTTATGGGGAAACGGTGGTAAATTTTTGCTGTTTCTGGAAGAAAACATAGAATTTGCTTAAAAATGTCCCTGACTGATGAGATTACAATTGCATACTGCTGAAGAACTCAATTTAGTGGTGAAAGAGATGTATAAGTAGGCTGGAAGTAGGGTATGATGGCCTTGAAAGTGAAGGTAAATATTCTTTTTTCTTCTATTTTAAATAGAAGTGAATAACCCCATTGAAGAGTTTAGGCACTCAAAGGTCTTAATTAAACAGATTATCACAACAAGGTATCCCAAAAAGCTGTGATGGTCCTCTGCATTATCTAGGCTAGAGGAAAGAAAATTATAACAACCAAAGAGAGAGCTTGAATGACTTTTTGGCTGTCTGTCTAATTTTGAAAGCCTATTAGAACTGCCATACAAATAAAGCATTAAGGTTAGGCATGATCTTGAGAGGGAATGTCCGGTAGAAACTGCAGCTTAAGGAGCATCTGATTGTCTCCACAGAAATTTCAGAGTATTGAACTATTTCCCTTCATTTTATTTAACCTGACTGGCAGACAGAATGAAGCATGTGGTTCCTTTTAAAGTCCCAGAAAAAGCCTAGCTTGCTAGGTACGTACAGGTGATGTAAATTAACAAAAATGAATTTTGATACCTGGGAGCAGAGGTTTAAAAGTCTTCCAGCCTAAACAAGAGCATTGAGATAAGAGCAGCTGTAAGGTGAGAAGTGGACATTCAGTGCAAAACAGGTGCTCTTCTCAGCTCAGTTAGAAGAGGGCTAACATTTTCTTTGGTGTCTACTAACTGGGCACTCCTGGTATGTTGTTTTGGCTTAGTAAGAAATAAAATATTTCCAATCTGATATTGAAAATATTGTGGTAGCCTTGGAACTTCTCCATATAATTGGCCTAGTGCTAGATATGTATAGGCTAGCAGATGGCAGAATGACTGCAGTTTAGATAAAAAGCATAAGATATATTATTTCTTGGCATGGAGTTGGATGGTGAGTTTATGGATTAGGCTTCCTAAGGGAGAAAAGAATCTTATGCCCCTGCCAGATTCTTCTAATAGACAGAAATGGGATAGAAAAACATCTGTCTACACAAAATAGGAAAAGATCAATGCTATTATTATATCTACTGCAGAATTAACACAGAGGTGGAGAGGAAAGATGGTCTGACAGTTCAATTAAATGTGGTGAAAAGGCAACTGGTACTACAGAGGCAGGTACAGTTTGTTTTGGTCACTGGGAAATCTGGCATCACTGAAGGACATCTGTGAGACAAATATGAGAACTGAATGTTAGAAATGGATAATTTCATTGAAGAAATTAGTCATTTATTGCTGAAAATAGTTATTGGTAACAGATGCATGGGAAACTGGGAGGAGACACAGCTAGGATAGGTTACACCAATCAACCAACCTACCAACCAACCAACCTACCAACCAACCAGATATTCCAGACAATATTCTCAGTACATAAAGCTGGGAGAAGAAGGAGAAAGGGGTACTTTTGGAGTGACAGGGCTTGTCTTCCGAAGTAACAACTGCACATGAGGGAGCCTTCCTTTCCTGGAGGTGGCTGAACACCTGGGTGCCCCCTGGGAAGCAGTGAATTATTTCTTTGTTTTTCTTCCCTTTGTACACATGCCTTTTGCTTCTCTATTAAACTGTCTATCTCAGTCCACAAGTTTTCTAGCTTTTACTCCTCTGATTCTCTCCCCAGTCCTGCTGGTGGGGGAGTGACTGAGCGGCTGCTTGAGGAGCTTGGCTGCTGACTGGGGTTAAACCACAACAATATGCCATTGGACCTGTTATCATAGTAAGATGCAACCTCTTAAATGACCAGATCTGACTAAGGTTGAACAAACACATTGAACAGAAGCAGCTGTTGTGTTAAGGGAAAGAGCCCTCTCCAGACAGATTTCCTGTTCTGCTGTTCCTCAAGGCACAGTGTGCTCTGACTCCACACAGGGCTCACAAGTTATGTGGTTCTTTAACAGTAAGCAAAGGAAGAAAGTGAAGTCCTGCAGTCCAAGAAATAACCGAAACTATTGCTTTCAGTAATTTCTATAGCACATTAAAGCCAGGTTCAAATGTGCTTGTAAGTTTTCAAGAAAATAATCCTTGGATTTTGTTAATGTGACTCTTCCATCTTTATCATAACCATTGTGTCAAATAAAGAACTTAGAAACTACAATAACTTTTGGCCAATGGCTAATTAAAATTTGATTAAAGCATCACAACATAAAGGACATCTGTGTCGTGTACAGATTTTTCACCACTCACTGCCACATTGCAAGTATGAATTTGGAGGAAATAGGCTGGTTTCTCAGCTGCAGAAAACTGGTACATTGGGATACTTGCATTAGGTATACAATCCTACTGTGATATGGCAGCGTGCACTCTTGAACTCAGACCAGAGTCAGGTTTCAAATTAATAGTGTGGAAAAACATATTTGTATTTAACTCATACCTGGAAAGTGCATATATGAGTGAATCAGGTATTACCATACCTTGGTAAGTGGCACTTATGTACCAAAGTCAAACATGTACTCAGGCTTTGTGCTCCCTATTCTAATTCACTTCTGAAGTCTTTAACCTGCTCTGTCTCTGGTGTCACCCAGGAGGGTATGAGTCAGAAATAAACCCAAACTCAGTGATACATAGTTCTACAGTGGTAAGAGCAAAGTTACTCTTCCACAGATGAGCACACACATCAACATCTATATCCCTATAATTTAAACATTTTTTCTAGGAATGAACAATAACATTTTTTTCTTGTTTCAGTCCAGTTTTGCCAATCAAAAACCAACCTTGAATGCACATTGCATAAAGGCACAGAAACTTTACAGAGGCTGACATTGTACTTCTCATAACTATGAATTATATTTTTGTAAGAACTGGAACAAGAAGAAATCTCTTCAATATAAAGACATTATATTATGATTTCTCTACTCTTAAAAGATTATATGCAGAAGAATAATGTCCCAAGTTGTTATACCGAAATAAGTATTTTGTATTGCTTTTCTACTCCAAGGAATGAGAAAACATTAAAATAAAGAAACTGGAAACTAGAATATTTAAATTACTCAATAAAAAGAACAAAAACACATTTCTTGAATAGACCTATTGTTCTTTAAAATGAGAGGAAAAGGCAACTACCATAACTATTCATTGCTCACCATAAAAGTATAGTATTTTTTTCATTATAAGGAAAATCACTGAAAGGATTTAACTTAAAGTATTTTAATTTCTAAAACTAGACCATTTTCCTACCCCTTGAAATAAAAAAGCTTAAGAATAATATAGGAGCTTAATTTGTTATATGAAAAGACTTAACCTCTTTATCTCTAGAGAATTCTCATTTCTCAGGTTATTGATGTTCTATTTAATATACTCCAAACAGTGTGTATGAGCAGGCATGCTAACTTTTTCTTACACATTATTTGGGGACAGAAGTTAAGCATGTGGTGGTTATATCTTAAATCAGAGCTCTCATAAGTGTCGAAAATGATTTTGTCATAATTTCAGATGTGTTTTTAGCATTTGCCTTCCTATTTCAGTGTTGGATTGTAGGCATCTTTTGCATGGACGAACAAAGGCAGGGAGGAACAAGGACAGTCATCTTTGTGTGGCCGTACAATTGCACTTACTTAGTTTAAGGAAGGAAGTGAGGTCCGTGACCTTGCCTTGCTCCACACTGTGGAGGGTACACCATCCTAAAGGCAAACATTAATTGGAAGCCTGTTTTAGTTAGGAAAGGAAAGAGACAAAAATTTGGTTTATGTGAAGGAAGCAGAAGGAGAAGCCAAGGGGAAAGCCAGCGGGGGTAGGTGGTTAGTGGAAGTGCTGAGTGTAATACCTGTGTTGCTCAGGACTGTGGAACTGTGCTGAGGGCAGACTTTGAACATGATGTGCAAGGACACAACAACAACAGCCAATTTTTTGAAGGACTTACAGTGTAAAGTTCTTGGCTGCAGAACGGCTCTTGATGGATTTGAAGAGAGGAGAGAGGAAACGGGTTATGTTCATTGCAGTCCAGGGCACACAGCCCTTACCATCTGATGCATTTTTAGACAACATACCTTCAAAATGGGTATCTGACAGATGTTTCCCACTGCCCTTTTCTGCCTGCTGACCAGCATCCCTGCTCAGGTAATGGGTACTCCCCATCTGCCCCTTCTCACTGGGTGCAGCTGCTGTTGCATAATTCCCTTTTATGTACCCTTCTCTTGCCATTACTGGAAATAGTAATTAAACCCCCACTGCAAGTCTACCTTTTCTTTTTTTTACTCCCTGGTTCTGGTTTTGCTGCTGCTAGCTCTTAATTTACTCTGGAAAGGATTTTCAGACCCAAGTGTCCTTCAATAAATATTATCTCTTAACTGGAATATTATCTGAAGAAGTCATCTGTTTTATTGTCCCTACCTAATATAATCATCCCCAAATACACTTGCACATCTGTTACATATTTATGTGTTAAGGGTACCCCCTTGCCCCAAAGTGACTGAATTTAGAGATATTCTGCAGGTGACAAGTTTGCATGCTATATAGGCACAATGAGGTGTGAACAGTTCAATTGCCAGCAGGGAAGAAAATTATAACCTGCATCATTTAGAAAGCATTATGTTAGGAAATCATATAATCTAACCCCAGCCTTCCAGGTAATTAATTGGTGGTAAGGAGCCAATAGAGGAAGTGCATGACTTTTGGTACTCATACACTTTATTTTACTTCCCACACATCTACATCATAACCAAAAGCATCTGAACATAAAAGATTCTGCAGCATCTTCAGAAACATCAGTGAGCCTCAGTAAAATAGCTGAACCTTGACTCAGCCCCTTAGGATCTGTTATAAAACCATTTTTGTGAAGTAAAGTAGAAGAATGGGTGTGAAAAAGAAAAACAGATTTTGTCACTCCCGAAGTATGCTCAGATTCAACCTTCACTAACCCCATTGTGTAAAACATACCGAAAATTATTAAGAGAAAGCTTGCAAGTGTAAATATACTTATTCTCAATGAAATCAACACCATCAAACTGATTTGTAACTATTCCCTTAATACTGCTATAAACTTTACTGCAGTGAAAACACTGGCTATACAGATTGCTTTCCTCTTCCTCAGGATGTGTTTCACCTTTGTGGCATTGCCACTATAAATCTCATGGTCCAACAACCCCTTGTCTGCAAGTGATTTCAAGCACTATCATAAAAACGAAACAGACAGACTTAATTTGAGTTCCAGACTTAAGGAAACTCAACTAAAATATTAGCATAATTTCGCTGAAGACGGAGGAAATTGTTAAAATATGTGTATTAGAGAGTGTCTGCAAGTCAATACATCTCTTAGCTGGCTCTTGGGTGCCACCCAGTGATTGATTTAACAGCAGGTTTGTAATGGTGTCTGTGGTGCGCCACAGGCCATGTTAAGAAGCAGCGCTGATCACAGGAGGTCAGAAACAAGAATGTTAGGAAGTACAAGAGATTCACGACATGTTAAATCTGAACCTGTGAATAATAAGTTCTGTTTGATGGATTTAGTGCTTGGAGAATTTCTATGCTGAACAATACTCCTATTTGTTTCACACGGGGACTGACAGATTCAGCAATCATTGTGCATGTTTCTTCCTGAAGGAAATTAGGGAAGCTTGTAGTCTTTTGATTTTTTGTACTTTATTTCTTTGGAAAATATATAGGTATTGTTTTAAGATAATAAGTTTTTAAAAGTAATTTTAATGCAAAAAGAGTACATGTTTTTCTGATAATCATTCTTTAAATAATATAAAGCCACTGGAAAAAAAAGGTTCTCGTTAAATACTGAGAGAGGTGTGATGGAAATCTGCTAAAATAGCTGGTCCCAAAATTGAAAAATCCTTTCCAGTAATACTATTTGACAGTATGATGTCGTCCCAAGGAAATGTGATGGTGCACTGACTGCTGCCCCGGATCACAAGTCTTTACAGGCAATTGTTGACAACAATTTAGAAGTATTGATGTGAAAAAGATTTCTCATACAGCCATCTAATCCCACAGAGAAAGCACAATGATTTCTACTGCTAGAGTGAAAAAGATGAGTATTTTTTGAAGTGGAAGAATTGAAACAATCCCTCTCAAAGCACGGCTGATTCATCAATACTGAAGTTTTAATTGAGGGTAAGATGTATTTCACAAAGTGAAGCTGCAGCTGAAACTAGGATGGTTCTGGTGCAAAAATAATTAGGTGAAAAGAGTAGAATTAATTACCAAAATGGGCATTTCTTGTCTTGAAAGTTATTGCTCCTTTGAGTTGGAGAAAAGGCTACACTGGGACAGAGTACAAGAGTTTTACCCTGTGTCTCAGCACCATGTCTGGCTGCTGTGCCTGCATCTCTGCAACTCTCTTTGCTAAAATGCTTTGCAGAAGCTTAAAATTTTACATACACTCTCCAACTTTAAACTGAAAATTTCTTCTCTTATGTTCATGCTAGCTGGGGTGGGTAGAAGTTACCAAATTAATATGTCAATTAAGTATATATGAATACCAGGAAATGAAAGATTATGGCCCTAATATACCATAAAACAGTGTGTTTTTTGTGGTTTCTTAGAAAGATTAACAGAGTTTATTGATTAAGGAGATAACTTTATCTAGAGATTTAGCATTAGATAACATTTTTTGTAAAGTATTTTTCATTAGTGTACTCAGTTTGATGGAATAAAAAAGAAAATGTGTTTTGAGTAGACTGGTAAGAGACCAGCAAGTCCAATGTTAGCACCTTCCTCTTCCAAGCAAAGAGGGAGGTTTTGAATTGAATACCTTTGGTCTGCAAAGAGAGAACAGGATTCTGTCAGCCTAATCTCATTATACATGTAGCCATTACAGTCAAAATGAGTTTCCTCTGCCTTAGTTTAGGTTGTAGTAAAAGCCAGTTCTCAGAGGAAAAGGGTCATTACACTAAGGTAGTAAGTTACTAAATTGAGCTTCTTATTATACTGGGGTATACACATTTATGTTTTCCTTAACTATAGCAAGTTGAGATAAATAATTTGGGCATTGTTTACTAATTGGAGTCGGACATTATGTTCTGATGAATTAAAAAAAAAGAGTAGACAATAAAATGATAAAATGAAATATATTAAATGTTAATTGTACAAGAAGTGATTTGGGATCAAGATTTTATTCAGAACACTCTCATATTTTGCGAAGATGCAGCATTAAGCCAGCAATTTGTGGCTCAGGCTCATCTTAAATGAAGTGAAATGAATAAATATATGTCATAGGAATCAATATTCTTTTGGCCACAATCCTACAAACATATGTGAATAATTTTGTGCATGTGAGTTCAATTAGATTATTCATATGCACAGTGTTAACTCAGATATGCAAGTGTTTGCATTATTGGAATCCCAGTTTATGGATGTTCACAAAGAGCCAAAATCTACAAGGAAAAGCTCAGATACCACAAATGTTCACGCAAATGAGTATTTGTGAAGAGGAATACAGTACTTTTATACTCACAGTCAAGATATTTCTCAGAGGCTTCTACACACCATTTTACAAATCAAGAAAGGCCAAGTTGCACATGTTGCAATTTTTACATGCTTAAATAATTCATTTGATTGAGCATAATTAAATATTAATTAATTTGATGGCCAATAGAGAAGTATTTTATTAAATCTCAAATGGATTTGATCTATCATTCCTAAATTTTAGCCAATTCACATGAATTCCAAATGTCTTTTTGTTTTTTTCCCTGTTTGCATCAGTCTGTAAGAAATTTTGAGCCATCCCAACCTAGATTCAGTAAATAGAACTGATGGTTAATAGAACTGATGGTTGTGTGCTATTTGGAAGTTAACAAAAATAATTGGATTCTAGTATAGTATCATAGAATCCTAGAATCATATCATATCCTTCTTCTCAAGTGAAAAAGAAAATGCAAGAAATTAAATCTGAGGTAGCCACACAAGATGCAAATGATGTAGCAGATTTAAGAGGATGTAAGAGCCCATACACTATGAGGCTGTGCTGCAAGAGTATTTATCTGTGTGATCACCTCTGGCTCAAGACAAAGATGGTAGCTGTCTTCCTACATTACCCATTTGTCCACTCAGTCACAGTTGAGAGTTTTCAGTCTCTCTGTCCTGGCAGGACCAGGTTAAAGCTGTAGAAAACTGAATGCAGGTCTACAGCAATCTTCCTCCTGTACAGGGTAGTCACCTCTACTTCTCGGCTGCAGTGTCTCACCTCAGGCACATGTAACTTAAATAGGTGTGATAAAGATACGGTAAATTTCTCAGCAAAATATGCTTTAGATCAATGTGTTATTGAATCATTGTTTATCCTTGAGAAACACTATGTTAGCAAAAAACTTTCCCCCTATCTCTCCAACATCTGCTAACTAAAAATGCTGAAGTCTTTTTTTCCTTTCGCAGTTTTTCAAACTAATATTGATTTTACTTCAACTAAAAATAGTTCAGTGGGAAAATGTCATTCAGAGGTGCCAGCTGACTAAAGAAGAAAAAGGATAACATCTCGTAAAACACAGAGTAGAACTGAAAATTAAACTTTGATATTAGTCTGCTACTCTCAGTGGATTATGTTAAATTTTACAGGCAAGAAAGCATGTATGATAAAATGTTGCTATGATTCATCTTAATTCTACAGCTGAGGGAAATTTTGTTGGGAAGACTGTTTTTAAAACTGAAAAAACAGAGCAGATTTATTTTAGTTTTGTCTACCAAGATCCATACATTTCATGGTAACTTTGCATTAAAGCATACCAAAAAGACACCAGATTCAATAGAGTCTGACTCTCACTCTGACAGTTTTTGGGCTAGCCTGTTTTAAAGCAATGCTCATTCTACTAGAGCACCACACTGCATCCACTCCCACCACATGAGATGAAAATTCTTATGCCATTCAATGTTGTCAGTGTTGTCTATTGAAACCTTCTTCTAGAAAAAAAAAATTCCTTCCTTTTAGAAATAAGATTTTCTCACTCCAGCTTCTGCAGCTTGCCTTGCCTTGGATAGTCGCTTTCCTGGAAGCAGGACAATGAACCTTGCTCAAACCAGGACATTTTCTCTAACTGGAACACAACTGTGAACAGAATGAAGTTCACTGTTGAGGCCATTTCAATGAAGTGGTTCCCAGAAATGTGCTGTGTACCTTGACTGGCTGATGTTGTGTTTGATTTGCCTTTTCAGCTTTCTCCTTTCAGCTTTCTTCTTCTCAGAGGAAGAGAAGTTTAGGCACAGAGTGATTTTTTGGGTATGGTTTTATTTGCTTCATTGTGCACAAGACTGTGTCTCTCTGACATTAATTGTGGTAAGATTGAAGGAACTTGTATTGAAGGTAAGTAGAACAGTAGGGCCATATTTTGCAGTCTTGAAAGGAATTTTCTTCTATCTGCAGATGAATTTTACTTCTACATAGGAAATGATGCAGTTTTGAGATATGGTTTTCTTGGCCATTATCTTGTGCAAAACAGTGCTTGAGATATGAGGAAACAAGCTTACTAAAAAGCTTATGGATATGTGCTGAGCATTTGAAATAATAAGTATCTTTGTTTTCCTGGATAGTCTGTGGGAACTTAATGTCTGTGTGGATCACATCAAAGATATGCTAAATTTACTAATGGCTGTGGCTACTGGGTCCTCTATCTTTCTGGAAATTGTCCAGAGCTGAATACTTAGGAATGGCACCAGTATAGAAAGTTACTTCACATAATACTAGTCCCTCTTGTACAGCTTCTGGAAATTTACTGGTTGGGGATTTCCTGAGCTGAAAGTTGAATCGGCATTGCTGTACTTAGGAACTGTTGACAGACTTTATGCACATTTTTTCCATCTAGATATTAAAATATTCATATTTTTAATATTTACTATGTCCTGCAGTAATTAAACACAAAAAACTTCTTCTGAGATTGCTTCTTTTAATAATTCTGACTGGTCATTTTTCTTGGTGTGCTCAATTTTTGGCATCAGGAAGGCACTCTGGAAAGAAGAAAATAAGCCATGTGCATCTACCAGCCAATGTTGTTTGAAAACTACGCTTGAATTCCACATTTAGTTTTAACTTGTGCATTATTCCCATAGCCCTGGCATGCATCTATAAATCAACAGATAGGGGATATATAAACAAATGCAAATGGAGGGAAAGTTCATGTTGCATAGCCCTCAATTTAAAGAGTAGCAACAGAGACCCTTTGCAATCACAGACGTATTAAATGATCCATCCTTGAACTTGCAAAAAAATAATCCAGTATTTAAATCCCTTGTAGAAATTAATTTTATCATCTGAAATGTAGAGCATCCTCCAAAAGACACCGCAGAGAAAGAAATCTACACCTCTCCCATCTTCTTGGTTGAAAAGTGGATGGGAAACAAGAAAATTCCTCTTTACCTTTTAAGGCTGTCCCACCTCTAAAGGCAAGCAATGGCTTTGTGACTGTTCAGGCTGGTGTAACCTGAATATTTTGGTTCTGCTTGGGCCATTTTATGTGTTTTTTCCCCCCCAAAAAAAAAAAAAGAAAAAAGGAAAAAAAATGAAAATAAAAGAAAAAAGAAAAGAAAAGAAAAGAAAAGAAAAGAAAAGAAAAGAAAAGAAAAGAAAAGAAAAGAAAAGAAAAGAAAAGAAAAGAAAAGAAAAGAAAAGAAAAGAAAAGAAAAGAAAAGAAAAGAAAAGAAAAGAAAAGAAAAGAAAAGAAAAGAAAAGAAAAGAATGTTATTGGTGAAACAGATTTTTCTTTGCTTATGACATTTTGTTAGTAGGCATCACTGTGTCAAGTCTCTCTTTTTGATGTCACCAACTCGGTAAGAATTAACTGTGTCTTTCTTTGGAAACACTCTATTTCTTCTCATCCAAATACAGATTTGTTGACCACATATAAGGAATGTAAGTGTAGAAGAAATGCTTCCAGTCACTATTTGAGAAACTCTTCTACTGTAAATGTGTTGGAATAAAACCTTTCATTTATAGGTATCCTCTGTAACATGGCACTGGTAAATGCCTAGCCCGTAACTGAGACCAGACCACCCACTAGCTCAACACAATGACTGAATGACTGACAAATACTAGAGACGTGCAAGGAATAAGTCTTATTTCTCTCTGCAGATCTTAAAATCTGTCCACTTGTCTGTCCTCTATGCTTTTTTTTGCCACACAACATTCGAAACTGGAAAAGGTTTCCGTTAACTCTAACCCCACACACTGCCCAAGCATTACTGACAAATGCTTTCAACTGTAGTGGCAGTGCTGAGGGTGATTATTTTCTACTTCCAGAGTTATATTAATTCTGTTGTTTCTGAATTTGAAGGCAATAAAGAATTAATTTAAGAAAAGTCACATAACTAGAATGCAGCAGTGGTGTAACTCTTTATCATATTATCATATATCAGTACCCCTATTGAGAAGATTAAGTCACGTTATGGAAAAATCAATACTGGCTCTACGTTACCTGCTAAAATCAACACTGGACCTTTTCTATTTGTGTTAAACTCTGGTAGCCAGATAAAGTAGCCTCTTTCAGTTATCTCCTATTCCAACCAAAATTTCTTCTGCTTCACCTTGATGTAGGGTGTAGCATACCAAATGAATGGGTCCAACTATATGAAAGAATAGTATACAAGAATGCAGAAAAAAAACCATACAGTGTTTAAAGTTGAAAAGGTAAGATACATATGAAAAGTGAGGTTAATGTTCATAATGTCATTGCAACAGTATTGAAATGGATGAGAAGAGTTGAATGTTTATCTAATCAAATATCCAAAATGACCACCCTTTTGAATGTTTCTCTAGGGAATCCTGCCAATTGGAATTCTTAAGTCCATTTGTTAGGTTTTCTCTTCAGGAAGCTCTACAGCCTATTTTATAATACAGTATCACCAGTATCACACGACTGGAAGATTGCCTCAAAAAGGAAAGGTCAGCACTTTACAGCAAAGCTTCATTTGCATATGTTTAGTGTCTAAATGTTTACTCATAACATGTGTTCAAGAGTCCATGCTGTGTATGACCAACCATACTGAAAGTTTGGAGCTTTTCACTCCACGCTTAGAAGCAAAACACTGTTAGAGGTTATGTCTTTTTGTATTCCCTGACATGGGTACACATGAAGAGAATATAGAATTAACATGGATCTGCATGTTATAGAATCGATAAAAAAACTATATTGATTGATGCCCAAAGGTTTATTGAAACAGCATTAAAATGAATGAAATCAGACAAAAGTTTATCTGCTGAATGATATTGAAAACTTGCACCTTTGAATGTTTTGGCTGCAAAGACTGACAATGATAAATCACTTTCCAACAGCTGTGGACAGCTGTTTAAGTCTGGGGTCTAGAGAGCTTAATTGGGGAAGTGTGTTATAAAATTAAAGTGCCAATGGCTCATTAAGTTATGTGATGACTTTGTGTGGCAGGCCAATAATACTGCATTCCAGGCTTTGGGAAAGGACATGCCTAACTCTCTGTTAATTAAGGGCTTGTTGAAGAATGCAGGTTTGCCAAACTGCAGTGTTTTCATAGGAGAGCATCTGTGAAAGAAGACTCAGAGGGAGAAGCTATTTACAAGAGTTTATTGCAGCTAGAGCAGATTTCTACCTCTTTATATCCTGATGTCTGAGCACGTTTGCCTTGTTTATAAACTACTGGGATACCTTAGATGCAGAGAAAGGACTATCAGACCTGCTTTGATAAATAATCATGTCTCTGAAGTGAGTAAACTATTACCAACACAGACACAATTATAAAAAATTCCACCCAAACATTAATACTCACCCGCAACATAGAGAAAACCAGAGGATTAAAACACAAAGACACGAGGTAAGTGCAGTGGGGTGGAGGAGGTGAAGTATATTACAGCCATTAGGATTATTTGCAGGAATGTGTTGCCATCTTTTAAATAGTTTGTTTATGTTGATTTGTTTATATAGCAGGAATTATATTTGTCTATTTAAATTTCTAGTGAACTACAAAGCAAGGGTGAATGACCCTTCGCAGCAATGGTATGGATTGTAGAACATGGACAGGGGAACTGACAAATTGGAATTAGTTTGCAATCTCATTGCAAACATGCCTGTGCTAAGTGCAACCAGCTTCACACTCCCTCCTCTCTGTAGGGCTTAGAGGGCCACTAAACCTGGGCCAGAAGATTTTCCCTGTCACTGTCAGACTGCGAGGCCACAATTCCACATAGCACTTTGGCTGGGACATGTTGTCTGTCAGACTTGACCTGCATGATCTTCCTAAATAAATACAAGGACAAAAGTGCTGAAGAAAGGACCAAAATGGGAACAATACAAGAGAGATTATCACACCAAATTATTAAGAAGCTTTTCAAGTGGTGATGTGGATTGAGACACAGTCTCATAATTTCTTTCATTTCTCCCTAATATTTCCCTTCACATTTCAGTTAAAGATTTATGTCAAACTGTAGAACATAAAGCTCATTCATACTCTGTCTTGTTCTTAAACTGCTGACTTGCATGGCTTGGAATTTTCCATTCACCATTTCTGTATAAGTCTTTAATAACATTTTCCATGCATTAAGATGGAAAAACTTAGTATCTATTTATCTGTTTGCCTCACTCTAATAATCTCTTGCTAATAAGGTCAACTATCAATGATATCTTGCCTAGAGTTAATAGAGGCTTGATATTAAAGATTCATCCTTACCTAATCATAAATCTGAAATAATCCACATTCAGTGTAATTATCCAGAATTTGTATCAGCAGAAAAAGTTTGTCCTAAACACGCAGCAAGAAACAGGATACTTCAAGATGTTTGAATAAAGGTGTTTTAATGAAGGTTTGGAGCCTGTCTGTCATTCTGTAAAATTGTAACATGATGGAAAAAGGAGAATTTTTGCTTATGCCAAGAGAATTTTCTCTGCAAATAGATTATTGGCTGCCTTCATAGTAGGCTGTATATCAATTTTATAGTTCAGTGAAAGACTGACTTTACTAATGAATTTGAAGTATCATGCTCCTGATTAAAAAATCAGCAGCTGCTTCTGCTGAAAAAAAAAAGAAAATTTTCTGTAGCTAGGTACTTTTTAATTTAATTTTATTGCAGTCTTTCCTGTAGAACTATTTCTGCAGAGTCGATTTCTTCATGAGTCTAAAGACCAGCTGATGTGTTTGTTCACACTTTGTTGTTCTGTGAGCTATTTATTGCTGCTTGTAAAAATTGAATGAGTATACTGTAAATATTTTCACAGAAGGTAAAATAGTCCTTATGTGGCATTTAATGAAAATAATTCCATGTTATGTCTGTACCCTAGAAACATATTGCACAGAATGAACCTCAATACTGATGTGGGTGTATTACATATGTATATATGTATAGATATGTATAGCTATGTATATATGTATATATGTATATATATACACATGTATATATGCATATATGCATATATGTATATATGCACATATGTATATATGCATATATGTCTACATGTCTATATGTCTATATGTCTATATGTCTGTATGTCTATATGTCTATATGTCTATATGTCTATATGTCTATATGTCTATATGTCTATATGTCTATATGTCTATATGTATATATGTATATATGTATATATGTATATATGTATATATGTATATATGTATATATGTATATATGTATATATGTATAAAGTGGGGGTTTTTGCTCACTGAGGGGAATATTGTTTACTCCAGTTTTTCAGTTTTAAGATTTCTTTATTGTGACAATCATCCTTGTGGATGCAAAGAGCTTGTTGAGTTCTCTCCCTTGAGAACTCATTGATGCATCTCACTAATTGACAGAGGACAATGCTGTTGAGCAAAACAAATTGAAGTATTTCTACTCTAGAGTACATTTGGCAGAATTATGGTTTCCCATGCACTAGCTAAAACACCTGATGCTGAAGTATGTGGCCATTCTCCTTCACAATATCCTGTCCAGTATTTTAAAGGCAGAGGATGAAACTGTGGTTATATCTCTGCCGCTATTGAAACTTTGGACAGGTACCAAGGCCTGATTTGCCAATATCTATTTGTGTTTGAAAGTCTCACAGGAGACAATCCTGGTGTCTCAATGAATAATTTAAGCCCTGTCATTTTTCAAAATAGCCACTGTCAACTCTCATGAAAATAAGATATGAAGAGGCAAAATTTCAGCACTAAAGGTGCCCTTTTACATGCTTTATTTGTTAATTAACACTCTTCTAGCAAAGGCCAAGTACAGCCTGGCTCTGTTTCAGTGCAAATAACATCAGTCAGCTCAAATCTCTCACAGCAATGAATTAATCTAATCTTTTTGACTCTATGCTGACACAGATGAAGAGCTGTCACAGGGAGATGTAATCATCTCAGGTGAAGGATTATGATAAACTGATGAGATGTGGTAACTGTTAAATGCTACTGCTCTTTTGCAAGTGAGTGACTGACTACAGGCTAAGTTTCTCTGTGGTTCACTCCATTATTTTCCATCCACATAGTCTTTAAGGAGGGAACACACATCCTCTCTGTGGGCTAGGCATTTCTGTACAGACATGTGGTTTTTACTTGTAAAAGGGCCTGACCTTGACCAAAGTATATAACAGGTACAGAAAGCAGAGTTGATGTATAGCCAAGCATATTCTGCAGGCATGTCCTACAGATAAATTTTGGTTGAATGCTGCAATATGGGGATGCAGCAGCCTCTTAAAACTCAAGTCAACAAAAATGACAAGGCTTTCTTGGATTTTTCTTAGTGTAAAAAGATTATGAACTGTTCTCTGTTATTTTTGGATTTACTAAAGAATGTGTGTTACATTCCACATAATTCATGGTTTCATCATTCTGTATTTTCCATCTCACTCTAAAGTATTAAAAGGACCTCAATATTAATTTTCAGAGATATTAAAAAGGAACACACTTTACAGCTATTTTTATACATTCTTAAAGGGAACTTCAGAATTCTCTGTGACTACAAAAAAAAAAAAAAAAAAAAAAAGGGATTTGCAAGTGCTTGGGCACTTGCTGGGTATACCAAAAGTTTAATAACCTAGATAATCAAATCAATATGTCTGGTGTCCTGGATTAAAAAGTATATATTTTAAAGAAAAATAACATGAAGATTAAAATGAAAGTTCAGAATAGCCAATAAAAATCATATTGAAAATAAAAAGGTACAATGCATTTTCCAGCTTTGCAAAGTGAATGACGAATTGGAAAGGAGACCAGGGAAAAGTGAAAGAGTTACTTAAAGGTCAAGTTCAACTTTGGGGCTGTAACCATATTCACCTTTGGTTGTGTTTGCTCTTGAACTGAGGAACTTCAAAAGCACAGACTGGTGACTGACGTTGTGCAGACAGGGAGGCATTAAGGCTTCTTAAGCTGATTTTGATGATATTCAGCTTTTTGACAACATTCTCCTCTTAACATACTTGGCAAACAGAACAAAAACGAAGTGGTTTTCTTTTGCAGCATGGCTTCCTGAGCAATTGTCAAAGTTTTTAGTTTAATAGAATATCCTTTGCAGTAATCCTTTTCACTTTTACTGCCTTCCTTTCAGAGTGGACTTGGAAAACTACACAAAGGAATTTTCATGGTCTCTCTCAGGGAATCAAAAACTCTCTCCTGTGTACCCCTACACAGAGAGGAAAAGTCAATAGAGGCAGATTAAATGTGTTGGTCATAATTGAGCTATAGCCTCATCTAGGTAAAGCCCTTACTATACTGACACCTCTATGCAGTGAGATATAAGTGCTCAACATGATGCCCACACTAGAATGTTATTCTGTGTTAACAGCAATGGGGTAGTTGCTTTACTGTACTGAACCACTGTTCTGACCACAAAATCATGTTTTTCCCAGTAGTTCTGTCATTTTCTGCTGACACTGCTCATTTTGTAATGCATCAAGTAAACTGCCCTCAAGAAGATACAGTCTAAATTGTGCGTGTATTTCAAAGGGAAAAAACCGAACCAACAAAAAGATCTATGTGCTGAAACTGTGTTTGATAGGTATCTTAAACTAATAGACTTATAGAGGACATTGGCTTTCAAATGTTGTTAGTTGCAGCAACTTATTCTTTTTAACATATAAATTATGATATTTATATAAGCTTCGGAATTTTCCATTAAACCAGTTTTTGAGCACTACAGAGCTTTGAAGGATCCTTCTGTAAACTAAAGCTAAATCTTTTTTCCATGGTTTTACTACTGCTTTTCAAACACAATGTCAATCATTCTTCTCTCAGCGGTCACTAGCCAGGTTATTTGTGTGTTTCCACACTGCTGCATCACAAAACATCATGCCCACTTGCCTCAAAAAGATAATATCTAACACATATGGAGACTGCCTTTGATCTCCACAGTCTATCTAGAGGTCACAGACCTGTCTTCTTCTCTCCCTCACTTCAAATAGCCCCTTTCATTTACTGTGAAACTAAACATTGGAAAGACAAAGGCAGGAAAATAAAGGCCTTGATTTAGTAGTGCTTATATGTTTGGCTATTTCAAGGTAGATTTTAGTCCCCTAGGTCTCGATATTAATTGCCCTGCACTTCTGAATCATGGCATACTGTATTTGTTTTCATGCATTCAACCTTCAAAATTCAAGCTGCTATTTAAATCAATACATGCTTTGTTCATAACTTAATAACCATTAAGAGTCTGCTAATCAATTTGCAATAGTCATCACTGAATCCAGGTCTGCGGGAGTTACATGGCACAGTCTGGTAATTTTGCTTGGGTTTTAGAGATAGTTTTTTATTTATTAACATGATGTTTTTAATGTAGATGGAGTATATTGGGTGATCGTTTAAATTTTCATGAAGGTAAATCGTGATGGGAAGGTGATGAAAAAAGTGGCTACATTAGAAATCTCAAGGATCTTAGGGAATAAAAGGCTGTTCCACCCTATGAGGAACAGGTGAGCAATTGTGATTTCATAACATTTGTCAAAGGAAAACATTTCTTTTTCACATGCAAAAGCCAGATATGTTTCAGTATAGCCACTTTTGTTTTGCTTCAGGAAAGCATGTAGTTACCTAAAAAAGGATTTGAACAACAGGTTGCTACGTGTTCCTCAAAATCACATGTTCAAAATGCTAGTCTTGAAAATAGCTCTACCATAAAGACCTTTCAGTATTGACCCTACTGCTCTGCAGTTCTACTCAAGTTCTCCGTGTTCTCACTCTGCAAGTGAGAACCCTCACGAACTTCCTCAGATATCACTGCTCAAATTACTTACTGACACTCAGTACTGACACTTATAAACAGGAACTTATCTTCTTAGCTCCCTTTAAGAATTCAAGCCAGTAAAAGTTTTCTAAGTATATTTAATGAATGAGAATTTTGCATGAAGTGTTGTAGTAATAATTGATATTTTTTTTTTATATTGGTTAGCTGGGAAGAAAGAAATTGTGGGGTTTTTTTAAGACCAGAGCCGTCAGCCAGATTCTATTGTCTTTAATGGCAAAAATGCAAGGTTCTACAGAAGAAGCCCTGTTTGTGAGGTCACAGCATGTTTTGTAGGAAATTTGGCATATATAGGCTGCTCCTCACCAATTAGGGTAGGTCACTCAGAGTGTACATAGTAGCAAAGTTCTGGTTCTGGGTCCATTTTCTCTTACAACTATTTGGGGATTTGTTCTGCATTTTGTGTTAAATCTCCTCACAAAAGTTTAAAGATCTGAACTCCTTCTAGGTACAACTTTTTCCTTCTATACACTTCTTCTCTTAGGAGCTTGTTTTGGCCTCATCAGAGAAGTATTTCCTATGCAGTAAACACAGGAAACAGAAGATGTGAGGTTCAAAACAGTCTCTGGATTCAGGAAACATTTCTGGGAGATGTGTGAGAGCTGAAGAGGGTAAATCTGAAGCTCTGGACCACTCACAGCTCATACAATGGCTTCAGTAATTAGAACATTAATTATCAGCTGTGTCTATTAATCATTTCTCACCTGCTTAATTTTCAAAATAACTATTATATTGCTCTTTTTGACTATAAAAACAAGTGAGGAAAAGATTTTGTACCAGGATCACAGGTAGAGGACAAATTATATTGGCAAATACTGAGATTTAAAATGCTGCTCAATGTTTTCCCACATTTATTGCCTGAAAGGAAATAATCCTCATGCCTGTCCACGGGTGTCTGTATCTCTTCTGAAAATCAAGCACCTTGCTCAGAGAGCTGGAACACATCTGGGAGAAAGTGCTCTGGAGCAAGCACAATGCTTTCAGCTTAGCATCATCTATGTGACATTTTGCATCTACTTAGAAGGGACTGAAAGAAAGATGCTTATACGTAATCCTGTTAGAAAAGAGCTGTGTTGGAGTGTACCTTCTGGAAGAAAGATTTGTATGCTGCTTTGCACCATACAAATCAAAGCAGTAGTGTGTAAAAGTAGAGTTCTAGGATGGAGAAAAAGAAGTTACCTTGCATACATGTAGATATTTCTATACACAAACAAGTGTGCACGGGCGCACACACACACAGCCCCACTCCTTTACTTGAATTTTCCCCTATAGAACATTCACCTTTTGAGCTTACAGATTTACATACAGATGGATACAACTTCAATCCTCTTGGTCCACCAACAAAACAGAATTACTTCAGGTTGTCTCAACAGCCTGATGAGAAACTTTGTGAGATGCAACTATAAAGCTAGAACTAGAAGTATAGCCAGCTTGTTTCTGTGGTTATAATAAATTTCAGATGCATTTCTTTTTCATCATAGAGGTAATTGCTCTTTCTTTAATTTACATCAGAGATCTCTTGTTAACTATCAGTCAATAAATTTATGAGCCCATCACTTCACTGTATTAAGTCAGGGAAGAGGTGTCAGCAGCTGATCCTAATGGTCTTTCTATACACTGATAAACTTTGGTGATGGAAGCAGAATCTTAAGTAACAGTAATACTCTAAGTGGTACAGATTGTTCTCTGTGATATTTAAACACATTAAGGAAATGGCTGAAGAAATAGTTGATGAGTATCAATGTGAACAAATGTTAAATGATGCATTCAGGTGCTAAAAATAGTAGCACTCCCTGTACCTTGCGGAGTAAAGAGTGGAATGAAAGATAAAGAAGAGAAATGCATTGGTTGGAAGAGTAGGAACATGATGGAGTATGTTCCTCAGCTGCCGTTAAAACCAGTTAATATGATAAAATGGGAAGCTCTGCTTGGAGAATCTTCCTCTGAAATTTTTGTATCTGGATTTGCCCCAATGAAGTGTGAGAAAGCATCTGAAGAAGGACTGGAAACTGAGCAGAGGTTAGTAAGGCAATGACTGATTTTTTAGAACTTAAGCCTAATATGCAGATTATATCCAAAGAAAAAGTAACAAAAATAATTAAAGTCATGGGAACTGCAGAGAACTCAATATGGGGAAAGATTAAATATGCTACAACTATTTTGTTTGGAAAGTAGAAGGAAGTAGGACATCAGAATTAAAAATAACAATAGCTAGAAAGCAATGTAGTCTTTCCAAAATTTAAAGAATGAAAAATAATTAAAGGGGGGCCATATAAAGAATAGCAAGTTTAATATACTATTTATGCAAGTACCAAATCAACTTTGATTTTAGAGTCTTATTTTTGAAGTTTCTTAGTAAAACCAGAAAGAAAAATAGACACACATGAAGAATACTTTTGGAACTACAAGAACAAAACTAGAAAGAGCAAGAAAAGACAGTATTTTTTTCTCCATGCAGGATGAGTGGCTTTAAAATATGGTTTTCAGCCTGAGATGATATTTTGGAAGACAACCGAGCTTCAGCAAGTAGTGCCAGCATCCACACACAAACAATTAACTTTCTCAGGACCTAGGAAATGCATCTTTTCATGCTCTGAGCCATTCAGCATAGATTACAATTATATTTTATTTGGGTAATTCAGATGCTATTTTAGCACCAGAAGTTTGCAGCCATTTCTGAAAGAGTGACAATATGTAGGAGGAATCAAAATGTTGTCTGTAAGCCCTTTTTCTTGATGTCTTTCTGAAAGGAAAAAAGGTCAAGAATAAAAATAATATTCTAAAATACTGAAAAAGAAAATAAGTTGATTTTCCATGCTAGAAGTGCAAAACTAAACCCTAAAATTATATCAAATATGTTCAATATCAAATACACAAAGTGCTGCAGGACCAGCTGTGTGTGGTTTGAGGTTGCCTGTAGGGAGTTATTTCCAGTAGCTTTAATTCATGTGGGAAGGTCACTTCCTCTGGAAAATCTGCTGAATAGTATTAAGCAGAAACCCTATGCCTTTCTCTGCTCATTGCTGGAAGTAGAAAATCAGCTGTCTTTGTGCCATTACTGATTTATCAGTGTCCCATAACTTATTGTCCTCACACTTTGGCACTTGTGCCCTTGCCAGAGGAGCAGAATCTCTGTCTCTTAGCGGTAACAGCTGGAGCACTTACTCTTGCTTTGCCTGGTAGGTGCCACACTGTGAAACCCCTCTTTACAGTTCCATTTACTGAGGGACAATTAATTGAATTAATTAATGATCTTTGCATAAGAGTCACAAACAGCAACATACCATCCATGTGTGAACAAATGTCATTGCAATTCTTTCATTGCTTTGTGGCTGAGACAGAAAATAGCAGAATTACTTTGAGGAGGGGTTAAATTTTAATGGTAGCAGAGCACATTGTCCCATAACAAGACAGTTATTAACATGTGCCAACTACTTTGGTTATTGGTGCCCCACTCATAAAGAAAATGAGTATCTAAAGCCAAAATGGAGTATATCTCTTCCTTTTTCTTCTATGACTTTCTACATCAGCAGCTATGCCAAATTATTGCTGGATTTATTTCAATCCTTCTGACTCTCAATTTGTTTTTTAGTGCTGTAATAGAAAAGTCTTAAGTCATTTTAGGCTCCTTTCCCATTGGAGTCAGTCTTATGGAGTCACTGTGTCTCTGAATGTCTCTTTTGACCTATATTTCTGTCTGTTTCTCTCACCTTTGCAGAGTAGCTTCTGCATCTGCTGCCCGATTTCAGCCAAACCTGGCAAAAAGCAATACCCTTTCAATAATTAAGTTCCTGAAAGTATTATATGCAAGTGGGGGCAAGGCCTAATCTTGGCCCAAGTAAGGAGCAGACTGCTACATAGCTTATCAGTCACGGGAGCACACATGTATGACTGAGATCTCATAGACATCTCTATCAGATTTCTTAAACAACAAGTAAATCAAAGCCTAGAAGAAAATAAGCCATCTCAAGAGAACCATTTGTTCTAACAACAGGTTGTGGCTGTCCCAGTTCAGACTCAGTTTTCCTATTAGGGCTAAATGAAGAAGAACAAATGTCTTCAAAGCCACAGGTGCATATTGATAATGTTTTCCTGCTGCTCTTCATATCCACTGCTTTGTGTATTTTAAAACTAGCCACATAAATAAATTGATAGTGCACAAAATTTGCTTTCAGTTGAACCAAAGGAGCCTGCTAAGGAGTGACAGCAACATATATACATGCTCCAGATTAAAATTGCAATTATTTTTAAAAATCTAAAAAGTCCTGTAGGTCTGAGTAATAGCACAGTAAAGGTGATTAACTAAAAAAATCCCAGCCACTGGATAAATTAAACATTACCGTCAGGAGTTTATCAGAGTTGACAAATTCCAGCTCAGTCATAAAGATTTACAGAAAATTCACTTTTGAACCTGGAGGTTACTAGTTTTGCATATCTCCCAGCATTTACTGGAATACAGGGTTGACCCTGGCCGGATGCCAGGATCCCACCAAAGCTGCTCTATCATGGCCTTCCTCAGCTGGACAGGGAAGACAAAATATAATACAAGGGTTGTGGGTAAAGATAAGGAAAGGGAGAAGTCACTCACTTGTCATTGTCACAGGCAAAACATTAATCAACTTGGGAAAATTAGTTTATTACTGATCAAAACAGAATACAATAATGAGAAATAAAAATTAATTTTAAAATCATCTTTCTCCATTCTTCCCATGTTTAACTTCACTCCCAAAATCTCTACCTCCTTCCTGCAGGGTAGAGAATGGGGATTGTGGTCAGTTCATCACATATTGCCTCTGCTGCCCCTTCCTGCTCAAGGGAGGACTCCTCACAGTCTTCCCCTGATCCAGCATGGGGTCCCTTTCATGGGAGGCAGACCTCCACCAACTTTTCCAACCTGAGTCCTTCCCATAGGCTGCAGTTCTTGACAAACTACTCGAGGGTGGGTTCCCTGTTTCCATGGGGTGCAGTCCTTCAGGAACAGACTGCTTCAGGAATGGGGACCTTGCAGGATCACAAATCTTGCCAGCAAATCTCCTCCAGCCCAGTCTCCTCTCTCCATGGAGTCACAGATCCTATCAGGAACCTGCTCCAGTGTCAACTTCCCATGGGGCCCATGAGCAACAAGCCTGAGAGCCATGGGACTGAGCTGAGATCACTGCGTAGTGCGAGCTTACAATTGTGGAACAACCTAAATCTCAGCAAGTTGTATTAACACACTCAAACTACTGAGATTCCACTTGCAACTTCCTGCTTTACTTATGGTTACAGGCAAAGAAAAGCAGAAACATGTTCCACATCGCAATATATAACCCCCAAATTCATAAATAACTTAGAGGTCTTTGACAGCTTCTTCTTCCCTGTTTTAATGAGAAGAGAGTAGGCCAGCCTAGCTCCGCTTTTAGCTTCCTGCTTTAATGCAAAATATTGTTCCTCTTCCTAACAGAAACATTAAAATAATCTAGTTGTTAGCTAAGAAATTATTGCTGGTTATGAGCTTATTCTTTTAAAAAAATTAAACCCTTTTGTTTTACTTAGTTCTTGACATTCTGCTATCGTCAACAGAGTATTTAATTAAAATGAGTGAAAAGAACAAGAGTTAGTGCAGTGGAAGAGTTATTTTTACCATTAAAAAAAAAATCACCACTGCAAATACTGATAGAATTTTAAAGGAATTGCCTTTATTTTGTAACTCAGTGAATGGAAAACTGATTCTGAAGTAGGTGAGCACATTTTATAGAACTACTGACCATAAACAACTTCCCCCCCCCGTCCCAAGAAAAAGGTAGCCATTGATAAATAATTTTCCCATAGCTACAAAACTTATTTGTAGAAGTTAAATTGTTCAAGGCTAATCAGGCTAATCTGAGGGAGAGGAAGTTTACCCTCCATTTCCCAACAGATTCTCTTTAATTTTGCAGTCACATTGACAGGTGGCCTCATCACTCAGGCATTACAGACCACCTTGAAGATATCAGCACTGTTGGCCTTTGAAGTCAGAATAATCAACCAGCCATTTGATACTCTATCAGATGAAATGGCCCTGTCAGAAAAGGCTGGCTCTCAGGTGTACTGATTGTCTATCGAAAGGAGATAACTTGATACAGTTTACTGTGGTACAGATTTGTGGACCTTGTGGGATGTTATAACAGATGTCTCTTTAGATGCACTTCTTCACAATGTTTCTTAAAAAAACATTCCCAAGTGACTTTTAGCAGAAATTATAATACTCTAATTTCCTGTCTGCAATATTCCCACAATACTATGTAGATAGGCAAATGCATTAGTTATGGTTGGGGTCACAGATGCACAGATTCATGTGACATATCCATATATAAATCCTGGCAAATTTGTCTACTACAAATATTGTGTAGTAGACATTATTATGAAAGTCTCTATTGCTTTACAACAGTAAACGTTCTGGATGCTGCCAAAATCTGGTACAATACTATTTTCAGAAAAGGACAATTTTTTATTTTCTTTAGGATTGTCCAGGATAATATGAGTTTTTTCCTCAGGTTACTTTGATATATTATCATCTTTAATTCTAATCAGGTGACCTTCATTCAACATGCATTATATATTTAACAAGGTGAGTGCTTTAACAAAAACAAAATTTTTTAAATTATGACCTTAAATTCCACTTTTGCATATCCATATAAATGATTACTTTCAGAAATAAATATTTCTGAAAGATTTGAGTGCTTTGCAAATATGGAGGAGAACAAGACTAAAAAGTATGAAGTATGGTGTTTTGGTTTTTTTGTCCATTCTAAGAAAATTTCAGCTATTAAGGTATAACCATTAAATTCTTTCTTGCTGAAATAATGTTTTGTGATGGCTCCAAAATAATGGAAATAGATCTTAAAACAGTTAAAGATAATTTGTTTGTGTGTACAGCAAATTGGAGTTGAAAGCAAGAAAAATAAATAAAAATTGTCAAAAAGCATGTTAAGTGTCTTATTGTTTAATAGAACTTTTCACTAATCCATAACATTTACTTGGAAAAAAGTGAACAAAAATATTAATTTTAACATTAAGCAGTAGAAGTAGTTTATATCAGGGTTGAGAAAGTTACGCTATGGCTGTTCTATTTATATGACAGACAGGAAACTCATTTCCATTAAAGACCCTGGCTTGTTCTAATAGTAATTATTCATCAGAAACAATCACAGAATGTTCAGTCAGCAGTAAATGGTCTATTTGATATCATTAGAGCAGTTCAAGGACTTAAAGCTGCCCCTTTCTGGGTGTGCAGGTGTGTTAGGTCCCGCAGTCTGCCTGCAGGAGCACACTGGACTCCCTGGCAGTGGACAGCTGCTCTGATTTATTAGACCTTTGGAAACAGTATTGCTCCTGTTATTGACACATAATCCCTTAAAGTTGTTTGACAGCTAAAGCCTGAAGCAACACCACCAGACAAATCTTCAAGTATCACCTTTGGTGCTGAGAAGGAATACAGAAAGAAAATTAAAGAAAACTTGTAGGAAAAAACTCATGGACATTAAATATAGATCACTTTTCTCAAGGGAAGATTAATAACCATTTTCATTGAGCTGCATTAATGATTTTTAAGCAGCTTACTTCTGTTAGCAATTATTCTTCATAATCTCATCTCTTGTAACAGGCAGTTTCATGGTAAATGATGTATTGGAGATTTTCTGTGCAGGGTGAAAATAAATCAAGGAAACATACAGAGACAAATCTCCTGCAAAAATGGAATACCTGGAGCAATTCTGTATATTGACTGCAACTGAGGTTTGTCACAGAGCTTTGAGCGATGTAGCTGCTGACTGCAGTGAAGGTTTATCAGAGGTGAATTTGGTGCACTACGAGCAATGCAATGTCTGACAGGTAAGGTGTGAGCCCCTGTGCTTACATCCTGCTGTCCAGATGATGTGCGTGACAGAGAGTAAGGAACAAAATGAGGAATGTGTTCTGAATTTTTTTTAGATAAACATTAGTTGATGTTGAAATAAAGATTTTTTTTTTTTGCAAAATGCAGAAAAAATGTACATAAAAGCTATAATGAAGAATGCTGCCTTGCAGTCACAGAGGAGACTCAGACCCACAGGTTGCTGAGGAAAGACAGGCAAAGGCAACAAGAAGGGCCATTTTCTGTCTATATAAAGAAGTGTCTTGAATTCATAAACTTTTTCCTATGACTGGGAACAGGTTGTGAGGCTGTAGGCCAAGAAAAGGAGGTGAACAAGTCCCATGATAACAAGCTCTGCCTCCCAGCACCTAGAAGCAATACAGGTTTCTGGAGATGATCAGAAACAATTTTCTTTTAATACAGGTGCTGGATTAGAGATGGAGCCCATACTTATGGACCGGCCACTCATGGTTAAGGTAGAACTGGCTAGAGATGTGATATCTGCAGCATTGACAAGGAGATGGTAGAATTTAAGATCCAGAGAGAACAAAACATGCCAGTCCATTGAAAACAGGCCTGGACTTTACATTTTGGATTGTTCAGGAAACTGGCAGGGGCAATCCTGTAGAAGACAAAGGAGCCATGGAGACCTGGCCAGTCTTCAAGGACATCATCCTCAAAGGATAAGAATCATCCATTCAGAGCTGAGCAGCCATGAACATGTGCATGCATGCCAGGTTAAGGGCTGGCTGAGCAACCTGAGTTAAACTCCTAAAAAGAAATGCTCAGGAGATGAAGGCAGGAACAGGCAAGCAAGGAGGCATACAGAAAGCAGAGATAGAATTAATAAGCTTAAAACCTGACTGAGGTTATGGCTGAGTGGAATGAAACGTGAACAAGAAAAGCTTCTATAGATATATTGGTAGCAAAATCAAGATTCAACGAAATTTTTCACTTCTTACTGCAACAGGCCATCTTGTACTGAAGGATATGGGAAAAACTTAGATAGCAACACCTTCCTTGCTTTGGTCTTTATTGCTCAGAAACCTTCCTGATCTCTACTCATTACAGAAGAATTTACAGGAAACAGATTTTATCCAAAGCAGAGGAAAATAAAGCTTAAGTAAGCTGGACATACAAGTCCATCAGGATGTACCAGAAGGTGTTCAAAGGAACTGGCTTAAGTAGTTGAAAGACATTTGATAAGCTTGTAGCCATTGCAGTACGCTTCTGCATACTGAAAAAGCCAAATGCCTGGTCAATATTAAAAAAAAAGAGAAAACCAAGCTACAATGCTTTTTATCCTAAATTCAGGGTTTGGAAGGGTTCATCTTTTCTGAAAGTCATTTTTAAGCATGAAATGTAAGGTGCCTGGGGGCAGCCAGCAAGGATTTATCAAAGAAAATCACACCTGACCAACTTGACTATTTTCTATTATGAAATGTCTGGCTTTGTGAATGAGGAGAAAGCAGTACTGAACTCAAGCAAAACCTTCAATACTGTTTCCAACAGCATCCTTGTAGCTGAACTGAGGAGTTCAGCTCAGATTGTGTGGGGGTAACTTTAATGTTGCTGAAAAACTGGCCATATACTTGGGCAAAGAGAGCCATGGTCAATTGTTGCAAGTCCAGTTGGATTCTGGCTGTGAATGTCATCCTTCAGGAACTGATATGGCACTGCTAATGTTCATTTCTCTTTAGCTTCATAGTGCTCTGATATCTTCATCATTGACCAGGACAATCATACAGACGAACCTCAAGATGTTCAACAATGGGAGATGCCAAATCCTTTGACTGGCAAAAAATAACCCCATGCACTACTAAATGCATGGGGTCAACTAGATCAAAGCAGATATGCAGAAGAAGTTGGGACAGAAGCAGCAGGAGGGGGTCAGCTTGAACAAAAATCAGTGTAATCTTGCAATAATACAGGCTGCCTGTGCACTGCACCATGTTAGAAAGAGCTTGACCAATGGGTTGGTGAAATCATCCTGATGTCTGACACTGGTGGCTCACAAATGAGGTGTTATGTCCAGGCTTTGGTTCTTCTACAAGAGAGAGGACTGCAAACTAAAGAGTCCAGAATATGTCTCCTGTGATGGTGAGGATGTTAGAGGATAGTGCGTGTTAGGAAAACCTGATGAAGAAAGAAATACTGTTTAGTCTGGAGAACACAATGTTGCCATGTGAGGCAGTTTCGGTTTTTATCTAAAGAGGGCCCATAGAGAAAATAGTCAGGCTATTTTCATTTAGGCACACTTAAAATCAGGAGCTATTGCTGCAATTGGCAGGAAGGAAAATTCTCACTAGATATAAGGAAACCATACATTTGTAATGCAAGTGACAAAGCACTAGATTGGATTGTGGAATCTCTATTCTTGGATGTGTTTGAAAGACAGACCCTGAACAACCTGATCTAATTTTGAAGTTAGCCCTGCTCTGAGTGGGAGGATGGACTAGATGGTCCTCAAAGATCCTGTCCAGCCCAAATGGTCGCATGCCTCGTCTCATCCATGTCAGGAGCTAAATTTACAACTTTACTGTAGACATAGAAAGCATGACTGAGGACTTCCCAAAATCACACAGTTAATTAAACATTATATACAAAAGTCACCTCTTTCAGCCCAGGGAGTGAAAGTAGCTTACACTACATGCAATGCTTCTCTGGGGAGACATCATCATGGCCTTTCTGTACTTAAAGGGGGTTTATAAAAAAACGAGAGGGAGAGACTTTTGACAAGTAATGCTAGGACAAGGGGGAATGGTTTTTAACTGAAAGAAGAGGGATTTAGATTAGGTTTACTACTCAGAGGATAGTGAGGGACTAGAACAGGTTTCCCAGAGAAGTTGTGGATGCTTGAAAGTCTTCAAGGCCAGACTGGATGGGGCTTCAAGCAATCTAATCTAGTGGGTAGCATCCCTGCTCATGGCAGGGGCACTGGAATGAGATGATATTTAAGGTCGCTTCCAACCCAAACTATTCTATGATTCTACATATTTATATTAATCCTCTCCCTGAGCTGTTTTCAAACCAACTGGTTGTTGTAAATCCACTTAGTCAAATGTGAAAATATCAACAAATCTGGCAGAAGCCACCCTCCAGTGTCATATCTATAGCAACTGAGTTTGCAGAAGAACTGTGACCATTTGAGGAAGCTGTATGCCTATTCCACCTGGGCATTCCAAATACCAGGGCGTGCTCATCATCACATATTTTGACCTTGCTGGGTTTCAGTGAACAAATTTGTAACATTACACAGAATATCTAAATTTTATATTTTCTGAGGTTTTTTTAGGCTAACTTTCAGTCTGCTGTAGTACAATTCTGAATTTCTGCATGAGTTAAGAGAATGTAATTGACTGTAAATTTCAGTCAAATGCCATCTGTCATCTCTAATAACTTATCGAGCACAACAGGCAAAGAGAGAACTTTTAACAAGTGAAAACACTGCCGAACTGAATTTATTTCCAGATGTGGAGAGGGAGGTTTTCACTTTTTCCTCTAACGGGACTAATGCTGTTCTAATGCCTTTCAGCATGATTTTTAAGGCATTCATTTGTTATGTAACATCCATCAATTATAAAATATATTTATGAGGTCTTGCTAGCAGTCGTTAACAGCAGTATTTTGGGATCACATTTACAAGGCCTAATGAAATGGGAGAGCAAGAGTAATTGGATTGAAATTGGTAAATGAAAACTCATTCCAGGGGAAAAAAGGTGTAAAATTGATGAGGTTTGACGTGTCATCAAATGGTGAGGATTAAATTAAGATTCAGTGAAGACATATATAGTGCTTATTGTAAGTGTTTAATTGTTAGAATAACAAATACCTCACAGGAATGCACAGTTAAGCATTAACCTCTTTCTCCTGCTAAATGGAGTCAGGCAGATAAATCTTTTCCTATCCTCCAATTGACTATTTGTCTTACATTTTTAAGTGAGCCTAGTGAGCCTTTTTGTGTATTTGCATATTAAATGGAAACAGAAGTTATTAAAAAAAAAAAAGTTTATTTGGTGAGTTTAAATCAGGTGCTTGAAAATACTTTATCTGTATTCTTAGAAAAAAAACCTAAATATATTCCAGTTCATTCTCAGAGAAAAAGTTAGGCATTAGAAAAATTAGAATTATGAAAAGTTTTGAGTTTTATTTCCCTTTAAGAAAAAGTATTTGCTAATAATAAAAACTGTTAACCAATGAGCTGAATTTGAAGGTCTCCAGTTAAAGCCAGCTATCCCTGGCCAGAAAGAAAAATTATTTCAATGACATATATTGCATCAAAAATTTAGGGTGTTTTTAAATGTGTCTGTGTGGATCCAACAATGATGCTTTTTTGAGTAATAACCCATTTGGGTCAGCAGGCTTTCTTCCTACTCTAATCTAAAACTCCCAAGAATCTATTGCACTAGAAATAAAAGTTTGCTATCATTTGACTGAATGTATAAAATCAAATAACTCTAAATTGTTGAATTCTGAGGAGTCCATAGTTTAACACATTCACACTGAATTCTTTGCTTTCAGGGTCGCCTGGCCTAGAGATTGTTTTCTCAAATGGTCTCTCTCACCTGTTTTACTAATCTGAATTCCTTGTCTCCAGTACAGATCCAGTAAAGAAAATAACAAGTAACTATTCTTTATTAAATCAATCACCTCAAGTTTAATGATAAGCCATCATGCAATGTTGCCCAAAGGAGAAAGCTTAAGGGATTTGGTGAAAGGCCTCCATGGACACTTGTGCCTCCTAGTTCATAGTAGGTCAATTATATGTATATTCAATTGAATCTTATTAGTAGTCCTGGAAAGGACTGCTGTAATCATGTCACTCACAAGAAATCACTAGTCTGAACTGTCCAGCAAAAAATCAGATTTTTTTTTTGCTTGTTGCTCCCACATTGAAGATAATTACTACAATTCCCTACAACATAAAAGAACTCAATGGCTTGGTGGTTAAATTGAGTGCTGATATTAGAAAGACAGACAATCTTGTTTTAAAAGTGCCAGGTGACAAATTTACAACATTCCTTGGAAATCTGATTGTAAATTACCCTCACTTTAAAAGTCACATTTTGTTTCGATATTTAAGTTCATCTTGAAGCAGATTGAGTCCTGTTGTAGATTTGCCTCCTGTAATGAAGTTTCTACAATACCAAAAATTTTCTCTCTTGTGTAAGGATTTTCATTTCTACCATGCTACTATTGCTGTGAAAGTTGGTAAAAAAGAAGGAAGGAAGGAAACACATTTTTATATGGGACACATTTTCTTAATGGGGAATCTGTAACACCATCTACTTTATTTCTGAAACACCAGTCTGTGTTCATATGCCAATAATGTACCATTTGATCACTCTGGTCATGAAAATCACCTCAAAACACACTCAGAACTATAACAGCACATTGCTAGGGATAACAAGTCACTTGTTTGGCACAGCCAAACTCTGAAAATCTAACCCAGATGCTGCTACTGTGATGAGACCAAAAGGCCATGATGGGGCAGGAGCTGTTTCTAGGAACTGGGGCAGGCCTCCTCTGGCACCAGCAGCCACCAGTGCTCATCATATCCTCCAGCTGCTGCAAGTGGCAAGACTGAATTTTTACCCTTGTTTCTTGTATCTCCACCATTACTTTCACCACAGGCCCCATCTTTACTCTTGGGGAAAAAAATCAATTTTGGTTTTAGTGCTGAGAAGACTTGTGTCTTCATATATGACATTTTACTGTAGAAATCCAACTGTCAGCACTAAAGGATGAAAGAAAACAAAATTCTGTTCCTAATTTACTAGCTGATACACTAAGTACATTAATTATATTACTACTATGTTAGAAATAACTGCATGGTAGTTTATACTCTTCACAAGCTTGCTAGGGGATTATATAAATACCTCAGAATATTTACACTGATAAGACCTTTTAATGCTGCCTAGTTTTTTTGAGTGTTTGTTTCACATCTGTCAGCAAGATAGCAAAAACACAGGCAATGCCTACTTGTCTATTTGTTTAGATCATATTAAAAATTTTTTCTGTGTTTATTCCTCTTCTGTTTTCAGATTAACAGAGCTGTTTCACTCAGTCAAATAATTGCTAACCAATCATAACAAAAAGCTAGTAGTGAGGGACAAAATACCAACCAATTTATAAGTAGTTGCATTCCAAACTGAATGAAAGGGAGCACCTTGAGCGCTATCCCATGCTGCAAGTTGACATGTCATTCTGCAGCCTCTAGCCTGACCTTTCTTAACATCAGCTGAGAAACAAAGAGACTATGCTGTTAGAGCAGCTGCTCTACCTCTAGGCAGGTAACAGTATCATCTTCATGAATGACATCTATGTCACTTTTGCGGCAAGTCAGGAAGTCCTGAAAAATCTACAGATCAAAACAGTGCAACATTTTCATATTGACCTTGAGATGATGATCAAATATGGTGACTTGCAAACTGCAGATCAGGATGCATGTGGAGGCCAGCTGTGCAACAATAACCTGTTAGAAATTTTTACTGTGTTAAAGATTAGTTTATGTCCTAAGTGATATATATATTCTATTTTCAACAAGGAAAGCAGAAAAGCACTGCCAGCCTTTGGCTGTGTTCCTGTAACTATAAATGTATTCATTTGTGCTATTTTAAACATGATTTCTTTTTCATGGAGCTTTTCACAGAACCCTCAAATTATGACCTGTTACACAAATTGGTAAATATTTCTACCTAATTTCTCTGAAACAACATCAACAATTATACTTAATAGTCAACAGATAGATATATTCTGCGCTCTGAAACATTCTATTGCTATTCTCAAACACTGGAGATTGACAATTTTAAAATATTGTTTTATTTATATTTTTTCAGTTCCTAATCTGAGGTAGTTCTTTACTTTTCCTGTCTTGATTTATTTTATTAATGATTAGATCTATTTACTAGAAATGGAAACTAGAAATGTGGCAATGAATAGGTCAGCACTAGCATTTGTGCAATATGTGCATTTCTGGAAAACAAAAATTGCCCAAGAAAAAAAATGCTGTAATGACTAGGAGTTGTATGTTTTAAAAGATTTCGGCAAACTACGCCACTCCCTCGATTGAAGCAGCAATGTAACAAAACAGGAGGGTTAGTGGTGTACAGCTGTTTCACCACCTAATGAAACTTGTAACTGCACACTCTAAACTGTGCTTGGCAGATTGGCATTTTAGGAATGAGAACCACAAAACCCTGTACTCAGAACAGTAAGCTCCTTAAGCGGATGATCGTCGGGAAGAAAGGCTGCATTGTAAATGTGTTGCTTTCTTGAAGACACAGGTTTTTTCTGGTTATAGGAAGATTTGGTTTCATAATCCTCAGTTATGTTCTGGATCTGGAGTCCCAGAGGCTCACAGAACCAGAGGATAGTTTCGTCTGGAAGGGATCTCACTTAATCTAACCTGCTGCTCATGGTAAAATTGGTGCTTGAGGCAACCTGGTCATTACACCCTGCCTGAAATCTTTGAATCTTCACCTCCCATCACTGGGGTAAAATTTCATAAGCTGGGGAAGTCTGTGTTCTTTCAATCCTTTTTGTATCAGTTAAAGTCAGTATTTTTAACTGGTTTTCCATTCATCAAGCAATGTGTAGAGGCTTAAAACTTCTCAGAAGTGAAAGGGAAAATTCAGGACTGCATCAACATGTTATAGGATGGCACAGAAGAAGAGTTTGTAGTAGTTGTTTGAGGGGCTCCAGAGGGGAATGGAGGATGAACTGTGTCTGTTAGATGTTGTTAAGAGTATAGAAATACAGAAGATTGAAACTAGTTTTCAGAAGGGCTTCATGTATCCCAAAATTTTTCTAATATATCTGGGCATGATTTACAGTTTTATTCTCTTCCTACACTCCTATCCAGTCCATGCCACTGAAAGAGTCTGTACCTTAAAGATGTCATCCATGGATAGGCAGGTAAGTATTTAGTGTGCAGAAAGAAGCTTAAGGGATTTGGTGAAAGATATTACAACCTATGCATATCCTGATGATTTAAGCAGCTATGGAAATTCACTGGTGAAGGCATAGACATGTATTATCTAGCTCAAGAATTACATAGAATTGGATGACTATTCCTGATATTACATCTTTAAGCACAGGACCAGGTCCTGCCAACTGGTTATCATAACTAACCTGATTTTTAGCAAGTTTTGCAGGGGTTTGTTACATTTCTAATCAGTTTCATGTATTCCATGCTCTTCACTTTCCATCTTCTCTTCACTTTCCATCTTCTTTTTTTCCCATTATGCTGCCACAGTGTTCTTATATCTTTCTGAGAAGTATCAGCTAGAAAGGAAGTGTAAGCAGTGAATACCACCGTGATGGTTTCCACAGGAATAATAAACACATGGAAATAGGAGGAATACAAAATAGAAGACCTGTTCACAGACCAAGTGGATAATCAACATCATTCAGAATACTGGAATTACTGTAGAATCTGTGCAAAAGATACTTACTTCAGGTTCTTTTTGAAAAAAGTTTATACTATGAAGCCTCCATGTTATAAGCCCAAATCTGAATGAGATCTCGACCTATATTATTTGAATAAGAAAAATTTCCTATGTTGACTCCAGAGCATCGGCATCCTGTAGAGACTTAAAATACAGAGTATCAGTTGAGAATTTTCAAAGTAAAGCCAGACATTTTCCTCTGATGACAAAAGAAATCTGCAGGTAAATTAATTATAGGAAGTTTTACAAAGTTAAGGGCCAGTATATTAAAGGCTCAGATTTTTAAAGATAGCAACTTCATGAGCAGTTAATAAGAGTTAATTTGATGTCAAAACCTGCAATTTAATATAAAGATTCCAAGAGGCAATTACTTGCATGAAATTACCTTTTTATAAACCAAGCAAAGAAGTATATGCAGGATGGGAAATTAACACCTATTCTAGCACTCCCTAACACTAGTTAGGGAAAAGTTATGTAATACACTGACCCTTCTAAAGAAGTCATCCCTAACTACAGGACAATATGACTTTAGAACCTACTAATTCTTTTTTCCCTTCTTCAGAAGGAGAGACTTAAAATAAGAAAATTCTACACTTCTGCCTTCATGATCGGAAAAAGAATGAAAACCACCCCCTTACACAGTAGCCTTTTTGTAAAGATTGGATGAAAGCCGGGCCCTGGCAGTTTGGGATGGGAAAAAAATTAATTGTGTACTGAGACATGAGACAGTAATAACTCACACAGGCTTCATTGCTTCATGCCAGACAAAATAAAAATGAAGCCAAGAAAGGGAGAGCTGCTGATGAAACTAGTGCCATCCATTTTCTTCCCCACCAATATGAAAGACCAGAAAGAGGCAAATAAAAACCTTAGATATACGATTATTCCTTCCACTTTCCCTATGGCTGATCCAGATAATATGAAAAAGAAATTAAATTTATGCTCCTGGGAGATGTTATTTTGGTTGGATGAGCACACAGACCTGGGCTGGGTAATCAAAGTGAGACTTTTTGTTTAGGGAAAAAAAAATCAAAAGTGATCAAAAGTACTCTGCAAAGAGCTAAATTTTCAGAGCCAGGTAAAATTGAAGAAGAAAAAGAAAACCGTGGGAAAAATAGATAATATTTATTAGCAAGCTTTTGCCATTCAAGAAGCTCTTTCCAAGACACAGACATATACAAATATGTGCACACAGAGTATCCTCTTGTTGATACTTCAGATTTGCTGTTTCATTAACAATAAAATAGATGTTTCAGATCTATTATTAGTGTAAGAAAAATAGCAAGAAAAACAAGTGTATAAAATCCAGCTTATGCTCATATGTTTTAAAAAACTCTATTATGAATAAATGTATGATCCCAGTGTCTCTAGCATTATAGCTGATGAGACTCTGAAAGGGAAATCTGCCAGGAATTTGTAGTAAAATAAAACTGAATAGGCTAAGCATAATCCCCTTGATGGCAAAAATGCAGCATATATTTATAAAATTGTTTCATTTTAACACAATTGAATGAATATCTTATAGTTTAAACTTCCACTCAAATTCTTGCTATTCTGTTCAAATAATGACACATTTCTACATCCATATCTGTAAATCTCCATAACCTTGCCTAAAATGAAGTCACTGCTTTAAATTTACTGAACAGAGGTACATTTTGTACCCAAATTTGATTCCTTCTCTTTGCAAAATATATGCATGTAGACATATATCAAGTGAGCATGGATACATACACACAGACAGAGAAATCTATTTAGTGCTATTCAAGAACAGATTTAAATGTGTCATAGTTGTACTTTTATGACTTGTACAACCTTCAAAGAGACAGAATTCTTTCATCTACTGGCAAGAGCCATGAAAAGGCATAAAAGATTCCTAAAAAGAATAGCACCAGTCCAGTATACTCTGTACTGAATTAAAAAGCAAAACATTAGAAACTTGTTTTGAAAAATAATCCTATAAGACATGCAATATATTTCTAAAGGGATGACATTACAGACATATTTATTTTTGAAATGTTGCTAATACTTCCCTAAGGATATATCCTACTAGTGTAATCAAGCTACTATTTACACGGAAACATATCTTTGGTTCCTTCCCGAAATAGTCCTTGAAGTATATTTTGAAGGTAAATGCAGTAGAGTTTGAGCTGTGGTCTCATTTAAGAATTATAAACTGGGATTCATATGCCCCAGGCTGAACCATTGCACAGATCTAACATATTTAGGGTCTCCTCAGTGATGATTTTTAGTGACTTAAGTTCTTCCAACTTGTGCGGAAAAGCATGTAGTGAGCTGATGGAAAATAGCACAAGGTTCTAGGAAGCACTCTACTACTTCTTAAGTGGTTGCAGAGAGTTGGATAATCTAAAAGTGATCAGGTGAGTAGGAAAAAAGTTTCTATATGGAAATTTTTGTGATAGAGAAGGAAATATTGGAATGTTGTTTTTAAATGTCTTAACAGAAAAATGAGCATCCAATGTATTTCTGACCAAAAAAAATCTGATATTTAATAGTTAAATAAAATTTCATTACTTGTGATTGCTTAGTATAATTAAAGGAGATACTAAAATAAACCATTTTTAACCAGGTTAGTTCTCCATTTTTCATTCAGTACCTGAAACCATATGTTTGTCTGTTACTTAGAGACATTATCTATCTATTCATGAGCTCAGAACTCTCTCTTTGTAGTTTTGTGAATGTACTGAGGCTACACAGTTTTGCAGGGAGTTGCCATTTGGCTTTCCATAAATATCTCTTGCTTGCGTCATGGTTTCACCTGGAGATTCTTTGATCATGTCAGATCAGAATATACCCTGATGGATACACTATCTAAATCAGTAGTTCACAAAATGGCCTGCATTTCCTCAGGCAAGTGTAAATATTACTGCTGGCAACTGGTGTAACCCCAAATGAATATGCCTTCAGGTGTGCTCTACAGAAACCCTCAGGATATTTATTTAAATGTTGCTATTTCCCTGTCAACTAAGTTTTTCATTTTATGTTTTAGTAAAGCCCGTAAAATCTTACCACAGTAATCTGAAGCCTTTGAATGAATGTTTAAATGTCCTTTTAGCAGTATTCACTCAGCTCTAATTTCAATACACCTGAAACCTACAGGATATACAAAAATGAGGTACCATGTTGTTTATTACTTTCACTTTTAAATATGCCGGTCAAACAAATTCTTACACCAGAACCTCACCTTTTAGATACCTCACCAGGGTTTGATATTTCCAGTTTTTATAAGGTGAAAAGATTTTCTTAAATCTTTCTGCAGCTGCAGCATTTCTAAGCAAGAAAAAGAGCAAACAAATGTGCGAATACAGAAACTTTATGAGCCCCACAGTCCCTGGCTGTGTAATTAAATGGAAATACTTCTGAGTTTCAGGGACACCTGTTGCACTCTCCTCAGATGTTGCTGTTTCCACTAGTTTTGAAAATAGAAAGAGCTGGTCTCTGTGTCAAGAGGCACAAGATTTCTTATTGCCAGGACTAGATTTTATTTGTCTTGCAGCAGTGTGCAGTGTTGAGATGCCACAGCAGGAAAACCCTGAACCCCTGCCACGGCTGAGGATGACCAGGCTTTCCCATGGAATGGAGGAATGAACATGGGAGGGGGAAGTCCTGCACGTGCCCAGATGTGTGATGGGGGAAGAAGTCCCACTCTGTGAGTTGCACCAGGCAAGGCTGAATGAGAGGACAGTGAAAGAAGAGAAAAAAGATCAGTCCTACTGAAGGGTGATGGCCTGGAAGGCACATAGCAGTGCTACCATTGTTTGCACTATTGCTTCTCCTTTTTTTTTTTTTTTTTGTTTGTTTGTTTGTTTGTTTGTTTTTGGGTTTTTTGTGTTTGTTTTTGTTTTATTTTGGTGGGTTTTTTTTTTGACACTTTGTTTTGTAAGTAATAATGCCAAAGAAAACATTTGTGAGGGGAAAAGACAAAAGAGGTGTAAAGGCAGTAGGGATTGATGCCTCAGTTAACACCATCGCTCCTCCAAGTAACCTGGTAGGATCCTCCACAACCAACCCAGCAGAGTTTGACACATGGTAGCAACTTTTCAAGCAGCATGCTATGCTGGGATCTCACTTATACTGAGAGAAGATTTGGACATGGGTATTCCTAATCTAAATTAAGAAAAGGAAGAACTTTAAATCCTGTTTGTTTGGGGTTTTTTTTGGTTTTTTTTTTTTTTTTTTCAGGAAATGTCTTGCTATTTCTTCCTCAGAAAGAGCAAATTTAGTTGTTTTACAGAGTAAAATGCATTCAGTCCACTGGTATATAAATACATGCTCAGGGTAGACAGAAGACTAGGATTTTTTTGCAACACTGCCCAGATTTCAAATGGCTTTATTGGAGCACTCAAAAGAATGCAGAGATAAAGGACCTTGCACTCTTTATCTACATGCTGTTTTAGGCCATTGTAGTTGTGTCATACAACTACCAGAATATTTTAATTCAGAAAATACCATTTAATCTTCCCATGCCCAAGCATTTTTGCTCAGACTTTCCCAGGAAATTTAGCTTGATACAGGCATGTAGGATTTCAGACCAAAGAAAGATTTGGCAAACAGAAGAAAACTGTCTTTTAACAGAAATGTTTACCTAATTTTAAATAAAGACAATGTTATTAACCATAACTTTCTAACCATATGAAAAAGACAGAGTATCATGATCCCTTTAAAAAAGAAATACAAAACATTTGGAAATATGGAAAAAATTATACAGCAACACTATTTTTAAAGGAGATGTCCAAATAAAGAAGTGTAACTTCAAACATACCAAGACATACACCATATCCTAGATATTAGATATTTCTGTTATGAACAATATTTGATGTCTACTGAAAGGACTGAAATTCCATTTCACATGAAAATAGAGCACAAATATAAGGAAGGAGCTATTATTATCCAGGCCTCCAGAATAATAAGAAGAACAGTTTGGAAAGATCCAGTTAATCTACGCAGGTATCACCATCTGAAGAGCATATATACCAAAAACATTACGAGGGCATACCTGTATAGGGAACACTCATGAGTTTAGTAATGATCCCAGGTGAGTGGTAAGAGAAAGAGATAATGCAGCTACTTGATATTTCAACTAACACATTTCAGCCCCACACCCTCAGCTGTAGCTGAATTGGGAGAGGACATGCAGAGCTCTGTGTATATCACAGATGGTGCTACCACAGCTTTGTTACTGTGATCAGCTGTGTTAAAATGGGGATTGCCATGGAGCCATACAAGAAACACTCCTCACATTCTGTTCTCTTGTCTTTTATATGAACACTCAGCTGGTAGGATTAATTCAACATGTACATGATTAATTACATGTGCAGAAACTCAGAAGCAGATATTTCTGACAGAATATGCTTACCAAAAATAAAAGGAGTCATTAAAGAATGATAATTTTTTCAGTTTTCCAGTAATTTTTCAGGATTCTGGAATTCTGTGGGAAAAGAAAAGATTTGTATGAGATGGAATATCATGTGCAACTTTTTCCATTAATTTTTAAATGTTCTGTTCAGTTCCACTTTATAAAACTAAATGAAAAAAGACCAACATGAAATAGAATCTTTCTACTCTCTACAGTTCTGCATTTCTCTTAACCTGAAGCAACAATCTGAATCTTTTTTCTTGACAATGTACTGCATTGAATCAGAATTAAAGAAAATTTGAAATCCTTTGAAAAAAACATTTACTTTTGTATGTCATAGTATTACATTTACACTACTTTGCAAAGTATGTATCTATGTTATATATATGCATCTAAACTTTACATATTTTGATGTAAAAAATTTGAATTTTTGTTCTACATCTTTGATGATTATGAGAAGAAAGGTGATTTCTTTTTTTATCTCCTAGCTAGGAAATGGCAGATTTACCTTTAAGCCTGTGTGTTTGGTATTCAATTGTGAATAAATTCACCACTTGTTCCTTGGGGGGAACAAAAGATCCTCTGTGCCCATTCAGACCACTGCAGTAGCAATTAAGAATGTCTCCTGGAACTGCACATAACTCACTGAGTGGGAAAGCTCCCTTTGCCAGTCTGATAGATGAGAACTTTGCAAGGAGGGAATAGAACAATCAAGAGTACCCGTATCACCAACAGGATTTGTGTGAGAGGCACAGAAATCTGAGCAATACTTCAGCCACTAACACAGAACAACCACCCCATGCCTCACAATTTGATGTGTCTTTCATGCTCCCCAGTCAATTCACTCACACAGAATCTAGATACTTGGACTAAATATTTCCAACAGGTGAGTACTCAAATTCTGCGCACCTGCTTGAGGCTTCACTCACTCCAGACCAGCCTTCACATAGTCAGTGTGTGGCTGCAGACCCTGGTTTGACCAGCACAGAACTTCCTACCCTTAAAAGAGAAAATAAAATATGTGAACCCACTTGCTTTGTCACAGTTGTGATATAAATTGAAATTGCTACAAGCCAAGCACATTCTGAGCTGCAATTTCAGCACCTCACTTATCTCAAGCAAAATGTAATACTGGCAGCTAAAAAACAAACATCTGCCAATTCAAATAGACTGTAGAAATAATGTTCTGAAACACAAACACTTTCTGACAGTTTAGGGAGTCTGGGCAGAGTTAGTAGTGACAAATACAGCTGGGTTGCCCAATGTCTACCATTATAAGACACTGTTTTAAGTAATTTATAAAACTTTGCCAATATTTAACTATTTGGGCTGAACTTTCCCACACAAAGTATCTGTCTTGGGCTGACTTATTTTGGAAAATTTCATTAAAATGGTTCAATCATTTCCAAATAATTTAGAGAAAAGGGCAATATTACCTTCCTTCTACAACATAAATAAACTGTACAATAGCATTGCTGAGAAGTTCTAAGATATCTCTGCTTTGGAAAAGGAACTTCAGAACACCCTAAGCATCCAGGTCATGCTTTTTGCTGATTCTGAAAATACCCAGATCCATTTTGCCATGACAAAAACTTAAAAATTTTGTGTTCTGTAGATGCTTGCTCAAAACTAGGAGTCTCATTTTCACAGATCACACTCATTCCCACCCTCATCCCCTCCTCCAGCACAGCTGTGGCTGACTGCATGGGGAGGCAATTTCACCTATAACTAGAGCTCTGTTAACTCAGGGCATTGAGATCAAAGCCAGCATTTTACAGTCATTCTCAAGGTGGGCAGCCACGAAGTTTCTGTCCCACTGAGAGGTCTGCAACAACCTCACTGGTCTGAAATGAAAAAACATACGGGGCAGCTTCGAAGCATTTGAACCAGACCCAGTCCCAGCAGGTCTTTATGGAGAAAAGGCTTTACAGAAATATGCAGGTGAAGTAGAGTGAAGTCACTTGACTTTTATATTGTGTTAGCCAAACAGCTGCTGGGAACTCAGTACTAAGACTGCTAAGGAATAGTGGTGGATAGCAGTGATCTGCCTGAGCTTAACCCTGCTTTTCCTTAGGTCACACTGGCATGGACTCAGAAAGATGCTAATGTTAAAGCAGCCACATGGCTCCCAGGTCAGAGTTGCTTATATGTGTCTGGCTTGAAGCACGAATAGAGTAATTCAAGAATACTGTCATATGTGTGTATGTATGTTTCACACAATCTCTCCACATCCTGTACTTTGGGTGAGTGTGGAAGCAAATTGAACATAGGTTGGTAAGGATATTTGTTGACTTAGAAGTCTACAGAGTCTTTAGCCAAACAGAAATAATTCAGATAGATTGTACCACATGATAAAGGGAACATTTTAGGTTGTTTTCGTGGCAGCATTGAAGAATATAATCTTTCCTTATTTGAAGATTAATCTTGATTGAATATTTTGCTCTCTCCTAAATGATTTGTGTTTGTCTTACTTATGATATTCTTTTATTGAAGAATCAGTGAAATTCTGTGTTTCTTCAGTGGACAAAATTTCTTAAATTCAGTCATAATTTATTATGTGGGGATCAGATCTGCCTGGATTAGGTTCTGAGATTTACTAGATTAGTTGTGAATTAGACATTTCTTGGTGCTTCCTGAAAGTTTAAAAATTAATGACTCTGAAAATTCTCTCCAGTTTTATTTTGAAAAAAGATAGGTAACACCATTGAAATACCATCTTGCACAGTATGAGGGAAAGGTTTTAGTTTTGTGGCATCTTCTCTCTGAAGATCATAAAGAACCACTCCAAGATCATCAAGTTCTCTTTCCAAGTAGCCTATAAGGCACAAGAATGGGGTCTCTATCACCTTCTAACAAGGGTAATGATAATAAATCATAGTATTCCTGAACTTCTTTGAAGATCCATGCAAAGGCAATGACGTCTTATCTCTTGGCTACCACTGCTGTCACCATTCATCTGAAAAAACTAAATCTAGTGATTTACAAGACAGGAAAAATGTGGATTTATTGTGCACATCATAGTTTTGCTGTAAAGGTAGCTGTCTAGTAAAAGTGTGAGGATACTTTGATTTGGCATGACACAACACAACAGGTAGTAATTTATGTCAAATGGTATTAACTGGAAGACGTCAAAGGTAAACTTTTGCTTCTGGAGTATGTTTTGCTATTTAATTAATACCTGCTAGACAAGACAGGTAGAACCTGCAAATGCATGACTATTCTGGTCTGGTACAAAACCAGAAATAAATAATTTCTGGGGACTGACAGTAGTCACATGACCTGGGTGTGTTTGAAGGTGCTGTTTAGAGGCATCACTTGCTTAAGCATTCATTGACATAAGTAAATAATGTGCTGCAGGGGGTTGATGAGCCTTGTTTACATAAGTTCATGTAATTACAATTTTTTTTGTACTGATTGCTGTTTTGGAGCTTCTGCTCTTAGGGAGAAGAGCCAGAAGAGGGCGGAAAGGGTAGAAAAAGTGAAGCTATGTAGCTCACAATGGAATGGACACTAGGCATAAGGGGACAAGGACAACTCTGTATGTTAATTTTTCTCTAGTGAGCTGAGGAGACAGGGTTGTGTATAAGGAATGGAAGCTTTTTGTAGGCCTTTCCAAAAAAAAAACCCGATACAGAAGAGAAGACCCTCAGCCTGTTCCTTGGGTAGATCCTCTGCCAAATCCCACATTGATGTAAGTAGACTGAGAAAATGTGGATACATTCTGCTGCTTAAAGAAGAGAAGAACTTTAGAGGACTTGGCTATAATACAGTCTCTGTACTGCAAATAGCTGAGGAGAATGGGGTACATGCAGGATTTACATGAGCTGCTGGGATCAACAGCTACTGGGAAGTCTTTGCCAATGTCTTAAAAAGGAAACCTGATCATGGTGCAGAGGCACCACTTACTCTGTACTGCTTTGTGTTGAGCAGCTGGAGCCCAAGCCAAGTCTTTGAAAACAGAACCACAACCTTTGTAAAAATTCAGTGTCAGCATTATAGAGAAAAGACCAAAGAATTTGCTTGCAGGGTTTGTGCAAATCAGGACCCTATCATCTGAAAAGCAGCTTATGCCTGGAGGAGAAGACACCAAATGATTGGGTTTGTAGCCTAACATTTCCCTCCAGTACTCTCTCTTTTGTGAGGTTGCATACAATTACTATTTCCTCCAAGGGGATCACAAGGTTTAGCACCTGCTCAGTCTACCCAGACATGACCACCAACAAAGCTCTCTGCTGCTGCTTCTGCTCCAAGTTACCTACCAAATACTTGAGACATTCTTCCAAACTATGAACTGGCTTTCCCTCTGTATAGGAGAATGATAGGAAAGTAATTGCAAATTTAAAAACAATGTTTTTCCCTAACATACTAAGGCAGACACATGGAATTTCATATTAGGAAGTGAAAATAAAGATTCTGTAAAGAGAAGCATTTGCTTTAAGTGCAGTATGTTTAGCATAACAGGATTGCTCATTCTGCTCTCATCATTCCTATCAACATTTTGAGATCTTCTTCATTTTTCAACAGACATTAAAATGCACTTTTATAATGTCTAATTTTGAAAAAAGTTGAGGTATGTGCTCATTTGAAACAGTTTTAGACTTCATCCAGTCATCAAAGTGCTGAAGCACATCTGTGGTTCAATAGCTCCTTGATAAGCATAGGCTTCAGTGCATTTGTGGAACAGATGCCTTATAACTTAAGTGTGGTACAAAGTTTAAAAATCTGTCTGATATGCAAGTAGTACAGATCTATCAAAGAATACTGCCATGAGTGCACAGGGTAAACATAAACTGGAAATTGAGATTTTATAGATCTTGTTTAAAAAGAAAAAAAAAAAAGTGAAGTAGTTTATTTAAAGTTAGGCAGAGTAAAGTCAAGAAAGAGCTATAAAATATCAAGTTCCTAGTAGCTGACCCTTTTATTTTCCATAACTATGTAAGCAACAAAAAATCCCAAAAGAAAGACTGAAGAAACACCCTGGCATATTTCTTCTGAACAACAACAAATGTGTTCCATCCCACAGAACCCAAATTCACTGGTGAAGAACGGAGAAACTGAAGAAACCAGCAGAAATCAGAAATAGACTGCAGCCTTGTGTTAAACAGTTGCATAAGTGACAGAACGGGTGATTTGTTTATGCAAAAATTAATATTTCACATGCTTATGAAAGCATTTTATTTTACAGAAAGAAAACAAAACCAGCTGTCATAAGAAAACTGTTGTGCATACAGAAAGCAAGCTCATATTAAAAAAATTGTCATATGTAGACTTGAATAAGGAACTTAAGTACAATGTATTTTTGTAGCTCATATGTAGCTCTTCTAATGCTGCATGCTAATTATATCAGAGTTTATGAGAGTGCTAATTAGTATTAGTGAGAAAAAAGAGATAAGGAAAACCAGAATGTTTGAATATAGAAAGTAAACAGAAAGAAAGAAAATTTTATCTGAGTAATATGCCAGGGGGATTATCACCATGGGAAAAATTACCAATGAATATTCAGTATTTTAGAATTTCCTACCTTTAATACATATAAATTCTGAATTCAAGTGTAATTAAACTGCTTCCTGTTACTTTCCCTTTCTTTCAGAAATGAAATAAGACAAAGGAAAAAAAAAAAAAGACCAATTAGGTTTGCAGAGCTTGTAAATCACTCCAGAATCCAAGTTGAATTACTCAAAACCTCAAGACAAATGTTCCTGACTGAAAACTGTTAATAAAATTATTGGAACATTAAGCAATCCACCATCTTGTTTGTCCATATCCACTATATCCCTACATTTTCTTACCAGTTTGACTAAACTTTACCAAATCAACTACTTTTGCTTGAAAAAATTTCAAGACATAATTGTGACATTTTGTGTTTTATTTTTGTTTTCTGTTTTTTGTTTGTAGGTACGTATGTATTAAAATCCAGTTAATTATTATTTCCTTCTGAGAAAGTACTATTTCCATTACTAATTTTTAGGTTTTAACAATCAAATTTGTAATTTTGGTGCAGTGGAGTCTAAATTTGAAAGTGAAGTCACAACAGAAAAAAAAGTCATCCAGACATGGGAAAAATCAAAATTATAGCTTCTTGTAGCAAAGGAGGTGAACTTATTACAGTCTTTCATTGCTTGTGCAGCAGCAGCTAAAAGGATCCATGACAGAATATAGAAAACTGGGAATTATTTTTTTACTAATCCTTTTAATTTTAGCCATTGGGAAAGGATTTTTCCAAAATGAATGTAGCTATTGTCAACCTGCCCATATATTTCTGGGTTGGATTTTCTAAATTTGATTTTTGGGAGATGTTAGTAAAGGCTGGTTAGAGAAGCAGTGCTCAGAATAGAAACACATAACTTTCAGGAGAACAATCTGCTCATATATAAGGCACACATACATGAGGACACAGTGGGTCCTTTCCATAAGAGTAAAGGTACCATAAAAGAAACAAAACAAAGAAATTGTTATTCAGCTCTGAGAATGCCACCCACTAAGTCAAGCAAACAGCTCTCCCCAGCATAGATCTGCCCCCCTGACAGATCTGGCCCTGTGCTAAAAGGATAACCTCAGTAAAAAATTCTAAACTCTATCCTCCACGGTGCATGAACATACACAAACCAGCTATTTACAGATGTTCCAGGAAGTCAGTAACAATGTCCTGAAAAGTTACGTTATAAGTCTCGCCAGGTGGAATTTCTAAAGAGTTGCTCGAGCAAATTCTTGAGAGCAGTCAGAGCTAGCTTGCACCACCCAAGTGGCATCTGTGGTCACAAATCTGCTGCATATTGCTGGTCAGGAGCCCTCTGCTGCTAGAAAAAACACTTTTCCCTGCCATATGCATGTCCTTGGCAGGCTACTGTTCCACTTCTAGCATGCAGTTTGACTGGGGCAGTGCTGCCACAGAGACACCTTGCTCAGTCACAAATAGCTGTTTGTAACATTGACTAGTCTTAAGTCTGGGTCTGACCTTCATAAAGCCCTGACTGTCTGATCTGCTTCCCTTATTCTGGCAAATGTAAAGCAGTTGATGCAGAAGACACCATCACCCACTGTGTCTTCATTATTTCTCTGTTGGAGGGAGCTGTAAAGGATAACTCCTGGTCACATCAGTCTTACCTAGAAACAGACCTTCCAGAGGGCTAAAAGATGGAGGGAAAAAAACCTCACTCCTGTATCAAAGAAATTTTCAAGGCATATGATTGGATGGCAAGAGGAATAATTTATAATTAAAAAAAAAAAAAAATTTGGCATAAACTTTTCAAACTTTTGTGCTCCATGGTCTCCATAAATTTGATTCAAGCTTACTAGAACTTTTTGTGGGATTTTTGTAAGTACATTAGAAATTGGCCCAAACAATTTTGGGGAGGGGGTATAAATTATAACTAGAAAAGTTAGATTGACACAAGGTTGAAATTTAGCTTTAAAGACTGGTTGGCACTGACTTATACGGCATTTTTCAAATGTGCATCTACATGAACTTGGACAGCTTTGGGATAATTTTGCTGAGGGAAATACCTATGCTCTATCAGTGTCTCTGAAAATAATAGCAATCAACTATCAGTTTTACAGAGGCTCACATATTTCTGTCCAATTTAGAATCCTACAGAAATCCTTGAATCTTCAATACACACTATATACAACATTGAGAACAGGTATTGTGTCTTGTTTCTTGTCCTCTTTTCCTCTCCAAATTCTGTAGTCTTCTGTAGTCTGTGGGCTTTATTGTGACATTCAATGGTAAAAATTAGGTAGAAGCAAGGCAGCCAGGCCCTGGCAATATTGACTATTGATCCAGCTGTACAGAGTCAGATTACTTGGAAAACAACCCTTCAATTTTTCACTCCAGTGACACTGCAGGGCAGTTGCTTTTAGGATCATTACCCTTGTCTGTAAAATAAAGGAATGTGAGAATGTGTTTGAGTAAATTCTGAACCCATTTGAACTTTGTGGGTTTGAAACTTAGTCCTAGAGAAAAATCACTGCCTTCCATGCACACATCACCTCCACAGCTAACCAGGGCATTTACACCAAGACTGTGGCTTAGCTGATCCATAAATCATGATAATGCTGTAATGAGTGTACTGAGACATACCCACATGGCCAACACCTTACTGCATGAGAGCTGCTTTAAGAAAGGAAAATCCAGAAGGCACGTTTCCTCATATTAACAGGCAAAGAAGTTAATGTCACCGATGCACTAGCAAGGGATGGTAGAGACCTCTCTCTCTCTAGCAAGGCAGCTCTGCAGTGAAGAATGCTGTCATTTAGCCAGCATTGGACAGCAGGAGCTTTAAGCTTTGCATCAAAAATTGAACAGAAAACATCCATGGACCAACTAGTGTTCAGCTTGCCCACACTCATGAGTTTTCCTTTCATTTTTGTGTCTCACAATATTCTAAACAAGGAAGAGAAGTCTCATGTAAGAGTAAAAGGTTAATGGTAGGAGCTGCCTCAATCCATGAAAACTGCAAGGCCCAAGTAGCCAGAGAGTGTGACAATAATGCAACATGCATTAATGACAAGAATCATGAGAAAGAAAAGTTGTGGGACATTTTGATTGATCAAAGTCAAATGAGGAAGATTTTCTCCAAGCATTTTTACTTGGAGATGTTACTTCCTTTTTTTACTTCCTTTTTTTTTTTTTTTTTTTTTTTTTGTTCCTATCTAACTGATGTTAACAGCCTTGGCAATGAATCTGTCCTTTCCCTTCTCTTTAAAGGATACAATGAAATGTGGCATTTTCTGAGATTATTGCCATCTCCAAGAACTCAGTTTTCTGTATTTCAGGAAACCAGATCATCCAAGTCTGGTTTTTGCTGGATGTTTGATTTTAGGATTTATTTTTTTTTTAATTTGGAGAGGACATCAATGAAGAAAGGACATTCCTGCAACAGATATCTTTGAAATAGAAAAATAAGTTATGAGATAACTTATGTGATAAAGTTATGACATAAATTATGAGATATATTGAAATAGAAAATAAATTGATAGAATGAGGTGGCAATGGGAGTACAACGAACCAACAAACAATAATACAGATATCCCTTTTATACAAAAGTTTAGGGAGGTTACTTGATGGAAACAAGACTTGGTCAAGATCTCAGTCCCAGCAGACAGCAGGGCATGACTGAGATTGAGCTGGCTTAACTTCTGAAAGCTTCAGGAATGGAGAAAGTCCCTCTCAGGCAGCAAAACAGTCCTTAAAATGAAAGAAGGAAAATACTCTAATTGTCTTCCCAGTCTCAGGTGTACTGAGCATATGGAACATCCTCAGAGGAAATAAAAGTGGCTCTCAAGATGCGAACTCTGGCTCAAGAAATTGTTGTTTTAGACCAGTGACTGCTGGAAGGTGGAAGGCATGCCAGACAACGATCCCTCTGTGTTCACCCTTTCTGTTTTAGTCCTTCCCTAAGCATTTGCTATAACCACTCAGAGACAGATTACCAGACAATGCAGACCTTCAGTCTGACCCTGCGCTGCACCTCTCAGCTTTTAAGACCTAAACGCAATGCATGAAATAAACCCAAGCAGCAAGGATTTAAACACAAGTGGCCATAGTGTCTAGATATTTGGATCTATGAAGAAGTGTGTGATCAAAAGCCAAATCCCTGCTGAGGAACCAAAATTGATGAGATCAGTCCAGACATAGGGCTCTGATTCAGCTCAGCTTTCACACTACAAGTTGTAAAGTAATTTATCACTGAAGAGATCCACATATTTGTATCACACTAGCAGAAATTTCCCATGAATAAAACAAAGGGTTTTATTTTGTAACTTTTCCTCAACCTTAAGAACTCTTAGAGTAGCCTCCGGTCTCCCATAAAATTAAGAACAAAGATTAATTTGCAATTTACGCAGTAATTTTTACAGTCAAGCATAACAAATAAGGTAACAGATTTTCCAGATGTCCAGAGTTCTGGAGGCACTATTACCAGGACTAGGCTGCCCTCTCTTGTACAGAGGGAAATCTGCACTTGGATGTGTTGTTGCAGAGTTAAAAATACCTGAGAGGCTACTGCACTCTGTCCAGGAGTAGGAGAGGTATAAAATATCCATTTTCCAATCAGTACAAATCAAATGAGATGATAGAGTTCTTATGTAAGACTGATCCTGTTATTATTTAATATATAAATGATATTTTCAGACAACATTTCATTTCAGGCATTTCATCTCTGCAAGTTTACAAGACAACACGCTGCAGACTGTACAGTTCATCTGCAAAGCCAGCCTACCTTAAGTAGAGAGGCTTAGAATGCACCCCACTGTACTAAAGTGTTTTCACTCTGGAGCAAGACTGGAAGATGTAAACTTAACTAATTCAGCTGTCCTTCCCTCAGTCTTGCTCCAGCCCCACCACACAACCCCATCAGCCATGACTCCTGTTAGAAAACTGCTAGATCCTAAGCCCTTCTCTGTTGTGCAAAGTAACAGAACACTCCATAAATCAAGGGATTTTCTCCTTTCTTCTGCAACACTTTCTTTTTACTTTCTGTACAATAGCAATTCAGAGGAAAAAAAAACCTCCACAACAACAAGTATGTCTGTCTTGGTCATTAAGCTTTTGAATTCTTCCAGAAAAAACTGAAGTAAAAATCACTTTTTTCTTTCTTAGGTCAGATGAGATATTAATTTCTATAGTGATTTCCTGGACTTTTTCTCTCTGGTCTTTAAAGTTTGTCCTAGAGGTAAAGAAGACACTGGACCAACAAGGTATACTAAGAATTTGCTCTTACTAGGAATTTATCTGTCAACTCACTTTATGTTTGAAAGGGTAAATTCTTTGGGATCACTCTAACAGCTTTTCCTCTGTGTAAGTGCATGATGTACCTGACCACTATGTCTTATATTTTCTTCTTGGTTAACTCATTTTGAATAGTCTCCTGGCTATTGACCCAAGGTACTCCTATCATCCTGAATTTCATCCTGAAAACTGATAGATTGACTGAAGGGGATTTCAAGTATTGTCAAAAGATAAAATGGCAGCTTCTTAGGTAGGCAGCCAGAACAAGCCAGCAAATCTCCTGTTCCAAAGACAGGCTTTGAGCTTTGTGCTGTGTTCTGAGACAAAAAATATGAGATTTATGAAGGAATCTACTAGCACAAACACTCTGAATAACTCAGACAGTAATCGGGCATCCTGCATGGTTGGGTTTTGTTGCTGTGATGCCCAGCACAGTTGATCGAGGCACGGCGGCAGGAGGTACAATACATGAGACACAGAATGTAGAGTAGCAGAGCTACAGCACAGGCAGTGAACTGAACCTTGACCTCACAGCCCCACAGGCCTGGCCAGCATGGCTGTGGAAACCTGATGAGAAAAAGCCTTTATCAGGCTACCTCCCACCTTGAACCATGGGAGCCAGAAAGGAATCACAGTTCCCTCCTTGGTCTTCTAAGGCAGAGAATGTAGTCTAAATCTAGACCTGCTTTGGGAAAATATGAACAAACCCAGCAAAAACTGCAGTGACTCGAGCCTTCTCACTGGGAAAACAGCTCCCCACACACACAGCCCTTCTTTCTCCCCAACAACAGTGTCAATTAACATTCTGTATGGCTAAGCATTTGCTTTAACCACACTGCTTGTAATTAGCAGTCTCTATTAATACTAGGCATCTGAGACCTGCAGAGTTTGAGTAAAAAGTGCCAGGGCTCAAGTGTTTATGAGGAGTTCATATACAGCAGGAAATTTCTTGTTTTTCTTGAACAGTTGCCCTGTCTGTACTTGACAAAAACTGCATGGTGAATAGTCATTACCCAATTTAATAGAGATGTGGGCTAAAATTTCTGCTACCTGGTTTTACACACAGGCTGTGGTTAGAGGGGAAAACAGAGGTCTCATTGCTTATATGTCGGTGTGTAATTTAAGTCAAAGCAAGAAGTTTGAATAAGTCACTCTGTGTCTACCACCTTAAAGTAGGCTTTTCAATTCTTTGCAATGCTACAGATTAGTGATAGATGGGAACGAATTCCACATGTCCTACCATCATCAGTTTTTTATGCCAATTCAAAAGCTAGTCTTAAAATGAATTTTGCCTTTCATATATATATTTAATTTTGATTATCAATATGGATTTTTGTTCTGATAGTTTTATTTTGCAATACAAGCCATTAAAAGAGAGAAGTTTTGTCTCCACTCTTTCTTTCTGCTGTATATTTTAGAAATTTATTTAATACCTTCGTATTCTCTGCATTTATGGTAATTCTGAAGTGTTGGGTTTTATTTAAGATGAAGATTAGTTATCTTCATCAGATCAGCTAATAGATCTGTTTAGGAACTAGGCAAGTTAAATGAACTCAGTGCACAAGACTCGGAGCAAAATGTCCTTAAAATAGAATGGAAGAGACTGAAAATTTCCTGAAGAGTGAGACATTTGATAAAACTCAGCCATGCATCAAGAGATCTGTCTACATGGTATAGATAAAGCCTATATGGAAAAATAATTAGCTGTAGTCATTTTGTTTTGTCTTCATTCTCTTTAGCTTACATCTGGATATTTGGAGTCCATATTTGTTATTTTAAAATCTATTGTCCCTCATATACAAAAATCCAGGAAAAGTTTTATTTCCCTCTAAACTTCAGCAATATCCTTGTTCTTCAGTGTGCCCATAGATATAGACAATTTTTTTGTTTCTAACAGCTAAGAGAGAATGAAAGGCACGGATGTGCAAGAAAAGGAAAAGAAAAGAAAAGAAAAGAAAAGAAAAGAAAAGAAAAGAAAAGAAAAGAAAAGAAAAGAAAAGAAAAGAAAAGAAAAGAAAAGAAAAGAAAAGAAAAGAAAAGAAAAGAAAAGAAAAGAAAAGAAAAGAAAAGAAAAGAAAAGAAAAGAAAAGAAAAGAAAAGAAAAGAAAAGAAAAGAAAAGAGGAGGGAGGAAGGAAGGAAGGAGGAAGGAAGGAAAATTGCTTGACACATTGCCAAAATAAACATTTTTAGATACCATATCAGATTATGGAAATTTATATTCTGTGGTCACTACTTCAAAGGGAATCTTATCCTATTTTTCTACATCTGTGCAGTCAAAATTTTGTCAAAACACTTCTTTTAATTGCTAAAAGAAAAAAAAAATCCAGCAAATGGTAATATCTCTTCCCCACACAAACTGGCATTAATGATCTCCCTAAGGCCACATCCAAATCAAAGATTTGATGACTGTGAAGGCAACTGGTCACTGCTGCAGCTTCTCCTGAATTGTATGATACAGACTGGGATTTATATCTACAGAAGAGAGCTGGAGAAAGAGGTGGAAGATAGATCAGCATCAAATTTGTGTTTGTTATTCCTGGCACACTGCAGGGGGCTCTGGGGATCAGTGCCTGAGGGTAAGTGGGCTGAGGATTAGTAAAATAGTTGGGAAAGTAGATGAGGGGGACTTAGGTACTTCTTCCCTGCACCCTGGGAGCAGTAAAAATAAAAACATAATTTCAACCTCTGCTTCCCTCCTTTCAAACAATTTTTCCCTACCACAAAGTTCCTGGAGATCATATATAGGTAGGTGAAGAAGAAGCCTTGCAAGGAAAAAAAGAAAAAGAAAAAGAAAAAGAAAAAGAAAAAAAAAAAAATCAAGGTCCATGGCTAAAAGCTAAATCCAGGGATGGATGACTTTGCAGTGGTAGATTCTTGCTACACTGAGATGAGGACTGATTCTTCTCTGGAAGATAGGCTTCAGTCAGACGAATCTCTTGGAAATGGAATTGGACCTTTTAACTCATGCAGTCAGATGAGAGAAGCTAACATGTTTTTTGTCAGTGCAAACTGTTCAAAGGTGAACAAAACTGCAGCAAAACTCATACCCAGACTAACTACAGGCTAGGTAGACAGTATTTACCCATGAGCTTGGAAAGTGAAATTGATCTGCCCATTGAGACTTTCCCCTTCCCTGAGCTGAACCTAATTTTAAAAGGAGAGGTGTTTACAGATTTAATTTTTAAAGAAAAAATGACAGCAGTTTCTTAAGACAACAGAGGTAAAAAATGGAAAATTCAAGTAGACATATAATGAAATGTGAGAATGTATAGAAAAAGCAATTGTTTAAGCTTAGAAACAGTCTAAACTGACACAAAAGGCACAGATATTTGGGCAACAACTTTTTCTTCCACTACAACAGCAAATATTCTCATCTTAACTTCACTGTGGGCAACAGGAATCTGGCACATTCTGCTCTCTGAAGACTGTAAGAATGAATGGTCACTGAAATTTCTAACAAAGACAATATGGATAAAACTGCATCCTCCTCCCTGGTGGTGGATTTTGATGCACATTAGCAGGTGTTCTGAGAATCCTAAATTGTCATAACAATAATTCATCAGATGAACTGAAGGCTCAACAGGGAAAAAAAGCCTTTGCTTTTAAATTTCTGTAACTCAGTCTTTTGTTCTCAAAGTTTCTTCATAAGAGGATGGAAGCTTTAGGAAAATAAATCTAATTGTCTGACTATGGATTAAGATCTGGAATGTGAAAACAAAGGAATTTTTTGAAAAAACAAATTGTCACAGATACCAATCTCTGGATAGCTGAACACTTTATCTACCTTCATATTCTTTTTTTCCTTACTTCTGTGTAATATATATGTAAAATATTCTTCCATATATGTCAAATAGAGCAGTAAAATGTTTGTACATATACCTTATTTGGAAAAAATAGAAAATATATGTTAGTATATTATTATGTTTCACTAAGCCAATGGGCCAGAAAAAAAGGATGAAAACTGGTTAAAACTGTCAATTGACTGCAATGTACAGTGGGATTCAGTGTGTTTTGCTGGTCTATGCTGACACTAATAATTTCTAACTCCAGAATTTTGAGTACATATTTTTAAAATGAGTTTCTTCGATTAGGAAATTTAATTAAAGTTTATTTTGGAAGTTTGTATCTGGGTTTGTTAGTTTGTTTTTTTTTTCCCTCCTGCATGGCAGGTAGTATCAGTCTATATTTTAAAACTCTAAACTAGGTGCTCTTTAATAAGAGTCAAAAATTTAGCAAGTTGTGGTCTGCAGTGGTATAAATCTGTTACTGGAATGAATTCAGGCAGAAAAACATTACATCAAACCATCAAGTGTGAACTGAGAAAATTGCATGATTTAGTCTGAGTAAAGTTGCTTTTTTTACCTTTTATAAAATGACAAAATATGAAATGTTCAGAACTAGCAAAGAGTGCATTATAATCCCTGTCTTGGCTTGAATTTTTCCAAAATTCATGAAATAAGGATAAATGATTCCTTGAGCAAATTACTTGAACATCCAGTTAAATTTCACACGCTGGTTGTACCATTTTTTCCCACACAGCCTAAAAGCATCGTATTGAAAGATAAGTTTTTTTTCTGTCATCACAAATTCCTTAGAAAAATGCATTCCCGTTAAGTGCTCTTTGACATAAAAAGTGAACTGCTGGATATAAAGGATTGCCCTAGGTTCAAATGAATGTGAAAAAAAAGTTATTGTTATGCTTAAAAAGGTCAGAGAAGTGCATAATGATTCTAGTATGGTTTGATTTGAGTACATTTGTCTACATGTGCTCATGCAGGACCATATGCCTGGCACAGCAGCTACTTGGAGTTGCTGGTAGGCAGTTTCACTGAGTGTCACCCTTTGGCTCTAAGGAGAAGCTTGTAAATGCATCCTTTCCTCCCATTGCCCCAGTGAGCCAGAGGGAAGCTGGATCTCACATCTCCTCTGTGGTTCTGGGATGTCCAGCTCTCAGTAGGCAGGCACATGCTATTCTCTACCATCTGAGTCAGGTCCCTTCGTGCTACCCCATTTCGGGGGTGTTGAGCTAAGTGGCTTCAGATCGGCAAGGCCATTTATTTGAATATAGGCATCCAAAAGATATGCTTATATTAGGAAGGAACTGTGATAAGTCATTAAAAGTAGGTTAAAACTGGAGGGCTTCAGTTTCTCTGCCAGTCATCTTAGATGCCATCTAAACAGTATACCTAAAATTAGAAGGTGTGCACATTCCCTATAATTTTAAAAGTGAATGTATTTCTTAGTGTCACTGTTTACTGGAAATGGGTAAACCACACAGTAAATTTAGAATTTGATGTTTCAAGGGACTATGTTTTTTCCCACAAAAGCCTAAAAATTTTAGTGACAAGTTTTGGGTTTTTTAAAATTCCTACTTATTTGACTGGGAACTACTTAATCTGAAGTGCAAAGGGCTTCTGAAATATTCTGTAATAATTTCTTGTAATTGTTGCATCACTTTGGTTATGCTACAGGCTTATGTTCTGAAATCTACTAGGTCCAAGACACTTTCAGCAGTCACAGTTTTAGGATGATTCACTCCTGAAGAACTCAGCGGAGATACCACAATTTATATTTCGAATGCCATATGTGAAGATTTTCTTGGCCTTTTCTTGCTTTCTTGGATTAAAACTGAAAATAATTAAACTGAAAGATTCAAATGAGCATTTAATCCTACAGCAGGATTTATTACAGTGGCAGAATGATTGCTTCAAGCAAACTTAAACACTAACATATGTAAACAATCACTGCTGTGTTTATCTGATGTCCTAAATTATAAAAATTTACTCTGGGATAAAATGTACTTTTACCCTGAGGTCCATTGTATATGCGGAGATGGAGAGACTGGAATTGGGAGGAGCTGTGTGTCAGAGATGTGGATTCTGCAGTGATACATTGATTTGGAAGCAGTATACTCTGTTCCTTCCCAAGGTGAAGGCTGGTCTCCTTGTTCTATCCCCAAGAGACCACTTAAGAAAAGTGGTAAGAAAACAGTTCCACATTTTCTCAGACACCTAAGTTATCAGCAGACTGAGGTGAACAAGATCTAAGGAGGCAGATGAGAGAGGAGGGTTTTGTACATCCCGATTCACCTTCCAGACAGGGCAACCCAGCTTTCAGCTCTTTCATAGACTACACAAACGAAGTAGGCTGCCTAAATGGTCCTACTACCATCTTTTTACAGTCTGCTGCAATATGAGACTGTCAAGATCTTTAGTCCAAATCTATTGCCTATAGATAAAATCTGAAACTCTGTCTGGACAAATTTCCCATGTTTGGAAGACTGTTTTCAACAAGGAAAAAATATATCCTCTGTGGCAAGATGAAAGGAGCTTGCTAATTAAGCGGTTCTACTTCATTCTTGGGTAACTAGTGTTAGAAAATCATAAGGAAAACCAAAACAAATCAGAGAGGCAGTCATCACATTTCATCTGTATTTTATCTATGCTCTCAGTGTGCAAGGAACATTAGGGCACAATTCAAATTGTAAGGGTTTATTCTTTTGTCCAGAACATAACTCTCCACCATCAGGGATACATTCTTAACAGGGTAGAGATTGATTTCAAGCAATGCAATGCAATATCAGGCTAAGATGAATGATGAATCAGCTCTCCTTAAAGATGCTTAGTTGTTAAAATTTTAAAGAATTACAGGTTAAGGAGGTAGACTGCTTTGCTTCAGGAACTGAAAAAAAAAATTCTGATGTACTAAAGTTACTTTTTTTTTTCAAACCAGTAATTTTTACATGCTGGATCACTGCTCCTAACATAAACTAGAAGAGCAGAAAGAGATAAAATCTAAATGTGCTAAATTCTTCGAATGAGTTTTATCCCACTGATGTCAACATTTTCATCCAAGTCAGTATTTCATTACTACATTTTCCAGTCAATATGGATTTTAGCTTATCAGCTGAGAGTCAAAGTGAAAAGGTGAAGGTACAAGGAGACAGCTCAACTTTCTGGAATGGTTGCTTAATAAGAAAGAACACAGGGACACAGTAAATCTAGGTATCTTCATAGTGACATTTCAGCTATTCCCACTGTGTGGTACTGATAGTAGTAGATTTTCCTAACTGCAGTCAGTAGTTCACTGTTGAGTCAGTTTATGGATAGAGGAGGAAGAAAACCCTTCTGCATTTTTTCTTTATCTGACACAGATCTCATCCTCTTTGTTCAGGCTACATCTCTTGTTCTGTGTTTGGAGACATAAGACTGAAGCCACTACCTAATATAAGCAGATGTGAGGTAGGTTAAGTTGTAATTGGAAGATGTTTTATTTCTTTAATTCCTGTGCAAGGATGAGGAGCTGTCAGACCAGATAAGAAACATTGGGATAAGGTTTATTTCTTTCATTCCTGTGTTTAAGGCAATAAAGGGAAAAAGTATAAAGTATCTTGAACATCTGCAATTCTATCCATTGCTGGAAAGTTGCCAGCTTCAGGTCTTTGGGAATGTAGGAGGTTTGCTCCTATTGCCTCAGCATACAGCTGAAAACAGCTATGGTGCGCAGTGCAAGACTGAGTTTTACTCCTGTCCCTCACCCCAGGCATGTTCCCTGCATTATTATTGCCATGTCACCCCTGTTGTCCTGGCCCCAGCTTTTCAGAGCTGACCTTGAGAAATTATCCCTTACTGGATGCTTTGAATGTCTGAAATCAGGTCAGCCTCAGTACTTTTCCTGGCTCAGTACAATCAGTATAAACCCAGTATTTGTCAATGAATGCATAACATTGTGTTTATTTCATTTAAAAGTTCAGGTTATGCAAAGGGGTTGATTCAAGTAGGCCTCTTGTAGTGGAGCCACAATAAATATTTCTCTCTTATCTAAAGCAAAAATATGATGGAGAGATTAACTAAAAGGACCACTCAGTCTATGAAAACACCAGTACATATTGTTATACTAAGCTTGTGTTTCTATAATTAGGTATTTGTTACTTTCTAATTATAGCGCGTCCGGTCCGCTCCGACTGAGTCGGGGACCTCGAGCACGCTATGATGGTAATAAAGAGAGTCTTCCACCAGGCGGGGTCTCTCAGACGGCTTTATTCCGAGGGTTGATCGAGGGAAAGCGAGGAGGGCGAAGGGAAGCAACCACTCAGAGGGCGAGCCAGCTCTGAGAGCCCCGAACCAGGGCGGGGCAGGGTTTATAACTGTATCAGGGTAGGAGGGTCCGAGGGTAGAGCATCCAACCGGGTGAGGGTATGAGGGTGGAGTCAACGGAGAGCGACATGGCAACGGCCAACTGGGATAAAGGGAAGGAGTGGTTTCGAGGGAGGAACCAATGGGGGTACAAAGAACTTAGAACTTTCCAGAACAAAGGGAAGGGGAACAAAATGATTGACATAAACTGGGGGAAGGGAGAACAGATGACAGACAACTTGGGAGGCGGGAAAGCTACACATCTGTGGCCTCCCATGGCAATGCAGGGAGGTCACTAGCCACACCCCCTCCCACATCTCCCCCGTCTTTATTAACTAAATAAGCGGAACCGAAAGTCTTAACTAAATATTGTTTAAAAATGGCTAAAGCGATGAAAATAAGGAAAATAATAACCAAAATCCAAATAAGTCCTTTTACGATGGGGGCTGCCCATCCGGGGATGCCCCACTGCGAGAATGTCTTGTCTATTGGGTCAGCAGCCGATGGGTTCTCAGTTTTTAAGTCCTTTACTTGCTCTTTTATCTGTTGGATGTGGGCCTGAATGGATTGGCTTCTTGATGACAGATTGAAGCAGCACAGCCCGTCAAAGTCCTCGCAGCTGTGGCCATGGGCTAAAAGTAAAAAGTCTATAGCAGCCCGATTTTGCAGGGTTGCGTGCCTGGTGGTCTGTTCGTCCGCCAGGAGGTCTGAGAGGGCGGCCGACGTAGCGTTGGCATTCTTGTTTACCCAGCACTCCAGGTGAGAAAGCTCACCAAGGGCTTTTGCTGCTGCGTACCATGGAAGGAATATGGACGCAGCGATTCTCTTTGTCTTTCCCCAGTTGTACAGCTGCGAGTCACAATTTGAATCGAATTGGTCATATGAGCGTTTCTTGCGGGCCAATTGTTTTTCCTTCCTCCATTCTAGAATCTGGGTTTTATTAGGAGTGAGAGTCGCAAGCTTGCCAAGGCTACATGGTCCTCCCTGGAGCCGAGATGGAATGCCTGACCATACTCTGTCTCCACAGATAAGAAACATTCCCTTGGGCAACACCTTAGGACGTGTGGACGAGGCCGAAACTACCTGGCTGGTGTAATTGCACCAGGTTTGGCTATTATATTTTTTGCTTAAAGGTGTTACATCCTTTCTGTATGTATTCTTGGCCAAGTCAAGTCCATGCCAATTCTGACTTGGCCTTCTATAGTAAAATTTTACGCAGTATTCTGCGTGAGAGGACCCCAGCAGGTCCAATTCTTGGGGTTCCTCTTTACTGTTTGATAGAATTTTTGTCCACTCGTCCCAAGTGTCGACCGGGTTGGGTCTCTTACCCGTGGTTCGGAGTAGGTCGGAGTTGAAAACTGGCCAATCGTCGGCAACCAGGGGAACCCCCACCAGGCATGTGGACAGGGGATTGTCCACACTGCCCATGGCCAAACATAGATTGTCCTGCTGCAAGGACTTGGCGAGCGTGACCCACACGTTCTCTTTCGGCTGCTGAACAATCCATCCGTCCGCCGCTTGCAGCCACAGGATGACAAAGGCCACAGCGACGGCCAGCTGGGTGCAGTGGGGCGATTCCTGATGTGTCTCCCGGATTGGTGACTTGTGGGCAGCCATCCTTATTCTATTAACACAAGGGACAAACGTAAATAACAGAAAAGGTTTGGTTCCCTCCCCCCCCAGCTCCCCCTTTCGGGTTAAAAAGGAAATAATTTAGGGCACAGGGGTATAGGGAAGGCGGGTAAGGTAAGGGGGTAAGGGAAAGGTAACTGGAGGGGAAGGGGTATTTTGAAATGTCGAGTCCGGTGGGTGGTACAGTCTGGTGATGAGGACTCGGGACACCAAGTTGGGACGGCTCCCGGTCCTCTTCTTCTTTCTTCTTCTCCATGCGACTGCGTCGTCCGGTGTTGTGGGAGACGCAGCCTGTGGGTTCTGTGGCGACGGTGGTTCTGCAGCTGGGGCATCTTCGAGGAATGGCTTCACGTATTTTCCCGGAATCCATTTTGGGCCATTAGCTGTTGAAACACAGGCATACCCTCTCCCCCAGGTTATTAAGGGAAAGGGCCCTGTGATGGCTCGGGATTCCGGGTCCCGGACAAGGACCGGTGGGCGCTCCTTCAAAAGTGCTCGCGTGGTGTTCGTAAAGTGCCTGATGACGGGCGGGTCTGGCTCACGGTCGGTGCAATTTAAGAAATTCAGTACATAAAGTGCTTTACTAAGGCGCTCGACCGGAGTCATGGACAACGCCGCGTCATGTTGCTGATCGAGCAATCTTTTGAGTTCTTTGTGGGAGCGCTCCACTATGGCCTGCCCTGTGGGATTGTGAGGAATTCCGGTGGTATGTTTGATACCCCATTGCTGCAGAAACAGTTCGAATTGTTTCGAGGTGAGTCCCGGGCCGTTGTCGGTCTTAATTGCCTTCGGGACTCCCAGTGTCGCGAATGCCATGAATAAGTGTTTTTTCGCATCTTTCGTCTTCTCTCCAGTATGGAGAGAGGCGAAGATGGCACCTGAAAACGTGTCAACTGACACATGTATGTATTTAAGGCGGCCAAAAGCATTGTAGTGTGTCACATCCATCTGCCACAGCTCCAAAGCTCCCAGTCCCCGGGGGTTAACCCCTGACGCCACTGGTGGAAGGGCGAGGGACTGACAGCTGGGGCAAGTGGCGAGGATGGCCTTGGCCTGTTCCTTTGAGATTTTGAATTGCCTGGCAAGGGCAGGAGCGTTCTGGTGGAAAAACGCATGACTGAGCCTTGCCTGTGCAAAGATGTCTGGGACGGTATTAGTAAGTGAATGTACAGAAGAAGAGGTGGTGGCGATAACCGCTGCTAAATGGTCTGCCCTCCGGTTGCCCTCAGCGATGGCTCCTGGCAGGTCTGTGTGCGCCCGGACGTGCATTATGTGATAGGGTTGCTCGCGGTGGGAGATCAGCCAAATTAATTCCGTGAGCAACCCGAACAGTTTTTTGTTTTGAATTTCTTTGAGCATGGCGTGTTCTGCCCGCTCTGCTATCCCGGCTACATACGCCGAATCAGTAACCAGATTGAAAGGCTGTTGGAATTTTTTGAATGCTCTCACGACCGCAGCAAGTTCTGCGATCTGGGGGGAACCCTCAACGATTTGGATATCAGACTCCCACTTCTGACTTTCCGGGTCCTTCCAGGTGATCACTGATTTGTGGGATTTTCCCGATCCATCAGTGAACACTGTGAGAGCATCTTTAATTGGGGTTTTACTTTTATAGGATTTTGGAGCCAAATAGAAGGTATCCTTAAACAGTTTATGTTTAGGATAATGTATGGAAATTTGGCCGGGGTAGCTATCCAGAGAAATTTGTAAATTTTCGTTGGTTTGCAGGAGAGACTCCAATTGTTCAAAATTTAAAGGGACATAAATGCAAGCCGGATCGCACCCTGCGAGGGTCCGGAGGCGTTGCCTGCCTTTAATGATGAGTTTGGCCATCAATTCAGCGGGTGTGGAGATGGTCTTTGGGGGCTGGTGCGGAAGGAACAGCCACTCGATGATAAGGAGTGGGTCCTTACGCCCAGTATCCCACTGAAACAGCAACCCATGGAAGTTTGGGCACTTACCCAAGATGGCAAGGGTAATGGGAAGGACCCGGTCCACACGGTGCGCCTGGCGGGATCTGATGGCCTCCGCAACTCTCTCCAGGGCTCCCTTCGCGGCAGGTGTCAGCTCGCGTGGAGAAGCCAGGTCGCCGTCTCCTCTCAGGAGTTCGAAGAGGGGCGCCAGTTCCTCCGTGGTGAGTCCCAGGAGAGGTCGGATCCACGTGATGGTGCCGCAGATCTGCTGCAGATCCCGCAGGGTCCGTGGGTCGTCTTTGATGGTCACAGACTGGGGCGCGACGGTCCTTCCCGTGATGGTGATGCCCAAGTACTTCCATGGGGCGGAGAGCTGGATCTTCTCCTCCGCAATCTGAAATCCCGCGTCCTTGATGGCTTTTATTGTCTTGTTGAGGGCTGCGCGGAGGTAGGTGGTCGTCTCCGCGCAGACAAGAACGTCGTCCATGTAATGTAATATGATGGCTTCAGGGAAAAGTCGGCGGATTGGCGAGAGAACCTGTGCTACAAAGGTTTGGCAGAGCACTGGAGAATTTTTCATTCCCTGGGGCAAGGTGGTCCATTGATACCTTTTATAAGGTTCCGCCCGATTAATTGATGGAACGGAAAAGGCGAACCTGGGGGCATCTCCAGGATACAGGGGGATGTTAAAAAAGCAGTCCTTGATGTCAATGACTGCGAGCTGCCAATCCCGGGGAAGCATGGAGGGTGAGGGAAGCCCAGGCTGGAGGGGGCCCATGTCTTCAATGACATCATTTACCCTGCGGAGGTCCTGGAGCAGGCGCCACTTGTCTTTGCCTGGTTTTTTAATTACAAAGACAGGGGTGTTCCAAGGGCTGGTGGAGGGTATTAAATGCCCAAGGCGCACCTGCTCTTCTACAAGTTCGTTGAGCGCATTTAATTTTTCCTCCACAAGGGGCCACTGATCCACCCACACCGGAACATCGGTCTTCCAATTCAACGGTGGGGAGGTGCGCTCCGCAGTGGCCCACACTAAAAATCCCACGCAGGGCTAGGGATGTCAAGGCGGGCACCCCACTGGGACAATACGTCCCTGCCTAATAGCATGATGTTGGAAGATACCACAAACGGTCGAATTGTGGCTATTTGTCCCTCTGGACCCTCCACACTTACCAGGCGTCGGCTGCGCATGGAGTTGACAGCTCCGCCCACTCCGGAGATTGTGCCACAAGGGGGCACCAACTCCCAGTCGCGGGGCCACTTTGCCTTGGGAATGATGGTGACATCCGCCCCAGTGTCTGCCATTAGGTCCATCGCCACCGACTTTCCCTGCAAAGAAAGCACGGTCCGAATTATAGGTCTTTCTTTAGTTACATTTTGAGTCAGAAAAACATGAATGTCCTGTCCAGAGTTCCGTTCAGAGAGGTCGTTTGAGTCCAGCAGATAGAGCAGGGCGAAAGGGAGTCCTCTGCCCAAGGTGTAGGGGGGCTCATGGCAGGTGACCGAGACCGTTACCTCGGACCCCGGTGGGACACACACCACTTCAGGGATGATGGAGATCCTGTCGGGTGTGTGCCTTGCGTCTCCAACAATGAGGACGGTCGCTTCGCCCTGGCAGTGAGGGGGCTCCAGGAACCCCGCGGGGACTCTCACCAGGTCCTCATCCTGGAAGGTGACAGTCATGGAGCTCTTGAGGACCCGGCGGCGGCCAGGATCTAAGTTGGCCGTTCTTCGGAGGAGGCGAAGTCCGTCGTCGGTGCTCCGCCAATCCTCCGAAACTGTCCCCTGGGCCATTGGTCCTCCCGGATAGTAGGGAGGCTCGGGCGCTGAGAAGGGCCATTTGTTGTCCTCACGCGGCCCCTCCTCGCGCTCCGCGGCCCGTTTCCCGCCGGCTGGTATGGCGGGAAAGAGTTCCTGGGTGGGGGTCTTGGGGAAGGCATGTATGGGTTGTAAAACTGCTCCGGGGGCCAGTGTGGACAGTTCGCTTGTATGTGGCCCATCTGGCCACACCCGAAGCAGCGCACAGTGTTCATGTTTAACATTGCCTCCCCCACCCCTTTACTCACTGCCATTGCGACCGTTACCTCTGTAGATGTTGCTTTGACGCATGCCTCCACCATCTGGGAGATGGTGGGCTCGGGGTCCTGCGGTAACGCCCTTAAGATCTTCTTGGTCTCCGCAGAGGCGTTGGTCACTGCCATCTTTCGGAGGAGCTCTTCCCTCGCCGCAGGGTGCTCTATCTGCCTGTCTATGGCCTCTCTGAGGCGGTCGACAAATTTGATAAATGACTCGTCCGGTCCTTGTAAGATAGTAGAAAAGCTTTGGGAGGGAGTTCTGCCGTCCGGGATTTTCAGCAGCGCGGCACGGCCAGCCTCTCTGATGTCATCGAGGAGCGCTATTGGTAGTTGGATCTGGTCCTCTGGCTGGCCGAACTCTCCATCTCCCGCAACAGCCTCCATTACCTCATCACCCGTGCCCAGGGTCGCTGCTAGGTTGTGCTTTACAATGAGAGGTTTCAGCAGCTTTTTCCACTGAACCTCCCAAAGCAGCAGTTCCGTGGGGGACAACAGGGATTTGGCAATGTACTTGATATCATGCTGTACCAGTGTCCGTCCGGAAAAAGTAAGGTCCAGTACATTTTTAAAGAATGGCGACTCGCGGCCATAGTCCTTTGCCGCTTTCCTCAGCTCCTTCACCTCAGCGTATGGCACTTGCTCCCACCGGGGCCGCTTTCCCCTCTCCCTTATCACCGGTGCCGCAAAAGGCCCAAGGTCACGGGCGAGGTCTAAGTCCCCGTCCTCGATGGCCGCTGCCCGTATCTTAGCCCACCCGCCTCCCGACCTAGGTGCGGGCCGGGGGCTGTCCCTGTCCTCATCCTCTTCGGAGGATGAGGCAGGACGGGTGAGGGCCTTGAACCTCTCCCTGACCGTTGGGCTCCGGTGGTGTGGAGCCCTGCAGGCCAAGATGGCCTGCTTCCGGCCAGGCCGACTTCCGGTTCCGGTAGCGTGGGAACCGGAAGTGGCTGGAGAGGGGGAGGCAGGACTAGGCTCACCTCCCGGGGCGGGGCCTTCCGGCAGGGAGTTCCCACCCACAGGGGCGTGGCCTTCCTGTAGGCCGGTCCCTCCCACCGGGGGCCCACCCAGGGGCGCGGTCAAGGGGACGGAAGGGGCGGGTCCCGACGATGACACCATCGACGTATCAGACGGGGCGGGACCCGACGCGGGGGCGGCACTCGACGGAGGCGGGGTCAATGGGGAAATGGCGGGAACCCGAGGGGAGTAGGGAGGAGCTGGGACGCCATTTTGTGGCGCTTCTGATGCCAGCTCGGCCATGCGGCCGGCGCCATTTTGTGATGTATGCTGGCACAGATTAGGAATTGAACAGCAAGGTTTTAAACTGGGGACAGGGGTCTGAGGGTCTTGGGACGAGGAAAGGGTCGAACTGGGGTGGCCAGTCCCAGGTCGAAAAGAGGACAGGATGGGACGGGGAGCAGCAGGGAGACGGTGGCAACCCTGTGCCGGACTTTGGCAGGGTCTGCTGCCCGACCCACCCTTAGGGGAAAAGGGATTAGGAGTGGGGGGGACGGAATGAGGGTTAGGAAAACTGGGGGCCCAACTCTCCCGTTTTTGTTTAAATAACGTAAAAATGGAATGAAATAAAGGAAAGAAACGTCCCACTTTAAAATTCCCCTTAACTTGCAAATCGTATAATAAACGCCCAACTTTTCCCCAAAACTGAACAGAGTTAAAATCTTCCTGTGCAGTGTCAGGAAGGTGGTCAAAAATTAAGTTAATTAAGGCTTTTAAATCCCTTTTGTTAAAAGAAATGTTTCCCAAGACAAGGGAGGACTTAACATGGGAGTAGAAATCCCGCCGAGCCGGAGACATACGGTTTCCCATTATGTCAAAAACGGCTAAAAATTCCCCAAGGAGGCAAAGGAGAAACAGAAAAGAAAAGAGACGGGGTCAGGTGCCAGACGGGGCACGAAAAACTCACCACAAAGGACGCCCGTCGAAAAGAAGATAGCCTCAAAGGGGGGTGGAAGCGCTGCAGGTCCGGAGTGCGAGGGAGCTTCCGCGAAGCTGCTGTTCCTGCTCCTCCGGGTGTCTGCAGCCCACGAGGCGAGGGGTCTTCAGAAAACGAAGCACCGTCGTCCGTGGAACCACGTCCGAACGGCGCTTGAGTTCCTCGGGCAGCCGGCTCACGGAGTCGAAGCTGTCGAGGAGACGCTCTCCGCTGGACTCCGTGCAGGGGTCAGCGTGTTCGGGCGCCAGTTATAGCGCGTCCGGTCCGCTCCGACTGAGTCGGGGACCTCGAGCACGCTATGATGGTAATAAAGAGAGTCTTCCACCAGGCGGGGTCTCTCAGACGGCTTTATTCCGAGGGTTGATCGAGGGAAAGCGAGGAGGGCGAAGGGAAGCAACCACTCAGAGGGCGAGCCAGCTCTGAGAGCCCCGAACCAGGGCGGGGCAGGGTTTATAACTGTATCAGGGTAGGAGGGTCCGAGGGTAGAGCATCCAACCGGGTGAGGGTATGAGGGTGGAGTCAACGGAGAGCGACATGGCAACGGCCAACTGGGATAAAGGGAAGGAGTGGTTTCGAGGGAGGAACCAATGGGGGTACAAAGAACTTAGAACTTTCCAGAACAAAGGGAAGGGGAACAAAATGATTGACATAAACTGGGGGAAGGGAGAACAGATGACAGACAACTTGGGAGGCGGGAAAGCTACACATCTGTGGCCTCCCATGGCAATGCAGGGAGGTCACTAGCCACACCCCCTCCCACATCTAATTATCTAAAGAGAGTCATAGTAACAAAATATTGCCATTCCTTTACTTGTTTTTATTTACTAGTAGAAGTTCTGAATGGTTTTTGGAGCCCAAGACATATCTGAATACCATCAGGCAAGTACAGCACAGAGAAATAAAAAGTTCAATATTATTCCATAGCCCAGCAAATGAGAACAGTCTCTGTCTCCCATTCTGACCACAAGATGTAGCTGTCCCGTTCCATACCGACCCTTTCATTCAGGATTACAGGCTGTCATTACTTACCAAACCAAAAAGCCAGTGTAAATAGGAAATGCTTCAGGAGAACCTGTGCTGGGAAAACACACCAAGAGCAGGTTGTAGAGCGTCCCCAGGGTCCTTCACCACAAGATGTTCCAGCCCTGATCAGAGAGGACAAAATCTGCTGGGGCAAGAACTGTTCTGTGGCTATAACCTGGGCAGGAGTGCGCCACGCTGAGCTGGGCAGGCCTGTAGGAGCAGGCTGGACCCTACATCCTGGGTGGCTCCTCTCCCTTCCATCTTCTTTTAATACTTGTATTTTGTTCTGGGTAAGGCACAGTTGGTGCCACGCTATATGGACCCATGCATACACCACCTTTGCACCTACACCCTGTTCCCGTATTTCTTGGCCACACTGGCAGGGAATTGGGGTGCTGGGGGACATTCAGGGATTTTCCACTGGAGCTGTGGGCAGCCCATGCACACACAGACCGCCCCCCCCCACAGGAGGCTCCTTAGGCCTCACCATCCATGGGCTTATTGGAGGAGCCATGGCTGGTAGCAAGGGCCCTAACACCATTCCAGCACCATTCCTAATGCTGATCCCCACATCATTCATTCCCAACACTCTGAGCAATCCCCAACCATGCGAAGCTCAACAAGGGAAAGCTCTGGATTCTGCACCTGGGGTGGGGCAACCCTGGATGTATGGACAGACTGCGGAATGAGGGGCTGGAAAGCAGCAACGTGGAAAAGGATCTGGGAGTCCTGGGCAATGGCAAATTGAATCTGAGTCAGCCAGGAGGGCCAAGTGTGTCCTGGGGTGCATCACAGACAGCATGGCCAGCCAGACAAGGGAGGGGATTGTCCTGCTCTGCTCTGCACTGGGGCGGCCTCACCCCGAGTGCTGGGGGCAGTTTTGGGCTCCTCAATATCAAAAAGACATTAAACTATCATAGAGTATCCAAAGCAGGGCCACGAGGATGGTGAAGGGCCTTGAGGGGAGTATGTGGAGTGACTGAGGTCACTTGGTCTGTTCAGCCTGGAGGAGGCTGAGGGGAGACCTCCCTGCAGTTACAAATCCCTCACGAGGGGAAGAGGAGGGCAGGCACTGATCTGTTCTCTGTGGTGACAGTGACAGGACTGAGGGAACGGCCTGAGGCCTGTCAGGGGAGGTTTAGGTTGGACATTAGGAAAAGGTTCTTCCACCGGAGAGCCACCGGGGGGCGCCCGTGCCCCGCCTGGGGGCCGATCCCGCCGATCCCGCCGATCCCGCCTTTCCCGCCTTTCCCGGGGCCGCAGGAGAGCGAGGGGGCAGCAGCGGCCCGGGAGCCCCTGTGCCGCGCCTGGGCCGGCAGCCGAGCCGAGGGGAGAAGGCGGCACTCTCGGACACTCTAAAATGGGACGGGTGTGCCCAGTGCCGAGAAAAGAGGTGCCCGCTCTGCATCAGGTGCAGAGGACTTAGGAGCCCTCCCTGAGTATTTGATGCTGATAGTCCATCAGTCCTCCATCAGTATTTGTTGCTGATACTACTTTATTAAATAAAGTAATGCTTAGGAGTGAGTGAACAAGCTCACAAGCTGATGGTTGGACTTGGTGATGTCAAAGGTCTTTTCCAACCTTCATTATTCTATCATTCTATGGTTCTAAGCTGGGGTAACTAGATCACTTCCCCCTAGTCCTTTCTGTAGGTGTATTTAAATATTTTTGAAGTGGTGAGTATGTTCATCCCATCCCGAGATTTTTCCAAATCCATCATAGCCCTTTCGGCCGTATCTGCAGCCTCTTTACAAATAAATTTTTCTCTTTGCTTCACCTGATTTTTTTTCCTCTTGCTCATGTCTCCCAGCCAGCTTCCAGTTCTCCAGGAGTCATCTCGGAAAAGAGCCAGGCGCATGTCTCGATGACAGAGAGGAAACACTTGTGCCAGCCAGAGATGCTGAAGGCCACCTGGGGCCGTCTCCCCACCCTCATTCAGAGGCACACTTTTGTGGGATTACCAGAGTTTGGGCAATGTGTCTTTCTGTGCCCGTGGGTATCCAAAGTGGCTGCTCTCAGAAAAAATTATAAAAATCATAATTTGTCTATTTTGTCTTAAATGTTGAAAAAAGAGCCTTTTTTGGCTTTACAATAATGACAGTGTAAAGGCATATCTAAGAAGTGAAAAAAATAAAAGGGTTTATTTAATATTTAGTACTTGAGACACACACTGAAAACCTGGAAGAGGAAATAGGGACTGTTACATTGCTTTGATTCCTCATGTACATTTAGTTTCAAACTACACTCAGAAAAAAAATGATCTGCTGTCTTTCAATTCACTGCTAGACTTGCCATTGTCTTGCACACTAGGGCATATATTACAAGGGAGCTGGACGTAAAACTGCACTGAAATCACCATTCCTAGAAGTCTTCAAAAAACATATAGATGTGGCATTTAGGGATACATTTTAGTAGTGAACATGGCAGTGGCCGGTTAGTGGTTGCACTCAATGTTCTTAGAGAAATTTTACAATTCCAAGGATTCTATTCAGCTTCAGCAGTAGGATCTACAGTAATGTCAGGATTTTCACTCATTTTGCTTCGATGTTTGGTAACATCCTGATCAGATGTAAGACTTCTTGGTGATAGATACATAAGAATGAAGTGTTGCATGGTCTTCTCTGCCCAGAAGAATCTAAAATAAGAGAAAAATCTGAATCTGAAAATATAAAACACAGGAAGTTCTGTGAACTGGATACTTCACTTAAAATACAGAGGTTATGTCTAAAGTACTAAATAGCATGAAGGGCTGTTCTACAAAGACTGTCCTCTGCCTTTGAGGTCACCTGTCCTGGGCTAGTTTGTGTGCATGCTGCTTATGACTGTGCACTCCCAATCTCCAGAATACTATAATTTCTATTGAATATTGTAAATTATCTCTACCCACAGCTGACTGACTAACTATGGCTTGGCAGTGCTTGGGAGAATGGCACGTGTCCCACACCAAACCCACAAACCAAGCAGGGACCTCTCCAAGAATGTAACAGCACAGACACTGAAGCTGCAATGCTCATCAGTGCTTCTGGCCACCGTTTCTTTTTAACTCCTGACATCTCCATGGGGCAGGTTTAGTATAGGCTGCGGTACAAATCATATTATGCATACATGGGTACTGTATTTCAGGAGTTCTATGTGATTCTATGTGTGACACATAGTTACACCTTAGCCAGGATAAGACACCTCAGGGCTGTCTTTTAATAGAGTTTTCAGTTTATGCTTCATAAAATCACTGTCATGCATTAAACACTAAACTTTTAATCCAAATATCTGTACAAACAGCTGAATTTCATACATTTATCTCCATGTAGCTCCAGCTGACACTTAATTTCTAGTGGATGAAGACAAATTTACTCTTGAGGAGTAGTTCCTTATAATGATCTTCATTATAACTTCACCAATTTGGCAGTTTAGTTTTAATCAAGGGGTTCTACAGAAAAGGGTTAAATTTTCTCTTTGTTTTTTTTTTTCCCTGTCATGTCATTGTCAATGTCAAAATGTCAAAATGTCATTTACTCAATCATTCCCCAAACACCAAAGGTTTTGCTCCTTTTCCTATGAAAAGGGCAAGAATTGGGCACAACCCAAATGAATGTGATGTGTGTTTTTTCCTGTGTTGACATTTAATTGTGCTTCTGGGGTTTGAGTACCCCAGAGGTCTTCCTGCATATACAAGGTGACCTTTAATAACCTCCACAGTTATACAGAGTTATCCTAATAGACCTTACAAGTCTCACGCATATCCATACCTAACATGAAAATGTCACACACAGGAATATAAGGGTTTTTCAGGACTTCAAATCACCTTCCTAGTAAATAGCAAAATATCAATTTTTTCTTTTGGTCCCCTTTGAAAGGGACAAAATTCAAAAAATACAGTAATTGCTTGTGCTGTTCCAATCCCAATAGTCATGCCTACTTTTACTTCTTATCTTTTACTGATTATGCAATTTAAGATGCTAGTCATGTAGCTTGTGCCATCACAGCTACTTGGAAATAAAATTAAAAAGTGATCAATTAATATTTGGATTACTGTCCATTGATCTTATTATTTTTGTCTTTGTGAAAATTCCTGTAAGATAAAGGTTCTGTTTTCCATGCCCTTCATGTGTGCTGAGCTTACTACACAGCCCTTCATAAACACACAGTGATGCAATCCTTTGCTATTCTCGTGACTTTTTGTCCCAAATGCTGAGCAGCCTATTTGCTTGGATTAGGGTTATGTTTTTGCAATTATTCTGACTCACAGTTCTGCCTGCTTTGTTGTCATAGAGAGCTTTTCTTGTCACAGTCTGAATTATTTTTAACCCTGGAAATGTGAATTCTTTTTAACAGTTTCACTGCTATGGAAAGATAGAGTGATTTCCTTTGCTTGCTAAATTCCAGTCACATCAAGGTTAATTATAGTTCTTCTGAGTGTCACCACATATTTCTACTCCCAGACCCTCCCAGACTGTCAGAGCCTCAATATTACAGGAGCAATTTCTCAGCTCTACGTCAGCCACAAGTTCTCAGTTTTGCTTGACTTGCTGGATAGATAACTATATTAATCCTTTCAGCTGTCTTAACTTTTGTAGGAATTTTAACTCTAGTAAGATTCTCACATGCTGCATTCTAAGGCATTTTTAGTTTTTTTTTTTTTTACTAATTTGCATTTAGACATTTTTCAGAGCCAAGGAAAATACTGAGACCCATTTCTTCTTAGTACCTGAATCCTAACCAACCTGCACTGTGACAGCACAAGGTTCTGCATAATGTAGCAAGTCACCCCAGAGCCCACTTGTTAGAGTATAATAAAATTATGGATGTAGGTATTTAGGGTCTGCAAGACAGCTCAGCATTTGTCCTCTGTGCACTGAAGAAAATATCTGTGTACATATCTTTCAGCTGGAGTGTGATAAACTCTGTCCAGTGGTGGAACAGTATTCTTAGGTATAACTGGAACAAGTCTTGGTGAGAACCTGCTCTGCCAAATGAAGTGCAAATTCACTATTACATTGAATTAGTTACTTGTGAAGTGACTGTTACTCAGTAGAATGGACAGCTTTCCATGTTATTTCATCCAAATAATGTATGTGTTATTTGTTTAAGAGGTTACTATAAGCTTGTATTGTTGGGTGGCTCTAAATCCCCCTTCTTCCTTCTTTTTAGTTTCCTTGGCTCATATAAAGTTCTGATATTGAAACCTGCCTATATCCCTCCAACATTAGATATTTAACTAAAACTTTCATATTTACCTGAATTGTGAAGTTAGTCCTCTTAGGGTCTTTTTAGAGTCAATATAGAAAGACAGAGTAACTTTCAGGTACTTATTGAGATCTTACAATAATTTATTCAACTCCCTTTTTCACCTGGGAGACCCCGATGGCAACTGCACTACTTACATAGTGACATCTACTTAGCCAAAAATATCAAATTTTTACTGAGAATCCATACAGTAGCTGAGAGTTCTTTAAACAGTACGTGTATAAAGATACTAAGATGGAAAAGTATGGCTAAGGTATTTTTTATATGCAAACTATGTTTCTTTTGCTCAGAATTGTTAACATTTTCAATATCAGAGACATGCTTCCTTTGTGTAAGCTAACACATGCATTGGAAAGGAAAGGTTAATGATGGCTAATGATCTGTTCCATCAGATTCCCACACAGAATAGAGGCAAAAAAAGTACCACACAACATTTGTATCAATCTAAAGACATAAAAATATTGTTGAGAGGCAAGTGTTCCTCTTTATATATGGACTGTTCACCCTGGAAGTCAAGGCAGGTAATATGCCAGTCAGATTTCACATGAAGCAGGTTTTGGTAGAATATCAGTTGTAGGTAACTTGGCATTTTATTTGTAAAACAGCTTCAGCAAATTCTGCATAACTTCATGGGATCAAGAATGTTTCATCTTTTACTTTGTGCAAAGAACATTAATATAACCCAAAAGCATCAAGCATAAACTTGCCAAGTCTAATAAAAATGTACATATTTCTTACCTTCTGTGCTCATGAACTGTAGATATGTGAGGTTGTTTCTCATTTTAAGTCTCCCCTCTGCACACCTCTGTAGCTATTCAGATAAACCAAACAGTCAGGCTTTAAAAATAAAATTAATTTACTATATCAAGTTGTCAAAAACTTAATTAAAAAAAAGGATGACCTTTATTATCTTTCAGTGGAATCTGTTAATGCTTAAAAATCACATTTCAGAATGTTTTGTTCATTTCATTCATGTAAAGAACTTATCTGATTTTCATCTGAGTTTAAAAAATGTTTCAAAACTGCAATTATGTGTTTTTGGTGTGTCTTTATAGGTGAGGATTTCCAGAATATATGACCTACCTGGCATTCCCCTAGAAAGACAGCAGCCTTTATCTCAAAACAAACAGACAAACCCACAGGGAACCTGTTCAATAGTTATTCTTTTTCCTAATCACATAATGCATCTCACTGAGAGAGAAGATTAATTTACTTTTCAGTTACAGAATTTATAAACCCAAGGATTAAAATTAATGATTTGAAATATCAGATCCTTACTGGAGAAATCTAAACATCCCTAATTGCTGTATTAAGAGAAATAAGTATACACTAATACATATATCTCTGTATAGAGGTATGTGAAAGAAATAACTAAGTCTCGTACAACATTCAGTATCTAAAAGCTGTCATTTTCTCTCCAGATTTTGACATGAAATGTCACCTGAGGCCACTGTTTACTTGTATTCTAAAACCACTGACAGTCTGTTGGGACATCACCACCATATGGATGTGTGTTACTGTGAAAAATACAGTAAATGCATTTTATGAAGAAAGCATTTCAACTTATTATGCAGCCACAAAGAAAAATCTACTTGAGAGCATGCAGTGTAGTGCATGGGTGGAAGCAATCCTATGTTTTTCTTCATGTCACACTCCTCACCCTGTTTTGATCAACTGTATTTACTTAACATAACCACTTTGTATTTGGGAATAGACACTGAACATTTTTTTCCATCACTCTGCACAGACCTTTCTATACTGTTTAAAGTTCTCTGGCTTTCCTTGTTTTTCTGATCTCCTAGAGTCGTTAACCAATTACAGCTGGGATCAAGGCCAAAACCAGCTAAGTATCACAACTGAGATTATCTCAAGTGGTCCCTTAGTTAAACTGCTGAATAATCTTTTTTTTTAGGGTTCAGATAAACATTGGTTGAGTTTTCTCATACCTTATGCCTTCCTAAAGGTCCTTCACTTTTGCTTTATTGTTTATGTTCTTTTCTTTTTATAAAATTTCCTAGAGGAAGTGATGTGGAGTCCCAGCTCAGCTACATTAACTGCAAATTAGGATAGCCCTCTTCCTTCACAGACTTCTCTGAAAAAAAATTGAAGTTAAATTATATTATGGTCTCTGTACAGCTTGCCCCCAAATCACTAGAAGCAACACTTTCAGCAGATCCTGGACTGTGCTTTCATTTTATTTTGCAGTGTCTCTGGATTATTTTCACAAGAAGAAAACCAGTTTTCTGCAGTTCACGTACTTGCAGGACACTACCAACAGTCAGACTTGGACTTCTATGCAGTATTTCAAACCAGAGATCCATGACATGGGATAACCTGATTACATAGGATGACAACAAATTAGGTTAAACTGTTTCATATTAAACAAATGTTTCTTCCTCCTCACTGCTATATTAAGACAAAGTAGCTGTTTCTTCTCTAAAGGAATTTGGTTTTCTCCCTTACTCTGAGTTAACTGCTGATAAAATATTTTTAGAAACATAAAATCTTATCTCAGGAGTTTTAATCTTAAAACAGGAAAATTCTGTTCTTAACTAGAAAAATTCATCTGATTTTCCCACTGCAAAAATACAGCTAAAAGCAAAACACATTACATATGCAAATGCTAAAACACAGCAAAAGGAGCTATTGTGCTATGTGACCTTGATTTCTCAATCTGCATTTATTTATTCTTCTGCTTCACAGAAGAGAATATTACAGAGCATTCTGTAAGTTGTTAAAACTTGGCCATCACTGCTGATTGGTATAGTACAGCACCTCGAATAAATTGTTTGGTGTGAAAGTGTTTTTATCTGACTCTGTTGCTGGAGTTGTATCTGCCCTCAAGAGATGGGGAAGATAACTGTGTTTACAAAAGTGGGTTTCAAGAACATGCATTACAAAGACGCTCGCATATGGATGCAGACACACACTATCACAGTACCAGTAAGTCACTGTAACCAAGCTTTTAATGTCATTTATAAAAAAATAGAGTTATTTACATTTGCAACTTATTTGATGGCATCGTTTTTTATTACAATGTTTGAATCTGTACGGAAATGACACACTAACTCTTTTGAGAGTAAACTTCTCAATTATAAGCATAACAGTACAGGAAAAATATTTAAAACACTGTGAATTCTTGTTATTTTGCAGCATCATATAAACACATTCTTTAAAACACATGCACACTGGCCTTACAGTAAGCAGAATTCCCTTCCAGATTAAGGCACAGAAACTCTGCCACATTTCTAGGGACAGTCCCACATTCCTACATGTGGCATTTCAAGACATAACCAAAGGAATTACTTTAATTCAAATGTTTTGTAGCAGAATGTGTCCACTTACACATTTTTAAGAAAGCTCTGATCAAAGGGACCAAATAAAAAAAAGTATGACTAATTGCATAGTTGCAATAAACCAGACTCATGAATACAAAAGCCCTCAAAATATATTATAAATCTATCTGACTTTCAAAGCTACTTTAAAATACTGTTTTGCTTTACAATACAAATAACACTGTTTGGGGTTAGTTTGTAGAATTGTATTTTGGTCCATGCTGTTAATTCTATATCATTATATTCCTCTTCCATTAGTTTAAAAGCCTCAGAACAGCAGGTCCTCAGGCAGTGGTAAGAATGATGAAGCCAAGTCTTAGACTTCAGCTGGTGCAGTCAGTTCATAAAACCTCTAATTTCAACCACCTCTATTCTTTACTGCTTTAAATAATCTGCTCTCAGAACATTAAGGAGAAAGAATGATGAGGGATGCAGATTTAACACTGTTAGAGATAGGAGTTTGCCCTATCTACTAGTCCTGAGCTCATAAATCACAGCTCTTAAAAATATCCAACCCATTAAAAAAAAAATCAACAATAAGAAATCTTCAATTTAGTCTGACTATGCAGTAGTTCCACATAATCTGCTGGCAGTAGAAACTTCTTTGGTGTCAGAGTCAGGTCTTCCTGAAACCACAAACGGCCAAGTCTGTAAGCAAAATAAAAATGCATTTCATATTAAAAGAAAGTTTATCCTCCTATGAAACTGGAGCTTTATTACTGATAGATGTCTAACTCTGGTTCAGTTGCAAACACGTCATCATGTTTTAGTCCCTGTGGGAAGCACAGAGAGAGCTGAGTTCCTCTAACAAATATTTTCATTACGTTTTTCCTTATAATTAAATGCTCCACAGAAGGTCTACAATAGTCAGCAACACTGTTCACATCCAAACTGCAATATTTCGCTTGCTTTGAAACTCTTTCGTCATTTAACAAATAAAAAGTATATAAAACTATTCCAAAATAATGACTGCTGCATGTAAGAAAACGTTTTACCCCTGTGACGAGAATCGGGTGTTTAATTTTGTACCGATGAACTCATGACTGTCTGCTTGCGCTGCAGGCCAGCCGGCAGACCGAGTTACTCCTTTTTCGGACACTAAGCTTGCCTAATGCCCGAGGAATGTAATCTTTAGGGTCCCCTATTCTGACTCCCCAGGAGTGACATATCCGCCATCACCCAAAGCCAAGCGCGGCCGCGGAGTCACCCACGGTGCGAGGGCCCCCGGGGATCTGTGGAGCTTCCAGGGCGGGCACGGCCTGAGCGCTGCCGCCCTGCCCGGGGATTCCCCGCGGGTGCCCCTCGCCGCATCCCGCCCGCCCCCGCGCCGTACCAGGTTGACGGGATGGACGTAGCCGTTCTCGTAGCGGTCCTCCTGCAGGAGCTGCCGGAGGTGGGCGATGTAGCTGGACGCCAGGCGCAGCGTGTCCAGCTTAGAGAGCTTGGTGTCGGGCGGCACCCAGGGCAGGCTCGTCTTCAGCCGGGAGAACGCCTTGCTCAGCACCCGCATCCGCGCCCGCTCCCGCGCGTTGGCCGCGTTGCGCTGGGACTGCTTCCCCTCGGGCGGCGGCCCCCGCGGCCCCGACGCCGCCTTCTTGCCCCCGGGGCCGCCGCCCCGCGCCCGTTTCCTCTTGCAGCCGCTGCCCGCCGGCCCCGCCGCGCAGCTGCCCTCGCCGTCCTCTTCCTCCTCTTCTTCCTCCTCTTCCTCCTCCTCCGCCGCCGAGGAGTTGTCCCCCGAGGGGTAGAGCTCGCCGCGGGGCTGGCGCTTGGCCGGCGGCGGCGGGTAGTCCAGCTGCAGCGCCCGCAGGTCCATCTCGGGCAGCTCCTCCGCCTCGCTCGCGGAGCCCGTGGACATGGCCCCGGGCGGGCGGCGGGGAGGCGGGCAGCGCGGCAGGCGGGCGGGGGCGGACGGCCGAGCCGAGTCGGCCCAGAGCGGGGCGGCCCCGCTGCGGAGAGTCCGTGCCGGGGCGGGGGCGCGGGGGGGCGCGGAGGGGGGATGCGCCCCTTGACAGCGCTATATATCGGGTGTCCGCGGAGCCAACCATCTGCCGGGCGGAGGGGAGGAGAGGGGCGCGGGGCGGGGGTCGGGCCCTGCGGAGCCCCGCGCCGGGGGCGGCGCCTCTCCGCGGTCCGCGGCGGGGCTGGTGCGGCCGTGCGCAGAGCCAGACCCCTGCGTGGGGGCACACACACGCGGATGGGGGTACACGGCCACGCGGGATGTCTCTGCGTCTGTGTGCGCTCTTGGGCGTCCCACTGGAAAGGCCCCTCTCCTCCCTTCGGAGATTGTAAAATATCTCCAGAGCTGGTCCCACCAGTGTTTGTGCGGGGAGGAGAGCACCGCTCCCTGCGTCTAAGGGCTAAGCGCGACCCGTGACTCTCCTTCCAGCCCATCTACCCTCGCTCTTTCTCTTGCCTTTCCTTCGAGGGCATAAGACTTTCCCAACTTATGAACCCCGGTGCAGCCGAGTGGTGCAGCAGGACGGGGCACCAGCCCTCTGGGCTCTATCTCTGCCTGCCCAGCTTCTGGAAGCGGCTGTGCGGTCCCGGTGCCCCCGCCGGGACGGGCGGAGGCAGCAGGAGACGCGGCACTGGGGGCTGGGTGTGCGGTGTGTGGGAAGCAGCGCAAAAGGTCGCTGGGAACGTGCGTACTGTGGTTTCATAGCGTTTTGGGCGAAGCTCCAGTCCGAGGGTTTCTCCTTCCTCAGCGCACTTAATTAAAACCCATTAAATTGGCTGTGTACGCCTCTCTGTCACAGAGCAAATTAATCGAGACAGCTTTTCGAGCTACTTGCAGGTTTTTTAAACAAATTCTGTAGTTCAAGTTTTATCATGGAGTCCACGGGTGAATGGTGGATCCCACATCCAGTGGAAATGCTGACATACAAGTTCAACAGATGTATAAATAATAAAAAAGAAATATTAAAAAATCAGCCATCAACTTGTATCCCTCGCACCTCCCACAAAATCTCCCTTTTTCACATGAAGAAACAGCGTTTAGTTCCCTACTGGCTTTCACAACTTGGATATGATTAACCAGAATAAAAATGCAGTTCTTAGAAAATAACCTAATGACTACAACAGGTGGAAAGATCTTGTCCCGCAGTTTCTGTTCACGGCTTTTCCCTTCCATTTCTCTCCCGCCCGAGCGGAACCCTCCCGGCTGCTGCCACGCAACTTTCCTGGCACCGCCGGCCGCCTTTGGGCCCAGAGCTCTGTTCCTCCCCCGCCAGCCCTGCAGGCTCTCTGAGGCCACTTAACGCTGTGCAAACTCCGACTTCACCCGCTGGGGCTAGAACCACATCAGAGCGAGTTTAATGGCAGCCTTTCCAAGTGAAACTTGACATTTCTTGAACCACCTATACAGGCAGCTGATCTTGCAACTGGATCTCTTGAACTTGGTTTGACACTACGATAGATGCTCAGGCTGGGTCCCACACGCTGCACGGTGAAAGGGCAGCACGCTGGACTTGGGGGTTGCTCTTCCTCCCCAATTAGACTGCATTATACATAATATATATATATGTAGAAGTACATAAAGATACTGCAGGGGAAGAGATAGGTTTACTTTCCCCCCCCCATCTGGGTTGTTTATACAGGTGCGGGCTGAACGCTTTCCCTGCTAAAGATTAATGGAAGAAAGTACTGAATTTCTTTAAGCAGAGAAGAAAATGTTACCCAGTCTTAAAAGCCACAATGCCAAGCCTCACCTTTCCTGCCTACCTTTGCCTCAGCGAATTAAAGGCGACGCATAATGGACACCTTGACTCATTTAATGAAAGGACTAGGGGCAGGAAGACGAGCCAGATTTCTCAGATAGTCTTTACCTGCTTCCTGGTTAGTAAAAGAAATGGGAAATGCAGCAGATTAAATCTGAAGTCAGGGTTTACTTCGGATTTACACCCAATGTAGCTGAGCAGACCTGACTCATCTATCAAACCTCTAATTTCTGCGACCCTGACAAAGATATCATTTTCAGGATAAAGTCTTTGATGGGGCCAAGGCATTACATCATGCTTCCATTTGTCAAGATTTTGATCCTTTATGATCTCTGTGAGGTGAGTAGGGTAAGCCTCTGGTATATCAAGGCAGCATTTTATGCTTTGCTGTTATCAGGTGCAGTCCCTTTCCCCTTTCTCCGTTAAAAGATAAAACCACGAACTGTACCCGAACTCCGAGGCCAGCAACCTTCCCTGTTTCACGGTCTATACCCGCACACTGGTCGAGGTGCAGGGGCAGCCTGGGTTTGCAAAATGGGGTGTGTGTGTGTACAGGGATAGCAGCAGTAGCTAGAACAGCTCCTACATGGGAAGAAGCTGCAGAGACTCCCTCCCCTAGGGAGTTTTGCCTCTGCCACCGTTGCTGGCCCTGAGGTCACAAAAATCAGCTTTTCTCCATTGAGGGGAGATCCCTGAATTGCGGAATCTCACTGGGATGGAGTGGGCTTTTTTTCCTCCCACTTTTCCACCAGGCATTTAGGTAAATAAATGCAACCAAGCAAAGAGGAGTCGACGAAAACCAGATCTCTTAGCTTTTTGCAACAAGTGAGTGTGTTTCGTACGGCAGCTGAGGACCGGCGAGGACGGAGCACATCCCCAGAGAGGCCGGGAGGCGCCTGTGCCCTGCAGCCGCCGCCCCCCGCGACAAAAGCGCGGCCCTAACAACCCGGCAGGTGCCTGGGATGAGGCATAGGGGTAATAATCCTCTCATTTACTTCCTTAAATTTCAGAATAAATTATAGCAGAAGAACAAAAGAGAAAAAAATGACTGGAGGGTCATTTTTACAGGTTTGTAAAACGGGAGTTATCTCCGAGAATGGGAGAGCAAACTGCTGAAAGCCCCGTGTCTTTCACCCTCATTCTCTGGGGTAATGGCAACGACAAAGCAGGGTGGAGGAAGAAGAAGATGTGTTCTCGATAAAGTGCTTTAAATACGACTTTCGTTTGGCATTTGTCCTTTCCTCGAACTCAGCAGAGTTATCGAGTTCGCCCCACCTGAAGTGCGCTACGCTTTCTCAGAAAGACCTAGATGTAACAAGGGCTTTTTTATTAATTTCTCCCGCGGTGATGAGAAAGGCGGGATGATCGAAGAAGAGGACAGCGGCTGACAAATGTGTTCGCCTTCATCTCTTCACAAGCATTTATATATTCACACGCATCCAGGCTGTGTGAAGGGCGTGCAAGTCTTCTGCCACAAAGTGATGGATGATGGAGATGGTTGGTCTAGTAGGAAAAGCAGGTGGATGAATTATAAACTTGGCTTAATGCCACTTAGAGCAAAGACGATTCTGCTTGGCTCAGATTGCCCAGTAAAGGCACTGAATGAAGGGAAAAGTGTGTGATTGTCCCTCATTCCAGCACCCTTGCCTCTGCTTAAAACGCCTATACTGGAATGATCTCTGCTACAGTCAGTGCCCCGGGTACCCTGTCCTTAGCCAGATAACTAGCACGGCTCGAGGCACCTCTTAAATATCCCCTTCTTTATTTCTTTTTTTCGTTTTACTAAGGTGACAGCGCCGTGGTGCCCATGTCCTGGAGCCCTGGCAGCCGCCTCTCTGGAGATACTCCGTGTGAGCTAGCCCAGGGGATCCCAGATCATCACGGGAGAAGGCAGAAACGAAGCAGTTACTGGAAACGAGTGTGTGGGGGCGTGTGTGTTTTAGGAGCAGGATGGACTTCCCTAAAAAAGTCTTTCCACCATATAACAAAACCAAAGAGTACTCTGGGGGTCAAGCTACGTCAAATAAAGCAAACAGGAGATGATAAATGAACCTCTGGAAGAAAAACAAATAAAATATTTACTAGAATTTATTTTGCCTAGCGAGAGCAAATCTTGCCATCAAGGGACACGCTCGATGATTCGCTTGGTGAAGGGACTAGAGAAACCGAGGTTAAACCCCTCCTCTCCGCCCCTCTCCTGGCTCCCCGCGAACTGCGGCTGTCCCGTTTCTCCTCCCGAGAGCCGGCGGGGCGGCCTCCAGGTGCGGGACGGGCAGCGCTCTCCTTCGCCGTCGGGGGAGTCTCTGCCTCGGAGGAAACCCTCGGCTCCAGGAGGAAAGCTCGGCCGGAGAGGGTTGCTGGGCGACAGGAGTGAAGCGAGTCACGGGTGTCCTGCATCCGCGGCTGCGGGGCTGGTCCTACCGCCTGGGCTGCGGTGAGGGTTCGTGCTTCTCGCTCAGCAACCCCGAGCAGAAGCGGGGACATGCTTTTAAGTTTAAAATAAAAAAGACAAAGAAACAACGCTTCCACCTTCAAAACCTCCAACTGAACCGACCAACCAAAAGTCCACCAAACAAATAAACAAACAAACAAACTAAACCCCCCACGTTTGTCCTTCGAGCCGCTAATTGACCCAAAGGGGAACCCGCCCCGCAGCGTGACATGAGTGCATCTTCCCCGAGGAAAGAAACTGCTCCCTGTTAATTGCTGCTTCTCCCCGGCATTTCCAGTGCAATAACTGAGACATTATCGAGTGTTATCGCTTCTTTGCCCAGATTTTGACCAGCAGTGAATTTTGCTCAGGTATCCCCAACTTTCAGAAGGATTTCCCCTGTGGAATAGCCAGGCAAACTCTCTAAATACCTCCTGGCGCCAGAAGAAAGTTCTCATGTAATAGATACCCGTTGGTGTGAGAACACGGATTCTGCTCACTTTTTCAATCAGCCGGAGGGAGGAAGGGGATTGAGAAGGGGGGAGGTGGGGGTTTTCCTTTAATTAAAAAAAAGGAGAAAAAAGTATTTTTTCATTAATTTAAATTCTTTTCATGGTGCCAGGAGATATGCAATTGGTCAAAAAGGATCAGAATTAATGGTGCTGTTTCAAGCCCAGTTTATTTCTTCTCTTGGTGCAAATTAGCTGGAATAACAAGCAAACATCAGGCAAGAGGAAACACTGTGTTAGTCTCCTCCTTGTGTTTCACTCTGAGAGGGAAGCCCACCAGAGCAAGACGGAAGAGATGGGGAGAGATAACACCAGCACAGCACTTCATTATACTTGAACGCTCCAGCATGCTTCTTGCTTTGGCTGGGCTGCAGCAGAGCAGACGGAGGAGTGCGGCTGCCCTAGGAATCGCTGGTGGAGGCAGTGAGGGCTCCGGGGGCACCCAGCCGGTGAGACACCTTTGGGGGCAGCAGGAGGAAAATCACTGCCCAAAGTTATCCAGTCAAAGAGAACTCCGAGAACTCCGTCACCCTGGCATCACGTCATTAACAGCATTCAGGGCAGGCTGCGAAAGGCACAAAGGGCTTGCAGACTGCACAGCAGTTCAGTTTTTGGTGAAATTATTCCTTATTTTCTCTAGGGAACAAATTTTCTATGGAAGGCACTTAGGCAGCCTTCTGAATACCAGGCAGGGCAGCTGCCACACCTTACCTCACCAGCGCTCAGGCTCCAAGTGCTGGCAATACTGGGATGGATGCTTTTGTCTCTTTTAAAAGACAGCATCATTTTGTTCATTGTTCCCCCTCACAGAATACTAGGCATCTTTGTATAATATTCAAACTTCCATCTATTTAAATTGGTGGACCTATAATGAATCTAGATTTCAACCTGATAAAATTACAAGTGACCACATCGTTTGCTACTGGGTTAATTCTGGATCTGAGACAGGTGACATGACATGGTTCTGGCAATGATTTTTAGATTCAATAGACATGGTTCTTCTAGGATGCAATCTTGATCCTGATCTTACTGCTGTGCATTCTGCTTCTGTGGGCATTTGACACAGAAACCAGATATAAAATAAGGGCTTCTATTGGCAGAAAATAAAAGAGTAAGGTGAAAGCTGAGTGACTCCAGGTCTGTGGAGAGCTGGTGAGGCATGGATACATCAGATGTATTTATTGCTGTACTTGGGGGTATGATCACCAGGTTCAGTGAGTTCATCAAATTCCAGACTTGTACTAGAATGTGGATAAACCTCCCCCCTCAAACAGATGCCTATAATCAGTTTTTCAAATACTGAACACTCCTGTGAGTGAAAAATATGTTTTTAAAAACCTCTGGCATCACTTCATGGGGAAAAAAAGATCAGGTTCTTGCATTCCAGACAAGCAGAAAGGAGCAACGAGACCAACACCTTTGAAGGTGTAACCATTATATTCAGAGTTGTTACTCATCATATCGTGGAAACACAAATTAAGTGCTCAACTTGCTTATCTAACAGAGAATTCCAGGAGGCAGTAGGAAGGATACAGGTATGGTTTAGTGTACGACTTCAAAAATAAAATCTTCACAGTGGTATCCTGTGAAGGACACATCCTGAATAGAGACAGGACTTAAAAAGTAAATGCTGCAGAGATTTATGTAGTCTCAAAAGATTGTTATTTGTGTTTGGAAACCTCTTTGTATTATTAAAATTATATCATGACAGAAAGGGAAGGACCTGGATGGAGAATTTATTAATTTTATAATTTATTATTTTGGAACAAATATATCTGTTGTACTATAATAGGGATCAAAGCCTACAGCCGCAGCATAAGTAGAAATGTTGGAAGTCAGGTCCAAGCACACCTTACAATGCCTTTAGTGAAACAACAGATTGTTTTTATCAAAAACTTCTGAAAGGTTTAACAACTTAAGGTTCATCTGGTGCCAAACTAAGATGTCAGTGAAGATAGATGATGGCTGCAATTCCCTGCCAATAGAAGTAGTTACTTGTGGTAATGATAGATGATTTCCAGGGAAGAAGTACAGAACTATTCAAAGGGATGTTTCACTTCAAGAATATGTAAATAACTTACTTTTTGGTTTTATCCTACATTAAGAGAAAAATATAATTTCCATCTGTCTGGAGCAAATCCAGCTAAAGTGAGCAGAATAAGGTCATGTCCAACACACATAAGACCAGTCCTATACATGATTTTACATAAATCTCTGTGGTTTAAGGGTGATGGAAAACTTGAAGGGGGGCATGTTCTACCATTCTTTACCTCAAAATTATCACTTATTCACGATACATAGCTAGTGTCTTTTTACTTAGCTATGTATAGCATTTGAGATTAGATAAATTATCATAAACCTTGTTTAGAGTGCAGTTAATCTTAATTGATTTCAGCCACCTCAAAATTTGGTATTACAACCCAGGTAGTTAGGAGTAAGTGGTAAGAGTTACAGTTTGTGGGTCAAAATGTCACCTGTTACATTTGTTACATGAAATGTCAAAATGTGGGAGGCATTCTTAAGGCAGCCTAATGAAATATTGCACAGGCATCCATTACTTTCTCCGTGTTCTTTAGATGAACAAAATGTCAGTGCTTGGGCAGTTTCAGGCAGAAACAGAGATCATGCCTGAAGTGAAAGGAAATACGATTAGAAAAACCTTAGGGGAACTTTGCCTTTCAGCAGAGATGAAGTTTAGCCAGCACTTAGGCTTTATGATGAATCTCCCTTTGTGTTGTGTCTCTATAATGCTATCATGATCAGCAAAACTGGAGTAGAGCAGGCTGTGTAATAAAAGAACTCATTACTTTTATTCTTCTTTTGATTCCTCTCCCCATTCTTGTTGTGCTGAATAATTTTATCTGACCAAGATGGTGTTTGCTCTTTCCAAGCAGCCATGATGCTAATTTTCATTCATTATACCCTTTTAAATGTAAATTCAGAAAGAATAAAGTACTTGGAATAGGATAACATATTCCACCCTCTGTCTCGTCTTTTAAGCACACACACAAAAAAATATTATTTTTAATTAAGAAGACAATTAATTAGGACAAAAATTATATTGAGTCATAGGGTTGATTCAGTCCGGTCCGGTCTAAGTTGCTAAAAGCAAATATCTAGAGGAGTGTATTTAAAAAGCAAGACTAGGGTAATATTCCTCAGAAAACTCTCTCCACAGCCAATACTTTGAGTTTCAATGATTTTCTAAGTGAAAAATTTAGTTTTTACATGTAATGGACTCTTCAATGGATGGATTTTTCTTTCATGAGCTGTCTTTGGAATCTGTGTCCACTATTACTGTCCCAGTATTCTGCAGCAAAGCCTAATTAAATACATGGGGTGACAAATTTAATTAAATTAAAAGCAGAGTAAGGGTGGATTAAGAAGCTCATAGGAGACTCAGACTACTGCAGAGCACACTAAACCATATGTGCAGAATGTGTTGTCTGTATTGAGCGTATGCAGCAAATCCTGTGTGCCATATCTTCTATGAATATTGGGTTGGGACTGAACTGGGGCAGTGGTGTTGTCACATCCAGCTCTGGACAGAAGACAGCTGGTTGTTGAGTCCTCATCCAAGTTGTGATCTGGGACAGAAGTCATAGGACCATTTAGTTTGGAAAATACCTTTAATTCCATTAAGTTCAGCTATTAACTTAGCACTGCCAAGTCTACCAGTAAGCATCATGTCTACACCTCTGTTAAATATCTTCAGGACTGGTGACTCAACCACTTCCCTGGGCAGCCTGTTCCAATGCTTGCTAACCCTTTAAGTGAAGAAATATTTCCTAATATCCAGTCTAAACCTCCTCTGGTGCAACTTGAGGCCATTTCCTCATGTTATTTGGGAAAAGACACTGAGTCCCATTTTGTTACAACCTTCTTTCTGGTAGTGTGTCCCCCAACCCTTCTTTTCTCCATGCTAAACAACCCTAGTTACCTCAGTAGCTCCTCACAGGACTTGTGCTCCAGACTCTCCACCAGCTCCTGAACACAACCCAGTGCTTCCATGTCTGTCATGTAAGGGACCCCAAACTGCTCACAGGACTTGAGATGTGGCTTCACTAATGCTGAGTACAAGGGAGACAATCACTGCCCTGGTTCTGCTGGCCACACTATTGCTAATCCAAGCCAAGATGCCGTTGGCCTTCTTGGCCACCTGGGCACACCTGGCTCATGTTTAGCTCACTGTCAACCAGCAGTCCCATGTCCTTTTCGGCTGGGCAGCTTTCCAGGAACTCTGCCTCAAGCCTGTAATGCTGCAGGGGGCTGTTGTCACCCAGGGGCTGGAACTGGCACTTGGCCTTGTCAACCTCATGCAACTGGCCTTTGTCCATTGATTTATCCAGATCCCTCTGTAGAACCTTTCTGCCCTCCAGCAGATCAACACTCATTGAATTTGGATGCAAGCATGTGAAAACTCATGGGCAAACTGACTGAGGGTGCCCTTGATCCCCTCATCTGGATCACTGATAAAATATTAAACAGGACTGAGCCCTGGCAAACCATGGTGACGGGCTGGATGCAACTCCATTCCCCACCACTCTCTGGCCTGTCCATCCAGCCAGTTTTTCACCCAGTGAACAAGTGCACTCATCCAAGACATGGGCTGCCATTTTCTCCAGGACAATGCATGGGAAATGGTGACAAAGGCATTACTAAGCCCAGGTAAAAGATGTCCACAGCCTTCTTCTCATTCACTAACTTGTGTCACTTTGTCATAGGAGGAGATCAAGATGGTCCAGCAGGACCTGCCTTTCAGATACCCATGCTGGCTGAGTCTCATTACCTGGTTGTCTGGGTTCTAATCCCTTACCATTAACATCAAGCTTTGCATCATATGTTTTTTGCCATATAAAAAGCGAGAGAGAACAACACTGTGTGCCTAGATTGGCATTATAATTACCTCCACCTCTGGATTTCTCCACTTTTTCCAGGAAGACACAAAACACTCTAAGGAAATTCCAGAAAGACACTACAGACATGGGAAATAACCTGCAACAGAATTTCCAGATGACCAACAGTTTGGATAATTTTCCTGTAGTGGCTTTATCATGAGAAATTACTCCATGAACTGTTTGTAAAAAAATTATTTTCCCTAAACACTATTTATGTCTTACTCTGAAAACATGGAAAGATCATATGGTGGTTTGCATAAACCCTTTCACCCTTTTAACTAGTATCAGTTAAGAATTTTCTGTATACATTGAAAAGTTTACTCCATCACTGAAATGTTTACTCATCTACTTTTTTTACTGTTGCAAAACAGGACTCCAGTCTTCAGCGAATTTATTTATTTAAATTTAACAAAGATTTCAAGGATTTAGTGTACCAGTTTTCTCTGCCTGAAGACACCTATAATTGAGGTTTCTTTACAGAGACTTTAGTGCTATCAGTCGTCAGTAAGCACTGGAATATTTTGGGTGCTTTTTTGTTACAAGGCTATTTAAATAAAGCACAAAATAGAAACATATTTGCTCTATTGTAGCTTATGGGTTTATAGAGTCAGGAAAAAAAGTCCATTTTTGAAACTAGTACTTTTATATACAATGGAACATCTGAATTTCCTGTTACTGATCTCTTACGGAACCATAGAATCATAGAATATCCTTACTGGGAGAGACCCACAGGATCATTGGTCCTGTACCAGATAAACAACCCAAAGTCTTGACTCCAAAGCATGTAAGCATTCTAGCTCTGCCAGAAAACAGTTGAAAATCCATTAGTTCCATATGTAAAATCACTTATTCATTTTTCTTGTACAAAACTGTCAACCACTAGAATTCTATAAAACATGTATCACTTTTGAGTAGGCCAACAAGGGGTGTCAGAACCAAAAAATGTTCTCATGTGTTCTTGTAGTATACAAGTAAGCTAGAAATAATCTTACTTGTCCAGACCCATCTAGAAACAAAGCAAGTGTTTAACTATCCTTCATTCTGTATGTAAGCTTGTTCTAAGCACCTTCAGTCACTCTGAATTTGGCAATCCACACTTAATTAGAGGCCCAGGCTGCTTGGCTTCCTCTTCATTCAGTGCTGCCACCAACACGTCTGTCCCTGCAGGCAGGAGGAACTTTCCTGTCACTGTCTGAGGTTTGCAATTCAGGGGATTGCACACAGAGATCCAAATGGTTTAGTGGGCATGGAGAATCACTTAGATGGCTTGTTTTGTTTTGCTGCTATTTCTGTTCTGCCTAAAAAAATCAAAGCACTTTATTTTTGGAAGCAAAGGACTGCTGTTTCTTAATATTCTTATTGCTTTATATTTCAAGACCCAGAAAAGCCCCTGACCTGCTCAAGCTGAAGCCCACTGATTTTTCATTGCTCCCTTTAATGGGATGTTCTGGAGCTGGAAGCAGAGATAATTTTCTCATCTAGTGTAAAACTGCTGGTAGCCAAGTCTGGAGGATGACCACATGGAATGAAGTTAAAAAACCCAAACCAACAAAACAGACAAACAAGCCAGAAAGTAGATGCTCTTCTTGCAGCTTCCTTCACTGCAATCAGATCTCCACTGAAGATGCTTACACGAACATTTTAGTTGATCCAAGGGAAAATTTTGAATCTTCAAAAACATAAATTATTCTTGAGAAAAAGCCTTCTGAGTGGCAGTGGTAAATTTGCAAATCTCTACAGACGTCTAAAAAATCTTTCTTAAATGAGTGAAGGAGATTTCCATGGCAAGTCAGGGGAGGAGTGAAAAAGGAAGAAAAACAGCCATCACTGAACACCTCCTATGTCTGAACTTCCTTTTTATAGTTATCTTTCATGAAGTCCTAAAAGCAGTCCATAGTTTCATTCAGATTAGGAAACCAGATTTTAGAAGTCACAACTTCAAAATGCTACTCCGTGAGTGGTGCAAAGTGCTTTTAATTTTGCCCCTTTTTATTTATCCGGGATTTTTATAGGAATAATTTATAAGAAGCAAAAAAAAAAAAATTATCATTAAATGGTAAAAGTATCAATACTAAATTATGCAGTCTTCTTGAAAGAAGGACCACACTTGTGGGATGACTTGCATAAACACATTTCTGTTACTTCCCAGGAGAAAAATTAATGGCATACTCTCCTCAGAATTTTAGCTACAGAGAGGACCTGAACAGCATTGTTCTCTATCTCCACCCACTTTGCCTCGTTTCTCTTGATGGTTAATATCTTTACTGAAGGCACAAACCTAGCATGATCTGTGGGCTACTAACAGCAATCTATCCATTAGTATCTACAACTTCTATTTTGGATGAAATTAATAAATTTAATTAGATATAATTTTGTGAAATTGATTACATTAAAACTGAAATATGAAATACAGGAAGCCATGGTTAAACAGCTGTAGAATAAATTAGTATTTGTGTGGTCTAAACAAATGAGGAAATCAAGAGTCAATATTTCTTCTCACCTTTGTCAGTTTCATAAGATGAATTTTCCTTCTGTTATTTCAAAATTAAAAAATGATTTGTTGGATTGGAAAAATTAACATTTGGCTTGGCTTGGCTTGGGTGAATAGCTGTGGTTATAAAAAGTGTCTTGCCAAAAATCAATTTCCTATGTCAGGTCTAGCCAGGATGGACATCAAAAACAGCTCTTGAGGAAATCCAAGCACTAGCTGTTGCATTTATATAGGACTCCAATGGAGCCTCAGGATGAGTAATGTCTCTAAACTGGATGCATCTTCCTTCTGGAAATGGGTTTCTTTTTTAGTAATATACTTTTGCACTCAGCTTGGCTGAGAAGAAAGCTTTCTGAAGCATATGCACATCTGTTTGTCAGTGTGGTTTCATAAGTTGGTTTGGATCCCAACAGTAGTCTTATTCCTCAAAATATTTTGTCATCAACAAAGATTTGTGATGACACATGAAACCCTTTTCAACACACAAAATCATCTCTAAGTCAAAATAAAATAGTACAGAGTGCTGAATTGAAATGTCAAGCCAAAGCTTAAAACGCCTGTCCTGTTTTAATTTTCACAGTTAAGTAAACCCTTGTCTCTTTTCTGGCTTCACAAAACTTTCCTGGATTGCATTGTCTGACTGGTGAAAGAAAAAATTCTTCTAACATTCAGTTTGCTTTCTCAAGTGGTCTCCCGCATCCAAATCCAAGTAGGACATGTTTTGTGGTTGTAGAAATATCATCCATAAAGTCTTTGTGACTGGTTGTCTTGGCAGATATGCATTACATTTCCAAAGCAGTTCTGGTAAGAAGTTGTGATTTTTGATTATCTATTCATATAAATTCTAACATATCCGTTCAAACTGTAGCAAGCCCACTTGGCTTAATTCAGTTTAATGAAATTGCTACATACTGGGGACCATCCTGAAACTTCTGTAAGAACACATTATCTGTTCAGACAGCAAATCCAGAGCCATAGTCTTAAATGTAGTTGAAAGTGTATTAAGTATCCTTTACATCCAGGCCTGAGTGCTTGAATGACTCTCCTAATTGGTGGCCTTCAGACAGTGCGCAGATTGTCCATATGGCAGCCATATAAACATCTGGGACCACGCCCATCTTCCCTTTTCTCTTGAGTCTCCTCCCTCAGAGTGGTGCAGACATAGTTTTTATGGCTTGGTATCTCTGCTTTTCAATGCTCATATTTTCTTCTCGGCTACCAGAAGATACATTTATTTTTTCCAATTTGGACAAATACTTAACACATTTGTGGAACCTCAATGACTTTCATTGAGAATCAGTCCCTCAATGTTTGTGTTTTTCAAGAGTATCTCTGCATTTTATATTTTACTTTCCCTGGTTCTCACATGAAGATAATCTAGATCTCTCCAAGTTAGCCAGATGGATTCTATGACAACAAGTGTATTTCTGGAAAGAACATTCATTTTCATTCCTGCACTAAAAAAATGGCTGGTGACTTTCAAATTCTTGGTTATACAGACACGGCAAGCTTTTTAGAGAGTAAATTAATGAAGAGGCGACAAGAAATCTATGCAATTTTTGTCAGCCTTGTGTTTTCAGTCTGTTGCATGCCTTCTGCTTTCATTCTGCTTTCTCTCATCCCATCTGGGACACACGCAGGCAGTTCTTATTCATTGATTTCCATCAACAATAATGGTGACTTCACTATTACAAACTACTTTGCAGTTACGCAATGTGATGTCACACTCCTCTGCATGCACTGCTATTTCTACACAAGACAAGCATAATGAGCTACTGAGTACTAGCGTGTCAACGCACTATCTACAGACAGTATTATTGTGCTGGTCTTCCACAGATAACTGTGAACTTTGTCAGCATTTCATCCTCAGGACCTACTTAAGATTTTGAATATTTTCACAAGCAACTTGAAGAAAAACTCCTGAGGGAGCATCACTAAGCACTTTTGGAACTCTGATAGGAGTTGTGTTTGGTAGACAAATGGCACCATATTCAAATTACAAAAAACTATTTATCAAGGACATGAAGGAAATTAACTTAGGATCTGTGGTTGAGCTGATTGACAGCTACTGCAGTAGTCAAGTGTATTAAAAGTTCATTGATGCTATGGTAAAAGGCGTCCTCCCTGATAGGACACTTTATTGTCTCTGTCATTGTCTTGGTTTATTGAGGATTTCTGTATAAATTCACTCAGTTTCTAACAGATATTGTGTTGCCTACATTGTATGCTGGTCTTTTATTTAATTATTTTTTTGGCAAGAAGCCTTTTTAATGTTTATGGTGTCTTATGTTGCTGTCAGAACTACACATATTTCCACTGCAACATGACCAGCCTCAAACTCATATACATTGTGTTAGCAATATTTGCCATGTAACCATGGCATGATTTTTCCTTAGGGACAAAAGACAGCAACAGAGGTTGATAGGCAGCACTGACCACATGAATAATAACATTAATAAAGTTAAAATATAGCTCTTAAATTCTGTGGCTTTTAAGTATTCTTTATTGGTTTCAGGAGGCATATTAAGGATTATGGAGTTAAGATTATGTATACTTGAATGCCTATTAATCAATTACAGAAGACAAAGTTTTGTTGCTTGTACAAAGTATTTTACCTAATTAGTGAAGATGTAGACAGAAGTTTTTTGCCTTCTTTAGGAGATGCTTTTGCCAAATAAGTTGCACACCAATATAACAACTCTCTATTTTACTCTTAATTCATGATGTGCCTTGCTTATGTGGAGCTTGACAGCTTCTGAAATATCAACTTCACATGGCACTGAAGCACTGTTCTCCTGGCTTGATCTTTCAATAAAGTTAAAAATGATTTGCAAAATGATTTCTCCAACCTTTGTGATAATTACTAGATTTTTCTGTGTGAGCAGCAACTAGTTCTTAAACAGATATAACTTTTTCCTCAGCAAAGGGAGCACCCTCATATCTCTGCTTATGTTTCAGATGTCAGTTTTGTTTGTTCATCAGTGTTAGTATTTGCTCATCAATCTTAGAAAGTACTGCTGAGAGACACTGCAAACTGTTCTGCTGCACAGTTCATTAGTCTGTTAATGCTTTAATCTTGCTTCTTATACTAGGATGGCAGTGCTTTAAACACTTTCTCAGCTTCCTTTCCTTAAAATTAGCTCAGTAAAATGAGAGCAGAGCAGTTTCTTTTACAGTGGCTGGTGCTGAGTGCCCTGCACTGAGGCTGTTGGACCAAGGCTGGTACAGACCAGCAGTGCTGCTGAAGGCAAACATCAGACTTTTCTCCCTTTTTATGTTTTACAGTGGTAAAATACAGCAGCTGTAACAGATGTTTCAGGTCCTACAGTGAAATTTATTACATAGAACTGGTAGGTCCTTTATGCTCTTGCTTACAGTAATGAAAAACAATCTAGAATTTTTTGTAAATTTATCAAATACAGCACTCAGGTAAAAAAAGAACATTCAGTTGTTGGCCAATTATTCTGTAACAATGCATTAAAGCACTCACGGGACTTATTAATACACAAGTTTGGACTATATTTTTCCAATTGTAATACCTAGCCTTATGCAAGAAGGACAGAAACTCAAAAGAGAGGAAAGACCATCCTAAAGAACTTGATCTCTCTGTTAGTGAATTATAATGAAGCTAGAAAAAAGGCTGCCATTTGTCTCATTATGAAGAAATGGAAAAGGGCATAAAAGTAGATATTACCTTAGCACAACAGGGAAAAACTTGGAAGATGGCCATGAGCTTTTCTATTTATGTTACCATTAAGGGAGATGTATCAATTGTATCTCATGAAATCTAAGCTTGGGAAAAGATAAAAAAGGAGGGTCTTTAAATGCTAGAGAGGATGTGATCTAGTAGTTATAGTACATACAGTAGGAATAGTCTGGAATATCAATAATTTATGGGACAATGAAAACCAAAAGTTTATGAAAGATCCAAGATCTGTCAGACTGAGGAATCTGTTGAGTTACAGCCCTGCACCAATTGATTAAAAACCTGCTACTAGCAGTTTTGAGAATGTTAAATTGAGGAAATAATACAGTAAGTTATCCTGCTGTAGTTAAATAAAATCTATTTTTGTTTATATAGAGAGAAGATTATAAGTAACTTTATCTAAGACTTGCTCCAGATGTGACTCCTATGTTCCTAAGTAGAGCAAAATAATGATAAAAGATTGACCAATCATATGGAGATCTTTAAAGGTTAGCACAGTTTGTTAATTCTTATATGGAAAAATCTTGTATATTAATGACTAAATTACTATAGACATAATATCAGTGGGTGTAATATAATTTTTATCACTGGTGCTGTGTGGTACAAAGCCTGACTATGTGTGATCTGTCTTTTTAGTATCATTAGCTTCCAGATTTCACTAAATGATTTCACTCTGGTAACACGTGAGTGTTTAGTTGAAGTTTAGCTGTTTGATTCACCTGAGCTGTGCACTTTAATCAGCTGAAAGTGCTGAACATTACTAAAGAGTATCAATGAGCTCAATTAAACTTCAAGCTGCGCATGATTTTCACTGAGCCTCTGTATGTGCTGGATTTCCACACAAACTCACTTCATTAAAATCTTCTGTACACTGATACCTCCTCCTACAGGCAAATTATTATACTTGCAGTTTTCAGCATTGTCACATGCATAAGTCACATGCAAAGAGGATATCCAATGATTACATGGATAAAAACTCAACTGCATTTTGAGTAGCCTCTTTAGAAGAAGACAGAAAAATATATCTGAGCAAGAAGTCTTAAGTTTATTTTTTTTCAACAATGTACGTACTTTCCATCATTATAATTATGGACCTACTTTTTCCTCCTACTACACTTATGGAAATTCTGGTAATTTGAATTCCAGTGATTTCTCCTGCAAGAAGAAAATGTGGCAGAATATGTTTTTCTACAGAATGAGCTATTCCTCCTAGAGCTATTCTTCCTTGTGTCAGCTAGAATCATATACAGCCTAGAAATTATGTCCTGATCATGAAAGTCAGTAATAACACTTTATTCTGTATCATACCTAACACTGAAGAGTACATGAAAGTAGCAGCAAGAGTCTGTAGGAGAAACCAGAATAGTCAAGTGGTAATTTTACATACAAAATCTATTATAATTATAATTTAATTTGGCAAATAAATAAATAATGTAGAGGGAAACTAAAGTGCTTGGACATCTGTAATACTTCCTTATCTGCATTTGACTTTTCCACCATCTAGTGTTTACTCTGTAGATATGTTGTTGATGCAGCAGGAGGCAGAGGCATTGCCTAAGTTCAGTGTATTGAACACTCTTCAAAGCTGACCTGAAAAACAAATACCAGATAATAAGCTTAACATTTTTTATTGAGAATGATATGGAGCCTCACTACACTGACAGTGATTAAAAATCCTTAGAGATTGATCTGAGACATGTTGAGAAAATCCAGATTTTGAGAACATACACCTGTCTGCCAGATGTGTGTTATGGCAACAAAGGTGAGGAAGGAAGACTACTGTCATAACTAAGCTTATATTTTGTTTTCAGACTTGAAAATGTAAATGACAGTGGTGTACTACAGTGTATGATTTTGATTCTTCGTTAACCCAACTTTTGTTACCTTTGCTTCTTGATTATCACACCATAAATACATACATGTGAAGACAAACATATTTTAACCTGTTATGTACAAGCACCCCTAACACATTAGACACATATATTTATATATTAAAAGAGCTGCAATCATTTTGAGCATGTGTTATGCAGAAACTTTTATTATTGAAGCTTCTGTGGAGTAAAAGTTAGAACAGAGATTCCATAAAATTCATTCATGACATGAGATCTTGGGAGTGAGAGTGGTCACATAATAAAATTCACCCACAATACAGTACAAGATGACCACATTAACAAATGTCCCACAAACCCTTCATGGACTTCAGCTGGCCAGGGCATGTCACTCAGAGCTGTAGCATTAGAAAGTGATTTTCTAAATAGAAACTTAGAAATAATTTGTGCTGCACATTTTGAAGCCCTACCTGTATCACACATTTTGTGTGGGGATCCATCTGCTCATGACTGAGAGAGAATATAGGAGAGACCATGAGTCAGAAATGTGGTTTCTCACAGGGACCTGATTTACTAAGAAACAGAGCTCCTCCTCACAGGTAGATCTAGTGGTCCCCCTAAAGAACATGAAGTCATCAAGGGCTGCAAAAAAACTTATTTTCTAGTTGTCCAGGAGGACAAAAATATTATAGCAACAATTCTAACCAGCTGTTTTTAAATATTTTTCCTTTGATTCTGCTTGGAGACTTGCATATGGCCAGATCATACAAGTACTCTCCTGCGTTCAACCCAGTAACTGGAGGAAGATGTTCTAGCTCAGTATTTCTTCCATGACAGTGTATGAAAGTGTAGTTCTAAAGAAGAGTGTAATAGCAGCACGATCATGTTAAAAAATTCACTTTCTACTAAAGCAGAGTAAGGTAAAGATTGTCCAAAAGCTTTGTCTGAAGAGAACAAGGGCTAATAATTTCTTCTGACAAAAACAATAAATCAAACCACGATAACAAAACCAGGAACAACAGAACACCCACAAAAAGGCACTAACATATTTCATTCTCTGACAGGATTTAGGGAGGATGAGCCTCTGCTGCCTGGAAACTGGGGCAAGATGCTGTTCCCTCTCATGGGGTGAGCCACGTGATATGAAGCCTAAGTTGCCTAATTAGCTTAAAGATATGGCTAGCAGGTGAACACAAATCTATTTAGTAATACTTAGTAAATGGTTCTTGACTACTTCGATTATTTTTTCTTTCTGTTTGTCAAAGAAAAGGTATCCAGCAAAGGTGAGACAAAACTGGGGAAGCAAGCTGTGTCCTAAACTGGATCAGCAGAGGTGTTTTAGCTCTGTGAATAGCCCATGATCATGTCTAGAATACTCCTTTTAGGGTGATAAAGGACAATGAAGTGTGCCTGAAGCTGCAGAAACCAAGTCAAGAAAGGAGGAATTACAGAAACTATTCAAAGCCTCTGGGATACTTCATGTCATTATAAAGAACCCAATCTCAGAAATGGTGAGAAGGAGACTTTATTTTTTAACTGTTGACACTCCAGGGGTAGCAGGACCATCTGAAAGTCTGTTCAAATGCAGCTGGAAGACCTGGTGAAAAATGGAGCTCTGGGACATCAAGTAAGGAGAGAGAAATAATGAATATGTGGAGGTTTGGGAGCAATTGCTCTAAGGTAGGAGGGCTCAAGGACTATTTTTAGGAAGGCTGGTAATCTTCCTAAAGTCTAGGGGACAGAAGCTCAAGAAGTAGAAAAGAAAGAGCAAAAACTACTAGAAGAAGGAACAAATTCAAGACTTCTGAAGAACAGAAGTAATTAAAGGGAGGAACAGTGAACTAGAAGGTAGTTTATGGTGCCTTCAGCTTTTTCTGGGGCATAATAAACCTTACCTTACATTTAGATTACTAATTTCCTCCTAAAACATGCAGCTAAAATAGGTAAGCTGACTGACACTTGAATGTCTGTGTCGTCTTCATTGATTCTACAAAGATCTGATGGTGACTACGTGGATATAGTGGGTGTCTGCAGAGGTAACTACACTGGAAGCACTTAATTATAAGGGATAGAGAGCACCCCATATTTTATGCAGTACGCTCTGTCTGAATGTGGTCTAACCTAGAAAGAGCTACAAAACCTGCCAAAGGATCACCCATCCCTTCAACAGGGGGACAGCCATTTCAGAAAAAAGGCTGACCAGCTCTGACAAGAGGGAAATATCAAAACAGAGAAGCCAACTCAGGCAGCCTCCTGAGCCACTGGTTATCTCCTACAGGACGAAAAGGAGGGAGGAAGGAGGGCGGCAGATATTCTGTAGCCGCCTGTCAGAGCTTTCCAGGAGAATGCTGGCAGTTCAGCGTCTGAGTCATAGTCATGCACTACTGTCCTGCAGAAGGAGCTGCATTTGGAGCAGAAAGGCTTGAATCATTCCTTGAAATTGTCCCAAGTGCCAACTCCCCAGGTTGGATGGAAGCAAATACATTCAGCCTGGAGCACAGGATGTAATTCCATGTTTCTTTATCTGGGACAGGTTGTTATGTACTTGCAGCCTTAATATTCTGCCCAGCACTGATACAAACTGAATCCTTTGACCTCCCTCTGGAAAAAAAAAAAAGAGTTTAAATTCATTCCAGCATCATGCACACATTATCCTGTTGTGCAGTTTCAGAGCTGAGAATACAGAACTCTGCTGAGGACTTGGTGTGCTCCAGCTCCCCAAGCCTTCCTTAGGCCCAGGGATGGTAACCACTTTTAACTGTTTGCTCTCCAGATGCAACACAGAGGCCGTAAATTCAATTATATGGTTTGGAAATCTGAGTTTTGCCTCATTTGGGACAACAGAGCCATCATAGAGATGGTTACAATCTTATATCTTACAGCAATTTTACATTTTGGAGCAGAAACTTGTTTGCACCAGCCTAACAAGTTGGAGAATCTATCCAGAAACAGAGTTGACATTCCTAAAATAAAATCAAATAATCAAAAAAAAAGCCACTTAGATGGTTCTGCAGTCATCATTGTGGCAAAGACAGCAAAAGAAAGCACACTGTGTTAGACCGTACAATATATTTGGATTAATTGTACCTTTTTATCCTTGCTGAGAATGCAATTAAGGTATTAAAATATTGCAGCTTTCTCCATTTCTTCTGACATAAGTGAAGGACTATGATTGGTACAGGAGAGAATAAATACATTTACTCAAAAACTCCATAAAAATTCCAGTCAGTTTATTTCTCATGTAGTACTTATACTGCCAGTGGTAGATATAAAAGCTGTGCTGAGTTCATAAGGAAACTAGTCATATTGAAATGATTAAAGCTGGCCAAAAGGAGAATTATCTAAGAAATCTGTAGTATTTTACGGATGAGCTGGCATATATAGTATTTACCATACCATAACTCAAACAAGTCTTACTTACTATCTTAATGACTGACAATAGCGTATCTGGAAAACATCTGCCCTGGAAAAGGACACATCAACTACTCTGCCTGAAAAATGTAGATATAGTATTACTCTATGTCAGCCATGCATATCATATGTGGTATGAAATGTCTTCTGTGGTAAAAGAATAACGAGTGCATGCTTCATCTCTCATTGCCCCAGAATAGACTCTGGTGTCCTTTCTCAGGATGAGCACCCCTTACTCACTGAGTAGCCTAATAGAAAAAGGGGTACCTGTTTTCTGCCCTGCAAGAGTTCAGGCTACTTTATGGACTAAAACCCAGCAAGACTAAAATAACTTTCCAGCAAGTTACTAAAAAATAATTTGCAGTTTACTGTAATTATTCTTCATGTTCTTATGAAGACAGTGACAGTAGGAAAAAAAGAGATAAAAATCTTAAAGAAGGTATATTTCTTTTGCAAATTTAAAAGAAATCACTTAGGTTACCATGGCCATTTATATAGCTGCTCTCTTTTCCTTTTCAACTGTCATGCATGTTTTGGCTGGCATGATTACAGTATATTCCTAATCCCCAGAAGAGCATTTTTCCCATCAGAACCAGCAGCAGCTGCAGCTTGAACATGTTTATCAACACACCCACCTGTGTTTTTGTCATGGACCGCCAGTGATGCCATAACTCCTCCTGTGCTTTCCCCTATGTAGGTATTTGTAGTGTCTTTCCAAAGAAGTGAATTTTGAGAGCTGGGATGTTTCCCATTTGATAGAGTATTTTAGTAAAGTGAATTTTGCTTTAGTGAAAAAACTCCAGAAGGGTCAGACCTAAGGCAGTTACAACAGGTAGTAAATAAATCCTGCAAGTTTTAGAGGAATGTAGTGTCCAGCCCACCATTCTTTAGAGAGCATCTATTTTCTGGAATCAGCAGAAGTTTTTTTGCTGTTAGTTTGGACATTGCCCTCTTTTTTATATAAACTGCCAAAATACTGAACTCAGCATCATGTTATGGTTTGTTTTCTGGCTCAGGATACAGATAGAGTAATGGGAAAAAGTTAGCATCATGGGCATCTTGAATGCTTGCAATAATTCACTTTCTTCAGTAGTTATGCTTTGTCATTAGAGAGTGTGAACTTTTTCATTCTTATTAACAGAGTGATCTTTAGCCAAGGAATTATCTAATAGAACAGCTGGGGTACTTTGAAGCAAACTGTGAACTTAAATTAAGTTCACAATTCAGAAAATTTTGCCTTGGCTTAGATTTTTTTTCCTTTTATCATTATTTTTTTAATAAATGTAGTAGTGATTTAAAATATTTTTCACCAACCCCTGTGATTTTCAGGTATTATATTAACTGAACTAAGGAATGTAAGGTAGAGATAAAGATCTGGAGGGCAGATGTGATGCTAGTGTTCATTTAACCCAGAGTTCCAATTTGTTCCTAAATACAGGGTTTTGTGACTATCCACATGCCTTTAAATGATATTTGTCATCTCCTTACAAAGGTCTGTTCTTAGATAGAAAATGCCGTGGTCTAAACTAGAAACGTGAGAAGACTTATATTTATTATCTTGTTAGTTCCAGAAGAGGAATCTACCAGCACTTACAGAAGACTAAGCAGAGTTTAATGGCAGTTTATGGGCTCTGTCTCTTAGCAGAATCATGTACTGTTTACAACTGTTTCCAAGACATGCAGGTGCATTGTGAGAAAATGAGCCACTACTGAAGTCATAGTATAGACACTTAGTTACAAGTGTTTCAGTCACATAGCAAGAAATTAACAATGCTGCATTTGTTTTCTTTTTAATATTTCTCATATTTCTTATTCTCATTCTAAAGGAATGCATTCTAATCCAAGGACACATTCTCATACATTCATTAATCCTGCTGCTCTAAAATGTTTCACATGAAAACTCAAAATCGGATGGCTTTATGCGTTCCAACTGGGCTTTTGTAAAACAGGGTCATCCTTGAACTTGTCATCTGCTGAGGTATTAAATTCCAGATTTCACTCAATTACATGATCTTAAGAATGTGGCAAATTGCCATTTTTTTCTCAACTTTGAACAAATGTTATTGCATCTAACTGTTTAATTTCAGGAATCTCTCAATTATAAATGGCCCTTAGCAGGAAGTTGTACCTCTTCTAAAAATTTACCTATGAAGGGGATGTAAATGTTCCTTATTGCATACATTCTGCAAAGACTAAAAGACCCTTTTTTAAAATCCAGAGTTTAGCAAAAATGACATAGCAAATTAATATTTACTTCAGAACTGTATGCAGTTTGTTTTTTCTTGTATTGGAAGACAGTATTATGAAACCTGGTAGAGTGCCCTTGCAGAAAGGTTAACTGACAATTAATATGATCCATTTATTGAAGTTAAAAATCACTGCAGCAAAATATATTCCAAAATGGGGCAAAATTTGAAATAGACAAATGCCTCAAATGGGGAAGTTATTCAAATAGAATTAAACATGCCATATTAAAAAGAATTGTTTCAGATAAAACCGTAACTCTGTCCTGAAATAGCTGTAGGCAAAAAATTCTGTCTTGGATAACATATTTTTGTTTTTCTAAAAACAACTTTATGAGATACTCCCCATGTCTTTGCTTTTGTAGCTATACTCAAAAACTAAATTCACTAGATTTTGTTTTTACAGAGTTTGCAAGAGGTATCTTATTGCAATATAACAGTTTCACAGAATCTGTATAATTGTGCTGTAATTAAAAATTATAAAAATTAACACTATTGCACACTTCTGATCTCAGATTGTATGCAGAATACTGCAAGCCAAAATGGGTGTATTTCTTATTAGTGCAGTTTATATTTCCCCTGAGAGATTTTAGACCAGCAAAACTGCATTTTAACTTGATTTCCTATGCAAAAGAGATAAATTACTTTTCAACATCTCTCGCATAGCTGTCCTTTCTCACAGTTGGATTTTCTGCTGAAACAAAATGCTCTGGCCAAGTGTGTAATGCTGGACAAGACCATGTAGAGCGATGACTGGGATCCTTCTCTGCACAGGTAGGGAGATATTGGTGTCCCAAAGGTGCTGAGTGAGCTACAAAAGCAGAGCCAGCCCCTGGCTGGCTGTGGAGGGAAAGTGGCCGGGCTTGGGAACTGGTTTCAGGAGCAATTGGGAAGAGATAAGGGTGAGGGGCTGGGACTTGAATAGCTCAGGGAATGGGAGAGGGCAGCTGGTGAGAAGGACAAACTTCTCCCAGAAAAGGGAGACCAAGAGAAGTGAACAGCTGCTGCAGCCGCAGGGATTCCACGAAACAGTAGCTGGGAAAAGACTGACTTGAAACGAGACCTACAGGAGCTAAGCCAGGAACAGCTGAGCAACTGCAGGAAGGTCTCCTGGGGGTCTTCCCACTGCAGGTAGAGGGCAGCTTAGGCACCCAAACACTGTGAAACCTTTGCCAAGCACTAGCAGAAAACATCTTTTGACTGAACAAAATATGAAATTAACACATCAGGTTTTTCAGTCATGGACTTGTGAGGGGGAAAATGGGCTTCTGAACTATCACAAGTTGGAATCCATTCCTGGGTATAAAATGAGGAGGCCAGGAACTGAATGTTCTGTGGGGAAATACACAAATCTCCACTTGGCACTCCTGCTGTCACAGGTGGAGAGGGATAAGAGGAGAGATCTGAGCTGTAACTTGGTGTGGACCTGTTGGAGACATCACAGTCCTGTCAGGTCATCTGCATTTCAATAACTTAAAAGTTTTCAAGACCAAAAAATTTGAAGACATTAATTATTATAGAGAATTACACAAAAATGTTCTGTGAAGCCAACTAGCACAGAGTGACCTCTGTCCATACTATTAAACCCTCTCATTCTTCAAAATAGGCCAATCTTATGCAGCTGCCTACGAGGAAGAACCCATGACCTGCAAATTTTCCCAAGTGATGCCAGGGAATTGTCTGAGGGAATGATCTTTGGTCCAGACTAGAACCATTCCTGTAACCCTTTAATCACAACATCTGTTGAGTTTGACTTCTTGGGAAGATTTTCTAAAGCTATTAATTCACCAGAATGTTTAATTTACTAAAATAGACATAGCCTAAGGGCTCTTTCCAACCAAGCTGAACAAAATGGAATGGTTCAGCCACATTATGCCCTAAGAAATAGTTTGGGATTGAGGATACTTGTTTAATAACTGACTTTACACCACTTCAGTCATGACAGATCTGTATCAGTGACCATATTTCCAAAAGTATGTGCAGGTTATTTTCTTCTTTTCCAGTGTCAATAATGCCAAAAGGAAATGTTGAGTTTTTGTCTTGATAAGTTGAACTGAATTAAAAAAACATAAAAAATCAGATATTTTAAACTATATAGACCCCTGGATCTCTTTTATGTAATGACCTGTTTTGTCCATTGTTTTGATTGGTTTTGTCATGGTCCTGCCAGAAGGTTAGAGAAGAGTCAGTTTGCAGAGGATTAGCTTTGCTGGTATTCTCTACCTGTCTATGTCCATCACCATAGAATCACAGATTAATTTGGGTTGGAAGGGACCTTGAAGATCACGTAGTTCCAACCCCTTTGCTGTGGGCAGGGACACCTGCTAAACCAGGCTGCTCAAGTCCCCTCCTATTGGCCTTGAACACTCCCAAGAATGGGGCAAGTACAACCTCCCTGGACAACCTGTCCCAGTACCTCACCATACCCACAGTGAAGAATTTACTTGCTTGACTGACTGGGCCTACAGTAGTAGAGCAAACTACTCCTTCCTGGATGAAGCAAGCAAGAGTCAGCTAAACTGAATCAGAACTAAAATCTAAATAATGCACAGGTAGCATTATCAGGAGACCAAGGTACATCAGCACTACCCCAAAGTGACTGCAGTCACTACTGGAACACAGTCTGGGGCAGGGTACTGCAGAAAGCCCAGGAATGAGCTGCAGCCATGGCACACCTCCACTCATTTTGGCAAGCTCCTGCTCCCAGGGGACTGCTGTTCTCCCTAACATGATTCTCCACACAGTTTTCACTGCAGGCTTGGGCTGGTGCCAGGCACTTGAAATTCAGCATTGTTCTCAGAATAGTTTGGAATATTGCAGCCTGTTTGATAAATAGGAATGCTGTGATTCTGTTAGACTCTGTCTGCTATTGGTGCTTTGGCTTCTCTCTAGCATCCAGGTGGAACTTGGATTTTAATTTAGAAATCTTGACGTCTCCTCCCTTGACAGTGAAATACATCTCTCCTGATGATGCAAGTTCATGAAGCTGAAGGTCTTTAAGAGGGAACTGCTGGTGCAGTTTGCTGTGAGGCATCTTCCATTTTAGTAATTCTTCTCTGCTAGACTTTGGGTGTATTGTAAATCCCTTTGTTTTCATCACTGACGAAAGGTGAGTGTGGACTAAAGCAATTAAAAAAACGAAACTTTGTGCTGAGCTACTACCGAATTTCAGAATTAAAGTTTTGAGCTGGCATCCAATATGAAAGACTAAATTCAAGTGGTTCTTCTAATTAATAAGTAAATAAATAAATTAAAAATAATAACCGTCAAACTTGTAGGAATCAGTGTTTGTCAAGAAGAAGCAAAATTTAAGGGGGTAAACATGAGTAATAGCTTGACTGAAAATTTTATGGTAGATAGTACATATATATTTTACCCACACTATTTTACCTGGGTGTATCTAGGATTGTGTTTCTCTGATTACTCAAACTGGCAGAGAACAGGGAAAGCTGTGGGTTGTGGGGATGAATGCTTTGAATGGGAATGAGAGCAGCAAAGAAAATAGGAAATTTCGTGCATCTAGGATTCACATGGAAACAGTACCATGGTACTAAGCAAAAATATAAGCAGAACTCTCTAATACAGTGCTTTATGTCTGTTTTAATGTCTGAATTTCTGCAGAGTTATTTAGGAATTTCTTGATGAAACAGATACATGGCAAAATTGAGATATAAGCATAAATCTTTGTAAATAAGCCTTTTAGAGTAAAGCATTAATTCAGGAACAAAGATTATGTAAGTGAACATTTTTGAAAGTACCCCATCCTAGGGTCAGCCATGTATTTTCAATTGGCTGGAAGTTCATGAAGTCACAAAACCTGGTTAAAGGGAAGGTTTTAAATCCTTGCTTCAAACACTGGAACAGGTATAAACCACTTTCCTTTAACAAATCCATAATTCATTGTAAACTATTCCCTAATCACTCATATATTCAGCACAGCTGGTTCACTTAGTCTTATTTATAAGAAAGCAGTATCACAGCATGGTAGCAGGAAATAAAAAGGATTTACAAAGAACTGGTCACAAAAGAGGTTAAGTACAAAATCTAATTAAAACCACTTTGAAATGTTATTTAGTCTCTATAACAGTGTAGTGGATTTCTTTTGGGGAATACTGAATGCTTCAATAATTGCTGACAGAATTGTATATTTCTAGTCTGTCTTTACTATGACACATAAGCTTAATGCTTTCATTACTATGAAGATTTTATTTTATTAATAGTTATCTAAATTAGACAAGAATTTTCATAGACAGATTTTTCCTCCTAGGTTTACAGTTTGTAGGATATTATGAAGATCACGGTTTTAAACTATAAAGGCTACTGACTTCCTAAGTGAAATTATGCAAAATTCCTGAAAAGGATTATTTTGATAACCTTGATGTAGGGATTTTTTTTTCCTTCTATTTAAAGATCCAGATCATGTTTCATGTTATAATGAAAAATAATTCTGCATCAAAGCTGATAAATATAGGAATTGTAGAAACTATGTGGTAGATATTTTTGTCTCAGATTTTTAAGCTTTAGCTAAAAAAAGGCTAGATCACATTCAAAGCAGTCATCTAGTACATTGCTATGAGACAAGCTCATGGAGATTAGATGTGTAATTATATGTATGATCCTTGTTCACTTTGTGTACAAGTGACTTTTGAAGAGGCAGAATTCTGTGTCATGCCTCTGTCACTTGAAAGATATTGCCAAGTACACAAAGTTCTTAAACACTCCACAGCAAACCCAAAATTTTCCAAAACAATGGTGGGATGGGAAGTTTCCAGAGCTAACTTGTAAACCAATGGGAGACTATGCCTGAGCATGAGAAATGAACCAAGAAAAACACAGATTAATTCATTTCTACTCAGATCCAAGCGGGTTTTTCTGAAGCTGTAGTCAGTAGCAATCTCTCTGTAGGCTTCTGTGGGCCCATGCTAATTATCTAACATGAGTTAATTTCTCTAGTAAGCTTCCCTGTGGTTTTTTGCTGCTTGCTGCAAGCCATGCAGTACTAATAAAACCCTTTCCAGTGATGCCAAAACTAATGATATCCTCTTATTCTATTTTTTGTGATGTATACATGAGAATGAAGAAAAAATCCCAACAGGGAAAGGGAATATCCAAGCAGCACACAAAGCCATATAAGGCTGGAGTTTACAGGCTTTTATCAACCAGAATGGCTCTGGGTTTTCAGTCCCCCAAGAACCTGATCATTGAGCCCAAGAATTTCCTGCAGCGTTTGAGAAGCGTAGTAAATTAAGAAAGTTTAATGCTTATCTTAGATACACACAATTATGCTGTTGCTTTCTTCTGTTCTTACGACAAAAGATGTGAATGTTTTGAATCTGTTTTTTTTCCTTTATGTCTCTCCTTAGTTGTTCAATGTTTTTCACAATGAAAAAGAGGACTGACTTCCTCCTACCAGGTAGGAGGAAAGACATGTATTAATTTGTTCCTGTTTTTTAGAAGAAGATGAAGGGATGGAAAGAGAGAGTGAGAAATCTTGGGCTATTTAATTTTCCTCTTAGTTCTGCTTTTGAATAAACCTTGTGTGTTGCATTCTTGTCTTCTATTTACTTTGTTAAATTGCACCATTTTATTTTCCTCTGTGCTTTTTGCTTACTATAGTGATGTAAGCATCAAATCTTAAGAGTAGTTTTATTTGTACTTTACTGATTAAGATTAGTGTAATTAAGGTCATTGTGTGACTTGGCCTCATACAATACAGAGATAGAGAGAGATAGTGACTGGGAAATAGGAACTTCAAGATTTAATGACCTAATTCTTATCCTTTGGTCTGACAAAGAATTTATAAAATGCTGTACACAATTATACGCATGAATATAATTTGTATATTAACAGGTGTATAATAATATCAAGCAGAATTCATCAGCCATCAATAAATGTCCATCAATGTCACAATATCTGCTTCTTGCACTGAACAAAGATTAAAAAAAGAAGATTGTGGAAAAGATAAAAAACCAAATGTTCTTCTGTAACTCTTGGAATGAAAATGCAATGACTCTACAACACTGTAATACAGTAGAAATGCAATGACTGACATCTGGAGTGGCAATCAAAGTCAAGCAGAAAGTGATTTATCGGTTGTGTACAAGTTTTGCATAATAGCTTTTTGCTTATGATGGAAACAAAAACCAACTTCTCAGTTTCCCAGGGAGTTAACACTTAATTATGCCATTCCTAAATAAATGCATGTAGTGTTTCATTCCCTGGTAGTTCATTGCAGGCCGTGCCATTACTGGAACTGTCCACTTTATTTTTACTGCTGAACAGGCAAAACTTGGGTCTGAGGGAAAGCAGGTGCAGGGCCCATGAGCTACACTTTGGTGAGCAGCTCAGGAAACCCCCACAGGGCTGTGGGGTTCTCCAGAGCTCCTGCAGCAGGTCTGCAGTGGAGCACCTGCACATTTTACAGTGTGCCCACCCTGGATCTACAGGCACTGAAACGCTGGTGTCACTAGCCCTGGGACAGCCTTGATGGGTCACCCAGGGCTGCACATCTGCCTTAGGTGAGAACTGACAGGCTCCTGGCAGCTGCAGAGCTGCAGATACCGGCTTTTAGGATATTTCTGTGTTTGGGGAAATTTGCTGAGAGGTCCCATCAGCAACTGCCTTTGACTTGGCATAATGCAAACTGAGCCTTTTTGGTTCACATCTGTGCTCTAGGTGAGACTTACCCCTTGTTAGACAAGAGAAACAGACTTCTGTCCTGGGGAGCCTGGACTGCTGGAAATAAATAGACAAAGCAACAGAGTGATACAGCATTTTAACCAAAACCAGAAGAAACATGGGGAAGAAGAAACAAGCTTACGAAATGCCCTGAAATGTAGAAGAAAGTTCACAACACTGGAATACAAGGGAAAATCTCCAGATGACTGGAAGATTTAACAGCAAAGTGAGAAACTACAGAGAATGCAGGGTGCAGCAGTCAATTTAAAACAGGCCAGAGAAGGTAAATCAAGCTGAACTTCTGCATCTTGGCTCAAAATAATAGTGGATCCATGAATCTGCCAATGTTCAAAAGGAAGATTTCAGCAAATTAATAAGAGGTTAAAGGAAGAGTGTGTGAAGAGGGCATGGAGGAGAGTCACTACACAAAAGAGGACTTAATAATCAGGAGAGTCCTGGGGGTGATTGATGAAAGAAACTGAGTCTTGGTACCAGCAAGGGAGTCAGTACATAATTAACTGGCCTTCCTCATGGGGTTTGATTTGCATTGCTGTATATTTAATAGCTGTCAGTGGATCTGCAGTCACAGAGTCAGAGTCAGTCTGGGATGAGGATGAAAGAGAAAGCAGAAGATCATAGGGGAGCGAACTGGCCAAGACCCAAGAAAGAAGTTGCAGAACAGGGAATGATGAAGAGGAGAAGAATCAGTGAGAGAGGAACTCAGAGGAAAGATTCCTACAGGAGGAGCCAGGGGTATCAAGTAACAGAAAGAAATTGTAAGGGAACAGGGTGGATGATTTTGATGAATTACATATTCTTCAGGTCATTAGCTATTAGAAATAATTATCTCAAGGAGAAAAATCTCCTGGGAATAATTTTCCTTTTTCAAAGAAAATTCACAGTGGTATAAAAGAACCTGCAAAGTTCTTGTTTTATATGCAAAAATGTTATATTTGATGTACAAATTAGCTGCTCCTAAGTCTGGGGATATGATAGGATAAGGACAGACTAGGGGCCTGATTCAGCAAAGGAATAAGTAAATTCTTAAGGGCTGTGTAGGAAAAGTAACTGAAAGCATGCAAGAGGTGCTTTGTCCCAAAGCAGTGGACATGACCAATTATCCCTGAAGTAAGGAGGAGCTGGTATCTGAGTATCTAATTTAACTGGTTCCCTCTTCAATTTTTCATTATCATGCAACATCCTTAAAAATAACAGTATTTTCTCAACTAAATACTGAACCAGTCATTAAAGAGTAAGAGGAAAAATATCCAACAGTGCATAAATTCTTGTTGTGTTGTGCCCATTTCAAATCTCCATAAGCAGTAAAATAGATATTGCGCAGTCAGTCACTAAAGGATCATAATTAAGTCTGTATGTACACTAAAATTCTGTTCTTTATAACTGTTCTAATGGTATCAAGTTTGCATGTAACTTATTGACTTTTTAAAAACTTCTGTCCCTCAGAATTTAAACAAGGATTTCCCTTTCATTCATGTCTCTTCTTCTGAAAAAAACAAAAGACATTTGGGGTTTTTTTTAGCAGAGAAAAGCAGAGAGTATAAACATAAAAATACCTAGTTTGCTTTTGCACAGACCTGTATTTCATTGAGAGTAAAGCATGTCTCTTCCCTGGACAGCACATTGTTTATCTAATTTTGGGCCAAATAAACTTTTAAGGTTGAATTATACCCTTTGAAAGTAGGAATTTTAATTTCATTACAATCAAACAATGAGAGAGGCAGAGGGTGCAAGAAGGAAACTATCTCCCTGTTCAGAGCATAGTGCTGTATCATCTGTGCTGTGACTGTAGAATATAGGAGTGGTGCAGAGTCATAATCACAACTTCTGATAGAAGTATACTGCCTTTGGAAGATTGCAAGAGCAAAAACATTTTCCACAAGTTCCCTCAAGCTTTCATATTCACCTTTTAACAATCTTCATTTTCCAAAATAGTCATTAGAGTAAATACGTCTAATACTCTGTCAAGGAAAACAAGTATTAAGCCAACAAGAAATTGTCTTAAGTCACTACAAGTGTTGAAAAATTTTCTGTCAAATACTTACAGTTAAAAACATTGAACAAAAAATTGATATAATGCAAAATCAGTAAAGATGCCTAAACATTGAACATAATCCATCAGAAAGGTGTTAAGCTGTTAAGACTTAAAATGTGAGTGCAAAAGCTGTGTTTAGAATTGTATTCTGTCACAGAATCACAAAATTAGAAAGGTTGAAAGGAACCACTGAAGGTCATCAAGCAGGATAGCCTAGAGCTTGTCACTCAAGATTATATCCAGGTGGTTTTGAATATCTCTAGAGAAAAAGACTGCATAATCTGACTGGGAAGCCTATTTAAGTGCTCTGTCATCCTCCTAAGTATTTGCCATAAAATATAAAATATTTTCTGAAAAAGGCCGAGGATGTTTTAAAGTATATGGGATGCATTTCTTTTTGTAAAATATAAGTGTGTTCACAAAACAATCAATGCTACAGCCTACAAAATTAAAGAAACAAACTAGAAATCGAACTGAACTTGTGTCTTTTAAGCTAAGAATACCCAAAACCCAGTCTTTCAGATAGTGGTCCAGACAGGAGTAGAGGAGAACAAGAATTTAGAATTTAATTTTAGAGGTAACTTTACATCTAAATATAAATCTACACCTGTCTACATCTAGATACATCTAAGATGTATCTAGATACATCTATGATGTATCTAGATATGTCTAAGATATCTAGCTCTATATGTATCTATTTACATCTTTAAATTTTAGACAATACTGGTTATATTCTCTTGTCCAAATATGCTTCTCTAAGTTCTTGAGTCTTGATTTCCCTCATTTCAACTAGATAGTCTATATTCTTGATAACTCAGACATGAGACCAAAAACACATATATCATTATCCAGATTAACCTGAGTCCCTAATTTGAACCAACAGTGAGCTGATCACACCCCTCTTCTTGTAATTCTGCTGAAGTGTATTTTGTAAAAAAATGGAAAATCCTGTCAAGAAGTGATGCACGTTTTTGCTATATTGTCCAACCATTGATGAGAAGTAGGTAAAAGAGGACTTCTAGACAAAAAAAAAAAGTATAAAAAGTATGAGAACTGAAGTAAGAAATCAAATCTCTTGCACAAGCTCTACCTCTCTATGAATATATTTCTAATTGGACTTGAAGACTCTGCAATGCAGACATGTAAGGTACCTTCCTTTTGCTCTATATTCAGAAAAACAGGCAATTCTTGGGCAGAAAGACAACCTGTTTTAACCATTTACTTTAGGCTGAAATTCACCATTCATTAAACGTGCCAGCCATAGAGTTATAAAGTCATGGAATATCCTGAGTTTGAAGGGTATCAAAAGGGTCATCCTGTCCAACTCCTGACTCCACAGAGGACAACCTAAAGGTTGAAGCTTAGATAAAAGAGTGCTGTTCAAACACTAACGAGCTTGGGGCCATGACCACTTTCCCGAGGAGCCTCTTCAAGTGAACATCTTCTCAGTGAAAAACATCCAAGTTAAACTTCCCCTGGAGCAGCTTTAAGACATTCCCATGAGTCCCATCACCAGACACCAGGTACCTCTCTTGTTCCCATCATGAGGATGTTGCAGACAACAGTGAAGTCTCCCCTAATTCTCCTCTAAGCTGAGGAGACTCCTCATATCTCAGATACTCTTCAACAAACCCTCTAGTTTGTTCACCCTTTTGCTCTGCTTTGAAAACATTATAATATTTTTTATATCTTTCTCATGCTGTCAAGCCCAAAGCTGCAGGCAGTACTCATACTGAGGCTGCACCAGTGCAACAATCACTTCTTTTAACTGGTCTCTCAATGTTGACTATTATGGGAGTGTAGAACATTAGCTTAGATAAAGGCATCTGATCTGAAGACACTTCCCTTGGGAAAGAATAATCCTGCCCTTACAGTCATCTCAATAAACAACTGTAGTAAGGTTGGACTCCTAAAGAGGGCATCCACAGCCCAGCATTCAAAGTGAAACTCCTTGGGCTGGACCACACATCCTTTTGAAAGTGAAAGTGGACATTCATATCTCTTATCTGATGGCTGCTTTGAAAAGTTCATTTAAACAAATATGTGAGACTCCCTTTTAGACAATATTACTCAGATGAGCAAAATAAAATCACTTTCAGAGGATGAGATTGCAAAAAATTAGTCCTGAAGTAGCTGAATCATTAGGGACTGGAATAATTTTCTCCTTTTATTTACTGGTCACAGAGAAAGGCAGATAAATCATGAAAACCTGAACTGGCTCATTGATGACACCCATGACAGTCAGGTTCACCACAGCTGAGAGAGTCAAACTCCTGGGAGTGATAGCTAGGAGTAATGGATATGCATATTTACAATAATCTGAGCAGTCTCAAAAACTGTTTTAAAGTCTTAAGTGGCACTGAAGTGACAGAGTAATAAAATTATGAATTAAGTAAAGGCTTTGTTAGCTGGCCTAATTCCCAGAATGTACTGTGGTAAATTTTTGATTTGAGATATTAGTAGGTGATACATTTTGGAAAGATTTCTAACTATTTTTTAATAGCCTCTGAAAAAAAGGATGCCAAACTATCAGAAAGAGGCAATAATAAATTAAAAGTCTAGCCTAAAGTAAAAGTACTTGGCTTATGCTTTCACCTAAGATTTTACTTCCGACATACCAATGTCTCTGGATTTGTTCAGAGAGTAAACAAGAAGTGTTTCTGAGAGATAAGCAATTACTAGACTACTAATAAAATAATCTCAAAACAACTGATGGGTTTTAGGAGTGATAGATGACATTCATCAGTCTTGAAGCTGGAAGGGATTGTTGTGATATTTGTGGCCCTATGGACCACATGAAGAGATGGTCCGAAAAGGATTTGCATGTAAATTGTTACATTTTGCATGTTACAAATGTTACAAAGTCATTCATTGTGACAAAGTTTTGAAATAAAATCACCAATTCAAAGGTTTTATTTCTGCCTAATGAGTCTAAATAGGAAGCACTATAGAATCAGAATTGCTCCCACATGCTTATATGGGAAATCATCATCTTCCACAGATATTCTCCCTCAAGAATAATTCTGAGTGCTGTTACAGCAGGTGCTGAAGGAAAGTTGAACTGTAGGACTGTAGTGAGAAGAAGAGTTTGGAGAATGGCAGTATCCTTTACAGATGTGTGATCCTCAAGCTCCTGGGAAATGAGCCATAGCCATTCTCTCAACTAGACTGGAAAAAATTTGCTTGCTCCAGATTCTGCTAAAGGTTTATGTCTCTACAAAATGCAAAAAATGCACACCAATAAAATCATCCATCCCAGTAACATACTCTCTTATTGCCATGCAATAACTAAGTGCTTTCTGGCAGATGATGAATGACCTTTTCTCATGCTTTAAAATTAAGCCTATTTTACAACTGAGAAAAATAAGAACCCAGATACAATTTACTGAGATTTAAGGGCTGTGCCTGAAGTGTATTCTGGGATGAGTGTCCTCCTCCACATATTCCTGGGCTACTGCCAAACATAACAGAAGATCTTCTCTCTTCTCTTCTCTTCTCTTCTCTTCTCTTCTCTTCTCTTCTCTTCTCTTCTCTTCTCTTCTCTTCTCTTCTCTTCTCTTCTCTTCTCTTCTCTTCTCTTCTCTTCTCTTCTCTTCTCTTCTCTTCTCTTCTCTTCTCTTCTCTTCTCTTCTCTTCCCTTCCCTTCCCTTCCCTTCCCTTCCCTTCCCTTCCCTTCCCTTCCCTTCCCTTCCCTTCCCTTCCCTTCCCTTCCCTTCCCTTCCCTTCCCTTCCCTTCCCTTCCCTTCCCTTCCCTTCCCTTCCCTTCCCTTCCCTTCCCTTCCCTTCCCTTCCCTTCCCTTCCCTTCCCTTCCCTTCCCTTCCCTTCCCTTCCCTTCCCTTCCCTTCCCTTCCCTTCCCTTCCCTTCCCTTCCCTTCCCTTCCCTTCCCTTCCCTTCCCTTCCCTTCCCTTCCCTTCCCTTCCCTTCCCTTCCCTTCCCTTCCCTTCCCTTCCCTTCCCTTCCCTTCCCTTCCCTTCCCTTCCCTTCCCTTCCCTTCCCTTCCCTTCCCTTCCCTTCCCTTCCCTTCCCTTCCCTTCCCTTCCCTTCCCTTCCCTTCCCTTCCCTTCCCTTCCCTTCCCTTCCCTTCCCTTCCCTTCCCTTCCCTTCCCTTCCCTTCCCTTCCCTTCCCTTCCCTTCCCTTCCCTTCCCTTCCCTTCCCTTCCCTTCCCTTCCCTTCCCTTCCCTTCCCTTCCCTTCCCTTCCCTTCCCTTCCCTTCCCTTCCCTTCCCTTCCCTTCCCTTCCCTTCCCTTCCCTTCCCTTCCCTTCCCTTCCCTTCCCTTCCCTTCCCTTCCCTTCCCTTCCCTTCCCTTCCCTTCCCTTCCCTTCCCTTCCCTTCCCTTCCCTTCCCTTCCCTTCCCTTCCCTTCCCTTCCCTTCCCTTCCCTCCCCTCCCCTCCCCTCCCCTCCCCTCCCCTCCCCTCCCCTCCCCTCCCCTCCCCTCCCCTCCCCTCCCCTCCCCTCCCCTCCCCTCCCCTCCCCTCCCCTCCCCTCCCCTCCCCTCCCCTCCCCTCCCCTCCCCTCCCCTCCCCTCCCCTCCCCTCCCCTCCCCTCCCCTCCCCTCCCCTCCCCTCCCCTCCCTATGCATAGACCAATATGGGCTATCATAAAAGGTTTTCATTGCATTGCACACACAACTGACTAACTATAAAGTGTAATATTAAACATTCAGTTTATATAAATACTCTTAGGATTAAACTGCTGTATTCCTAACTGATCTCTTTACCCTGATTCCTTCCAGCTTTACCTGGGAATTCTTTGCACTGCCAAATATAGCGATAAAAATGCATCTATTTTGCAACATTTAATAATTGAAATTAGAGCCAGATAAAATTTCAGGCCAATTTATGAGCCAAACCAAGCTCATTTTTTTTTTTCTAAAGGTAATAATAATAATAACATTAACCAATAAATAAAAAATTAAATTACTACTTTGAATGATGATCAACAGCATAAAGGAGTGTTAATAGGTTAACATTTTTCTTTTGAGATATAAGGTATAAGCAGAGTCAGCATATTTTCCTAAGATTGGTTGACATGAAGTCTTGGTTGAAATGAAGTCTAAACAGGTTCTAAAAATATCATTGTGCTTTTTCATAGTAAGATTATTTTCTCTGTCACAGTGCTGTTTGATAATTTTTTATATAAATCTAGTTAAAATAAATAGCCAGGCATCAGGATTTCCACATTGAATTAATTTTTATGTCTATATTTGAAAAAGTTCATCCCACCAGGATATGCTTTACTAGATGTATTGGGATGGGAATTATCTAAGTAGAAAAAGTTTTTAGATTGGGGAATAAATACAAAAACCCTTTCAAATACAGATTTTTACATTTTGAGCTGACTAGCAGAATATTTTCTCCTAACACATCTCTATATTTTTTTGTCACAGAATAAACATGTGGAAGTAGAAGATGTGTTATTAAAGGGTGCAAATTTTTGACTTATACAATGAGCAAGTGTTTCTCAGACTTTCCTCCAAGGATATTTGCTGTGAAATCACTGGAGTGCAACACAGAAATGACGAACATCATGTACTTTAAAAAGAGGGTTTACAGGAGCCAAACATTCACTTTGGTGTTTAGAACTATTAATTCTCTTACTAGTGCTAAAGGAATGGGAGTAAAAGTAGCGTAGGAGAAGTTTGTTGTGACTCTGTTGATAAAGGCCAAACTTGAAATTGCGGAGTTCATCCTGCACTGCTAAATCAAAGCTTGAAAATGCAAGATCTCCCTCCTTTGCCAGTTCCTCTCACTCTCCCAGCAAAGACAGATGACTGCTACTTCAGTCAGAAGTCCCTCAAACAAGATCTGTTGCAGCTAGATTAACGAGAGTCAACATAATCATACCCATGGCAAGAGAGCAAACTCATCTTTAAGTATAACAATTACACTTATCTGTTTTGGAGGAAAGCATTCTCCCTCCCCATGCTCTGGTGGTTTCTTTGTTTGGGCTGGGACTCTAGCTAAACCCATCCCCTGGACTGTATTCTCACAGTCTGGCCCACCCTTCCTGTGCCCTTCAGCAGACCAAGACACTAATTTGAAAGAGCTTCTATAAGCAAAAGTTTAAAAATTGGCTTCCAGATGGACAAACTGGGAGAATCACATTTGTAGCAGTTATCTTCAAGTGACTGAAAAATGTCTTTCCTGGGACTTAGTTACCAGAAATTTGAGTACCCTGGCAGAGGCTGCAGCTGTTGTACTCTCAATTATTTCCCATCTTATCTTCCTGGTTATAACTGTGCATCTGCAGCAAAATTTAGTCTGAGTAATAATAGGATGTGCAATGGGAGCATCCAACTCCTTGTGTCGAGTGTGAGGAGAACCAGAACTCCTGTAAACCTCCCAACAGTCCGGGGCAAGGTTAAGGAGGGAGGGAGGCGCTTAGGGAAAATCATGCCCTTCTCCCTGACCCCTCTATTTACAGCAACTTGAAAAAAAAAAAAAATTGTTCAGCTTGCTCCTGATTAGGTGAACTCTTGTTAAGGAGAAAAATAATGACACTTGTGTCCATGGCAGATATCAAAGGCTTCCCGTGTATGTGTGTTTGAGACAAGGACTGTCAAATACCCATCTGTGGAGTCCCTATGACTGTTTGTTTTTCCTTTATGTATAAGGTTGTACCACAGTGTTTCCAGCTGCTCAGTTAAAATATGTATGAGTAAGGTGAGTTTTTTCATTTGAGAAATTATATTTTTCTCTGTCCTTTCTGATTTTATGTACTTAATATTTTTTCTTAATTTATTTTTCTGCAAGTTTGTTTTCAATGTATGAGTTACATTTTTGTTTTTAAAAAATAGAGGTTTGTTGAAAATGTTTATATTTGAAATGTTCATGTAGGCATTAAACAACAGCTAGAGGTCTAATTATCTTCATTATGAGGAAAACACACTTTCAGATGTAAGTGGACTTAGCGTGCACAGGCAAAGCTCTTTCCCCTCCCCCAGTATAGAAATTCCACAGTTATAAAAAGCTCAGATGTTTTGTCTAGGCCTACTTTTCCTTCAGGATTTTTAGAGAAAATAGTATCCTTTAGCTGTGTGAGATATGTCCCCACAGTGCAACACTTAATGAGGAAGTGGGTGGTGTTAGTGATACACATCCACAGTGTTCTTTAGCCCAGTGACAAATACAGCCCTTATCTGGGGAAAGATGCACTGATAAAAACAGTTCTATCATTCTGACACCCCTAAACTGCACTCACTTGGGTTCCTATGTTTGGAAAATTTGTCCTGGATGTACACACAGAGGCACACATATACACACACATAACTATACACACTCAAACACGTATTTATGCATATATATATGTGTGTATATATATATATATATATATATATATATATATATATATATATGTATATATCTATCTATTTAAGTGACAACTCCATTGGTTTATTTGAAGCTAAAATAAATTGCAGTATTGCTGAAACTGAAATCTACTTTCTTTCACTCTGACAAAAAACTCCAAAAAAGCATTTACTCCAGATACAGCAGTACTTGCATAACCATTCACATGAATTTTATATCTTAGAGCTATTTAATGAATTTCTAGTCAAATATTCTATCTACAGAAGCACGAAATATATAAGGAGACAAATGAAAACAAAGTAAAAGCAGTTCTTAATAAAAAAATTATCCTGAATTTAATTTCAAAAGTCTGAACCTTGAAGTTTTGAAATGATCTTACAAATACTCAGCATACTTTCGTGCATCCAGCTAAAGGTTAAAAAACTCCAAATCCATCTCTGATGTAAATCAGTGCCTGAACTTACTTACCCAGCTGCTAGCCACTTTGTCATCCTTCAGTGAAACATTTTCAATATTCTTCTTGCAATAGGTAATCTAATTAAGATGTATAACATAGGAGCCAGGACCATATCATTACTCTGTGTAAATATATATCCTCATTTCCAGGGGTGCTGAGATCTCATCATGCTTCTAATAGGATCATTTTTTATATTAAATTATATTAGTTTTGTATTATCTCCTATCTCATTGCTCAAGTGCCACATTCCCTGACACAGCAGCATGCATGCAGTTTGCTGCTGGCTCCCTGGAGTATCATTGTGAACTAAACCTGGCATTATTCTTTAAACAAGATACACTTATCAGTATGAATTTTTAATTGGTAGTATAAGAACTGATTTAATTTAACTAAGGTTTTGGTTATCTGTGTGAGGATTCTTCAATGTAAAAATAAAATACTTGTTTCCAGAAATCCTTAACTTTGACTCTATTTAACAAGTCAGATTTCATCAACCAGCTCTGTACAGCAGCCAGTAAATTAGCAAGGGCAAATCTGGTTCAGATGACTCATTGTTGGGATTTTCATCCAAAGCTCTTATGAGAAAGACAAAATCATCAGCTGCAATGTAGTCAAAGCTGAAGATTTAAACAATAAAATTTGGGAATGAGCCTGGATGTAAGTAAAGATGAGCGTTCTTGGGAAAAGCAAATTTTTTCCTGAAATGGCCAGATGAATGTAGAGAGCCTACAAAATGCAGGCTTATATCTTAGTTTCTACAGTGGAAAGCGAACTGCTGTTCTGCATGGGTAGGGAAGGGAAGAACTCTATGTGGATACAAGCAGATTCTTGTTCCGGGTGGAAGACAGCTATGAACTCACTGCAATGAACTACCTCATAAAAACAAAAAACCTTTAAAAAGTCATTAATGTGAGTTTTCCAGTCCAGGGACCAAGATGAGAATTTATTGTGAACCCATCCATCTGGTGCAGAAATGGAGCAAGTGTGTGACAGTTCTGCTAGTGAGCAGATTATATTTTGGCTGACTGACATCATGGTAATGAGAAATTTCTGAAGATCCAATGTGTACTTATATCAACTGGAAAAAAAAAATCAAAACAAAACCTTGGCAATGGAATGGATCTGTTAGGCTTTTGGATTCACCCTTCAAATTCAATGTCAAGAAAAAAAAAGAGCTTGATCTTTTGCAGCTGTCTGGCAGCTGAGCTTTTGGTTGAAGCAGAACATAGTCTAGATAAGCTAGTAAAGCTCGGTATGGTCACTAGTCTCCTGTGGGGAAGACCAGAGAGTTGTTTTGTGTTATAGAGATGGTTCATAATTCTGATTTTTCCCATTTAATCTCTCTGACATATTTAAATTGAAGCACCTTATCAGCATATGCATTTTCTAATATTTCTGTCTAAAAATGGAATAGTCTGTTTTCAAACCACTCATAATGAATACAGTTTATTATAAGAATCATGAAGGATTCTCCTCACTGAATGCAAAGTGAATTTCCCTGACCTTATTCCCATTGATTTGATCTGGTGTTAGAAAAAGACCTAAATCTCACACTGGAAATGTTTCATTGTAAACATTTCCTGATATTTAATTCTCATCTGCCCAGTCCCATGCAGGTTTCATTTCTGGTTTTAAGGTTTTTCCTCATTTTCAACAGCAATGGTGGGCTCCACTGAGTTATCACTGGGATGTCTCATGTTAGCAGACACTGAGGTGTCACTGCTCAGGTGTGAATTCTGCCATGATTATTCCACTGCCACTCACAACTGCTTTGAAAAAACATTGGCCAAGAATGGATCATAGAAACAGAATCATAGAACTGTGACACCTACCAGCTTTGAGGCAACCTTTAAAAATCTCCCCACTGCAATGACATCAGCCCTATATTGAATAAGTTCTAGTTCAATGCATCATCAAAATAAGGTAAGTCTCTGTGCCAAAGTATAGACAGTGAAATTATTATATGAATTAGAAGAAATAAATGCAATTTGGGCCAAAAGCAAAGTTAATGAGTAATCTTTTTTTTTGTTGTGTGTGTTTAATATTTTCAAGGAGATTTTTCTCAACATAGTTTAACATGGTGTGAGTGGTTTACCTTAAGTCAGCAAGAGTAGACCATGGGAAATATTCTGTATTTTGGTATCAGGAAAATATTTCAATGATTCAGAGCTAGGCTACAAGAGCCTAGCTACAAGAGCAGGAAGTAAGTTCCCATTTTTAGCCCTGGCTTGTCATTTTACTCTGGGGAAACTGGAAAACATACCCATGGCCAGATCCTGATCTCAGTTACAGAAATGTAACTGGATAGCTCCAGTTCTGTGGAGGTGACCTGTCGTGACTCTGCTGAGGCGTTTATACAGATTTACACGATTCTCCACCACAGTGATTGAAATTGAAATCTGTCCCATAATTAAGCAAATATGGATCCTCTCAGCAACCAAAAGCTACATGACACTGAAACATACAGATACAAAAATATATTTTTTTTTATTTCATGAATGAAAATTCATTCTCATTGTCTCCTCTGCTGGAATATTTATTTTCCACCTTTCACTATTTCCAGCAAATCTAAAATAATTGTACATAAAATTAACCAAAAAGAATAAAATAGTGTCAAAGAATAGCAACCATTGGTTTTAGCCAGAAAATCACACCATACATAAACATATGGAGTAGACTGGTAATTTGACAGAGTAAAGCTGTCTACACTGACACGTAAGTAATTTAATACATATATTTGTGGCTATCAAAAGCAATTTTAATGACACACTAAAAAACAATTTGGTTGAAAGAAACAGCGGAATCCAAACTCTCAGAAGAAGCAATTATATAAAAATTTGTATTTTAAGTGCTTAATAAGCCATTTTTAACGCTCAGGGAATCCCACTGCACTCCTCTGACTCATAAACACTCAGCAAACACAGGATATGATATAGAGCTTTATCTCACCAAGTGGCTTCCAGTATGTGTCTGGAATTTTTTTTTCATTTTCTATCATTATGTGGGTTTTTAATAGTGAGCAACCTAAGTTCTAAATGAACACAAAAGCTATGTTTTACTGCAATGAACAATTAGGAATTCCAAACAATTTGGCTCATCAATCAAAACTTTCTCATTTTCAAAAAAAAAAAAAAAAAAAAAAGGCCCACATCTAGCTGAACAGCCTTTTCACCTGGGGCTCATTAGTGCTGCAATTATTTCTCTCTCCTGTTTCTAACTAATGCACTGCTGGGAGTCCAGACCAGGTGCTCCTTTCAGTTCTGTCTGCTCCCAGCAACTCTATCTGAGAACTCCATGACTACCCACACCAGGCTAATGTAACCTTTGGCTCTGCCCTGTTAAATTAGAGAACCCTCCAACTCCATGCTAGCAAATGGAATCATTAACAAGTAGCAAGTTAGCCATACTTGGGTGACTGAGATACATTTTGAGAGGGCATATGCTTTGTTTTGTTTTGTTGAAACTGGTCACATCCACAGGTTGTGGATTTTAAAGGGCATGTTAGAAAAGTTAAAATTATTTCTTTTTATCTTTCAGTGTTAGGCTGACTTTATTTAAACAAACAATCAAACAAAACACCATTTATGTGATTTAGAAATGAAAGTTGACCAATTCCCATCCTTTAGCCCATGAACATGAATCTGGAGTGCTATTTGACTGAAATTACAAAAAACCCTATGGGTTTTAAAATCATGCCAGGTGATAGAGGACTGTTGTTGTAACCATCAGGGAACCTGATGCCCCGAATCTGAAAACTTTGCTTGATTTATTCTTTTACATATATAATTTCAAATAGCATGGAATCATTAAAAAATGCAATTCTAGTTTTTTAGTCCATTACCTTTTTTTGACTTTTGATCTCTGAATGACAATCAAATAAGAAATGATGTTTATTGAGGCTTCCTGGTTCTGCCTTTACTCACAGTAGAAATAATCTGAGAGATCACTAAAAGCAGGGAACGGTTATTTCAGAAGGGACTCCCAGACCATTTACAGACTGTGAGCTCCAGTAGGCAGTATTTGTTAAAGTTTCCACTAATGCATTCTATCATAAAGTGACATAGTTGTTAAAACTGTGCTGTACATCATAAGTGAAAGGTTGGTTCCAGATGCTCTTTCATGTTTCACTTCTCACCAGTGCATGAAGGTGCTCCAAACTGATTAGAACTTAGAAAGTTCATGGGTAATTTATCCTTGGGACATGCACAAATAGATTGACAAATAGTTGAGCAGTCTACCAGTGTGTGAGCCATAGCATCTACTTGTAAAATCTTAAATGGGCAGGAGATTAGATAAGGAAAGAAAAACCTGTCAAACACTAACATAGGCTGATCCCATTTCTTACCTTCTCATTTGTTCTGCTGCTTTCCATGTTTATGTTTAAAATAGCTACATATAACTTGCATGGAATAATGGGATGCTTTAAACAGAATTTACTGGGGAATATGTTATTAGGACAAGATTCTCTTCTACCTATTATTTTCTGAACTACAATGTGGGCAATAATTTACGTCTATATTCTTGTAGTAATTTGGGATTGCATGAAAAAATTCACAACAGAGCTTCCTTATTTAGTAATTAAGAATCAGGATCATAGTTAAAATACAGCCATCTTTCAGTTTGCAACCAATTAGGAATAAGCTAACTTTGTTTCACTGTTGTCTTTTTCTCTAATATTATTTTTAAATAAATTAAAAAGAAGTCTAGTGACCTCTGAAATATTTTATTAAAAAATGGTTACATTTTTACTTAGAAAAACATAAAATAGCATTAAATTTGAGATTATCAATTAGTTTATAGAAAGAAAGAGATGTACTTTCATCATCATAGACAGTCAAACTTAGATCTACTATTTTCAGCAGAAAGTTCAGATTTTTGGCTTGGTAACCATGCTTGGCAGCCCTCTATACTTCCATGTCTTCTGTGCTGGATCTAATTGATAAGAGATATTGCAGGAACACACAAGTTATCATAACTGCTGAAATATGAAATCCAAAAGATTATCATGTATCCCTAAGAAGCAAAGTAAGAATGCTTAAGGTATCTCTAGTTTTATGTTGGATTTTGGGTGCCTATAGAAGAAAGTATAAAAAACGTATGCAGATATATTGCTATGACCCAATCCCCAGAATCTGGTAGAGGTAATGTAAGAGATACTGACAGTAATCTATAAATGAAAAGTGATCACAGAGTATTATGTTTAACAGTAAAAATGGCCATGAGTTTCCTGTCTGAGTGTAGATTTAAATCTCCAGCTGTGTATTTAAATTGGGCAGAAAATCTCCCTTCAGGATATGTATCAAATCAAAATCACCTGAGCACCAAGATGCTTTCAGCTTAGGGCAGTTCAAATTCAGATCTGAATTCCAGCTTTACAGACAGAGCTCCTCATTTGACTTAAGTTTTGTTTTCCTTAGCTTTTGTGGATTTCAGTTGAATCACATACTTCCTGTTCTTTCACAAAACAAACATATTTAATGGGTTTCTTTACCTGCTAATCTGACTAGGACTAAGTGCACAAGAAACACTTCTAAAAGGATTGCTCTAGAATTAATTGTTAAATTCATCACAGTGTTGCTCAATTTGTCTTCATGTATCAGGCCTCAGTCATAACATCCACCATTTGTTATGCAAAGATCCTGCAAGTGATTTATGGAACTCAGCATGTGTTTTATTTAGGGGCAAAATCTCAGCAGGGACAGATTCCATGCCTGTGTGTGACCCTCTGTTAAATTGCCTACTTGCTGCCTCACAATAAATGACATATGTGCAACTCCAAACATTTCTGTTCTTTTACAAAGTATTTGCAGCATTCATATGCAGGCAAATGAGACCCCTGGGTACACTTTAGAATTGATGTTTGCAAATTTTCAAAATTTCATCTCAGGTGACTGTCATAAAAAACACAATGAAATCTATATTGAAGATTTTCTTAGTGAAAGGTGGATGAATGAGCGAACTACAAAGCTGCTGAGAAAAGCTTATGGTGTTTGGTGCATTAGAAATTGCAACTGTAAATCCTTAGCATTTTTCACCAGACATTTTCCTGTGCAGCAGGACTGAAAATGGACATTAATATTCAGAATGATACTAAAAGCTAGTAGACTTGAACTCCTGCCACACCAAGGTTATTAAATATGTAAGGAAAGTACTGAGAAGAACATAAATTACATGGCTGTGCATGGCCAGAGCCTTAATTCTGTGCCGAGCAGAGTTAGCACTGGTCCCTTTCAATCAGTGGGACTAATTGACCCAGTAAAGTGATCCCCAAGATGGATCTGGTACCTGCAGACAACAAAAAGTCAAACACAGGGAGATTAGAGGCCCCTGGAATCTGTGAAAGAAGCTGAGTAGCTGTTACATTTTTCACTTGGTCAGAGCATGGTGCTAATGACACCAAGGTCACTGGTCCCCATACAGGACATTCACTCAGAGGGTGATGACTCAATGATTCTTGTGGATCCCATCCAGCCTAGGATATTTTGTGATTCTGCGTAATCCTGTGATCTTTGCAGAGAAGTTCAGAACAATACAAAGCAGGTGAACTTGATTGCCTTTTGATATGGAATGGTCTCCACTGAAAGTACTGCTGAAACTGGGTATAATTGCTGCTGAATAAAGAATATATGGGGTGGGGTAGGAAAGGCCCCTTTACTGTGTATTTGCACAGGACCAGGAGGCTGGGCTGGATGTCTGGAGTCTGCCCAACTTGGAGACCATCCCAGCTGCTCCTGCTCAGGCATGATGAAGACAGCATCAAGCAGAGAGCAAGTCTGCCATCCCTCATGCAAAGGCTCACTGGACAGACAGGTAAGATTTGCCAGTGGTAGCCAGTTGCAAGCAAGTTGTTCATGCAACCCACAGTGATGGCTGTGGGTAACCCAACATGGCCCAAAAGATTCCTTAACATCAGAAGGTGAATTAATCAAGCCAGGCATGAGAAATGTCAATCTTTACTCAATTACACTACTAGAAAATAGAAATAACTCTCAATTTACAGCAATCCAAGTGAAAGAGGAAGCTGTCCCAAGATAACAGAAGAAGATAATGTGAAAAGTGAAGTAATCCTGAAATGTGTCAAGCAGCCCCATGCTTACACCATAGTTGCTGAAGCAATAGCTCACAGTTATCATAAAACATCCACCCAGGGCAGAGGAAACAATGCTGCTGTGTTCTTGCCAGCAGTTCTGGGGAAGCTGTGCAAAACCTCTGCTGGTTTTATTCACTCTCAACACAGGCGTGGCTTGGAGAAGTGAAATAATGTTGTAAGAAAGGGAATACTAACCAGAAATTAAGCTGGGCTTGGCAGATGTGAGGGAAGTGCAGCGCTGGCAAGATAAATAAGGTGCTTTCGGGAAGAAGAAATTCAGAGTATTTGTCCAGGAAATCATTACACCCAAAGGAGGGAACAAATAATTTGAAAGAAAGTAAAAGAGTAATAATCTTGCTTCCTTAGTGCTCCCAATATGTTGTGTGTTCTCTCTGATCTTTGATAGTGGAAACTGGCACTTTAAGAGTGCTATTGGGACTTTATATAAATACCTCACATGCTATAGATACAACCAAAAAATATGTGCTATAGCCTATGAATTGATGCATAAATAATTCTGTTCATTTGGGCTAAGCTCATCCTGTCACTATAAACTGAATTAAGCCCTGTAAGACACTAAAGCAGCAGGGTGGGGGAATGACTTTCTTCTGGAGTAAATTTCTGCAGCAATTTCTGTGAAATGGAGCAAAGGTTTTAGGATTATGAAGACTTCTGCCCTTAAAAGCACATCTGATTTAAATGAAATATTGGATGTAAGCTGTGTGTAGGTAGACTAAACTGGCTTTGAGAAATCTTATTTGACTACATAGAATTGTAGAATCATTTAAATTGGAAAATACCTTTAGATCATGAAGTCTATCCACATGTAAAGAATATTTGAGATATTGATAAAATTGCTGTTTTCCTATGAAGGGCTTATCTAGGACATCTCTGTTTTCCTCCTGACTCTCAAAAGAAAGTCTGTAAATAAGCCATAGGACAGGAAGTGTTGGTTGATTGGTGCTATAGGGAACTAAATTTTTAAAGGATGTATACAGGGTTTCTAAGACCATTGTTCATGGGGGTAAATAGGACCCCACTTGAAGTAAGTTGCTGCTTGGCATGGGTAAGTTGGCCCGGTTTGGTTTGGATCAGTAAGCACATGGTAATAGTGCCAAAAGGTAGGGTTGGGGAGGCTGCCCACCCTCTCCAAGGGGCAGGAAGTGAGTCTGAGACTCGCACAGTTGCTGTAGCTGTCGGGTAGGATCCCACAAGATCAGTTTCCTACTGCTGCAAGGCCAGATACTTCTGTGAGGTTATTCCTTTCAATCATCATCTCCCTGGCTGGCATGGGACTGCCAGGAGCATCCTGTCTGGATGGCAATATATGCAGGAGTGCTGCTGACTACACTGTCTCATTGAATCCAGCCATTCACAGATACTTTGTCTTCAAGCTGTCTCCACATTGCAATGCTGAGAAGTGGTCTGTGCATTTAGTACAAATTTCAATTTATCTCTATCAATAGTCATGTATATTAATTTTAAACACTGCTATTGATGTATTAGGCAGAGGAAGAAATGGGAAAGCAGGCTTCCCAAAGATGGTAAAAGTCAACATTTTTAATACAATCTGTATTTGTCTTTACATACATAAATTGTTTAAATATTTGACATTCACAAACATTAAGATCTGTTTAAATTTGACTGAGCAAAAAAATTTGATCTTGACAAGTTATATCTGCATCAATTTAAGGATTTACACTGGTGAGGCAAATCAATAGACTTGGGAAATCAAACCAAAATTCCTCTATGATACAGGAAGTTTAGAAGTTTACCTTCTTTATAACAGTCAGTTCAAAATTTAATTTTCACTATAATTATGGTTACTGTAATACTTGCAAGAGTCTAAAACACTAAATAACAGAAATATGAGATAAAACATAATTGTTAAAGAGATTTTTAGAAACTATTTGCAAATTCTCTGATCTTTTAGATTTGTAAGTTAACATAAATAAGCACTGTTCTTCCCTTTCCTTTTTAAAGCCTATAGATTATCTTTCAGTGAAGTAGGGTAAATGTTTCTCTGTTTTTAGCTTAGTGATTTTTCCTTTAAAAAGACTTAATTCATCCTTACCAATTATTAGCAGCATCTTTAAATGGAGTTTTGCTAATTAATCAAAAACTTCTTGTGAGCTCAGACAAGCCAGCCCCAAATGACCTTGAAAGTATATGAAAGCACACAAGGAAAAGCAAGAATTACTTGGCCAAAGAAAACATCTTTATTCTTTTAATAGGCATGTAGGAAAAGACTGCTTAGTGCAAAGAACTCCATATGGCTGAGCTCTTTTGCAGTTTTAGGTGGAGCAAATGAGTCCGCAAAAAAGAAGCATTTTAAATAGTATTCAGGCTCTCACTGAAGCTAGCGGTAAATGTTTGTTCTATTTCTGAAATCGAAAGTCCTGGACAAGTCCTCACTGTCTGAAGAGAAGAGTGAGGGTGGCCCAGCCAGGCTGTTGGCAAGAGTCACCATTCCCTTTCCGACACGCCAGACCAGACACTGCCCACCTGTGGAAAAATGGGCAAGATCAGGATAAAAACTATCTCTGCCTGGCCCAGGTTTCACACACCCTGGGTAACATTTATTATGAGACTGTCTATCCCTTTTCTATTTTCTGTCAGTGTTTTCTTAAGGAGACAGCACACACATTCCTTACTCAAAACTACCTATAGCTAAGACTGAACTTTTAATTTTCAAACCACTGCAAATCATTCCAGTACAAAAACAATTTATGAAGAAGGGCATTCAGTTTAAAAAAACATTTTTTCCCTTAAGGAAAGATATGAGCCACTTCCTTTAAAACTTGAGAAAAGTTGCATTTTCCAAATATGCAATAAATATCTGATTTGTCTAGGTATTTTTAATTATTCACTGTCTTTTTGAAAGAAGTTGATAGTGACTCCAGACATATTGAAGGAACTGTTCTGTAGGTTCATGCTCCTCATATTTTTTCCACTCTAACAGTATCAACATCTAAAAACAATAAACAAGACTCTAATGGATGAGAAGAATAGATTTCTGAACATTATGTTTTCTTTCCTTTTTTTTTAAGCCTCCTTTTTATACTGTAATTGGCTGACTAGCCTTGAAAGCGCTGCCTGCTTAAAAATTATTTACTGTTATGCAAACAGTCATGTGGCTTCCTTAGACTTAATTTAGAAAATTTATCCCCAAAGAATCCAGGACCCTAAATTTAAGGATAAAATGAGGCTGTTTGTCTCTCTGAGGAATCTGCTCAGCAGATACGGCAGCAACTGTGCACTAAAATGCCAGCAGTGTCACAAGTTCATTTTCATGTCAGACTTATTCTGGAACTGCAACACAGCAGCAAGCTGTTGTCCAGCAATAGTCCAGTGTATTGTTATACTCAGGGTAAGGCAGGAGTATGCTCACTGCTAAAATGTAGGTAAAAAATACTTCTAGTTTAGTTGTCACACAAACCCTCAATAAATAATTTATTTGAATACCTCTGAATGTTTTAAACCAAGCTCTTCTGTGGCAGTGTTTCTTCTCACAAAGTCCTTTTCAGATGCTGCACTGTCAGTAGCATTAGCCTCTCATTGCCAACTCATCAACAAATAAAATTATTTTGCTGCAATTTTTAGCTCTCTTTTCTTTTCCACTTCTGATGTGGTTTAAAACCCGCAGACACAACTCTGAGAGCTTGAAGGCATTTGATCCTACAGTATTTATCCATTTTTTCCTTTGTTATCCAAAGGAAAATTAAGTGCTGTGCCTCAGAACTGTGAGGTCTGTAATATACTGATGCCTTTGGAGATCTCTGACAGACTTTGGTGAAAAAGTGGAAAGCTGCTTCACTAACTTGGGAAGACAGTTTTGAAAAGTACCTGTCTTTGCAGGTGCACATCTAATAGTTTGTCATGAAAACTGTAGGAAGACATGATTGCTTCTGCTGAAATGATGATTCAGTGTTATTTTAGTTAAAAAAAATATCTTTTACAATATTGAAAACTCATCTTCTGAAACACAGGAAGTTGCACCTGAACATAAGGAAGAAATTTGCTGTAAGGGTGATTGAGTACTGGAACAGGTATCCCAGAGAGGTTGAGGAGCCTCCTTCTCTGGAGATATTCATAATCTGCCTGGACGCAAACCTGAGTAACCTGCTCTAGGGAACGCTGCTCGAGCAGGGAGGTTGGACTAGATGACCTCCAGTGGTCCTTTCCAGTATCACCCATCCTGTAGTCCTGTGATTTTGTCTTTCATTCTCCTCATTCTCAGCACCCTGAAGTAACCTAGCAGGGCAAATCTAGGGATATGGAGTCTGCTCACTTAAAAAAAATACAGTTTTTCGAAAAGAACAACAGAGAATTTCTTCTTTCTCAGAAAATGCAGATATCTTTAGGTAGGAGTAGGATGTAAGTCTACTGACACAAAGCTTCTCTACAGCACTGTGTATGCTTGTCTTAAAGATTGGTGGGAAATAAGTATGGCCTATTTTATTAGGGTTAGGTCTTAAAAATATTCTCAATAAATTTCTGATACACCTTTAATCCTTTTTGACATGCAAGAGTGTACTAATATGTGCATTACAACCTAATGTTGTAAGCAAGTAATATTCCCTTCTTGCAATAATTTGTAGGCAGTAGGGAAGGAGTTTACACCATTACTCTTTGATCTGAATATAAAGCTGCAGAGACAGAAACATGAAGTCCCTCAGGACTGTATCTAATATGTTGTTCTGTCACAGGAATAAACCAAAAGCCTCATTTTGCTAACTTCTGGCAGACAGTGTGTTCCCACTGAATGTTTAAGCTTCTCACCACTGCAGGTTAAAGCCCAGGAGAATCTAACTCCAAGTCACTCTATGGGAGACTGGTAGATGCTGTGGCAACCTCTTTTAAGCTGATTCATGGAATAATACAAAACATCAACCCCACAAATCTGTTATAAGCATAAAGGATCCATTAAAATGTAAAGCCTTGACCTACTCAATGTAGGAGAGCTGTTCTCTGGTATTATGTGATTGAAATCCTATTAAAAAGATTGAGGCCATTGACATAGCAGTGAGCAAAAGATTCCTAGAAGTTATTATGGAATATTTGTTTCCAAAAAAGCAGGGAATGGTAGAGAATCAAAACTCTTACCCTTACTTACACTAAATATGACAAGTGATAGAATTCCTGTCAACTTGAGACAGGACTTGGGCAAAGAATTTCAGTTAATAGTGGAAGACATCTTCTTGAAGGTCCTCTTCTGACATTTTAAAATTGTGCAGCTTCTTATAGGAAAGCCTATGAACAAACCTTCAAGATAAGGAATGCCATGAGAAAATGAGATCAGAGCTTTAAAAGCAGCCTTCATCAAAAACATATCAATAGGAAGCTCATAATTTTAGAATGAAATAAGACTTGAGTCAAGAACAGAAAAGAATTCTAATTTTTAAAGGGAAAGTATAATCTGAGTATTAGACTTCAGATCTGTAGCTGAAATAGCTTGATATCTTTCCTGGAATCAGTAGAACTATGTCAGCTGAAAGCTCAAAACTTGGTATGGAAAAAAATGGTGTAGTAAGAAAACCAGCATGGCAAAAAGCCTGTTTGTTTACATGCATACTTAAAATTTTTAATATTAGCCCATTAGTAGGAATCAACAGCTATTCGAAGAAAATATAGTTTTGCTGTCAAATACACAACTCAGGCTAGGCTTAGTTACCAAGCAGACACTTGGAGGCTTTTCTTCTATAAAAAGTATTGTAATTGCTTTCACATATGGCAAATACAATTCTGTATATCACCAGTAGGGTGGATTATAAATGCAATCCATGAACAATGACTTATATTTCAATAGATAGCAGCTGTGTTTCTGTAAGGAATGTTGCAGGAACTTGTGGCTAAAGCTAAAAAAAAAAAAGAAAAAGAAAAAAGAAAAAAAAGCAGTCAGGTAAAGGGGAAATGTAAGTTCCTGATCCTGAGAAAAGAAAGAGCTAGACTTAAATTAGCTGCTCAGCTTGCTGTACCCTGCCCTATTCAAATATGCAAGAATGATTGATTTAAGAGGGTATGCAAAACTTGTCTCTCTCAGAAAGGGTACAGTTACTATTTAAACATGTGTGCCTTGTTTTAAACAATCTCCATGACAGAAGGGCACAAAATGCTCATTTGGACTAAAATTATTTCACAGATTATGGAATTTACTGTGTCTTATTTATAAAAGTGGCTACCATCACAGATGTGAACTGTACAAATGGACAGAACTGATTGATTACTCCATAGATAAACTCATTTCACACATAATTAAGAAAAATTAACATTTGAAATATGGGAAGAAGTCCATAATCAGTTCAGTTTCAAGAATAATAATAAAGTTGTTCTAGATGCACGAGAAGTACAATTAACAAGGTGTCCCAAGTAAAAAAAAAAGTTTGTTATGAACACTTTATTTTCTCCTTTACCTTTTGTTTTCCTTTTACTATTAACAGATCACCTTACATTAGCCATATACTATTGCTGCCCAAAAGAATATCAGCAATTGAAGTTTAAGACAGTCTGTGAACACAGTAAGAGAATACTATACTAGTCTCTGTCTTCACAAAAGCATGAAAAGCATAATAAAGTGGTTTGTGACATAAATGCCAGCAACAAGAGACAGTGGGACTTGCATACACTATGCATCTCTTTTGGAGTAAGATTTAAGATTAAAACAAATTTAGAATAAAGTCAAATCCTTTTAAAATATTTTACCCAATTAAAAATTAAATTTTAAATTTTAAATCCCAACTCTATTGAAGTAAATAATATTTAATCATCATCCTTCAACTTCTGTGACTTAAGATTTTCTATAACAGCCGCTCTATAAAATTTTACTGACATATAATGAACGTTTACATGGCAGTAGTGCTGAGATCTGCCAGCAGAAGTCAGAACCACTCTGTACTTTACCTGCTATGAGATCCAGCCTTGGAAATCCATAATTTCCATCTATTATCATCTACCTAGGCAGAGGAGACAGAGGTCATTGTAGTAACAGAGGCAGCAGAGGGATTTGCTGAAGCAAATGATACAATACAGCCAAATATCCTCTATCACTTTTTGCTGCTATGGCTGTTTTGCTCTTTTGTCTGTCCTGTATTTGACTTTGTCCACAAAACATACTCTTCAAGCACTACCCAGAAGTACAGCTAATAAGCTTCAGATTTTTTCTTGCACACTTTATTTTCTCTGAGATGTTCTAGGGAACTAGTTTTATCTGTAGTTGATGGGTTGAAAGAGAAGACAAACAAAACAAAATCCCCCAAATTTAATATCTCCCAAAGACTCCCATGGGCTGTACTGCTAGTTGAATTCACATGACTTAGTTTGTCTGCCAGACAACATTTGTATTTTTTGTTGTTTGAAAGTTCTATGAGCAGTGAAAGTATTTTCCTCTCCTTACAAGTGATATTTATAAAAGGATTGTTTACTTGGGCTCCCAGATACTAGAAGACTCTTAAACCCCCACCCACAAACCAGAGCGTAGGTCTGATCATATATCTGAAGGGTGAAACTTCTGCCACCAAATGGAAGGGCCTCTGGCTGTGCTACTTTCCAAGTTCTATCCAGCCTCTTTAAACACTGCGTCAGACCCTCAACCAGGAAAAAAAAAAACAAACCAAAAAAACAAAAAACCAAAACCTGCTCCTTTGTGTATGATTTACTGCATTAAAACAAACAAACAAAAAAAAAACCCACTTTTGCTGAACCATTGTCAGAAGTGCTTTTTGCCCCAGCTTGGTCCTTTTACTCTTTTCCCCTCACCTTGCTCTGAGAGGTACATTATATTCAAATATATTATAGGATAAGTGCCACTTAGCAATATCCTCTTCTGAACTGCAATCAATCATGTCACCATTTCATTTCAGACTGAGAAGAAGGTCTCAGGGTGGTGAGCTGCTGCCCTCACACCTTGTTCTGCCTGCAGCCCATCAGATGCATTGCCTCGGGCCCTCAGCAGGCTCCACAAAGTCATGTTTGCCCAAGATTGTGTTCCCCTCTCCCACCAGCCTTTACTTACATGGGTATCACCTTTCAGACCAGAATGTGATTTGGGTGAGCCTCAGAATAACTTTGGATATTTAACCTCACCTTGTCCCACAGAGGGAAATAATCATCCCAGATAAGAGAAAAAATCTCACAAGTATGATACACTTCTGTTAGTCTGCCCAACACAAGGAGAGACACCCAGCAAGTCCTGGACAGTGAAGTGATCAGTGTGGGATTGTACTGGTGATTACAGTTCTGGGATTGCTTTGAAGCATAGCTTGCCTTGTGGTTGCTAAGATGAGAAACCCCTAAGCTCTACCCAGCTCCCATGTGGAAGAGATCTTTAATGTTCCTAGCAAGATCACTGTTTTTAACACACTGGTAATGACTGCTAGAAATTACAGTCATTATTAAAAATTTAATGTGAGAAGTCACCCTGTATAAATGTTCCTGAAAGATAAATATATTGTGAGAGTAAGTATAAATACTATAAAACCTTGGCTCATGCACAAGGAGGAGACTCACAGGGAAGGAGGAAGCTGCTCAATATTCACTTGCATAGGATGATGTTGCTTTCGAGGCAGGACAGGAATGAATAGACTTGACTCAGAAGGCTGCTGAGAGTAAAACTCCGATTTATTCAAAATACACTGCTCTTTTATACAGAGCTTCACAAGGACCAAATCCATTGGTTCTGAAGTGAAAACAATCCAGAACATTGGTGCAGAGTGCTTGACGCACAGTGATAGAACTTAACTATAAACAATGTGAATAACAAGAGAGATAAATAATTATTTACATTATTCTCCAGCTCTTTCCCAGGCGTCTGCCTGGCTAGAAACTCTCAGTTTCTTTCTTTGACTGAATCTGAGTCCCACAGGACAAGGCCAGGGAGAAAATATTGACAAGATCACAACTAGCTCTCAGTTGTGTAACCCCATGGTCCAACCCCATGTTTCTGTACTTTTTAATGTGTAGTACAAGGTCTTTGTCTCAAAGCCTTTTGGGACATCACCTGAAAGCTGTAAATTCTAAGCAGTTTATCTCAATCCAGACCAAAATTTGATCTTGTTCATTGTCTTTGTGGTTATGAAAGTTAAAACCTTCTTCTTCTTCAGGACAATAGAAGGAAGACTATGTAGATTATCTGTGTATAATTAGTTCTGTAAGCATAGATCTGACCAGTTCCTCACCATAAGCAAAGTGATTTTCTTTGAAGAAAGTGATGGCAGAAATTTTCATGTGGGAAATTGTACCACACTATCCTCAAAAAAATTTTGTTACAGTGTTTGCCTACAATTTGCTGGACTGTTGTGAATCCTAAACTGCATTTTATATTTGTCTTATGGGAAAAAAAGCCTTGACTAAAGCATTTCCTGTGTGTGGTCTGAAGCTGGTTATCATGAGTCAATCAGTCACACTTTCATACACCTCCTCTGTAAGTCTCTGGGGTATGCAGAGAGTTATTTTTATACAAAACAACTATATTTCCCTGTACCTCCAATAAACACAAAGCGTGTCTCATATTTTCATCACAGGCATAGGCAAATCACGATTCCCTGCAGCCCTGCAGTGCAAATCATACATTGTGTGTGATGGAAACTCTGTAATTTACTGGCATTTGTGAAACCAAGATGCATATTCCTCTACCTTATTTTCTCCATTTTTCAGTTAAGGAGTTTGCTCAAACATTAAAACTGTTGTCAACTGTATGGTGAGTAATGCCTATGAAGTTTAGCTTTTCTGCAGGTAGAAGTGTTTTTGGGGTGATAACTATCTGAAGGAAACAGCATGTAAAAGATTCACAAAATCCCAGAAAGCATTTCCATGCAAACCTGCAATATTCTCGAGAGTCTCTTAAAAATTACTAAGGAGGTGTTGCCTTCACTGAGTTTGTAGAGCACTTTCAACTTTAGTCTCTGTCTCTAGCACAAGGTGAAAAGTCCTGTGTTGTTTGCTACTACCCACGTCTAATTTGAACCATTTAGCATGCCTCCAGTTCATTGTTTTAAAATCATACATCTTAAAACTGCACAGCTGTTCACCTCTTATTGCCAGCTAGATAGCAGCTATAAAATGCAAGCCATAAGACAAATATTTCTGCAGATTTTCTAGGTTATAGATATCCAAAATATTCCCTCTGCTGCCCAATATGCAAACAACCTTTCTACTGTTAGGTTTTATGACTGCCAAGGATGGAAGCTGTAAAGAATGTGATACCATTGTGCTATACCATAAACTGCTATTTCACCAGATTCTGCAATTTCTTTGGGGAAATCTAGCACCAAGAAAAGAAAAATATGTGGAAACCCCCCTTAATTTATTAGAAGTCCCTTTCTTCTCAGATACAGTCAAATACATTATCATAAATAGGCTTTACAAATAGTGCTCCAAGTACTGAGACCACCCTAACTAATGACCATGTATAGAAACCTGGGGTTTGCCTGCACAATACTGCTTCTCCAGTTCTAACAGTTATGCATTAATATGGTGTGAAAAACCTATATATAGAATGCTTTTGTTAAAATCAGATTATACTAATTCTATATGAAGTGCTTTAATGAAAAATGCTTAATGGCTGAAATACTATAAGACTGCAGTTAGAGTGCAGGTGCAAAAATGATATTCTACACTCCCTGGAGAGCAAACTTGTACATACTGTGAAATATCAATTAAAGTTTATAGTTGCCTGTACCGGTTAAATGTCTTTTTCATGGGAAATTTTCATCTTCTCTTATGGAGCACTCACTCGGGTCAAAATGTGTACTGAATTATGTGGGCATTTTGAGTTATTAAGGAATAGATTTGTTTTACAAGCAAGCTGTAAGCATTCTTTGCAGTTTTTATGAGGTCATCTACATGACTTTTAAATGGTGCTCTTGGCCAACCTCGATTCTCAGATCAGTTCATTAATTCACACAGCTGTCTTTAAAAATTACAAGAATAATATATACTGAAGTCTGGAAGAAAGAGGTGGATTTCAAGGCTGTATTTCAATCAAGGGGCCTGTTGACATCATAAACTATGAGGGGACAGCCTAAGCTGTTTTGTGAACAGCAGCAAGCTCACGATTGAAATACAGCCTGCTTAATTAATTAATTTAGAGTATGTGGAGAAAGGATTCAAAATTGGCTTTTGTGTGAGCACACCTCCCAGAAAGTGTCAGCTGGGACTCGTGCAATGGTCAGCATTGGCAGAGGATGTCCTGAATAAAATCTCATATTCTACGGATTATGCTATGGCAGTCAGTCTGCTCACGCGTTTCTGGATCTGAATGGGGAAGACCTGGATTTAATTTCTGGTTCTGCCACACTTCCTGGGTGGTTTTGGACAGGTGTCTGACTTCTCTGTATTTCTGTTTCACACTTTTAAATTCTGGGATAGTACACCTTTTTTCATTTCTTACCTATCCTTTTTCTATCTTGTTAAAAGTTTGTGCCATAGTCTGTTTGCCAAACAATAGTCTGTCTGTTTGTATCATAGCTACTGTAAACTCTTGAGATCTCAAGATGCTCCTGAAGAGCAAATAAAATCTTATATACATTAATGCAGGAAAAACTTGTTAGGGGGAATGTTTAAAAGCATGCAACACAGGCTGAAAATTTTGTATCAAAGCTTTCTAAAAACAATATATGCTCCCTATTTTTAATATGACTCTCCAGAGTCTAGTACAGAGCAAAGGTCAAAATCTAAGAAATACTTGCAACTAAGCAGGTATATAGTAGAAAATGGATTCATTCAGAATGTGGTGACTAAGGCAGTGAGGATCCATCCCAATATTTTATCTCTTCCCCTTCACTGCAAATAAAAACTGGCATTAAGAGTTACTACAGAGCTAGAAATTAAGATATATTTATACTTTTCTTATTTATTTTTCCGGATATTGGAATTAAGCCAAATAAAGTAGTTTAAAGGCATATTTGAGCTGAATCTCCTGCAGCCAATTAATGAATAATGTTTTCTGAATTCACTAAATTCTGAATGTGTTTATAATGAAAGCAGTCATCATGCAGAGTCCATTTCAGGTTTAATCCTTTCTTTGACTTTAGGATGAAGCTATACTGAGAGTTGTTTGCAACTCACATTTTACAACCTATGCGGGCAAGATGGATGATCTGAGACACCCTTCAGCTTAGAAAACCTGCTGAAATCTCTGCTCTATCTGCCAGCCTCATCAGGATGCTCAAGGCCAGAACATGCCCATTGTCACTGCAGCAGAATCAGAAATCTCCAAAGGTCTACTCGGGAAAAAGAGTAACAGCACCAACAGGCCCTTGCACTGATACTGACATATCCATTTGCTAAGTCAATACTTGGATTTCAGTCCTTGGGGTTCCTCTCTTTGGAGTTTCAGATCAACTTACCATAGTTCTATGGAAGGAAGTGGAAAAGCACTGGCAGTGACACATTTATCACCACTTTACCTGTAAATGTGTGACACACAGATTATTTACCTCCCATTTGCTCTCTGCCTGGCAGCAGAGACTGAAGCAGGAAGAGATGACAGAGCAGTTTTCCTGAGGAGTTGTGCCACGGCTGACACTGTTCCCTGTCTGACTGACAATTTCCTGTCACTGTACTCAGCCTGACCCAGGATAGAACATGGGAGCAGGAGACCAAGGTACCCAGCCTGTGGTGGGAATTAAATTTTCCATGTCATGTGATGAGAATCATAATGAGGGATGCCCTCAGCAGCCCGCTGGTGCATTGCAAAGGTGCAATAAGAGTCTCTGTCAGAGGCACTGCCAACCAAGCAGCAGGTGTGGGACACCAGAGAATAAATACTGGCTACTAAGCAAATGTACAGACTTTGAGGAAAGAAACAGAATAGGGGCCTTTATTTAAAACATGGTGCAGTTAAATACCAGTGGAGGAAGAACATGAGGGATGCTGGACAAGGAGAAGCAGAGTTCCTATCCAAAGCCTCCAGGGCATGACTTTATTAACTAGCCTGAGGAGAAACACTGTAAGAAGATAGCTGAGTCTCTATTACCACATCCTGTAAGGAAGTCACTGTGTACATTAAATGTATGGAGAGCCCATAAATGACATTGTAACAGTGGAAATCACTGAAGATCATATATACCCTGCTTTTTAACTTAGAGTAAGGAGGAATAGCATAAACCATCAACATTAGCTAAAGAAAGGTCCGGAAAAAAATCAGGATGTGTGCTCTGAGGAGTCTGGATACTATTCTAACCCCATTTTTATCAGAGCTCAAGGACTGGAAAGAACAGAGCTTTGGGGTCCCACTAGCCACACCACTGCAGGACCTTGGGAAGGGTGATGGTTTCCTGCAGTGGGCATCCTTCCCTCCTGCTGCCTGTGTGATATCCAGAACTGTGTAATCTGGATACTAGCTACCAATTGATAATATATTATTTGAAGAATGCCCACTCCCCTGAAGAAGCACTCTAAGGGCTGCCACTTGGGTTTTGGCCTCTTTTTGCATTTTAAACTCTTTATTAGTTAATTTTGTGTTTTCTGAGTCTCTGGTATGAGACAATGCTACTCAGTACCACTAGTAATATGCAATATATGGGCAGCCAGTCCTACACTTCGTTTCCAGCATTACCTCTCAAATATCTCATTCACAGTATTTTTAGTTCACCAGTGAAAAACATTATGGTTTCTCAAAGTCCTGTTTGCCAGTTAAGAGAAAAGAGGCAAGTCTTCTATACACTTAAGGTAGGAAACAAGCTGTGGATCTTCCGTTCCTGGAAGTGGTCAAGGCCAGGTTGTGAGGGGTTTTGAGCAACCTGGTTTAATGAAATGTAACCATGCCTATGGCAGGAAGGTTGGAACTGATGATCATCAAAATCTCTTCCAACCCAAACTATTCAATGATTCACAAATAAAAATTTGCAAAAGCCTCTCAAGTACTTATTTAGAGTCTACACATCTACGTTTGAATACTGATGTTTTTAATTGCACATCTATACAGGAATTTGTGACAAATATATTTGTGTCCAGAATGCCCTTAAAATATCTTCAGAAGGGTTCTGGAAAGAGCTGTAGGCTCTAGTGTACCTCTGGAAATCTCATTATAGTCCCTGACTCATCCAGGGCAAGCTGGCAGGACTTGCACCATCATGGAGAGTGTGATGAAAGTTGAATGGTACATGGATGATGAAATTTCACACATTGCAAAACCTATGCCTGTCAGGACAAATGGTTTCCTCTTCCAGGACAAATCCCTTTTTCATTTTAAGCTAGAATCACTGCCATTGAATGCACTGCAGATAAAAATAAAAAGCTAAACCCTGAATACAGGGCTTCCTTAGTCCTCGACAGTGTTGGCATTTTGTGGAAAAGCAATCAAACAGGTCATAAAATACTTTGTGCAGTAGTAGGCCATTTGTAATTGTGAAACAGGAAAGGCTGTGACACCACATGGGCATCCCCAGACACCACTGGAAAAACTAACCCTTGCTTCTTGTGCTTCTCTAAATTTTCTGTTAGGAAAGCACCCACTGCATGAAAAAAAACACATAAATGCAATATCGTTCATTCTTCAAGTCTCTACAACCACTGCTTCTTCTTGTTGCAGGAACCAGGTAACACTGGCTACTGTTGGTGGTACAGTTAAGCTCTCTTTGAGGACTTTGCTATGTTTGGCAGGTAGATGCCATCAAAAGGAAAGAATAAAAGGGCTGCCCAGTATGGCTCAGCTTGCCTGTTAGCTCAGCTTTACTGCTCACATTTTATGATACCTTTATTTTATAACTCTGACATACAATGTTCAGTCATTTGGCCTCATAGATCACTTCTTGGGCAGAAAACACATCTTTCCAAAGTCACATTCTTCCATGGACTATTTTAGTTATCCCAAAATCTTTCCTTGTAAGACCCCTGCACCTTCAAGCTTGCTACATATAACAGTTGAGAAGACATCACTATTTCCAGTATTATTTTTTTTTAGCACTGGTGGCTTCCAGGAACATTTGAAAGTATTAAAATCACCTGCTCGAACTTTCTGCCAGTTCTCTTCCAAATTCAGACTCCTTCAGTTATTCCATTTTTCTCACTTATCTACTTTTTTTCTAACACTGTATAAAAAAGACATGACATGGGAATTTTGGCAAGGATGTTCAGGGCTTTTCCTCCTTGGGTCATTTCCAGGATGTAGTCACGTGATTTTAAAAGATTTGCCCCTGCTTCAGGCATGAATTGGCCACAGCGACAGCTGTACTCCACAGATGCTCTTGCACCTCTCTCCTCAATAGCAGGATTTTAGGTGATGGAGCAAAGCAGACGGTCCCTGATTGTCCTAAATGCTCCTACATGGCTTCCTCTTCTACTACTGCCTAGAAGTGAGCAGGAAAAGCAAATGGAAAACACTTCTTTTTTGTTTGCAACAGTTGTTCTAGTCCGCAGCTGTGTTTAATTAATTACTTGGGTAAGTGAGATGGATAGAAGAGCTTTTCAAAGCTGTTGAGAAGAGAGCTTTCTGAAGCTAATTATACTGCTACAATAATCCCATGACATTCCTCAGACTTTTCATCCTATGACTGAATAACAGTTTAGCAAAATATCCAAGGATCTCTTATAGTTTTTAATAAACAGCTGGGAAGAGTGGTAAAGCAAAATAGAATTCAGCTAGGAACAACTAAAAGGTTTTCAGCATGCTCACAGACAAATCATAAAAGATCAGATACCAGGAAAATACAAGCAGGATTTTCAAAATGTTTCCCCTCCTTTGCCCAAAATGTTTATTTAAGTTTGCTTTTTCATTCTTCAGCTAGTTGAAATGATTTATTTTAACAAAAATACTTAATACTTATCAGAACCACTTGTGAAAGTTCCTTGTAACTGCCAAGAGGGAAAACCAACCAGAATATCATGTAACATTTTTGCTCATTTTGGGAAGAAAAATATATATGTGAAAACTGAAATAGTAATGCCGCAGAGCCAAAAGAAAGATTTTTTTTCAAGGACTTTATTGCATGGGTCTTTTTGGGTTTTTTTCCAAAACATACTTTTTGTCAAACATCCTGGGTTACACCTGAGAAATTAGATTGGGGGAGGAAAAGAAAAACATTAAGTAGCTGGTGAATTGGGAGACCTGTAATAACAAAAAGACAAGTTGTTTTGTTCTTCTATAAAATGCTATAAGACAGGTTTCTTCTTTGCATGTGTAACCCCGCATTGCAAATTGCTCATGCAAGAGACACAACACATGAATCATGCTGTGAAAAGTAAAGAATAAAAATTGAAAAGATATTCCAATCTGTGGCCACAGAAGTAGTTTTATTTCAATATGTTTATCTCTGCATAAGCCTTGGTGAGCTCTCAGTGCATAGAGCATTTCTCAATGCTGCTACCTATTATAAACACGCAATATCCCAAGAGGCATATCTCTCCAAAAAAACACATGTGAAAATAAAGTGCACATATGCAATGTTAGTAAAATCAGTGCTAGCCAATGTCTAATGATACCCATCAGAGCCACTTCTATTTTTTCTCTTTGCTGAGCTTCCATTCAGGTAAAAAACCATGATGGAAAATTACACAACATCAATCTATATCTCAGTTTAAACATCATGAGTTTTGATTTTGCTGCATACAAAAACTTGTTAGCTCAGAATGTTCTCTTGAGCAAGACAGGTTTCAACATTAATGGAAGTGTTAATTCAGCTTTCATGTTGATGGTCCAGCTAATATTGCAATTGCAGCAGCCTTTCTTGAAGAGACACATATTTGCAGAGCTCAGTATGCAGCAGCTACTACTTTGACAATGTGCCAGTAGCACACTCTGTAGGTACACAGTGGAAAAATATTTCACTTTTGTGGAATAAGCCTGAGGATGGGCAGGCAGAAAGGAGACATCAGTGTCATGCACAGACAGCCAGTGCAGACACAGCCTGGAGATTTCATTTGTCTGCCAACTATAGATAATTTTCTGCAATGGTTCAGAGCTCTATGCACCGAGCAAAGACAACATTTTTCCAAGCTAAATTTATGCCTGACACTTTCATTTAGAACATGTCATTAATAATCTCACCAAAAGGAAGTATCCGAACACCAAGCATCTGCAAAAATATCCTCAAAGCAGTTGTCGCAATGCAACAGCTTTTAAATCCTGTTGATTTTCTCATGTATTGATAAACCCCATTAAAGGGGGATGGAGCTTGACAGTACCATTTTTCCTGTCTGCCCCTTACCTTTCCCTCAAAGGAATAGGGCAGTGTTTTGTTTTCTTTTGTGGGGAGCAGGGGTGTTCTCAGTGAGGACAATCAACACTTGAAGCCTTAGAGATGTGTAGCTCCATCTCACCAGAATCATGTGTGCTTATAGTTTGGGCTTCTAGTGTGCTCTGAAGGTGACTTACTGTCTTCTGAAGGGTCCTAATGGAGGTGACCTCTGCCTGGACAGACACGGCCTTTTGGAGCTGCTTGCATCTCTTGATCTCTTAGAGATGATGCAAAAGGGAAGGGAGTATGGGGGGGAAATACTAAATGTGCATCAGGTGATGTCATGTTTCTTTCTCTGAGAGTTCTTTTGTAATTATATTTTCTTGTTTCATAACATGACCACATAACCGTCTCAAATGAGAAGACACCTGCAAAATCAGTGCCTAGAATTAAGTACTTGTCATGGAAACAGAAGCTTGGATCATAGCTAGGACTGGATCTCAGTCCTCTGTGGAGATGTGACAAATTCTGTTTAGTTTGGTCAGGAAGAGATCTTGTCTCCAGCCAAGCAAAATGGCATCAATAACTCAACTGTAACAATAAAGCTTTAGGCTTTATTTAACTTTGTCCCTACAGAGTTTTTAGTGGCCTCTCTGCAGTTCTCAGCTAGAATATGTATGCTTAGCAAACACAGGCATGCACATAACAAAACATTTATTTATGGATTCTTGTTGGCAGTATTTGGTTTTTTGAGTGGGTTCAATTAGTCCTACTGGACACTTGAAAGATCAGCTTCCAATTTAAAGGGGATTAAATAGTGGTTTTTTGAGTTCTACTGGCTTCCACAGTCTTCTGAATATGAAATAGAAAATGTCACCACAATCAAGTGCAGAGGATATGATCACATCATGATTGTAAGAAGCATGGCACTCAGCCCCATCTGAGGCAAAAAAATGTGTAATTTCCATTTGATATTTCCAATGCTAGTTACAGCTGAAGTCAACCAACCACATTTTCTACTGCATGTTGCATGACCTGGACTCCCCTGTGCCAATGGGAATAAAGTAAATTAATTCAAAGGATCCCAAGATGATATAAGATGGGCTATCTCACATGGGATTGGATTTGCACACTGAGAACCTTTCACAGTTGCTTGTTTGTTGCTCTGGACAGCAACAAACTCTTGCACTAGTGCTGCAGTAGAGCATCCCTCTCTACACCAAAAAAATCTCAAAAGTGATAGAATAATAAGAGATGACAAAAAAAAAAATGGAGAATGGAAAGAGGAAGGAATGTATGGCAGACTAGCATGTTTCTATAGCCACAGATATATAGAGTCTGGTGGCCCCATAAAGATGTAGAATATGAGTGTACTGCATTTTCTGTCACTTCTCTAGGGAATTTCCCATTTCAGTGACATATCTCAGTGCTGGAGACACTTCTCCCTGGAAAACTTTGTGCCAATCATTCCTTGTGCCTGGTTCACAGTGGTAAATTAACAAGATATAGGGGAATCAGAAGGTAATAAATACGTGGTCTCTCTCCTACCTGGTCTTGAGACAATTCCTTCAAAAGATAAAACTGCCAAGTGACTGCAGAAATGGACAAGGCAGCAAATATAAAGGCAGAAAATATATTTCCCTAACAGCTCCACCACTGCTAATCACACATGACATTTATAAATGAACTGTATATAACACAGAAAGGCTTTGTTGATTTGATATGTAGCAGGGGGATTTTGGTTTTTTTCTATCTCACCAACAGAGTTTATAGATCACTTGGCTTTTCGTTACTGATTCCACAGCACTCCTGGTCCACCAATGAGTGCTTACATGGTAAGTTGATATTCAAGCAACGTTTGTAGCATAATTTAGCTTTCTTTTGGCAAAAACATCGGATGGAAGCCATGACAGGATTCATCAGCATGTGACCAGTGAGCCAGCCAGAGCTCAGGGACTGCCAGCTGATGGTCCCTGTCCTGTGTCATATATCCACCACATGGAGGCTCTGCCACGTCATGGTGCTAATACCCTCTACAATAGGACTGTTATTTTGATATGTGTGGTGTTATTTAAACCCCACTCTGCTTGTTTCGGAGAAGATCTGTTGTAGACGAATCAAAATTGTGGCAACTATAGGGTAGAATTTATATTAATCCCGGGTTATTGGAGTTACTTTCAAAGGCAGTGACCCTGTACATCATAGCTTATGAAGAGCAATGATTACATGTCAAGACAGCATACTTTATTTTAATAAAATTTTCTTCGGAAATGAAGCTTAGCTTCCAATGGGACTTCATAAATTTTACACTTTTCAGAACCCGAACCTTAGATTTTTTGAGTTGAAACTAAACAACAAAAAAATCCTACAGTGCTATTAGGTCATTTTCTCTTTAATTTTGGCCAAAAGAACACTTCTTTTTGAAATTCATTCCCAAAATCTTTGTCTAATATATTTTTAAATTACTCATGTGATGAAACTTCTGACATTTTTCTGTAGACAATATTCTCAAATATAATCAACCAATTAACATTTTTTTCCTCCTATTTGAATGAAATTTGCTGCTCTTAAATATTTTCTTTGAAATTACACTTCGGTTGAAGATTTATGCATATTATAATAATAAGATTAAAAAAACCTCCTAAAAATGATTGTTATATGCATGTTTGTTGCAGTAGTAGTGTCATCTGTTCAAAAAATCTGATCCATATGTCAGATGTATCCTAATGGACAGTGGAACCCTTGCAGCATGGATGCTGTAAAAGAGATTGGCATCCTGTCAAAGCCAGAGTGCTTGAGGGTGAAATGAGGCACAAACAAGAGGTCCACTAACCCAGTGAAATGTGTTTGATTGGCTGTGCAAGATCTCTTTATCTTCTAACTCCTTCTAGATTCTCCTCCCCTACAAGGTCAGGCTCTCGGAGGAGCAATTTATAAACTCACAGCTCATATTCTGGTTGCAGTTCCAGAACTGACAAGAAATTAAATCAGTCTTGAGTGCAGTAGGCTACAAAAATTACCTTCGCAGTCTACTGAGCCCTTCAAGACTTCCAATAAATCAACCAGCATTCCAGCACTGGTTGCCTATCTTCCTTGCCTTACAAAAAGACCTTGAAATGGAAAGAGAAGGGTTTTCTTTGAAGTCATATTTCATAGCACAAAAGGACATGCACAGAAGCAGTTGACTTCAGTGGTTTCCCCCTCTCATTCAAAGTATTTTCTGAAAAGTCTTAAATGGGACTTTTTAGTTAATCCCCAGAACTATTAATTGCAGGGGCCACAACACATATCAAAGCAGGAGCTGATATCAACAAAGGCTCCTTTTAAAAAAAGATGAAGTCAAAGCACTTTAAAAATATGCAGGCTAGAAGAAACATTGTTAGGCTTCATCTAATTGCATTCCTTTAAAATTATAGCAACCCTCCCTAAAAAATATTAAACTTGAACAACTATATTCACATCATCTTAGAACTGACACTGAGTGCAAATTGAATATATCCCTCTGTAATTATTAAATTGAGCAAGCCATCATTATCTCTAGTAAAATTCCCTGGGCTTCAGTAAGAGATGTGCTGAGTTTTAGAGCAACCCTTGCATTTACTCTTGTGGAGGAAGGAGGAATGGGTCTTGAGGCTGGCTCTGTTCCTCCCAGAGACCGTTTTGCTGGTGTGGGACCTGGCATGGGCTCCCTGCGCTATCATGTTGGCTTGTTCTTCTTTCCCAAGAGGTCATGGAGCTGGAGGACTGGCAGGGCCACCTGAAGGCATGGTCCCTGAACACAGGGGCCCAGGAGATGCTCCCACACTATTACCTGAGGATGATGTCACTCAGGGGAGGAACAGCTTCCAGCAGGGAGAGGGTGACTGCCCTGACACAGGTGACCACAGGAATTCAGAAAATTTTCAGAGCCTTCATGGAGGTCACCCCATCCTTTCATAAAGAGCTGCTGTGGTTTCTTTAATGTGAGTCTTGACATTAAAGAACCAGATAAAATACTGTGCAGGGGACATGGACAACAGCCCTGGCACCTCTCAAATTTTGGTCCTGATGCTGGTGCAGGCTTTAGCCTGGGACACGCTTCTATTTTAGGTGTAGAGCCCTCTGAACCTGTCTGGTGTGCAAGTGGGCTCCGGGAGGAACTCCCATGTGAGTGACCCGTGAGGACTTCATTTTGTTTAAGGCTGCTTAAAGTGTTATTGGAAAATTCTGTAAGGCAGCTCAAGTGAGTGCAAATGATTTGCTTAGGATGAATGTAACCACCAGTGCATTACTTCACATAATCTAAACAGAGTTTCAGGCACACTTCATCTATCATTCCCTGAAAGAGGGAGGCTGAGTTAATGCTCTCTGACAAATATTATGTTTCTCAGGCAGCCCTGGTGCTGTCTTCCACATTTCCTGACCCACTTTGATTAGATATATAAACAGCACGACTAAAACACAGGTTGAATTTTGCTGTTGGAAAAGCAAGATAAGGATACCATAAAGGCTCATCAACAGCCCAGCCCTCTCTGTAAGAGACACCCAGCACTCATGAGATTGGAGATTCCTTCTCAGTGCTGTAAGCTGAGTCACTTGGCTAATAACTATGATTTATAACAGCATTTTAATTGCTCCCTGGGCTCTCTGATGAAGACAGAAGAGGGCAGGGTGTCACACCTCCGGACAGTCCTTCAGGGCAGGAGGAGAGGGGAGAGCAGGGCTGAAGTCCAGTGGTGAGTGAGCGTTGCTCGGAGGGCTGCTGGAGAGGCCCAGGAGAAAAGAAGGAAAGGATGCCAGGCAGAGCCACTGATGGCTCCTGGCAGCTGGTTTGCTAATCCTGACACTCTCCTCTGAATCTAATATGAATGTCAGGGACAGGACTTTGAGCTGGTAATGAAGAGGGAAAACTCCAGCTCTTCCATGTCGCTTTTGCTACAAAAAGTGTGTCTAGCAAACCTCTTGGTGCTGCAACTCTGTAGTGAGTGTTTGCGTAGGTTAATTTTGGCTTAAAAACACCCAAAGCCTCAAATGTATTCATTCATTAGCTCTAAGTGGACCCATAGCCACATCTCTGGGCATGTGTACAAAGAGTAATCAGAAGAAAATTAGGACATTTCTTTCCAAACATGTAAACCTCCTACATCCATCAAATTGTAATTCTCCTTAAGTCAGTCCTCACTGCTCACTTTCCCAGAAAGAAGCATTACAGAGCAACTTAGAAGTCAGCAAAAAATGTACAAGGCACACATACTCACTATATTGCTAATCCAAAGGGCTCAGAGGTTAACTGAGAGCTGGCAGGAAGAACAAAAGAGTTTTCTCTATCTGGTTTGCCTGATACGATCATCCTGAAACATTGGCTGGAGCAGCAAAGGCTTAGGACAGCACTCCAGAGACCTGGCCTTGTGCCCTATCTTTGGATCTTCACTGATTTTTTTGGGGGAGGGAAGTACAAACTGAGCAGTGTCACCTTCCTCAGGCTGTACAGAGAGGCATCTTTCAGGCTGCTAAATTGTCACTTGTTGTAGTGACAACCGTATAATCTGTGTATCCTGACTGACTGAAACCCAGATGTAATTCTTCATTTTGCACAGGAAGTAAAAGTCTAATCCTACTGTCTTTCTGTCAGATATCCAATTTACATTTCTACTGAATATTGAGATGGGAAGAAGTGCATCCCAGGGTTAGAGGTATTTCTTATGTGAGTTATAATAAAGGGATCTTTTATTGCATTTAGTGAAATCTTTATTTAAAGAGACCAATTTTTTTTTAAAGGGAAAAAGTTAAAAAACAGCAAACACAAATTCTGCCATGGCTAGAAAATAAAAAAATGGCTATAGTTCTCAGCCACAGCAACAGAGAAATAATTAAATTGGTTTTAACTGCTCCCAGAAATTGCCACACCAGACTGGTGGGTGGGGGGAATCTGGCTACAGACCACTTACGTTTGGCCAGGTTATGCACAGCCCCAGCAGGGAAATCTGTGATCGGGGTAAATTTACAAAAGAGAGAACAATTTATTAAGGGCCAGTTTCTACAGTTAGCAAGGATTCTCCAGTGTGCAATGGGCTGATGCAGCAGGGGTGGCAAGACGCCTGACAGTCCTGTCACCAGCTCAGTCCACAATCAGCTGATTTTATACCCAGCCCTGCTGCACCTGCACAAAGGGTGAATTGGATTCCATGAGCCTGCTTTAACCTTCTGTGGTGATTATTGTCTGAACTTTCCTGTGAGCAGAGCAAGTCTCTGTGATGGGTTTCACTGCTCTGTGCAGGGTCAAGGGAAATCTTGGACAACCTGGAGCCTTGTTCAGGGTCAGAATAGCAGAGAAAGAAATGGAAGCATATCTTAGTCTGCAATGACAACTGAATTAATTTTGGAATTATGAAGAACAGGCTAGTGTTTTCTAATTTTCTCTCCTTCTCCACTGGTACTTGCTTTCTTTTAATTGACCCATTTTATTGACCATGCTTGGATCATCTTCAGGTTGCTGCCTACATTGAGCCCCCTCTGGAAGCTGATTTCAAGCTCTCTGAAGTACAAATGTAACTTTGTTTTCAATGGTCTGTGGGACTTTATTCCATGATCATTATTATGCTGTCACTTCTGTGCAGTTATTAGTTAGCCTAACAGCAAAATATGAATGGGGGAATGAAAATCACTGGTGGCTTTGAGGCAGCTACACCATCCTTCCGCTTCCTCAGTTGCAAGGTGTGTTACAACTGCTGGCAAGTTTTGGCATTACAGAAAGGGCATCCAGGCTCTGCAACCCTGAAAACCTCTCAGAAAACATCATATGGCCTCAATTTGGGAAAGACCACACACATAACAGAACTTGTGACACCTGCTGCATGTCTTGCTAGTCACTGCCTTGCCTTGCCTTGCCTTGCTGGTTTTGGTATAGAAGGTGATCTTGAAAAATATCTTCTTATTTTTATAACATTGCAATAGTAATACACATAGACATTCTGAGACTGCATTGCAGGAAGAGTGCAGGCCACTGAACCAGTGAAAGCCAAATGGCAGAACCTCAGTTTCTACTGAATATTAGAAGATTCTAATTGCTTAGAGTGGCCGCTGGGGCCACCACAGCTCTGAGAGGTTATTTTTGTCTTGGAATATATAACTCACACTGCAGCACCTGTTGTTTGGTTTTCCTGGCTGCTTGTTGTTAAGTGCACCCCACAAATGGAGATGGGAGGTCTGGGGGGTGCCTGGTGATTGTGTTTCACATCCCTGTGACTTCTTGCTTGCACTGGCTGACCTGATTCTGCTGATAGAAGCTAAGAGGCAAGTGCTGAGCTAGCATGGAGGTAGTGGCAGTGAAGAGCAACTTGATGCATTTTGAGCAGCAAGGGACCACATACTCTAGTTATGCTTTGGCAGAAGTACAGGTTTGCTACTTCTTCATATTAGAATGGTCTTGGTCTGGGATTGTGTAGCACAGGGTAAAATGTCAGTGGTAGTTCTTCTCTGGATGTATTCAGACATCCTACACATGCTCTGAAACCTGGCATAATTTGCTGGAAGGTTTGCATGAACTTCTCCAGCATTATTAATGTTTTTCAGGCTGGGAATGCCATACCTTAACTAAGGTGCAAGTACCAGTGTGTCCTCTGGCAGGAACAAGGATTGCAACCTGCAATCAGAAGGACCTTCAGGCATTCCCTAAATTCCAAGGCAATGTCAAGGGTAAATGTGGCAGTAAAGTAGGGAAGGCTCATTGCAAAATACACTTCTTACAAATAAAAAATGGGGTATCTGAAGTAAACTACCCTAAGGCTCTCAGTTCCATTTGAGTAAAGCAGCAGAGCAGCTGCATATCCCACTCTGATGGCTTACAGGTAAAGAGATGGACCTGGAAGGCATGGAGCAGAGCTCAGAGCAGACTGCCTGTGCTGAGCGAGGGCTCAAGTCCCATCACACTGGTGTGATATTCAGGCTGCATCTGGGTTACTGTGTCCAGCTCTGGGCTCCCCAGTACAAGAAAGACAAGGAACTACCAGAGCAGCTTTGCAGAGAGTTATAAAGATGATTAGGGGGCTGGAACATCTCTCATGAGACAGGCTGAGGGACCTGATCCAGTTTAGCCTGGAGAAAGAAGACTGAGAGGGGATCTTACCAATGCATACAAATATTTGTCTTAATGGCCAGACTCTTCTCTGGTGCCCAGGGCCAGGACAAGGAACAACAGGCACAAACTAAAATGTAGGAAGTTTTATCTCAGTATGAGGAAAACTTTTGTTCTTCTGGGAGTGACAGAGCACTGGAACAGGCTATCTAGAGGTTGTGGGGTCTCCTTCTCTGGAGATATTCAAAAGCTGTCTGGATGAGATTGAGTGTAACCTGCTCCAGGTGAACCTATTTTAGCAGGGGGGAATTGGGCTGGATCATCTCCAGAGGCACCTTCCTACACCAACAATTCTGTGATTCTGTGATGTTCGTTTTTCTTTTCTTCAGCCTCTATTATTAGAAGTTTTAACTTTTCTTAAAGTCTAGGAGGAAAAAAAGTCCTGGATATGTATTAGTGCTTTGTTTTAAAATTCAACAGTAAGGTCTTTACCAATTATTCAGTCTTTATTTAAAAGCTATTTTGTAAGTTATTATTTTAGACACAAAAGAGCAGTCTTTTACATCAGAAAATATGCATGCTGGAACTAGGATTCCATTGTTTCACTCTAGAGTCATTAATACATGTTTTATGAGTTCCTCAGGAATAATTGGCGCATTGTTGTGTTTATTCTGATAAGTGGATGATGCTTTTTATTTCTTCTGGAAAACAGAAAAACCTCCCTTGTGATTCACAGCCCTTGTGGACACCTCAGGGTGTGCCTCAGCTGTGCCATGACCAGGAAGAGGGACTCAGATGTGGCATCTTCTGTGCCACCTGTGTTTGACCTCTCTGTGTGACAACATCTACCATGCAACTGATCTCGGGCAAAGGAGACATCAGAGATCCACCTCAGCTGCTGTGAACCAACAATTAGGATAATCTCCCAGGTCATGGGAGACTTCTCAGCTTCAGGCCACAACGGATGTTGTGTCTTTGAGACAGCAGAGGTGGATTTCAGCAGCCACCTTCACTTTCTAAGCTCCTTTCACAGTGTTTAGAAATGTGTATTTCTGCCTTACTTTCCTGTGAGAAGTTTATGCAGGAAACACTTTCTTTCACTTCTCCAAATGTTTTTTGTGGTTGTACCAGCCTCACTTTTGCCCCTCTGTCCTTCCACAATACCCCACTTCTCTGGTGGGTGGGAGGGTAAATGTTCACTCTTCTGATTGTGGTTGTCTGCCTCTGCTTCATCTGACATAATTGTAGGGTGTATTTTTTTATTCCCAATACTCATTTGCTTATGTTACAAAATATCAGAGAACTTTTCAAAATAAAATATCATTTAGTTGAGTCAGATGAAGGAATTAAGAGAATAGAGAAATCTTTTGACTAGTTTTACATATTTATGAAGAAACATGAAACAACAGAGGAGTTCCTTTTATATACTTGAAGAGAAAGTTTTACTGTAAATAACAAGGGAATAAAATCTAATGACATTAAATCAGTCCAGCTCCAATAATTATCAAAGTTTTTTTGGGTTAAGGTTAAAGGCTGAAATTATGCAGGCTCCCTAACTTTTCCTTTGTGTGTGAAACTTGTCCATAAAACATTTCACAAGGCTATCAGCCAGATTTCTTGAGGGAGAAATAGTCAGGGCCCAAACTTAGACCAGATACAAATTTGAAATACTAATTCTTCATCTCCTCAAAACTAAATGAGGTAAGCACATTCAGAGTACCCTACAGACTCACTAGAGCCATCTGAGATTCAAGCTGTCACCTTTCCTTTTGCTGCATATTGACACCACCATAACTAAAATCCAACAAGGGGAGACGACTCTCTCAGGTAGTCTTTAGAGTGCCAGACTTCAGCCTGTTCCACACAGCTCAGGTGAAAAGAGTCCCTCTGCCCATGGACTGCTCTGCCTGGCATGGGAGTCACGTTGCCAGTGGCAGCATCAAACAGTGATTGCTTTCAGCCATTTTACACAATTGTAATTATCTCACAAACTAGGCAGATATGCCAAGAAAAGTTAAAATCTGAATCTGCAGGAAGTGAGTCAGCTCAGGCAGTGAGAAATCACTCTGAGGTACATTATGGCTATCTCTCACAGCATCACTCCATGCTGCCTTGCTAAATCATTCCCATGGACATTGCCAGCTCCAGGGATTATCATGAGGACTGAGTTGAGAAGCACACTTTCTGCTTTTAAAAGTTTAAATGCTATTAACTCTCCCTGTCCTTGATCCCATGTGGCTGAATGCAGCTGAATTTGACATTGCTGTGAGCAGCACTGCTGTATTCAGATGGGCCATTGGTACCCTGGGGCTTTCTGTCCTTTTTAATGTGATCACTAATGTCAATGTTAGTCTGAGTTCCTTTCCTGTTATTTTTTATTCCAAGTTACTGTTCTGTTTGAACCTTCTGTTTTTCACAGTCCTGTTCCCTGCTGCTCGTCAATTTTTAGATAACAGTCACCTCTCTGGATAAATAAATACTAACAGTACTAACAATTTCTGAAATTAGTAGTTTTAAACTTTGCTCTGCTTTTTAAGCTGTGATTCCAAATTATGAAGCAACATAAAATGCATCACTTCTCATCACTTTCATTACATCCTCTCTTGCCTTCTAAACCAAATCTTACCATTGCTGAGATTTTCCCCTGCCTGAGTGTCCTGGTTTCAGCTGGGTAGAGTTAATCTCTACAACACTGATGCATTCAGGCATTTGAAGCATCTTCTTTCCTGATCACTGTGAAACTGTCTTGGTGCATTTCTATAAGGATGCAAATATCTTTACCTATGAGGTACAGATGTACCTGAATGGCCTGTTCATGGACCAGCCTGTGCCCTGGCTCACAGGAATCTCTCTTGCAGCGCCTGTGTCAGTATAGATTTACACCTTGGTTGGTGCTAAGGTGTAGATCCATACTGACACAGGCACTGCAAGGTGGTGCTTGTAAAAAAAAAAAAACAAGTATCTTTTTACTGCTCAGAAAATGCTGCCTTTAAAGCAGTGCTCTTACATTTGGTATCAGAGATTTTCTCAGCTCCTGTATCATTCTTTGTATTTTCTCAATCATTAAAAAATAAACAACTCTCCTGCTGACTGTCACTCCAGGGTGAGGTTTGCTGCACTCCTATACTTTGCCTGTTCATTACATAGGCCTAATTCCTGTCCACAGTGAGACCCCTTGTCAGACAGTTAATGTAAAGACAGCTTACAACTGATGCATACCATGTTGTAGCCTAAGTGATACCTTACACCTACAGGGCAGGGTAAAAGGCCATTAACCTAAGGGAAAATCTACCTCTGGTTTCTTCTCTTGGGTCCTCCTCTACAGATTAAGGATATTTTCTCATCTTTTGTTTCTCTTGTTACATACTCCCCTTATGGGCATTTGATCTTGCAAATCAAAAAAACTTAAGCAGTGAGAAGGACCACCATTTTGTTCATATTGATTCCTGTTCTTTCTTAGTCTATATAGCCCTCAAGGGCTTGAAATAATTCCCATCTGATTTTGGAGAGTGGGGATGTTCTCCCCTACCAATCCTCTATAACACGATTTTTCATACAGAATTTTGTTATGAAATGTTTCACAAAGCCACATTTTCAGTGTGTTGCAGACAACAAAATGGCTTTATAGAACAAAACAAGGAGAATGCAAGACTATTTCTTTGAAGAAAAAATGTGAGTCAAAAAATGCTGGAGACTTACTTACAGAGTGGCTTTGTCTTTGTTCCAGCAGCATATCATGAAGAACACCAATATGCACATTAGACATCTTGAAGAAAGTTATTTCCTGTATACTGAAAAGAGCCTCACTCTAATCCACTTCAAATCTGGGCTTTTCTGATTTTCTGCTAAGGATGTACTTTATTGCTCTAGCTAATTTTAATTTACATAAGCAAAGTATTTTGCTAGTCCATTCTTACCAGTAAGGGTCTGATGCTAGAAAGGCAGGCAACTGGATCTTTGGTTTCAGCAAAGGTTGACATCTTGTTTCAGACTATCAACTCACATATAAATGTCATTTCTTGTCCCAGATTGTGACCTATGTGTCACACAGACGAGGCAAAAATCAGTCTTCCCAACAGGAGCTTATGGGAATGATCTGGTTTTTGTGGGAGGAGAGGGTGCCATTGCCTGAACCATACTGCCATTTATCTTGAGAAGACAGTGACAGCATTGATGAGCAGCAGGAAATGAAATGGAATATTTACCTTCACTATCAGCAATATTTGATATACAGTCCTGAAAGAGACAAATGGTGACTATGTGTGCCTACAGAACTGCCGGTACCCCAGCTGAAAAGGTGTCACTTCCATACAGACTGAGGGGAAGTGTGTGAGTATTGAACACAGATACACACCCATCACAGTTTGGAGATTCTATATTCACACCCAGAGGATACATTTCCATTGAATGTCAATTCCTAAGTGTGAATTCAAAAATTCCCATTGTGACACTTTTGGTTAACATATATTTAGCTGTATCTAACATGTAACACATCAAGACAGGTGAAGATTGGTCTCTTCTCCCATGTAGCAAGAAATTGGACAAGATGAATTGGCTCAAGCTGAACCAGAGGATGTTTACATTGGATATTAGGAAAAATTTCTTCACTGAAAGGGTGTTCAAGCATTGGAACAAGCTGGAAAATGAAATCACTGTCTGTGGAAGAGTTAAGAAAACATGAAGATACAGTGCTTAGAGACAAGGATGAGTGGTGGATCTGGAAGTGTTGAGTTAATGGTTGTACTCAATAGTCTTTTACTTTACTTTACTTAGAGGTCTTTTCCAACCATAATGATTCTAACAGGATTGCTTCTAGAGATTGCTCAAATGGCCCAGCTCATTCTACACAAATTTTTAATCATGATTCATATTCCAATTGTACTTGTACTTTTCCTTAAACTCTACATTTCTTGTACTTAGGCTCTATTAGATCTACAACATGACAATTAAATAATATTAGTCTGATTTTCCATAGAAAGCTAAGTCATTAATAAAATGTTGTAATATTTGCTAATTATAAAATAACTTATTTCTTTTTTTCTATATAAAATTGGAAAGGAAAACTTTTCTCAAATTGTGAACACTCGGGCAAGCTGAGAGGCAGCTGTATATAAAGGTCTCAGAGTTCTGTTTAAAGAGGCTTGAAAGGCTTAGACTTTAAAATTGTGAGTGCCGACTGCTTTGTTCCTGCTGTAACCATACTACAGCTCTTCAGTAAAAACTGTGCATTTAGGGCCCATTTACTTACCCCAAAATGCTATCACTCACTGCCATCTAGTGTTAACGGCACCGACTGCCAGGAGTTTAAAATTACTATTATTACATTTTTCAAGTTTGGCCCTGTCCTGAGAACCTGGCCATTCTTTCTACTGATAGAGGGAGCTACAGATGTGCAGCAGTGCAGAAAACCTGAACAGTTTATTCACAGGAACAGATCTGACTGAAGGGGCCACAACAATTTCAGAGACTATAGTTATATTTTTACTTTTTCTGCTCAGACTCTGCTTTTTTTATAGTTATATTTTTACTTTTCCTGCTCTGTTCTCTTCCTGTTTCACTGCATCACAACAGGCTTGGCTCTGGAGCAAAGCTGCTCCTCCAGCGCCTCCTCCTTTCTCTGTTTTACCTGGAAAGGATTTAAAGTCTCAAAGCTGGGATAGAGCAGTTGGGTGACTGAACATTTGTGGCAATTTTAAGGCACAAGTCACATTAATTTATGGGGCATCTTCCAGTGTTTTCTGAAGACTGAACAAGTTCTGTACAGTGTGAATTACCTCCTGGTCACTACCTTTTAAATAAAAAGGAGTCATAATTGTTTTTCATGAGAAGAATTAATGTATACTAAGTTATTAAAATAATGTCTGAATTCAAAAGCAGACCACAGAGCCTTACCACTGTGCATAGTCATAATTAGTTTATTAGCACTGGTTTTGAAACAAATATATTCAGGTACTTAAACACACTTTAATTTATGTGTACTAAAGGTAATATATTACCATATATTACATAATGCACTGAATATTCAGTAAATGACTAATAAAACCAAAGTGCAGATTAAAGTAGCAAGATCAGTTTAAGGTTATCAGGAAGGCCCAAATCACATTAGCAATATAAGGACAGCAAGTTGTAAATGACTAATATTAAACATGTCATTCTATCATTGCTATGTGCATGCTAGTACAAATGATCCCACTGTCAACTGCTTCCACTTATCTAGAGAAGAAAGTAGTTCTTCCCTTACATTACAACCTCCTGATCCTTCATTTCCTACCTTTCAGGCCTGATCCTGCAGTCCCTACTCAGCAATCCTTCCAATACACTCTGTCAGATTAGTTTTGTACTTTTTCTTTAAACTACACAAAGCCCATTGGCTCTATCCAAACATCTGAATAATAAATGACTAGAATCTAATTTCTAAAAATTTAGAAATTCTAAAAATATTCGTAACAGAAAATAATGTAATTACATACAGACCTAAGTGTACTAGGGCCAAATCCAGGAACAGATCTAGACAGAGGTCTTGGGAGCTGCCAGGACAGCAAGGTTGGCCTCTGTTGAGTTAGGCACTTTCCTGATTAGCCAGTCACTTTCAGGATCACAGTTTTGGATGTAGACATCTCCAGTCTCTTTAAATACTGTTTTGAGCACCTGCATCCTGGTTTTGGATCTGGCCTTTTTTTATGAGTACATGATGTATCACATTAACATTATGCAAAGACAATAAAAGAAGTGACCCTAAAGTAGAACAAAATGATAATACAACATGATATCATAGCCAAGTCTAGAAGAAGCTATTGTTCTTTTCTGTGCTTGGGTTAGGCACATTTGTTTTAACAGCTTTTAACACTGTATCCCATTTACTATTCTTGTGCTCTAACTGCCTTTTCCTAAATTTGTGCTGAAACAAATCATTGCTGTCTTCATCCTCAGCCTCTGACACTATCTCCATTTTTTGGATAATCAGTTTAATGAGGTCATGTTGCTTTTCCAACAATGTTGATATATCTTTGAGCCTAAAAAGCAAACAAATAAATATGCATCAGGCTTTGTCATTTGATTTTAAAGGACATTGAAGTCATTAAAATTAAAGATCCAAAAATTGACAGTACTTCACCCTTCTGACAGTACTTAACTAAAACCTCATGCTAACAAAGACTATTATCTAGAATTCATTTAATTCTTTAAGCTGAAATACTTCTCCATGTTACAGGAAATAGGATTAAAGAACAAATCCGTTGTTCTTGTGAAAAGAAACTTAATATATAGTTAAAGTAGAAGCAACTTCACTCTCAAAAGAAAGTTGTTGACTGCTCTATCAAAAGTTTTTCCTATTGACTTATTTCCTTGTCTAGCAAGCAAAAGGCCATAGTTGCAATGGCAATAAAACAACCAAAAACATTAAGTGAAATTCACAACTACTTTTACAGCATATGAGACATACTGATGAGGCACTTACTGACCTTTTTCAAAGTGCTATCCAAAGTGCGATTGATGCAATTAAGTAGTTAAACTAAGTTAGCATCTCACATACAGAACAGAGTATCTGTTATCTCTAAGAGAACAGTGAAAGAAATGGGAAATGGGACTAGAAAGTGTCATTATATAACTACCAAACAGGCATTTTGAAAATCTATTTTTCTGAATGCTGGACTCACAAAATTACAAAATGAAATCTGGTGTGACGGAAAAGATTCTTTGTCAAGAACAGTAGGGGGGCTTTAGATGTAGTTAGTTTTTTCATTGTTTTGTTGAATTTTTTTTTAACAAGAAATGGTAATACATCTTAAAATATGTGAAAACCACAAGAATTAAAATGCAAAGCAAAAGAAAACCCTGCCCCAAGCCAAAATGCACAAATATATACACCCAGCACTGACACTAGCTCCAGTAGTAACTGAACTTTGTTTTGAACTCTGGTAAAAACACACTGGCAACATAGTAACAATTTTCAGTCAACATTTTCAGAGTAATAAAAATGACTTTCCATAATGATAAGGTCACAAGTTAGTCTATTGCAAATAATTTTATAAAATTATACTTCTCTTCCTTCTCTGTAGGAAAAAAAATCCCAACCAAGAAAGAGTCTGTTTTATGCTGTTTTATAGCATATTGATGTAGCATGCATTTGAAGAAAGACTTGCTAAAGTTCATGATTTGCCTATACCTGTAGGGTGTAGTCTCACCATCCTTCAACTCTTGCTAAATCTTACATGTTAAAAAAATATTCAATGTGAATCTGTGCAGGTAGACAAAAATCTGGTAGATTAAAAAAAAGGGAAAAGAAAAAATGGTGGAAAACAAATGCAGGGGAAAGAGAGACTGAGTGAGATATTTTTCTAGTTGTACAGTTATAGTAAGCTTTTTTGAAACCATTCTTATGGATATGTAGGTATAACAAGTAAATAAAGAAAGTACAAAGAATTCCTTCCAAGGCTTTGGGAAACATGTTTTGTTCAAGAGAGAATCAACACCAATACATCTTTGGGGAAACAATCTGAATCTGATTTACCCAGTGGAAAGTCAGTAACAGATTGTGTGTATTTGCAAACCAACTGGAATTACATTACTTGCAAGTCCCAAATAACCCTTGAAAACCTCCAATTGCAAAATTCTAAAATGAAAATCCATCTTCCCCATTATTTCAGATTACTTTAATGAACAACAGTCTGTGCTGGTTTGGGCTGGGGACATGGAATTTTACTTTTTAGATACAGTATAGAGCTTTAAAAGACTTTTTTGTATGTTTGTAATATTGATTCTACTTATTTTTATAACTGTAAAATATCACAAAAATACCTGTATTTCTGCTTCAGAACTTCCAGTTCTAGTGTTGTATCAGGGCTCTGTGCATATGTGGTAGAGTCCTCACACCCAAAGCAATATTGGAACACGCTCTAAACAAAACATGGAACCAAACTTAAATAGATCCTATAATCTTACAACAGATTATATATGTGAACAGAAAGTCTTCACATAGTGTACACATTGAAAAGACTCTCTGTCACGATGTTATTTTCTTATATATTAAAACATTTGCTTTATAAGAAAATTCAGCCTATCAAAAATAACTCAAATAAAAGAAGAAAAGCCAAAAGGGAGTAATTCTACTTTTATCTGAACATCTTTTGTAACTTGTCTTACTTAATAAAGTTACAGTTCACTGAGTACTCATACATTATTTTTATCTGAATACAGCTGCATTCAAACTGATTTATCATTTTCACTGACCTCTAGGCAAGGTCTAATCACAATTCCCTTGATGGCAGTTAATAACACAATGTCCTCAGCAACGTGTGTACAAAGTCAATCACATCCTTTTTTGGTAAGAATTCTTCTAGCTAATATTCACCATCTTACCATAAATCCACAGTATCTTGGCCTGTTGGGATATACAGTGATTGATTCCTGGTCCACCCGACTTAAGAACCAAAATGGCAGCTTCTTCTCTAAGTTGGTATGAAGATTAACCTAAAAGTGGTTTTACATTTAGAATCAGATATGTTGTCTTAAGATAAATACAAATTATATATGAAAACAACAATCATGCCATTATATTCAATTCACTAGCACTACCCCACACTGCAAACAGTGGTATAATATTTGAATAGTCCAGCCCAAACACTAAAACTACATAGTCATACCAGTATTGAGTATCTTAGCAGAAATAATTTGTCCACATAGATGTGCACTCTTTTTACTAATGAGAATTTAATACAGCAGAATGAATTTGTTATCCTTTTGATTTTTGTGTACCTTCTTTCCACTGTATAGGTTCTCTACTAGAAAAAACTGCAGTTTCAAGCTTTGCAGTGACTGATTTTGAGATTCTGGTTTTGGAAGAACTCAGAATTGCTTGAACTGAATGTTGAAAAATTCCTTAAAAATGCATTTGCTTTTACACTTCCTTGGCGATGACTGATATGAATGAAAACGAGATTCAGAATAAGATGCCATGTTCACCAATTTGCTTTACAGATATCCTGAGGTAGTTGAGAATGTGATGACAAATAAACTAATTATCTAAATGTTGTTCTAGCAATGATATGTACTTCCAACATTTGATGCTTTCATGGTCTGTTTCTCACCTGCATTGCAATCCTTTTGAGTGCAGCATATTTTTGCACTTCAGCGATATCACCAACAGCCAAACCAATCTAGGAGGAAGAGAAATAGTTCCTTATCTATTTTTTCATAGTCTGTGATTTCAATTGTATTTTTCATTCACACAAATAAAAAAAATATTTTAGAGTTAAATTATTTTTTCACTTGAAATTGGGAACATTTTTTGCATATTTGGAAAGTATGTAACAATACATGTAGAGAGTGTTTTTACTGACAACACTGTTAGTAAGGCACTGAAGTGCTACTTTTGGTAAGAATAACATCCCTTATTTTACATTCTTCTTTACTGCTGTAATGTTAAGAAACTGGTTGATCTCTTGATTAAGTACAATCATGGCCACAATAAACAAGTTTAAAAAACATGAAGTGTTTGACTTTTATTGCTCAGCTCAAGTGAAAATGTGATTTCCTAAATAAAAATTACATTCAGTGGAACATGTCTGAAGATATATTGC